>NC_092807.1:157875822-158489155 GCF_040954645.1 Diabrotica undecimpunctata | reverse complement strand
TCTAATAAAAAGAATATCATCTCTAAATTTATCCTAGTTTTTACCGACATATTTAGTGGCTTCAAACAGGTACATCTAGATAGCACTGATGATGGAATAGTTATTCCGAAAATGTTCTGTGATATAGCCTGGTAGGGTTTTTATTATTATATTTTTTATAAAGTAAACTTTTTAAATAAAAATAAGCATAATAAAAATGTGCGTGTATTATTTTGATTTCGCGATTCTATAAGAGAATAGTTTTTAAACAATTGCTTTTTCAATATTTTCTAAAATAAGTCTTTCGCATTTGGAATCTTCATTATATAATGAAAGAATCGTACTACATTTTATGTATAGAAATATGTGATAAACATAAGATATACAAAAATATTTTCTTGTATAGCAAAATGTTCATTAGTGTCGTATGCATTTTTAACGCCGGATTTTAATTGTATCTTTTTTTTCCAAGCTTTCCCCTCTCTTACTATTTGTCCCATTCCAGGGATGGCCAAACCACGCCATGCGTGCCACGGTGTGGCACGGCGGTGTCTTATAAGTGGCACGCGAGGACTTTTTGGAAAAATAAAATGAACTTAGTAAAAAATTAAAAATTAGTCTTTTATTCTACGCCACTCTTTTATTGTACGCCACTGCCTCGCGCTAGACACGTTCACGTTATTCATCGTTTTGTCGATTGTCGATGCCCGGTTGACTCAGTTCTGTTGATTCTCAACTTTTGTGCGAGACTCTTCAAGTCTGTTTGCCTTGTGAGATAGTGTTTTTACAGTTTATTTCCTTTTAAAACAATTGTTTTCGAAATGACCAAGAGTAAGTCATCAACTTCAAAACGTAAATATTAGGACGATATCGCGATTCGGGAATTTAAAACTGAGTGGGAAGAACAATTCTTATTTACTCATCACTACACTTCCAAGCCTTGCTGTTTGATATGTGGAATTTGTGTGGCAGTGCCAAACAAATATGAGGTACGAGAGCTTTATCGTGTGCTGTACTAACCAACTCAGCGATATTGTTTATTGTGATGGGCGCTCCTGGATGATTCAGTAGCCAAGCCTCACATGCAGCATTATAATATGCCTTGAAAGTCCCAAAGACAGCAACATCTAAGGCCTGGAGTTTGTTGCTACAATGTGTGGGCAACGTCAAAATATGGACACCTGCTTTATGATTACTTCCACTATGGCGTGGATCTCGTGGTTATCAAATATTAACAGCGACTGATTTTCTTTGGAACTGCTGCTGTATTTGATAAAATGTTCTAATACTTGTAAAAAAAGTTCTGCTGCCTGAAGGGTTAGCTAGTCCTAAGGTACCACGAGGTGCTCCATTAAGCATATGCTCTTTAAAGAATTTACGTGGAAACACCATCACTGGTGGACAGTATGTGCCAAGGGCGGATATTAGACGACAGGTGGTAACTAGTACACCATGTTCACCACTAGTGCAACTAGTTTACTTGTTTATTGCCTTTTTCAGTCACAACTTTTTTGGAGTCATGGACAGTTTTTGTGCTAGTCTCATCAAGATTAAAAATACGTGAATTCTCCATTACAATAGGATATTTGTTTAGGATGTTTTGAAGATTATCAAAAAACAGCAGAACGTTGTGTCGGTTGAAAGAAGTTAAGCGTGCCAAGCTACATGCCTCAGGTTGTCGTATGCTCAATTTTTTTTTTTTTTTCATAAATGCACGAAGCCAGTTGATACCAGCCACTATACGTTCTGTCCATGATTTTGGTACCTTCAATTTGTTTACTTTAGCTACATCAAATGCGATGCGTCTTACAGCTACGGCAAGTTTTAATGTAGTTACACAGAATATCTTCCTGTTCATCTGTAAAAATTTTGTTCACCGAATAATTTAGTTGCATAATGATTGGTATATTTTCAGGATTATTTCTTTTCTTCTGCACATATCTCGAAGGGTTTGAAATTTGACATCAAATTATTGTTGTGCGGCTTGCCTTAATAAACATATTCCATCAATGACAGCATTAACTGCATTGGACATCTGTTCAACAGACGTCTTGCCAATTTTGCGTGGAACATTCAGTTTTCTAGGCATCTGCAACAAAAAAGGTATCATTATATTCAGGTAATTGTATTAATATTTATTTGTGGTACACAGTGAGACAGTTCTACTATGTACCAGTAATGCTTCTCCTACTGTGTATTGTTGGACGTTATTTTGAAATTTACCATTCTGAAAAAGTACAAGTTATAAGTTATAAACAACAACGTACATTGTTCAAAACACCTGATGCACCAATATTCAGCTGAGATCACTCAATAACTGCTTATAGTTTCAGCAAAATATTCCTCTGAATATTGGTTTGAATACAACTTTATTCTATCAAAAACACGTTTTAGTTAAACACATTCAGACTATACGCCATATTGCAAAAATAACAATCGTAGTGACATCTGTGTAATAGCCAGCCTTAACTAGATTGGCGAAGCAAATGGAAGAAAACTTTTGAATATAAATTATTTGTAACAATAAAACACTGAAAACTTTGTTTTCAAAACTTCCACAAAATTTATTTTAAATTCTTATCACTACAGCTGTTTCGGCTAATTACCTTTCTCAAGTGATCTGTTTTTGGCATGGGTTTACACTTTATAGTCTCTAATGATATAGGTTGAGGAGGGGAGAACTGTTTGTCTCAAGCTGGTCATTCAGAATTATATCTGTGTTTTTTAATTTGTTGATTCCCATAGATTCTAACAAATATAGCTTAAGGCCTTTATTTTGAATGTGTAGAATTTTAAATTTGTCATTAAAAGAATGATTATTAAAAGAATGATTATGATCTAAAAGGTGAAGTGCGTATGTAGAATCTGTTTTTCTATTACTGAAAGCCCTTTTATGTTCTGCTATTCGTTTATTAAAATTTCTACCTGTTTGACCAATGTAAGTTTTTGGGCAGTCGCCACATTTAAGTTTGTACACACCACTGTGTAAGTGTTTTTTATATTGGCTCTTGTTGTTTTTAATATATTTGCCTAGGTTGTTATTTGTTCTGAAAGCTGGTGTTATTCCTTTCTTTTTTATATGTTTGGCTATTTTTGTTGATATTTTGCCTGTATATGTAATCGAGCAGAAGGTACTGGGTTTTTTCTCTGGTGGTGGAAATACTATGTAAACCCATGCCAAAAACAGATCACATGAGAAAGGTAATTAGCCGAAACAGCTGTAGTGATAAGAATTTAAAATAAATTTCGTGGAAGTTTTGAAAACAAAGTTTTCAGTGTTTTATTGTTACATAAAATGAATTTCCATCAAGTAACGGTCGAATCCATCAATTATAAATTATTTGATTGCTCATAATATATATGTGCCTTTTTCATTGATTTCCATAGTTTCGTTATTAGTACTTTATCATAGGCTTTTGGTAAATCTATGAAAAATATTGATATCGACGTACAGATTTGGGTTATTCAATCAACGGTACAGACAATTTTTAAAATATGAATTAATAAAAACAGGTTTGCCAAGCTTCAAAACACTGTTAGAAGAAAGACGATATTTATTTTATATTGATAGATTTATTTGTCGAAATAATTCACTTATTCGGGTTTAGTGAACATCTTATATATGATATCAAAATGTATATAAAAGCGAATAAATCTCCCTTCTACAATTTAATAAGTAAAAGTGTTTCAAAATTAATGCAATAACCACCGACATCTATCACAAGTGACGTGCTTTTGCACTTGTTCAACATATTGGTAGCACGTTGCTTGTCATCGTGTCGGTCCGTATTAATATGATATGTGGAGATTGAAGTCAATAACTAGATTAGCGCCCCTTTTCCACGGCAAGTCGAATGGAAAAAACTTTTTTGCGGCACGTAGTGATGATAAGTCAGTCATGACCATCGATTTCTTTTAATGATTAATGAAAGCAGATAAAGAAGTGGGTGAGATAAAAATTATTTGATAGTTGAACTAGATACTGGACAACCATATTTGAAATTACGGGGATTGGTATATAAAGACTGTTTTATTTTATGCTCTTCTAATTTATTAAATATATGTATATCTATATTACAAGAAAATATCAAATAACAAAATGTTTTCAGGGACTTAATAAATGCGTTATTAAAACTTTTTGAAAATATCTATATTTTTTACATCTGTTTGATTTTTTGAGTATTATTTCTACTCATTTTCACACTCTTAATTTTTGTTTTAATATTTTATTTTTTTCTTCTTGTCATCCTAGCTCAAGATTCTTATGATCTAGAATTTAGGATAAAGCGTCTTTACAGAGAATATGTAAAATGGGGGTTACAAGTCAGCTTGAAGAAATCAGAATATTTAGTTATTAATTCAGATGCAAGGTTTGAAGTGTTGATAGACGAGGACGGGGAAATTAAACAAGTGGAAAAATTTAAATATTTAGGTGCACTTAATGCTAAGAACAGCTTGGGAGAAACCGAAATTAAACACCGAATTAATCAGGGACCGTAAAATTGTAGGATAACTGAACTCCTTATGGTGAAATCGCAACATTTCCAAAAGGAACAAAAAAGAATAGGGCAAACCTTGGTTGAATCAGTTCTTTGTTGTGACTTTGAAGTATAGACAATTAATGCAGACCTGAAGAGAAGATTGTTGGCAGTTAAAATGGATTATTTGAGAAGAAGTGCTAGAATATCAAGGCTGGAAAGGAAGACCAACGAATTTATAAGAAATAACATAAATGCTACAGAAACGATCATTGACAGAATAGAAAGAAGAGGTTAAAAAGTTTGGACACCTAGGTATTGAGAATGCCTAATGAACGTTGGCCCTAAAAACTTCACAGATGGAAGCCTCCTGGAAGAAGAAAAAGAGGTAGACCCCGACGCTCATGGAATGAAGGAATTAGAAGAGCGATGGAATCGAGTTGTTTGAAGGAGGAGTATGCCTTGGAGCGGGAGCATTTGCATCTCCAAAATGTATTGTATTTACAAGTTGGATCCTGTAATATATATAAGTTGTCAATTATCAGTTACGGTCGTATTGCTCTCTCCGATCGGCTTTGTTCTAGTATGTCAGTCCGTTTTTTATTTATTGACAGATCTATTTGTTTAGACCTATTTCTTTGGTTCTGCTTATTGTAAGGATCCAAAGGTCACTTGTGTTGTATTTTCCGAAAAATGTTCATCAAAAGGAAAATATTGGAGTTTTCCTTTCAAATATTTGACTGCTTTGTTTACTGTCTTCGTATAGTCTTGGTCGTCCAATTTTAGTTTCTTATCTGTCTTTCTTCTATTGCCAACTCCACCGATGAAGGTTGGCTATAACAATTGCAAATTCGTCTCTATCTTCTGCTTTTCTTAAGAGCCTCTGTGTGTTTAACCCGGTCCAGTCGCGAATGTTTTTCAGCCAGGATATTTGTCGTCTACCAGGACCCCTTTTTCCTTCGATTTTACCCTTCATAATCAGCTGTAACTACTCGTACTTCCCATTTCTAAGTATGTGCCCGAAATATACTATCTTTCTCCTTTTATTGGTGGTGTGTCTCTGGAACCGCGCACTGACAAAATTAGAGAATGCATTGAAATTGATTTTCTAAACAGATGTTTTTATTTGATATATTCTCTAAAAATTATTTTACTGTAAGTAAAACATCATAATAACAGTATTTAACGATGGAAAAATATTTGATTTGGGATGTAACCGTGGCCAAGCAATGCATCATCTGTGGTATTTGTCATTAAATTTCATGAAGAAATCTAAAAGCATTTTGCAGAAATATATTTGTAAACAGAACTGTTTGTCAAAATTCCCCATTTTTAGTAGAATCTTATTTACGAAACCGAAAAGTATCAATCTCTTTTCGCAGTTTGTTACCTCAACACCTATAAACACCATCAAATTTCGGTGATGGTCTAGATATCCTGATTTATGCATATTATATGGTCGTGACAAGCGGCCGTTTTCACATTTTCGTTTCTTAGATAAACATAATATCAAATGGCCTTCTACCCGCAGGAAAGCAGGAGAGTGAAATATTGTTATTGCTCGTACCGCATTTCGAGAACGTTACTTCTCAGATTCGCCGAGGATCAATTCAATGTTGATGTGACACACAATAAAAATAAGTTGATATTTAGAAATTCGCTGTGAGGCACCCATATTTGAAAATATTTCGGTGGTTACAACTGCCGTTAGGAAATATTAGATTTTTTAGGTTTAGAATGATTTTATTGTTTCTTCGTCTATTTAATGCCATTTAATGCCATTATTCCACATGGATTTATTGTCTTATTTTTGTTTTGTTACATAATGAAACATAATTCATAATTTTTCATTGTTTTATAACTATCTAATGCAATTTTTAGAGACTAAATTCGAATAGAAAAATATCGAATTTTTCATATAAAAATGAGCGCACCCCATTTAAGATTTACAACGTCAGAACCCCAGAGTGTTGCTAAAACATCAGAACAGTTAATAAGTGGGATTGGATTTTTAAAATGAAGAAAATAATAGCATATTATGTTTTATAGAGCTGACAAAGGCTTTCGATCGCATCCAAGTCGAAGCCATCTTACACCTACTGTATAAAAGAAACATACCAATCAATATAATACAAACCATCGAAAACATCTACTTCCATAATCGAATACAGGCAAAGATAAATGGTAAATTAACACAGTATATACCAGTACAAAGCGGAATCAGACAGGGTGACTTGTTAAGCCCACTTATCTTTAATATAATAATGGACGAAATAATACAAGCAGTAAGTAAAGGTCATGGTTACAGAATGGGGAACAAAGAAATCCAATTTGTACTTATCCTTCGTGACCCACTAATTTTTTTTCATACCCTGGTGTATATGTACAAGAAAACATATTTAAATATTTATTATAGTTTTATGTATTTTAATAAAAAATCATTAGCACAAACAAAAATGTAATAAAACAAAATAAAAATCAAATACTTTTTTTATGAGCAGTATGCAGCTGTTTTTTGTTAACTAAAAACTTCACATTTTTTACTTCACTTTCACTTCTTTAAAAAAAAATTGTTTAATTTACTAATGTTTGTATTTTGAGAACGATTTCCGAAGTGGAAATTGAAACGTCAATAAAATTAATTTAACCTTTAATTGTGGCTTCATCATCATCATCCAGCCCCATTTTCACATCCATTGTTGGATATAGGCCTCCTCCAAACGTCTCCAGTTCTCTCTATCTCTAGCTGCTGCAATCCAGTTTGTTTCTATTCTCCTTAGGTCGTCGGTCCATCGGGTGGGTGGTCTGCCTCGACTTCGCTTGTCGGCTCTTGGTCTCCACTCCAATAATCTCTTCGTCCATCTTCCGTCTTCCATTCTAGCAATATGTCCAGCCCACCTCTACTTTTGTTTATTGATTCGCAGTATAATATCGTCTACGCCATTTCGTCGGCGTATCTCCTCATTTCTCACGCGATCTTTCAAGGTCAGGCCCAGCATTGATCTCTCCATTCGCCTTTGTTTTACCCTCAGTTTTTCGGCAGTAGCTTTCGTTAAAGTTAGGGTCTCTGCTCCGTAGGTCAAGACTGGTAAGATGCATTGGTTAAATGCCTTCCTTTTGAGGTGAATTGGGGTATTTGTTTTAAAAATGTCTCTCATCCTTCCATATGCCGCCCATCCCAACGTGATTCGTCTATTTAGCTCGCAGGTTTGGTTGTCTCTGGTTATTCTAATTTCATGACCCCAGTATGTGTATTTATCGATTAATTCTACCTTGTTGTTATTGATCTGTATCTCTTCGCTTGGAACCATATTGGTCATCATTTTGGTTTTCTCGAAATTTATCTCCAGCCCAGTTTCTTGTAGTATGTCATTCACTTCTTGGAGCATGTCTTTGATCTCTCCCAGATTATCTGACAGAAGCACGGCTTACTAATTGTGGCTTACTCCCATTCAAATAGTAATTACTAAAAACTTCACGTTTTGAGGAAAATATGTAAATTTTATCCTCAGGTCCGATTTGATTTCCAAACGGTTCCTATATTTATTTTTTAGGAAAATCAGTGTTGAAACCCTGCCTCACACTTATAGGTCGTAACAAAAGGAATTAAAAACTATATCGGTTTTTCTCCTAAAACTGGGTACTCCTTGTACGTATATGTATGTGTATGTAATTGAACGATAGTTCAATTACTTACACAATATCTAAATCCAGAAGTCCTGTCTCGTAATCTACGTCCATTGTAAATAGATTACTTATCCATGCTTTGTTCATGTGGAGGGGGGGGGGAGGGGAATATTCCTTCAGATTTGCCTCCAGTCCGAGCAGGTGTTACTTGAAAGCCGCTGAAATCTCATTTGTATTTCTGTTAACTTTGTAATTTCCTGCTTCCGAGCGACGTATCCACAAATTAAGTTTTTTTATTGCAGTTTCCACCTTCTATTGTACTTTAAATATATCTTCTTCTTCTTCTGGTTCCTATCCGTTTCGGATGTAGGAAATCATATTGGCAATCATGACCTTGCTCGCTGCGGCTCGAAACAGCTCCGTTGAGGTTTTCTTAAACCATGTTCTTAAATTCCGCAGCCATGATATTCTCCTTCTACCGGGTCCTCGCTTACCTTTGACTTTACCTTGCAATATAGACTGCAGCAGGGAGTAACGGTGCTGATTTCTCATAACGTGTCCCAGATATTGCAATTTTATGCGTTTGATCGTAAACACAATCTCTGGTTCCTTCTTCATTTTTTCTAGAACTTCCTTGTTCGTGATCCTTGCTGTCCATGATATTCTCAGCATTCTTCTATAAAGCCACATCTCAAATGCTTCAAGTTTTTTAATAGTGGTGTCTGTAAGCGTCCATGCCTCCGCCCCGTACAACAACACAGAGAAAACATAGCATCTCAAATGTCTCATTTTTGTATCCAGGGATATGTTGTGACTTTTGAAGATGGCGCTCATTTTGTTAAAGACCGTTCTTGCCTTTCCTATGCGGCACTTTATTTCCTGTACATTGCTCTACTGTTCGTTTATAATAGTTCCCAGGTAGCAATACTGTTTTACTCGCTCTATCTGCGTCCCATTAATGTATAGATGAGCCCCATTTATATTCTCCTTGCTGACAATCATTTGTTTGGTTTTGTGGGTATTAATGTTTAGTCCGTACTGTTGACTGTACTCGTTTATTCTGTCCATTAGCCATGTCCATTAAATATATATTACGTTGCTATTTTGTAATGTCATATCTAAATTATTCAAGAAGTCAAAATATGACAACGATAGGCTACCTTGATTAAACAATTGACATCATGAAAACTGTCTTTAAATTGAAATATTGCATCCCTAGCAGTTGGTGGATGTTGTTCTAAGATTATTGGAATTTCTTCCCTCAATTCAATGTTCATGTTTATGTTGACTTCCCATTTCTTTGTACAAAGCAGAGAATACTCTTGAGTTCAGTGGGCGAGATTTTATGAAGTTTTTAAATTTTACACACGCTTGCAAAGATTCCCTTAAAAGATTTTTTTGACAGCTAAAGCCTCTCTGTGGATGCTACAATGCACCCAAGTGTAAGTGCAGGCCTTAAAACTTTAAACAGAACAACTTTATTCATCGTCAAATTCAACGTAATCAATATGCACGAAAAATACGCTCAATGTGCTCTCTGTTTTGACACTAAGCTTAAAGTGAATGGGGTAAAAGAAGCAGCGGTGCAGCAGACGAAAATTTGAAATTTTGTGGATGACGTAGAGGGGGGTTAAAATAAAAGTGGTGGCGTCAGGCGTCAGTCAGAGCGCGACCTAAAAAAGCAAGATGTGAAACAGCGAGGCCAGGCGACCCGGCATTCTGCTTTTCTGGCCCGGTACCGGATCGGGACCCACCATTTGGAAAACTCTGGATTAACACACATCTTTAATACAACAGCCAAGAAATACAATATGATAATATCAGCAGAAAAGAAATAAATGTATGACAATATCTAAATACCCACTACGATGTAAAATCGAAATTGATGGGAAAATGATAAAGCAGGAAGCGAGGTTTAGATATCTGGGAATAGATATAACTAGTTACGGAGATGTTGAAGAAGAAGTCCGACAACAAAGCTTAAAAGCAAGTAAAGCGACGGGATCTCTTAATGACACAATCTGGAGGAACAAACACCTAACACAAGACACAAAAACAAGAATCTATAAATCAGCAATTAGACCTATATTAACATACACGACAGAGATAAGACCTGACACATCTAAAACGGGACGACTACTAGAAACAACAGAGATGAAAATACTCCGAAGAATATCAGGGAAGAGCCTGTTGGATAGTAAAAGAAGCGAAAACAGAAGAAGAGCATGCAATATAGAAGACATAAATGGATAGGTGACAAAACGGAAACAGGAGTGGAACGAACACATTAGTAGAATGACAGAGAATAGGATAGGGCGAATAGCACGAGATAAGTCACTAAATGAATGAAGAAGTATTGGTAGACCAAGAAAAAGATGGTGCGATAATTTAAACATATTGAAGAAGAAACAGGTTTTAAAGCCTACATACAAAAAGGAAGAAGAAAAAGAAGAAGAACATAGAGGAAACCGTATTCTTGGAAAATGGTACGGAACACTAATTTACAATAAACGATATACAGAGTAGGTAAAATATGCTACTTGGGCTGCAATATCAAGGATATTATGTCACACTTACCAAATAAGAACTTAAAAAAGGCACAAGTGCTTTTATCCACATAAAGAACCGCTCCATTTAATGTTTTAATTATATATAAATGTAGCAAAAAGTTTAGGAAATAAATTACAAAACAAAAAAAATTAACAAAACTAATTTAATTCAATATTTAAAAATTCTAACAGATATAGATATATGAAGAAAGGAACATTCCTGACCTTAATTCAAACTCTTTTAAAGAACCTAAAAAGGAATGCAAGACAACCCATTATAAATTTTTATCAAGTGCAGAAGTTCCTTGACGGGGCCATGTATGTTTATGGCGTAAAAATGAAGCTCTTTTATCCTCGTCGATTCTCGTAGCCGATTGCCCCATGAACGTAAACGTAATAGAGTGTTAGAAAATTGATAGCGGGAGTAAAGGTGAAAAGCGATCGAGAATCAGTGTTAAACTACCGAAGAAGATTGGTTTCGTGCCATGAGCTGGAAACTTGCTGCAATACGGGATAGTCGAGGAAAAATAAGAGAAATTTTTCATTTTTATTCGAAATTATGAATATTACTAGAAGTATACATATTAGATGTGTCTATTAGAATAAATAATAAGTGTACATGCTAAGCTGAACAATTTCATATTAAGTTAAACACAAACAAACAAATGCTTTTTAAATAGATGTAGATTGTGGATTTCTGGATTTCAAAGACGCCGTTGGTCTTGTAGATCTTACTTTAGTCTAAAAAATATAGACTTTAAGAAACATTATCCATTATAATCAAGCTATATTACTTTATTAGGTTTTACCTTTTGTAGGTATTATATAGGCAGATAGATTATTATAGAGAACTAGTGATTTTGCCTGTCACCATGCGACGGGGGATCCAATCGACGACGGACCCTAGGACGACAACAGTATAACATTTTAATCTGCTGTACAACTTTCATAAAAAATAAGTCACTATTGGTGAATCGCTGAACTTTTTGCGTAAAGTCGTCTTATAAAATCGACCTACGTATAAAACCAGCGTAATTCTAGTTTGGCAATTTATTTGTGAAAGCTCGAGTTTTGTATTATGTTTTTTACCGATCACCAAATTTGCAGCCAATTTTTTAACACAATTTTTAAAAGAATTAAAAATTAAATTTTTAAAATAAAAACTTCTTGCTTGAAAGGGCCGGTCTTTTCACCTCCAGATAAATATTGTCCTATCTGACAGATAGTTATCTGAAGGATAGACATTTATTTATAAAATAAAATGTAGTTGTCTTTTCATGTCAAATTATGTTGCGGTTATTTATCTGTAAGATAAATGTTAAATTTATTTTGGTACACACCAATATTTAATTAATTGTCAAAGAAATCACAATAATATTTTTAATATCTCTTTTGAATATACAATTTGTGGTGGTAGGAATAAATCAAATTATGTAAAAAAAATTTAATAACGAATAAAAAAATAATACATGTTTAATTATTCTTCCCAGGGTTTTCCATAACACTAAAAATTATCTAAGGTTAGCTAAAACAGCTTCAACTTCAAAAAGCTCAGTAGTGTTTTCATTTAGCAATTCATCTTCAAACTTGTCTTAATTTTGATCTCTCGCTAAGTTATACTCGTAGAATGTTGTTGTATATTAGAATGGTTCTATATAAAATATATATCATATCTGGTTCTTATATAAAATTCATTGTAGATATTGGATTGTTAGTGGAAATAAGCAGCAACACAACATCTAAAAAAAATGACATAAAAGAGTTATATAAAAAAAAGAATATTTAAGGATATCAGAGGTAAATATTTAGTTAATAAAGAAGATACTGGAAGAACGCAAAAATGCTAGATAACGGAGATAAAATAATTTTTACAATAACCTAAGCGAACGTTGATAAAATTGTTTTGGTCCTGATGATCTTTTCTGTGGTATACTGTGAGTTTTAGTTGTGTAAAACTTTCTTCAATGAAATGTGAATAATCTGTTCGCAATAACCATGTATGTCCCTTGACAGAACTAACCAGAACAAGAACAAACCTTTATTTTCTTTCAGTTCTGTTTTTCAAGACACGTTTTCTACAACATTCTTAATGATAACATGTCCGAAATGACTCTATTCTTTTTTTTTTCGCCTTTATAGGGGGGGTCTGGGATCTTCAAAAGACACCTTATTCCAGGACGCCGCCTGACTGACTTTAGTACAGAATTCGTTCTTTGTACTCCCGGCGATAGTTCCCGAGGTACTTTAAAATGCCCTCTCGTCGCCGAGGCTACGCCGAACGTCTACCTGCTAAACCAGACTCTCCTCTGTCATCCAGCGATCCGGAAGCAGAATGGCCTCTGTAATGCCGGCATCACTTCCGAAGCACCACCTTCATTCATCCACATACTGTCCAGCAAGAAGGCTCCCTATCTCGTTCCAGGTAGCGCGTGGAAGACCCTCATCGCTCCTAGTACGGCATCACTCCCAGACAGGCATTTCCTCTTTCCCCACAGTCTGACTCACACAATATAACTCATACAGTCTGACCCACTGTTCTACCTTCAACTTTCAGCATCTTCCCTCTTACCTTTGCCGTTGGCCGCTGTCTTTCTTCCTTGTAACGATGCTCTGATCGTTTAACAGTTCGAACCGTGGGAGTGTCAATATTTGCGCATCCACTTCTACAACGTGACGGCGAAGTAGGATTCAAAACGACTATTTAAGGCGTGTAAATAGCGGAATTAGACAGTCTTGTAGCTAGCGCTCTAGGCTCCCTGACTCGCCGGTGTAGTGAACCTGCGAGCCATCCTGGACAGAGAGATTTCAGTATTGAGGATCATACTCTGTCCTTAACCAAGCGGAACCCATCGGTACTGTGTATTGAACATTACCGAGGATCTGCACAGGGCCAAGCCGGACAGAGAGATTTTCGTATTGAGAATCGTACTCTGTCCTTAGCCAAGCGGAACCCATCGGTATTGTGTATTGAACATTACCGTGGGTCTGCTATTTCATTTCTTTATTAGTAATAATTAGTTTCTTTTCTTTTATAGACGTTCGCCGGGGAATTCATTCATCGCGGACCCAGACGGGAACGTAGAATTCATTTTATTTTTGTTTTATAAGTATACAACGTAGAATTCCTTTTTTATTTTTTATTTATTGTATATATACTAAATAGATTTATTTTTATTTCAAACCTGTGTTTTACTGAGTCTGTCGTCCCGAAAGAGCTACCCATCACATCCTCTTCCTTTTTCTTGATCACTACACGGATATAGCTGTGTATGTTAGTCCAAACTAATTTGTTTTCAATCATTCTCTCAATCATTTCTCTCACTGTAACAAAATTTATACCTGAGTCTCTTTTCATTCTGTTCCCTTCTACTATCCATCTGTTGCACTCTAACGTATTTGTTACAGTGTCCGAGTGTCCACAGTATAAACATTCATCTGTGTCAATCTTTCCGAACCTAGAGAGGTAGGCCCTAAAACACCCGTATCCTTTGAGCACCTGCGTCAGGAAATAATCCAGTCGCCTGTGGCTACAGTCCACCCAATCTCTTAAGTTAGTATCAGCATTTTCGTCCACTGTGCCACATCCTCCGTGTTGTTTCATTCTTCTTGCCATCTTTCAATTGACCTTTTCCTTTCCTGTCTTCTCTCGGCCATAGTAAGGTTTGGGCCTCTTCTCTCATATAGCTTTTTTCTTTCCAAAAATGACTCTAGTCTGACTACAATTAATGTACTTATCTTCTTCTTCATGTGCCTTGTCCGTTCCGAACGTTGGCAATCAACATGGCTATTCTGACTTTGTTTACGGCAGATCTGAATAGTTCAGCAGATGACAATCCGAACCATTGCCGCAAGTTTTGGAGCCACGAGTGTCTTCTCCTCCCTGGACCCCTTTTGCTGTCTATTTTCCCTTGAATGATCAGTTGTAGTACTCTATATTTATTATGTCTCATAACGTGACCCAAGTATTCCAACTTTCTTTTCTTTATACTTATTCCTACCTCTCTCTCTTTACCTATCCGGCGTAGTACCTCTTCGTTGGTCACGTGCTCAGTCCAGGATATACGTAATATACGTCGGTAAGCCCACATTTCGAAGGCCTCTACTTTTTTCATCATTGTTGCGGTCATTGTCCACGCCTCCATTCCATATAACAAAACCGGGAATACATAACATTTCAGAAGTCGAATTTTGAGAGGTAGGGTGAGGCTTTTAGAGGTGAAAATTTGCTTCATGCTAGTGAACGATGCTCTTGCCTTTTCTACTCTTATACGTATTTCCTTTGCTTGATCCCAATTTGAGTTAACTGTTGTTCCCAAGTAGATGTACGAATCCACGTGTTCAATTCTTTCATTGTCTAATATCAGTTGCTGTGGTGGTTGTTGGGTTTTGCTTACTAACATCCATTTGGTTTTTGTGATATTTAGTCTGAGTCCGTATTGTGCACTTGTTTTTTGTATCTTACTCATTAGGCAACTCAGTTCCTCCATGCTACTTGCTAGAATCACAGTGTCATCAGCATACCTTATGTTATTAATTATTTCTCCATTTATCTTTATGCCTTCTGTGCTTTCCTCCAGCGCTGTCTTAAATATTTCTTCTGAGTATATATTAAAGATAATGGGAGACAAGATACAGCCCTGTCGTACACCTTTCTTGATCTCAATTTTATTGGTCAATGTAGATCCTACTTTCACTTTAGCTGTTTGGCCCCAATAGAGACTCGCTATTGTTCGAATGTCTCTGTAGTCGACTCCGATCTTATGTACTTATACTAATTATAAACTCAATTTTTAACTGAAAATTATATATAACTGTTTTTATAATACTTCACCCTATATACATCTATACCTCGAATCCCTTCCAAAATATTTCTCCTGATTCTGCATATTGTGAAAAGATTTTACTATATATGGAATATTTTTCTAGGTATCAGAATTCATAAAGGGATATATAGTATTACAAGATTTACTGGCTTCATTTTATATTGGTATTGTCAAAAGAAAATAAATATTTAATATAATTCTAATCTTCTTGATTTTTACGTGTTATTGAATATAGTTTAATGATATTCAAACTTTTTGCAACATGATTTTAATGAAAAACCCATACCTGATTCAACTTATCTTTTGCAATGTCTTCCATAACTTTATTGCTATTTTATAGCACAATTATATTTGTTAATCTTTTAGCAATACAATATACAGGTACACAGCACCAATTTAATGAAATTTGTATAATAACAGTTTTATAATTCCAAATAAAATTTTAAGCTTCACACTGTGTTGTTTAAGAAGCCATGTAAATTACCCAAACTACAACCAACAGCAAAACGAAACATGAAGATTGTATATTTGAAGGAGATAGTTTCGTATTAAAAACTACATTGATATCTTCTTTTAAATGTGCCTATCTTCTAAAGATGTTGGCGACCACATTGACCCATCTTATTCTATCCACAGCAGCTCCAAATAGATCAGTTGACGTTAGACCAGTCCACTTCCTAAGATTGGCCAGCCAGGATATACGTCTACGTCCAGGGCCTCTCTTACCCTTAATCTTGCCTTGTACAATCAACTGTAGAAGTCGGTATTTATCAAGAATAAATGAATAGACTCCAACAGATACGGCAGAAATGAAAAAATTTTTAGGAGTCATCCTCTGGATGGGACTCGATCGAAAAAAAAACCCTAAAAGATTATTGGAAACGATCTTTGCTCTACAAAAATAAAATTTCAAGTGTTATAAGCCGAAATCGCTTTGAGCTACTACTACAAATGTGGCATTTCTCCAATAATGAGGAAGGAGTGTCCTCCAGGAAGTAGGCTGTACAAATTTCAACTACTACTTGATATTCTAAATAAAAATTTCAAAATGTGCATGGAACCCGGTGAAAACGTATGTATTGACGAAAGCATGATTCCTTTTCGAGGACGAATATCATTTCATCAATATATAAAAGGGAAGAAACACAAATTTGGGTTTAAAGTTTTCAAGTTATGTCTAAAGGGTGGCTATACATACCATATGAAGATTTATTGTGGACTAGATAAAAGTATAGGTATACCCGTAGCCAATACAATAGTTCTTGAACTTATGGATGGACTTCTGGGAGATGGCCGTACACTGTTCGCTGATAATTGCTATAATAGCGTCGGATTAGCTAAAGAACTAATTGCAAATAGTACACATTTGGTCGGCATATTACGAAGTAACCGCAAGGAAAATCCAGTGGCAGTTGTCCAAAAAAAACTTAAAAGAGGTGAAATTTATGGAGAAGAGAAGGATGGTATAGTTGTAGCTAAGTGGAAGGACAAAAGAGACATTTTATTTATAAGTACTAAACACGGAGATGAAATAACGGAGGTTAGTGCAAGAGAAGGAGGTGTCCGAAATAAACCTACTGCTATTTGTTCTTATAATTCTGCCAAATCATTTATTGACGTGTCGGACCAGATGTCATCCTACTCTACTGCTTGAGGCCTTAACAGGTACTGCTGTAGTTAATGCCTGGATTTTACATAATTCAGTACGTGATAGCCGTATGTCAATTACAACATTTAGAGAAAATTTGTGTTTGAAGTTACTAGGTGTCGACAATATTTCTGCAACTACAGACAATAATAGACTAGAAAAATATGAACTGAAGGCGACAGAAAAACGGAAGCGGTGTAAAATATGTTACACTCGTTTAGCAGGACAACATAACAGAACATAGTATAGTTGTATCTAAGTGGAAGGACAAAAGAGACATTTTATTTATAAGTACTAAACACGGCCTCAGAGCAAACAAGTGATATATATCTGTCCAGCATGTCCGGACAAACCACCTATTTGTATAGACTGCTTTTTCAATTCTCATGTGTGTAAACCAAAATAATTGATATATCTAATATTTTTGTATTTACGAGTTTTTATTTGATGTCAATATCTACTGAAATGTTTTTTATAATCTTTTTTTTTTGTTTTTAGAATGTGTAAATTTGTTTTATTTTGAACTACTTTTAGCTAATTTGTAATTTTTACACAATAAACAAATTATCAGTACAAACATAGATACTTTACTTTAAAATTAATAATTTTTTACTGTAATAAAAACGTCCCAACAAAACTGTAAAAAAAAATTATTGACAAAACCAATTTATCTGCCAATTTGATATGATGTAATGTAGCGCTGCACCAATACATATCCCATAAGATACCTACGTTAACTGTGCAGAAATCGCATACACACGGCCTACAATACAGCTATGCCTCGTGAATAAAATCTATACACACGGCGCCCTGGACCCGACTACTGTGTATATATTTTATACACAAAGCGCTTAAAGTGTTAAAACGGAAACCTATGTATAAGATTTATAATTACAAATTCCAATATTATTTTATACATTATAACTTATAAATATCTACCGTATTTTAAATTATTCTTAAGTACTTTTTAATTTGCAGTTGATATGTCAAATGACCCAACAACAATGGTAACCGAAATCCCAGTGCCTGCAACAGTTTCTTCCTCAGATGATAACCACAACGAAATTCGACAAAAACTCAAAACGTCACACGAAAACAACCCCCCTACAAGACACCTTAGTGATTTGCTAACAAACGGAATACGTAGTAATAATAATGACTTGGAAGATTTTACATCTGGAATGTACTCTTCTAGTTCGGTAGTGGGCGATGATAGTGACGACGAGGATAGATTGGAAGTTGTCTTGAACGAGCCTGACTTTAATCTGGATGTTTCAGGTGAGTCTCTTATACATATAAAATTAATTGTAATAATTTATATTTACTCTAACTAAATTTATCGTTACTTCAATACAAAAGAGCCACAAACCAAACTCACAGTTTTTACAGGGGAACTACGCAAAGTTTTTGGTTCATTTCTCTTTTATTTTATATTATTTATATGCAAGTTAAATGTTGTTAGATAAATACAGACTCTCCTTCTAGCAAAATTTGTAAAATAATTGAACACATGATAGGAAAGAAAACTTATTCAAAAATGTTTGCTATACTTAATCAAAACAGCACAGTCACTTGTAGTCAACAAATTGTAACATCTTCAAGGTGAAAATTTTCATAAGAAAGCAACAAATAGACCTTCTTTAAATTTGCAGCTTCCTATCTAAATCTAAACTCTAGTGTATCTGATAGCAGAAAATCTGATCAAATTTCTCTAAATATGCCGTTTACATTACAAGAATTATCAGACACATTGTACGGATTCAAAAATTCAACTGCAGGTCCAGATAACATTCCCTTTATCTTTATTAAAAATCTTTCTAGGCCTAGTCTAGCTAAACTGCTTGTAATTTACAATTTAATATGGATCAAAAAATTATTTACAAATTTGTGGCAAAAATCCAAAAATGTTCCTGTTAAAAAACAAGGGAAACCTTCAACTGATCCAAATTCCTACAGACCAATTTCTCTCACATGTACAATGTGCAAACTTATGGAGAAAATAATCAATAAAAGACTCCTGTGGTACCTAGAAAAAATAATAAGTTTGGCACAATTAGGTCTTAAATCACATCGTCTTCTTCTTCTTATGGTGCCGTGCACCTATAGTGCGTTGGCGAATTATCTTAAGGTCAGACGTCTGTCTTTTGCGGCATGCAAAAGTTCGCCAGTGTTAGTTACGCCTGTCCAGTTCTTTATATTTCGCAGCCACGACATTTGTTTGCGACCTACTCCTCTCTTGCCCTCAATCTTTCCTTGGATAATTAGTTGAGGGATTGCGTATTTTTCCCCTCTCAGGATGTGGCCCAGGTATCCAATCTTTCGTGCCTTGATCAAGCTGAGCAATTCTCTCTCAGTATTTGCTCTTCTTAGGACTTCCTCGTTTCTCACCCTATCTGTCCATGGTATGCGGAACATTCTTCGCAAGGTCCACATTTCGAAGGCTTCCAACTTGTTAATGGAAGATATTTTCAACGTCCATGTCTCCATGCCGTATAACAATATGGACCATACATAGCACTTAATCATTCTGTAACGGAGATTGAAGGAAAGATTGCGGTTACAAAGTAGCGGTTTAAATTTAAGAAAAGCTTGTCTTGCTTGTTTGGTACGGCATTCTATTTCTTGTTGAGGATCCCATTGGTCATTCACCATCATTCCCAAGTATTTGAATGTTTTCACTTGCTCGATTGGAGCATTATCTACGTGCAGTTGTGCTCTGAAAAATGCGCCCTTTCTTATTGTCATGCATTTTGTTTTTCCAGCATTTATCTTCAGGCCATATGTTTTTCCTGTGGTGTTTATTTTATTTAGTATCAACTGCATTTCATGTTCGTTATCTGTGATTATTGCGGTGTCGTCAGCGTAACGAATGTTATTTATCGGGTACCCGTTGACCTTTATACACAATCAGTGCCTTCAAGTGCCTCTGCAAAAACATTCTCCACATAGAGGTTGAACAGCATAGGAGACAAAATACACTCCTGTCGCACCCCTCGTAAAATTTCGAATTCCTCTGTGTTTGTTGATTTGTTCAGCCTTACACGTGCCTTTTGATTCCAATAGAGATTCTGGATAACTCTTATATCTTTCTCATCAATATCAGCATTGTGTAGCATTTTTATTATTTCATCGTGTTTTACGGTGTCAAAAGCTTTTTCGTAGTCGAGGAATGTGATGACTATGACTATGACTAAATCACATTGTACAGCAGACAATTTAGCAGTCCTCCAAGCATCAGTCATCAACGCCTTCCAGCACAAACAATACCTACTAATTGTTTCTTTTGATACCGAAAAAGCATTCGATACTTTGTATAGGTCTCTTATAGCTAAACTCGAGGAGTACAGTATATCTGGAAATATATCTTCATTTATTATTCAAACTAATGGCGTTCCCAAAGTGTCGATATTGAGTCCTACACTCTTTATACTTGTTTTAAACGATATATGTAAAAAAATTGAGCTCTCAGTCGAGTTTGCACTCTACGCACATAATTTAATAATTTTCTGTCGAGGCAAAGACACTGTTGCCACTTGCAAACTGCTTCAGAATGCTACTGACCAATTGCTTGAATGGACTTCAGTAAGTGGATTTAACCTTTCTGTTAAGAAGACAAAAATTATTAAGTTTTCGCGCAGAACAGCCAGTACTATAAATCCTAAAATTACCATAAATGGTACTTGTCTACCAGCAGTAAAGAGTATACGGATTTTAGGACTCACATTCGACAGTAAACTTACCTGGAAATGACATTTAAAAGATCAAAACCAAGTGCATAACAAATCTTAACATATTAAAAACGCTGTCCAATCATCATTGGGGTGCAGACGAAGACTCCTTACTTCAGATTTACAAATATCTTATTCATTCTAAAATAGACTACTGCAGTTTCATTTATATGTCAGCTAGCCCATCAGATTTAAAGCTGCTTACTTCTGGACACAACATTGCACTTCAAATGTGCCTTGGAACCTTCAGATCGAGCACCGCAGAGAGTTTATACAGAGAAGTTAATGAACTTCTCCTCTGGCTATGTCACCGGCAACTACTTTTAAAATATTCGTCTCGAATCTCAGGTTATACCGAAAATCCAGCTTATAAATTACTAAGTAATGACCTTTTAAACTCTCTTTCTCCTATTAAACTTCAATATAGGGCACAGTATCTCTTACCACATTTGAATAACATCGATCTTTCCGCCACAACTTCAATATTAATATCACCTAAACCTTCTTGGAATACATTAAAAGCAGATTTTAATCTCCCATTAATTAATTATGATAAGCATTAGACAAATCCACAATTTCTAAGGCAAACCTTTGAAGAATTAATATTGCTTACAACAGATTTGACCAACTTGTATACACAGATGCTTCTAAGAGTCCTATAGTTGTTGGATGTGCTGTAACTTCAAACACAAATTTCATTATATCTTGTAATCCCCCGCTCTTCTGCTGCATACATACTGCTGAATTATGCTCTATTCTTCAAGATACAAACTTACTATCACCAGAATTTAAAAAAGTAGCAATATGTACATGAGGGGGAACCTTGTAACTGGCTCCCTACATAAGAGGGTTGGAAATCTTTTGATTCCAAGCCTTACTTTAAAGGACTTGTGAGTGGATGTATCTCCATAGGTTTGGTTCTTCAGTGACCGTTGAAGGATAAGGATTGTTAATGTGAGCAAATATAGCTCCAGAGAAATAAAAGCACTTTAAGTTTATCGACTTATAATTAACTATTTTTAGAGTAGAGAAGCCTCAACACGACCGTAGCTGACTATACAATGTCAAACAATTCTTTCTTTATAACACGTGAAAGAGAAAACCGTATGTATAAAAAACCGATTTCGGCGTAGAGAAATATTTT
Source organism: Diabrotica undecimpunctata (assembly GCF_040954645.1). Lineage (NCBI taxonomy): Eukaryota > Metazoa > Arthropoda > Insecta > Coleoptera > Chrysomelidae > Diabrotica > Diabrotica undecimpunctata. Next base: position 158,467,179 of record NC_092807.1, on the reverse strand, counting down.
ATACATGAATTGAGAGTGTTTTTAAAATGCACATGCCTCAAGGGCGATGTGTGAGAATGAACTGATAAAATACTACTTGGTGCGTAAAAGTGAACATTACCCCTCTTTTATTTAGGTGTGAAAACTATTTAAGAGGCTGTGGCGCCAATGAGGCAAACTTTCGATAGATATTCCCACTGAGAATATTCATAACGATGATCTGGATTCCGTCTCATGTAGAAATCCTTGGTAACGATCTAGCCGACCTCTTTGCAAAACAAACCGCATCTACTAATATGGAGACTTAAAACATACAACTACATACAGATTTACAGTCGTATCTTAAAAATATTATGCAAATGTCACACCGTTAAAAAGCTTGAGTTTCCTTCAATGCCACGAAAAAACAAAATCTTAATTGGCCGACTTAGAATCGGACATACAAGACTAACTCATAAACATTTAATGACTTCCCAAGATCCACTTACATGTACACACTGTCGTAATATTCAATTTGTTAAACATATTCTCGTAGACTGTCCCTATTTCAACAACAACACAAAAAAGAATCTTTTGAGTCGAAACCTACAAACTATTCTCAGCTCGCCAGATCAATTCCAAAACCTTATTAATTTCTTCTATGAAACCAGGCTTTACCAGAAAATTTAGAAGAAGAAACGTAGTTTGGAATTTGATAATTAATAATTGTAAAAAAAAATATTGTAAGAAAGGAAAATTTAAACTGTGTTTGATATTGTATTGAAATACAGCCCAAGTATTTTCCTGAAAGAGATTTTAGCAGATATGTCTCTCTTGTATAAAGAAATATTGTCGAGAAAAAAATATATGAGGGCAGGATTATGATAACTTCTTTCAGCTTATTATAGAAGGGAAAATAGAAGGCAGACGTGGACCGGGTAGACGACAAATGACCTGGCTGCGCAACATCAAAGATTGGTCAGGATTAGACTTTCAAAGTTTAATAAGTAAAGCCCAAAATAGGGAAGACTTTGCAGAGGTCATCGCCAACCTTCGCTAAGAAGACGGCACCTAAAGAAGCAGACGGATTATGATATGTTCTTCTTCTTCACGTGCCATCTTCGCGACGGAGGTTGGCAATCATCATGGCTATTCTGATCTTAGATGGTGCCGCTCTGAATAGTTCGATTGATGTGTATCCGTATCATTCCCTCACGTTACGCAAACATGAGATTCTTCTCCTTCCTATACTTCGCTTGCCCTGGATTTTTCTTTGTATAATTAATTGAAGTAGTTTGTATCTTTCATTACTCATAACATGACCCAGGTATTGCAGCTTTCGTGTCTTGATGATTTCCAATATTTCCATTCTTTTGTTGACTCTTCTCATGACTTCATTGTTTGTTACATGCTCGGTCCATGATATCTTCAGGATTCTTCTATACATTCACAGTTCAAATGCTGCCAACTTTTTAGTAGTAAACGCGTTAAGTATCTATGCTTTTATCCCGTAAAGCAGAGTCGGAAATATATAACACTTTGCCAGCCTAACTCTCAAGTCTAATTTCAGTTCTCTTGCACAAAGTACCTTTCTCATTTTATCGAAGTTTGTTCGTGCTTTCTCTATTCGAACTTTGATTTCTTTAAAGTAATCGTTTGTGTGATTAATTATTGTGTCAAGATAATTGTAGTTTTCAACTTGTTCTAAAGTTTTACCGTTAATTGTCAAACTTTCATAATTATTTTGGGTTTTTAATAGCCTCATAAATTTAGTTTTCTTGATGTTTATTGTTAATTTATATTCTTCTCCATACTAGACTATCTTGTTCTTTATCTTTTGGATATATTGGAGGTTGTCTGCTATTATGATAGTATCGTCCGCATATCTAATGTTGTTAATTGGTGTTCCATTGATATTTATTTCTGCTGTTTCTCCCTCAAGAGCACTTTTCATAATTTCTTCAGAGTATGCATCGAATAGTAGTGGTAACAATACACACTCCTGTCGCACTCCTCTTTTAATTTTGAACTCTTCTGATGTGCATTTATTAATGCGTATATATACCTGCTGTTTATAATATAGATTTGTTATAATTCGAAGGTTATTTTATTGTAATTGTTTTGCTTTGAGGACGTCCATTAGCTCTTTGTGGCGGACTTTTTCGAAAGCCTTGTTGTCATCGAAACAGACGTACATATCTTGGTTCACATCCAAGCCTCTCTGGATTAGTACGTTGAATGATAGAGCTTCACGGGTACCTACGCCTCTAGGGAATTAAAATTGGGTTTCTTCAATATCCATATCAAGTATTTGGTAAATGCGTTTATGGATGATCTTTACATTTTAAGTGTGTGATCACAACATTCTCTAGCATTTTTCATTTTTGGGAGACAAATAAATTTTGAGGTCAACCATTTATTGGATATGTCACCCGACTGATAAATTTCATTAAAGAGCTTTAAGAGGACATCCATGTTCTCATTTACTATTATTTTAAGGATATCAATAGGCAGTTGATCTGGAACCGGGCTTTTTCCGTTTCTGGGGTTCTTTAGTGCATACAATATTTTTTCCTTTGTAATTTCTATACTTAAGGAAAAGAACAGGTATCAGTGATGTCGTAGCACGTAGAGCCAAGCTGAAATTAGGCAGGTCACATAGCAAGACTGAAGGACACAAGATGGACCAGAAAACTAATTGACTGGCGCCCACAAGAAGACAAACGCAGCACAGGACGACCACCAACACGCTGTATGGACGACATTAGAGGAATATCCAAGAAATGGCAACAAGAAGCACAGAACCGTGAAGAGTGGCGAAAAATGGGAGAGACCTATGTCCAGCAGTGGACAGAAGAGGTTGCATGATGATGATGATGATGAACTTCTATACTTGTTTCTCTGTTATCGAAAGATATTTCTTGTAGGTTTTCTCTTCGAAGAGCTCTTCTATATATTCTTTCCATCGTTTTAGCCTTGCGTCAGTCGTTATCATAGTATTTACATTTTTGTCTAATGAAGATCTTCTATCTCTTTACATTTTTACTCATAGTAAGTTTGTTTTGCCTCTCTTATCAGTTTTCTGACTTTATTGTTAATGATTTTGTAATTGTGACTGTCCTTGTTCTTGGCTTGTCTTCTTTGGTCTATGCTGCCGAGTATTTCGTCGGTCATCCTGTTGTCTCTGTTTCTTATCGGCTCTTTTAATACCTCTTTGCATGAAACGAGGAGGCAGTTTTTTAATGTTTCCCATTGTTGGTTTATCTCGTAGGTGTTATTATCTAAGTAATCAAAGTTTTCGTATATTTTCTGTTGGAGTTTGTTTTTCATATCAGCTTCTTTCAGTTTTCTAACATCTGATTTTGGAGTTCTTTGGGGTTTTCTAATACGTTTAAGCTTAAGCGCGACATTAGCGATTAGTGGGTTATGGTCTGATGTGACATCTGCTCGTGGATATGTTTTAACTGATTTGATGGTGTTACGATATCTCTCCTTATGATATGTTACAAGGCTATAATAACCATCATTGTTATGATTTATAAAGAATTCCGAACATTTAACATAAATGAATAAATGCATTACGTAAAACAAAAACAATTAATCAGATCCATTCAATCTACTATTAAAATTAACTACTCTTAATAAAAAAAAATCTTTTTTTTTCAAAGACTTCTTCAAAAAGATTTCCATCATCGCCTATTGCCGAAAAGCGAGTGTCCATTTCAATTGTTGGAGCTGTTTTAATCACTGGCTTCTAGGTAAATTATGTGTATAAACAAAAAAACACGCTGAGCCCCGGTAAACGATGTAGTCGAATGAAATTGTTACACACGTAATTTAGCTGATGCTAATTGGACTTTACAATCTGCGTCACGAAGTGGAAACACGACGGATGGTTTCCGTTGGGCCTAAGCCACGTTTTTTACGTGACATTTTATTTAATATTGCGGAAAGGGGATATTTATAACAAAAAGGGTGGTTTTTAAAGCAAACATATTAAACAAAATTTCAATTTGGCATAAAATAAAATTGGTAGACGCATTTGTAATTATTTCTGTTTGTTTTATTTAATCATATCGCACCTCAGGCATCATTCACAAGTAACACTATACAGGGTGTTTTAAAAAGGTATGTGATAAATTAAATCACGCATTCCGGGGACAAAAATAAATTGATTGAATGCAACTTACCTTACTACAAAAGTGTACACAAAAAAAGTTACAGCCCTTTGAAGTTAAAAAATAAAATTTTTTTTTGCTTTATCTCCTAAACTACTTGACATTTTGTAATAAAAATTGAGACGCTACTTTCTTGTTCTGAAAGCATTTTTCATACAAAAGAAACAACAAAATCTAAGCGATAACATAATCCCACCATTAAAGGTGATTGACAGAAGTAGGAAGGGACTGCATGAAGTTAGCACAGATGTCATAGGATGTTCCTATATGATGGAATTATCTTTTCTATCAACATAGAACAGAATACTTAGTCTACCGGACAGAGAGAGAGAGACAGAAGGCAAATATTTATTCTACCAAAGAGAAAGAAAAAGAAAAGAAAGACAGAGGGCGCCAACTACTTTTTGAAGAAAAAGAAATTAAAATAAAATAATTATTTAGATATAAATTAATAAAGATGTGACGTTTATAACATTACAAGATTTTGTGTGCATGATTTTTTAGAGGTTCAGTGGTATTTTCGACTTTGATAACTGGAGTAAATACAGCAATGATTGATTTGCACAATATGTAAATGTACCGATTCCAGTGTGACTCGTAACGAAACAGTAATAATACCTCTCATTTTGGTAGTTCATATTATTATCTAATTATCAAAATTGCCGTGTCTTGTGTTTATTTACGTACAGCGGTCAATGCCAATAGCCTCTGAGTTCAGCTAAGTTTATTAATATTTAAAAATGAAGAATTTATATTGCAAAATTTTAGACAATTGTTAAGAGTAACATTATCATCATCATCATCATCATCATCATGGTGCTACAGCCCTTAGAGGGCCTCGACCTTCTCAAGCTTTCTACGACATTCTATTGTGTCCCTCGCTTGCATTTTCCAGTTGCCGACTCCGATCTTCTCGGCATCTTGTGTTACCCTGTCCATCCACCTCAGCTTTGATCTACCCCGTCTTCTCATTCCCACGGGTTGCGCTGTTAGAATCTTTTTTATCATGTTTGACTCAGGGGCCCGGGCTACATGTCCTGCCCACTGCAGGCGGTTTCGCTTAATTAAAGTGGTAATATCTTTACCACCAAACGTATGCTTGTAGATATTCTGCAGTTTAAAGTTTTATCTACGCCTCCATATTCCGTTTTTACAGACCGCTCCGAATATCTTGCGTAGCACCTTTCTTTCAAAAATAGATAGAGCGGATTCATCTGTTTTCGTTAGCGTCCATGCCTCTGATCCATATGTGAGAACGGGGACTATCAGTGTTCTATACAGCCCTATACGAGTTTTTTGAGACAGACGTTTGTTAGCTAAGTACTTTGATAGACCATGATAACACCTGTTTGCAATTATTATTCGCCTTTTTATTTCCTCAGATGTGTTATTATTGGGGTTAACCGATGTTCCCATTGATGATTAAATTTGTGTCAACATTTCCAGCTCTTGTGTTTGTGCTAGTCGCCATGAATTTGGTTTTATTTTGATTTATCTGTAACCCCATTCGTTCTGCTGCTGCTACTAGCTCGGTTAGGATTTCCGCAGTTCTCGCCCTAGTTCTTGTTATAATGTCCACATCGTCTGCATATGCTAGAATTTGGACTGAACTAGAACTAGAACTTTTTCTAAGGCGACATTAAAAAGCTGACACGCCAGCGCATCTCCCTGCCTTAACCCCCTATGTATTTGAAATGGGGTTGACGAGTCGTTTTGAATTTTTACTGCTGATAGCACCTTCACCATTGTCAGTTTTATCAAACATATGAGTTTTTTTGGAATTCCTAACTCATTCATAGCGTTGTAAATACTTGGTCTTAAGACACTGTCTTAAGAGTAACAATAAGAGTGTGAATTTGCAAGGGCAGCGAACTCATTATCAAGAACACATGGTACAAACTACCAGTCTGAAGAAAATACACCTGGAAAGCCCTTAAAGATGGGATCATCATTATAAACCAAAGATCGACTTCATATTCTTAAGAATATTTTCAGCGGGTGACTTATGGAAATGACGATTTTGTTTTCGGAGTATTGCTTCATGTGTGGCTTTTTAAGTATGCTTAGGAATATTCTTTGTAACTATTTTTTAGTAATACAGCAGGTTTTAGATGCGATTGCAAAATTATATCTTTTTAAAATTTTACTTCTTTAAAATTTGTTACAATTCAACAAAAAACAACCTTAATTAATTTTGCTTTGTATTTTATTATTTATTTAAAATTTAGTCATAAACTCTATACAGGGTGAGTCATGAGGAACTTTACATACTTCTACCATATGTAGAGCCCCTCAGGGAGCATATCATGTAGCCACTAAAAAATGTCAACTCCTCTTCTTTATTAATTAACAGGGTGATTTGTGTAATTGGCCATTTATTTCATTTTACTGTAGTGTTAATACGGCTCATTTGATTTTTTAAATTTTTGCATGATACAGTACACTACTATCAAGCATTCGACTGGTATTAGCTAAACTAAAAAATTCCAGGACTGGCTTTGGAAAAATTAATTTAGGGATTCGTATTAAATATTATACCCTGTATAATTTTTTTTTAAATGCAATAAGTGATTTTCAAACTACATAAATAGCCAATAAAAACGACATATGCGACAACGTTGTCGCACTTTTATTAAATTTTTAGTGAACGATCAATTTTTACCAAAAATAGAACAACCATAATGAAGTATCAAATTATAAGGTATTAATTTAAACAAATGTTATAAATTTCAAACATTTTAATTAAAATGAGTTCCTACAACATAATCTAATACGTAGAAAATTAACATCTTCACTGTCACTTTGAATTATCTCTACGATAGAATCAATTGTTTTTCAATTTTAAATTTTTACTCATAGATCGTATTGGGGCATTATTTTCGATAAATAATAAATTAAATTGATTAAAAAGTCAAACCTCTTGTATGTGTTAGTTTTTGTTGATTGTAAATGATTAAAATTTTATGTCAAATAATAATACATTGCATCAACTGTACTAAATAAAAATAAATCTAAAAAAGTTTAAAATGAAGGTTGGCGTTGACCGTTTGACGTTTCTTGATATTTTATACCCATTGTCATTATTGTCATTATCAATTGTTATTTATTTCTTCTGTCATATCTACGTTAAGTACATTGTGTTAGTTTTGGTAGAGCTTTTGTTACTTTCGTTCAAAATGCCACATCAGTTTTCGACCACAGAATATGCAGACATAATATTTGTTTATGGATTCTGTAATGGGAATGGTAGGGCTGCTAGTAGAGAATATCGCAGGAGATTTCCTAATCGTCGAACTCCCAGTCATCCAACATTTGGGTCAGTTTTTAATTATTTGCGAGAAAATGGCACTTTTCCTAGTGGAACAACAGAGCGACATGTAGATGAAGCGCAGGAAGATGACATTATGGACGCCGTTACTATGAACCCTACAATAAGCACTAGACAAGTAAGTCGAGAACTCAATGTTACTCAATCAAAAGTAAGTAGAGTCTTACAAAAAAATAATCTATACCCATATCACATTCAAATGGTTCAGCGACTACATGCTGGAGATGAGATCGATAGGTTGGAATTTTGTAGATGGATTAACAATAATCGACCAACGCTATACAGGACACTATTAACAGATGAAGAACAATTTACCAGAGACGGGATAAATAATTCACGAAATTCACATGTGGGCAGAAGAAAATCCCCATGCTATTCGAGAACGTCGTTCTCAGTTAAGGTTTTCGGTTAACGTGTGGATTGGTGTCATAAATAACCAATTAGTAGGTCCTCACTTTTTTGATGGTCCTTTAACAGGGCAGGTCTATTTGAACTTTCTACAAAATATTTTGCCGAATTTGCTTGCCAACGCGAACGTTGCTATCCGAGGGATGTATTTTCAGCATGATGGGGCACCCCCACACTTTTTACTGGCAGTGAGACATCTCAATAATGTTTATGGCAACAGGTGGATAGGACATGCAGGTCCTATTTCGTGGCCTTCAAGATCCCCTGATTTCAATCTCGTTGATTACCATATTTGGGGACGATTGAAGCAACTAGCTTACGCAGTGAATATTAATAATCGACAACAATTAATTGATATAATTATACATTGTTGTAATACTATTAGAAACGATCCCCAGAGTATCCGTAATTCAATACGTCAATTAACAATTCGGCAACAAAAATGTATACAGGCTGCAGGGTTCCATTTCGAAAATCTATTTTGAATTATTTTTATTTTGTTACCATTATTGTATCTTTTCCAGTTCTAATTTATGGGTTTATCATAACTATGTACATATTTTTAGTTTTTTTTTAAATTGTTCTTCGTTATTGTTAGTAGTTACTGTTTTTTGTTGTGCAGTGACTCAGTTTATCATTTCAATTAAAATGTTTGAAATTTATAACATTTGTTTAAATTAATTTCCTTATAATTTGACACTTCATTATGGTTGTTCTATTTTTGGTAAGAGTTGATCGTTCACTAAAAATTTAATAAAAGTGCGACAACATTGTCGCATATGTCGTTTTCATTGGCTATTTATGTAGTTTGAAAATCACTTATTGCATTTAAAAAAATATATATATACAGGGTGTAATATTTAATACGAATCCCTAAATTAATTTTTCCAAAGCCAGTCCTGGATTTTTTTTGTTTAGCTAATACCAGTCGAATGCTTGATAGTAGTGTACTGTATCATGCAAAAATTAAAAAAATCAAATGAGCCGTATAAACACTACAGTAAAATGAAATAAATAGTCAATTACACAAATCACCCTGTTAATTAATAAAGAAGAGGAGTTGACATTTTTTAGTGGCCACATGATATGCTCCCTGAGGGACTCTACATATGGTAGAAGTATGTAAAGTTCCTCATGACTCACCCTGTATATCTAGACAGGCCAGGAAATAAACGCAGCAAGCGTAAAAGTGCATTACAAAGCATGAAATTAAAAAATCAAGTCAGTGCCGCATTTTATTAGGATTTGCACCAACCTAATTGAAGTTTACAAATTTACAAAACAGTTTTGGCAATCGGACCGATACACATCTCTGCAGCCCTTCTTGTGTTCGCTTCACTCCTGCTTTTTGTAACGAGTTATATTTCCCGTCTTCTTTAACTTTATGTCGGCTTCTAACAGTTTACTTAGTAACCGAAAGCCATATCCATTCATCCCACAAATAAACTTTTTCATGCAAGAAGGATGCAGTAGTTTTAAGCTTTGAAACTCTTCAAGTGTTAACAGCTAGTTTATGTTTTTCTAAGAAAAATGACGATTAGGTAATTGGAAAAGAATGTTTCCTATGTTTTTATGGAAAGCCTCGGTAAATAAATGCTGGTAGGATTTTTCAGCTGCCAACAATGTTTTTATTCCGTGAATATGAACAAAGCTCACTCACCAAATGATTTATATTTAGAAAATACCATAATATTATTATACTAAATAACATTAAATTTTATATTTTAGGAAAAATATATATTAATATTGATAATAAAAATAGACAAACAAAGATAATGTAGAAATTAACATACATTAATAGATAACAATCCTACTGAAAGCATAACCAAGATATCAGGAACTTAACTTGGATTTCGCCTCCAAATGGTCTTGCGTCTCATGAAGCGTTAGTCGCACGCCTATTTCCAAGCCCAGTGATTGTTCAGTCCCGCTTTTAGCCCCCTATAAGCAAATTGTAATTGTTACACACTATGTTATTATTATTCCTCCTCCTCAGTCCTAATCCCTTCTGGGATGTGGTGACACCATCAGGCCTTTACAGTTTTTTCACGATTTCCCTTCATCCTTCCCTGTCCTGGGCTAGTTGTTCGGCTTCATGTAACCCTTGGTTAATCAATATTCTTGTTTGGTCTACCCAACGGCTTGGAGATCTTCCCCTAGGCCTCTTTCCTTCAACTCCACCCTCGACTATCAGTTTTTCCATCGTACCTGTTCTTCTAGCAATGTGTCCAAAATACTGCAAATATCTCTGTTGTTGGTTTTTTTGATATTGATACTTATGCCATAATTGTTGCAGGCAATATTTACATTTATAAGTAATCGTTGTAATTCTTCTACTGTTCTTGCAACTAGTACAGTGTCGTCTGCGTATCGAATATTATTTACAATCTCTCCATTGATTACGATTCCTTCGTTTGCTTGCAAAAGGGTTTCCTGGCAGATGCTTTCACTTCTTCTTCTTAACGTGCCCTATCAAGTCCCCTTGACGTTGGCGATTAACATGGCGAAACTGTCTCTGTCTTGAGCTATTCTAAAGAGTTGCTCAGCTTTCCTCATTCCTGTCCACTCCCTGATATTCTTCAACCAAGAGGCCTGCTTTCTACCAATTCCTCGGCGTCCTTCGATTTTACCCATCATAATAAGTTGAACAATATTATATCGGTCTCCCCTTACTACGTGTCCAAAATAGGCCATCTTTCCACATTTGATGTAATCAAGCAGCTCGCGAGCAGCATTTTCTCTCTCAAGAACTGCCACATTTGTCAGCATAGCCGTCCATGGAATTTTTAGTATACGTCTGTGCAGCCACATTTCAAAGGCCTCCAGAAGATTAATGGTGGATATTTTTAATGTCCATGCTTCGACACCGTATAAGAGGACTGACCAAATGTAGCATTTAACCATGCGCTTTCGAAGTTGAAGTTGCAAGTTATCATTACAGAAGAATGACTTCATTTTTAAAAATGTCGTGCGGGCTATCTCGATTCTACGTTTTATCTCTTGATCTGGATCTAGTTGTTCAGTGATATGGCAACCAAGATAATTAAAACTGGACACTCTTTGAATTATATGACCATCAACATATAATCGTGCATCTTGATGTGCTAAACGGCTAAACACCATGTGTTTTGTTTTTGAACACTTTATGTTTAGGCCAAACTCTCTTCCCACTGTATCAATGGCATTTAAAAGGCATTGTAATCCATTCATGTCATCACTTACAATAACTGTATCGTCTGCATATCTGATTGTATTTATCAGAATTCCATTAACTTTCACGCCCCATTCCAAATTATGCAGCGCTTCTTTAAATATTCTATCTGAATATAAATTAAATAACAGTGGGGATAATATACAACCCTGTCTGACACCTCTTTGTATTTTACATATTTCTGTTGATTTTCCGTTTATGCTAGCTGTCGCTGTTTGACGAAAGTATAACTTTTCTATGAATCGTATGTCTTGACTATCAACTCCTTTATCTTTTAATATTGTAATTAATTTGTGATGCTGTACTCGATCAAAGGCCTTTTCATAGTCAATAAATACAGCAAAGACGTCTTTCCTTTGACCTCGACATTTCTGCAGTAATACATTTAGTGCAAATAGGGCGTCCCGAGTTCCCAGTCCATTTCTGAAGCCAAATTGTGTTTCATCCTGGTCTTCTTCACATTTATCTCTGATTCTACTGTGGATGATGCGTAGAAATATTTTCAAAAGTGTGGCTCATAAGGCTTATTATTCTATAATCGCTACAGTTTTTCGGACGTTGTTTTTTTGGTAGTGTTATGAATTCGGACTTTAACCAATCTTCAGGGATATCACCAGTCGAATAAACATCATTGAAAAGCTTGACCAGTATTCCAATGTTTTCCTCATTTATAAGCTTTAACATCTCTGTCTCTGCTTTCACTATAAACATTAAATAGCAGCGGTGACAAAATGCATCCCTGTCGTACTTCTCTACGTATTTCTATTGCTTGTGATATCTCATTTTCTATTTTGATGTTTGTTTTCTGATTCCAATATAGATTGAGAATTATTCGCAGATCTTTATTATCTATGTCCTTTCTTTCAAGAATATCTCTTAGCTTATCATGGTGTATTCTGTCAAACGCTTTTCCAAAATCGATAAAACATGCTTGTACTTCCTGATTAACGTCTAGGCATCTTTGTGTAAGAACATTCAAACCGAAGAGAGCTTCTCGAGTACCTAGTCCCTTTCTGAACCCCATCTGTGTATCACTAATATCTGAATCCAACTTTTGATAAACTCGGTTGTGAATGACTTTTAGAAATATCTTTAGTAGATGGCTCATTAAAGGTTGCTTCTATAAAGCTGTCTTTATAGAAGCTTTATCTGGTCTGTTCTTCTCTACGGAGTCGAAACATGGACTTTAAAAATAAAGAGCCTGAATAGAATCGAGGCATTTGAAATGTGGGTGTACCGTAGAATTTTAAAAATTCCTTGGACAGCACGAAAAACAAATGAAGAAGTACTAGCGAGACTCAATTTAGAAAAAGAACTATTGAGAACAGTCAAAAGAAGAAAAACCAGTTATTTAGGGCATTTGTTGCGCAACGAGAAATACTACATCCCTCAGTTGATAATAAAAGGCAAAATAGAAGGAAAGCGAGGAATTGGAAGAAAAAAATTGTCCTGGTTACGTAATATCAGAAACTGGACAGGACTTGGATTTGAGGAACTCTTAAGAACAGCTGGAGATAGACAAACGTTTGCCACCATAACCGCTAACCTCCATTGATGGAGACGGCACTTGAAGAAGAAGAATAAAGCTGTCTATTTCGATCGTGTCGAACGCTATATGAAAATCTATGAAAGCAAGGACAAGAGGTTTGTTATATTCTATAGATTTTTCAATGAGTGTCTTTACTGTATGGAGGTGAGCATTGGTACCATAATTTGATCGGAATCCTGTCTCCTGGCTCTCTCGGTTGGTAGAAATTTAATTTTTTTTTTCAATCTTGATGTCACTAATCTAGTGAACAGCTTGTATATGTGGTTTAACAAGCTGTTTATTTTATTTATTCATCGATTCCTGCCTAATTACATTTTTTGAAATAATATAAAGGTCTTCCGGAATTAATAAATAATTTACAAAATTATCGGAATCAAATGCTTCCTTGGCTAGTAGGTCTACTTTGTCATTATGGATGATTCCACAATGAGCTTTAACTCAAACAAACTTGACTATTTTTCCTTCCTCGTAGAGGTATTTAAAATTGGTTAATATATTTTCTAAGATATAATTAATATTAATATTAGTAGATATATTTGTAAAAGACTTATACAATCTGATATTTTAAAAATGTTAGCGAGTTGTTCAACTGAATAACTTAAAAATTCACTTAGAAGCTTTTAGCCTCGAAATAGTTTTGTGTAGAGTCACAAAATGCACAAGACGCTTAATCGTCTTTTTTAGATGCATCTGTAAATATGAAATGATAATTTTTAAAATCATTTACTATTTCTAAATTAAACATCACATTTATCAACGACTTATAATAATTAGAATAATCTCTTAGAAAGCGTAATCCTATCTCAGGCACATCAGTTAAGTTTGTTTGGAATATCGGTAACATTTTTAGATAAACTTTTCGACAAAAATTTATTACATAGATATTTTCTTCTTAACTGTAGAAGTATTTCGCAACATTCTACACGAAGATTTGACAAGTAATAATCTTAGACATTTATTCATTTAATTATCTAACTTTTTTAGTTACTGGAGGCTGATTGAGAGTATAGAAAGTACCTGTAATCCAGAATTGATCTAATAAATGACCTGTATAATAACATGGACATTTCTGGATCGGCTCCCCAGCTGTAAGAACTTACAATTTTTAATATATTTAATCCTTTCTCGGCATTTTTTAATATTCATTCAATGTGCTCTTTCCGGACTAATTTTTGATCAATTGTTACTTTTATGTATGTTACGTGAGAAATGACGGAAAAAACTATGCTCTTGTAATACAATCTGATTGGGAACTGTGCGTTTTCGGGTGAATATACAAGATTTCGATTTCGTTAATGAAATTTTTAAACTTTTCTCGTGACACAATTGGTTAAATCGAAGAAAAAGTTGGTTTAAACAACTGTAACCTGATTCAAGATCACAATTGTCAATGTAAATGCATACAGTGTGTAAAAGCCAAATGGAATAAATTCCTTATTTAGGTTACTGTACATATTTGTAAAAAATCCCGAAACACGTCAAATTTAAATTATAAATTGACATTCTTTAACGTGAAAATGCAACCCCTACCTTCAACCCCCCTAGAATGACAGGTATAACCCCCAATTTTTAAAATAGGAAGTATAGGCTTGTGATAAATCGTTTGAAAGGTCTTTTCATTCTCCATTCAAAAATGTTGTCGCTTTCAAGTTTATTAAGATTAATTAAGATAAAATAAATTAAAATCATGTGGTTACCGAAATTCGCTAACATATACTCAAAACTTATTTCCCGTTTAGGTCTTGATAATGAGAAAGTGAACAAAAACCATAACAATGTGGTTTTTAGATGGTTACCATTAACAAACTTTAAAAAATTTCCGTGGCAACGTTATTTTAACAAGCATTAGTAATTTGTTTTATTTAAGTTGTCAGTATTTTAATTTAAGTAAAAAGTTCGTTCAATTCAATTCTGAAAAATGGTTAGATTAACGGAAATGCATAAAATAACAGTTTTATAAATGATTGGTTACGGAGATAACACCCGAACACAACAGGAAGTAACTCGCCTATTTCATGAGAAATTTCCTAATTTACCGCCTATATCCCAAGGAACAATAAGTAAAATAGAGAAGCAGTTTCGCGAGTTTGGTCATGTAAGGCAGATAAAAAAAGCAGCTGCCAATGCACTGAGTGATGAACTCAAATTAGATGTGTTGTTTGAGTTTCAGGAAAATCCACATACATCGAGTAGACAGGCATCCACTACATTCAATGCTAGCCATACATCGATAGTAAACATATTAAAAGAAAATAAATTGCATCCCTATAAGATGATACCTACTCGGGAGCTCATGGAAGACGATTTTGATAGGAGAACTTTTTTTTGTGAGCAAATGATGGACATGTTGGATAACAATATTATCCAATTAGAAGACGTTATGATTTCTGATGAGTGTACTTTTTCACTTAACGGTCATGCTAATCGGCAAAATTGCCGCTACTGGGCCACGCAAAATCCTCACTGGATGAGAGAAGAACACACTCAATACCCTCAAAAGGTTCATGTTTGGACAGGGATTGTAGGAAACAATATCATTGGTCCCTTTTTCATTGAGGGCAACTTGAATGGCAACAATTATTTGGCACTACTTCAAAATGATTCCAACAACGTCATTCCAACGTTGGCAAATTTATATCCTGATCCAGGAAACCCTCAAGTTCCAGCGAATACGATATGGTTTCAGCAGGATGGAGCACCACCACAGTACCAACTTAATGTCCGGCAGAACCTCGATACAATATTTCCCAATCGGTGGATAGGGAGGCGAGGATCGATTGAATGGCCAGCGCGATCACCTGATCTTACATTATTAGATTTCTTTTTATAGGGATATATGAAGAGCTATGTGTACAAAACTAAACCTTCTGATTTAAATGACTTAAAAGAACGAATAACGCTTGCGATTAGGTCGATCACGCCTGTCATGTTAAATAATGTTAGAAGACAGTTTTATTTGAGATTAGTATGTTGCCAGGACGTTCGCGGTGAACATTTTGAACATCTACTTTATTAACATTCATAGTTCTTTTTCGCACATGATTTTAATTTATTTTATCTTAATTAATCTTAATAAACTCGAAAGCGACAACATTTTTGAATGGAGAATGAAAAGACCTTTCAAACGATATATCACAAGCCTATACTTCCTATTTTAAAAATTGGGGGTTGTACCTGTCATTCTAAGGTGGTTGAAGGTAGGGGTTGCATTTTCACGATAAAGAATGTCAAGTTATAATTTAAATTTGACGTGTTTCGGGATTTTTTATAAATATGTACAGTAACCTAAATAATGAATTTATTCCATTTGGCTTTTACACACTGTATATCGTTAGCATATTTCAGTATCTTAATGTCCCTGAATTCGTCTGTTAGCTTTTATAGGTCAAAGATATAGATTGTATACAATATGGGACTTAAAACGCTATGCGATTACGATATAATTTTATTATTTTTCCAGAAAATTCACAACTGAATCCAATTCGCACCATTTGTTGATGTAGAATTCTTAGATTTACTTTATCGTAGGCTCCCTTAATATCCATAAATAGCGTTGTGACAGAACGATTTAATGAGAATGAAATATTAATTTTAATGACTAGATGAGTAATATTTTCTATTGTGGAATGAGCTTTTCTATAGCTAAACTGATATTTTGGTAAATTGAGGTTGAATTCTAACCAATATTTCCATCTTGTTTTCAGCATTCGCTCAAATGTTTTTAGTACACCGGATGCTAGTGCTAGGTTTGGATCTTTTTGCGATTTCAACATTAGAATCATAATGTATTATTTAATATTTCTAACAAAGTAATTTTGCAGGACAATGGAAGGTTGTATACCATTATATAATGAATATTATCAATACCAGGAGCTGTATTTTTGTGGTATTTAATACTGTTCTGCAATTCTTTAAGACTTAATTTCTTTAATAGACTGTCCACTGTAATTTTATTGATATTAGAGGGTAAACTGCTTCTTCTTCAATCCATGGTGGCGTGACTTGGTTTATAAAGGTTGTTGTCCACTCCCCTGTTATTACCTTACTGACTTGTTCTTTATAATTATTTTTTAATTTTCTTACCTCATTCCAAATTTGTGTAATTGGTGTATTTTTATTTACTGAAGTACAAAAATTCCTCAAAATTCTTTTGCTTATAAGTAAAACAGACAATAAATTGTAAATCTACCACTTAACGTTCATATATCATAGCCATCTCTAAACGATATTACGGTTTATAAAAATAAATAAGCAAGCTAATTCTGGGATAAACAACTATATCATCCTGACAATTTTTTGCAGTTTCGGTTACTTAACTTCCATTAAAGTACACCTATTTATACTTTGTATGTAAACACACACGAGTTGCAGCATAAAACGAGCTCTTAGTTCTTAGTAGCATTGCGACTCCGATGCATTTTGCAGCCGACGACATTTTACTTCACAGACAGATTCTGCCGGAAAGCCAGAAAGGAAACAAGACAAATGGAATGATAGCGCATACGAATTCAGTTACATGTATATCGCTTTGTTTCATCTTTATGTGTTTTCAAAGTTTACTAGGGTTATAGTACAGTCGATTGGACACTTTTTCATATTCGTAGATAGAAAGTCTCATGTTTCCTATCATTATTTTAACTGCTTGAAACATATTTTTCCAAATACAGTACAGCGTCGACTATCCAAACTAATTGGGGGACATGGGTGTTCAAAAAATCGTTTTTTTCGGATAATCCAACTGTATTGATCTAGCAGTACATATTTATCCACGGGTGAATGAAAGTAAGATTTACAAACCTACATAATATGTATTTATCTCTCTAATTACAAATAAAAAATAAATAAAAAATTGTAATCTTTGTAACAAAACATATTTAAGGTATAATATTGACGAAAATTTAAGATTTTTCAAGCAGTAATTACTAACAAGATTCAAGAGATTCAAGATTTATTTAACTACGTTTACAAATTTTACAAATTGACTATTCCATTCATCGTAAAGATTCTAAACTAAAAACGAAGGACGTGAAGGTGTTTAGAGGGCCAGAATGTGGAAGTGACCACCATATGATTGTTGCAAAAGTAATGGTGACATTTAAGAGAGAACAATCAAGTCACAAAAATGATGAAGTAACAGACATAGGAACAACCATAGAAAACATAAAATATAACCTGGAAAGCTTTAAACAAGATTCGACAAAGTTCTTATATAAAATTAGAATAACTCAGAAAATAAAAAATATAGAAACAAAGGACTTAGACCCTGAAAGTCTGTATGAGGTAATTAAAAAATATATCCATGAAGCGGCAAATGAAGCACTGGGAAAAGTTGAAAATCGGAAAAAAGGAAAACCTGAATGGTTGTCAACGGAACTAGAAGAGAAAGTTCTCAAGAAAAAACAAGCATATCACATATGGCTTCAATCCAAAGATCCTCAAGACAGAGAAATATACGCTAAATGGAATAGAGAAGTTAAAAAAGACGTAGATAAGGCGAAAAATATAAACTGGGAGGCTAAGTGTGATGAACTGGACAGATTTATGGATGGAACAAAAGTGGCGCAAGCTTGGAAAACATTAAAACAGTTTAGGAAAAATGAGAAAAATGAAGACAACATTTCTCTCATAAAGTTAAATGAATGGGAAGAATATTATACGAAACTGCTGAAAGAGGATAGAGTAGAGTACAGATGGGAAAAGATAAGGGAATTAATAGACAACAGAGACGAAAGACAGGAAATCCCTATAATAACATTATCTAAATTGACGGAAACCTTAAAAGAGGTTAAAAACGGAAAAGCCGCAGGGCCTAGAGACATTCCCATAGAGCTGGTTATATAAGCTCCATATATAAGAGAGGGAATAAAAGAGACTGTTCCAATTATAGAGGTATTAGTGTGACGAGCTCTGTGGGCCGGTTGTACGGCAGAATATTAAAGAAGAGGGTTGAAAGACAGATACAAGATATTGAAGAACAAAGCGGCTTTCGTACCGGGAGATCCTGCCTTGATAATATATTTATCCTACGACAAATAATTGAAAAGCGTGTCGAAAGAAGTAGAGAGACCCATTTGGTATTTATAGACCTTGAGAAAGCATATGATAGTGTCCCGTTAAAGAAAATGTTTGAGGTCCTCAAAAGGTCCGGATTGGATTCGACGTATATCCGAGCGATATATAAATTGTACGAAAATGCAGTTAGTTGTGTAAAAATTGGAACCAGAACCTCAAATGAATTTAAAGTCACTAAAGGCCTAAAGCAAGGATGCTGTTTGTCACCGACACTCTTTAAAATATACGTCCAAGAAGCATTGAGGAATTGGAGAAATAAATGTAGATTTATGGGCATCGAAGTGGGACAAAAAACTCTGTATACATTGTTGTTTGCAGATGATCAGGTGGTGGTTGCAACGGATGAGGAAGATATAAATTATATGAATCGAAAATTATTTGAGGAATATGCCAAATGGGGGCTTAGTGTAAACATAAGCAAAACAGAATATTTAAAAATTGGAGGAAATACCACAGATCTGAGGCTTGAAAACGCAGTCATAAAAGGCTGCAACCAGTATAAATATCTAGGAAGCATCATATCAGCAGATGGCAGAGTTAAGATAGATGTACAAAACCGAATAACCCAAGGGAAAAAATGCATCCGAATACTGAATTCATTACTGTGGTCTAATAAAATAAAGATGCATACCAAACTTCGCGTATACAGAGCAATTGTAGAACCAATTACCACATATGGTGCCGAATGTTGGACGATGACAAAGAATGAACGAGATAAAGTAGACGTTGTGGAAATGGATTATCTTAGAAGGTCATGTCGAGTATCGAGAATGGAAAGAATCAGGAATGAGGAAATACGAAACCGTACAGGAATTAGAGATACTCTTTCAGATAGAATACAAGGAAGGCAATTACAATGGTATGGTCACGTGATGAGAATGAAGGAGGAGCGGTGGCCAAAGAAAGCCTTAATGTATGTTCCGCCAGAAAGAAGGAAAAGGGGAAGACCACCAAATTCCTGGAGAAGAGAAATTACAAAAACAATGCAATCTAGAGGCTTAGAAGAGGGAGATTGGAGAGATAGGAAAAGATGGAGGCTGAAATGCGGGAAGCGGCAATCGCCGTAGGACCCCCGTTTTATGATGATGATGACGACAAATTTTACATGTGTTTCTAGCAAGTCAATTATATGTATAAGTAAAAAAGATAATATATAACATACACAAAATGCAATAGGAGATGGAAATACATTATTGCGCATAACATAAAATAAAACATAAATTACACAAAATAAGACATATACCAACATAGTGAGTACATCCATGTTCACGTTACTGCCTTGAAGTGATGAAAATATTCACTAACAGAGTAAAAAGCAAATCTCAAAAGGTATCTTTTCAGACTTACTTTAAATTTATTCATCGAAAGTTGTTTTAAATCCTTAGGTAGGACATTGTATATATTATAGTCAATTGAGTTTTTTTGTGATTTACTCAAACGATACTTAACTGTTCTGATGTTATTTGCACCTCTTGTGCTATAGTTATGTAATCAGAGTATTTAATTAAAGTATCTGCGTTTTTATGTATTTCAACATTAACGCTGTATATCCATAATGTTGGCAAGGGCATTATCTTATATTTAATAAACAACGGTTTGCAAGATTCCAAGTAGCTAACTTTTGCAATTTTTCTTAATGCTTTTTTTGCAACTTAAATTGTTAGGGCATTGCAAGAGTTTCCCCACAGAATAACACCATAGCTTAAAAATGAATAAAAAAGAGAAAAGTACGTTATTTTCAAGGTATCAACACTTGTAACAAGTTTTAGTTGTCTGATTAAAAACAAAGTACTAGAGAGTTTACCTTTGAGGTGGTCAATATGGTTATACCAAGTCAATGTGTTGTCAACTGTTATTCCCAACAATTTGACAATATTTTTTTCAACACTCACATCGAAGGTAGACGAAAAAATTAAATTTTGAGTTGGAAATTCGATGGAGCTGAAAATTTTTGATAGTTCAAAATTTTGTCGTCTGGTGTATTTGGAAGGGATTTTATAAGATTCTCAACAATATCAACAAAAAAGTTATTGAAAGAGTCACAAGATATGTTGGTTGTTGAATTATGTAAAACATTTGTTTTATTTCGCTCATAGTTGATTACCTTTCAACACGTCTTGGATCTACTGTTTGAAGTTAATATGAATTGATCATATGCCAGCTTTTTCGTCCTTTTCAACTTAGCATTGTAATGATTTTTATATCTTTCATATTCGCTGTAATTTACTGGGTTTTTAGTAGAATCAGCACGTATTTTGTATGTTTGCAAATGACTTCTCATATTTTTTAAGTTGTCATTGAACCAGTTTACCGGACATCTTTTGTCTTTAATAACCAGTTTTTTTTTAATACAATTCTCGGATGAATCTAAAAAATTAAATGTAATTATTAAATCAAGACAAGAATGCTATATGTCCTCATCAACAAGTGGTACATTGCATTTAATTAAATTGTTAAAATTTATATTTAAAAATACTAAATCCAACCTGCTGATTCTCCAGCTGATTCTCCAAGGGAAAGTAAATGGTAAGAGAGGACCGGGAAGAAGACGCATTTCCTGGCTTCAAAATTTACGAAAGTGGTATAACACGACTAACACTGAACTGTTCCGCTCTGCAATAAATAAAGTAAAGATAGCCGTGATGATCGCCAACATCCGGAACGGATAGACACTTTAAGAAGAAGAAATCCAACCTACTTTGCATATGATTATGCACTGAGTTGTGTTGGGTAAAATTATGAATATCAATAAAATTGGTTAAAAAATCACATTTTTCATAGCCCCTATTACCATAAAAAGGCAAATTAAAATCACCTAACAACAAAAAATTTAGATTAGTACCCAAAATATCATCAAAACTAGATAAAAACTTTACATAATCATGATCACATGTATTAGGTGGCAAATATGTAAGACATAAATACATTTTAAGTTTGACTTTTAATAGTAAGCACTCAATATGACAACTTACATTAATTTGAACTGGTCCTACCCTAAATTTCTTTACTGCCAGCAGGACACCACCACCTCTGGTTTTTTCATTGCTCCTGTCGTTCCTATATGCAGTATATCGTTGATCTACCAGTTCAGTATCCTTTATTCCCTCTGTCAGCCGACTTTCACTTATTGCGATAAAATCATATTTTTCTACTGCAGCTGCAGCAAAGAAATCGTGGCACTTCGTCCTCAATCCTCTGGCATTTTGATAATAAAACTTTAGGTTTCTGTTGGAGCTATTGCCTGCTCCACTTCCTGAGGGTCCGTGTGAAAATGGGACAATGTACCGCTTGGCCACACTTCTGAATTCCATGCTCTTCTAAGCTCTTCTTGGCGAATTGTAACCTTTATTAAAGAGTATAGACTTTGATTTGGATATCTGGACTTATGCTCTTCACAGCGTACATCAGAAAAGTTGGGTTGTAGATATGCCTTAAGTTGCTCAGGCTTTGTCCCTGGTTGCAGCCTTGTAACATGGAGTAATACATATTTTGGTACCGTTTTAATTTGTGAGTTCTGATTCCTCCCTACAACAAACCGTTTCATATATTTTATTATTGAATTTCTACTTATTTTAGTTAGCAGTTTTAAATCGCACGATCCTGGAGGCTAATTCACGGTCTGAAAAGTGAAACTAAGCGGTTACCAAACGTTTCCTTTAATAAATCAATTGTGAAACGAGCTGTGATACATGTTGCGCCGTCATATTGAAACGACAGTTCCTGCACATCATGGTAGCTCTATAGCGGTCACCATTGACTGTAACATTCTAACCAGCATCGTTTTTGAAGAAGGACGGTCAAATGATTCCACCAGACCATAAAACACACCAAACAGTTAGTTTTTCTAGATGTAATGGTGTCTTAATATACATTTGAGGAATACCTTAACTAAAAATAGGGCAGTTTTGTTTGTTCACGTAGACATTCAACCAAAAGTGAGCTTCATTGCTAAACCAAATTCGCTTATGAAAAACGAATTCAACGGCAATCTGGTTTTGGATTCACTCACCGATCTATAAATCTACGCCTTGTTAGGTAATAATGTACGTTCAATTTTTGCATGAGTTGGATTTTATAAGCACGCAAAGTAAGAATTTTTTGCAAAATCTTCCATAAAGTGGAAGGACACTTATCCAACTACTGTGCACGATGGGTCTTCCTGTATGCAACGCTCTATAACAACAACATCTTCTTCTGTACATACTGTACGACGTGCCTGAAATGCCAAACCAAACTTAATATAAATCACTTGACAGCTGTCAAAATGGTCGACAGTTAAAAAAGTGTTACCAACTTATATTTCTATACCTCTTAAAATACACCTTTTATTTAAATTTACTTTTATTTAAATAATAAAATATTAAATAAAGAATTTTACGTGTCACTGATATTTTAAGATGATTCAAAAAGCTTTTTCGGGTTTCAAAAGATTCCAGTCTGAAGTTTTTTGTTTGTCAAGTTTTGTGAAATGTCGAGTAAATTATTAATTTTCATTATTGATTTATTATAATTTATTGATTTTATTTTTTAATTTATTGATATTAAGCAGGTATAGTGATTTGCAAATTTGTTTAAGCATTTTTATGATTATCCATTTACTCAGAAACGTAGCATAATATGATGTTATTCACAAATGAAATATATTCACTTAAGCTTGATATTCTACAATTCATGTAATTTAAATACAATTGCATAAAATCTCAACTTTACTAATAAGTTAAATAACTTACAGTGATGGATACAAACATTCAGAAACGTCCATTATCCATTATTATTGGAAAGCAAATCCAAAAGATACAAAATGGTAATTACCGGAGAAATAATCAAACAAATCTCGAAATTAGAGTATCTTAGAGTCGAAATAGGAAAAAATAGTTGGCCGCCAACGTTGCAAATACAACTACATGCTTAAGATTGAACAGGAACATACTTAACGCTTAATATAAGTCATTTAAGACGTTTCAGTAGTTGTATTTGCGGAAAAGATAAGTTTTTGTAACATTGCTTACTTTGATTACATCGTCCGCTTTTAGTCTTTGATAATTTTTTGCACCATTTTTGTTTTTATTCACTTAACAAAACATCATATAATTCTTTAGTCACAAAACCACTTTTTACCTTCTTAGTATCCATAGCGCAAGTCAGTATTGCCTGGTCTATATATATGTTAGCAAAATATACGAGGACAAGGCGATGTTGAATTTACAAGTCTTCCTCACAGCACGTTGCCTGGCACTCACGGCACGCGTTTATACTTATTTCCGGTTTTCTTCCTTAGTTTGCAGGAATATGTCGTTCTCTAGTTTTCGACAGATAAATATATCAACCGTTTTGTATATATTTTCTCTGTGTGGGCCCAATTCTTGACACGATGGTGCCGTATACCACATATATTTTCCTAGTGACATAGATTCTTAACAATTCGGACAAAAATATTAAGATTTATGGCCAGATTATATATATTTATATACATAAAAATGGTCTGGATTTAAATAAGCCTTATAAATAGTGTATTATAATTAAACATAAATTTAATGCGATATGTTATTTTCGTGTTTTCGAATAATATTACTGCACTTTCGTTGCATTCGTGGTCTGTTGGCTAAATCCTGCAAGATATGATACTAATAGAAAAAACATTCAGGCATCAAATATCCGAAAATCTTTTCAGTTCAAAATAATCAAATGGCCTTTCTTGAAAGTAATAAAAATTATATTGAAATGATGGCCTCTCCTGAGGTTAAGAAAATTCGGAAGCAATTTGAGCCATCGGTCGGATTTCTGGGTTAGAATTATTTCATGAAGAACACCAGATGATACTCCCGGGGAGAGCATTATAAGAGGCAATTTAGCTAACAGGTATATTTAATAGAACTATGGAAGTTGGGAAGCGAAGATATATGCGTAGGAACAAGATCCATAGACCAGGTAATGGCCTATAAATACCTAGGATATGAGATTCGCATAGGAAAAGATAACCAAACCGTTGAGCTTCTCCGTCGTATAAGACTGACTTGGGCAGCCTTCGGCAAGCTGAACCATATTTTCAAATCGTCTTATATACCAATATGCCTTAAAAGAAAAACGTTTAATCAGTGTGTTTTGCCATTGTTAACTTACGGTGCCGAAACGTTGACCATGACAAGGAGAACAATTCAAAAGATCCGTGTGTGTCAAAGGGCGATGGAGCGTGCTATGTTGGGCGTTTCACTACGAGACAAGATTCCAAATCGCCAGCTACGACAAAGAACAGGAGTGGCTGATGCAGTAGAGAGAGTAGCAACACTAAAATGGAACTGGGCAGGTCACGTGGCTCGAATGACAGGCAATAGATGGACAAAGCGGATACTGGAATGGAGACCAAGAGATGATGCCTACCGAAGTAGAGGTCGTCCACCAACACGTTGGACTGACGATCTAAAACGTTGTCATAGGAATTGGATGCAAGAGGCACAAGATCGAAATAGATGGAAAATTATGAGGGAGATCTATGTCCAGCAGTGGATAAGCGAAGATTGAATGATGATGATGATGATGATGGAAGTTGGACAAATGCCAGACGAATGGAAAAGTAGTATATTACTACCTGTTTACAAAACAAGGGAGATATGTAACAATATACAAACTTCAGGGCCATAAAGCTACTTAGTCAGACTGTGAGAATATGGGAGAGAGTAATCGATGGAGCGATACGTGACGAAACCCAAAATATTCAGTAATCAGTTTAACTTCATGCAAAGCAGATTAACAGCAGATGCAATTTTTATTATAAGGTAGTTGATGGAAAATGCAAAAATAAAGAAATTAACCCTCATATGGTATTCATTGGTATTGAGAAAGCATATGATAGAGTACTTTGAGAGATTCGGTGATGCAACTTCAAAAAGAATTTTCCAGGACATATGTAAAGATTGATACAGACATGTATGAGACAGTAACAACTAGTGTAAGGACAAGTGTGGGAGAGACTGGTAAATATCATATAAAAGTAGAATTACACCAAGGCTCGGTACTTATTTCTTATTTATTCTCATTATCGGATCATTGGATCATGGAAACTACAGAGTAACATTTCGTGGGGATTCATGCATGTTGACGATGTAGTTGTAGTAGGAAATAGTAAAAGCGACTCACAACACAAACTGAAACAGTAGAGGCAAGCTCTTGAGAAAAAAGCTTTTTTATACTAAGTAGTACATAACAGGGTTTCTTAATATTGTTCTGAAGCTATTTTCTTGTGGCATTTTAAATTAATTTATATTTAAATGGGAATAAGCCACAATTAAAGGTTAAAATACGTTTATTGACGTTTCAATTTCCACTTCGGAAATCGTTCTAATTTTAAATAAATCGGAAATTTACTAATGTTTGTATTTTGAGAACGATTTCCGAAGTGGAAATTGAAACGTCAATAAACGTATTTTAACCTTTAATTGTGGCTTATTCCCATTTAAATATAAATTAACAGGGTTTTTGGATTGTTCATTTAAAGATCGAGATATACTACAAATAAAATAATAGGATCGGTATTATAGAGTAATGAAAAAACAGATGGTGACCCATGCAGTAGCGTTAGAGTTGGATAGATGAAGTGGATGTCGTGTGTTTTGTCATAGAAAAATTTCAATGAACCTCAAGGGAAAATTCTATAAATCAGCCATAAGACCAGCTATGATGTATGGAACTGAATATTGGCCAGTTAAAAAGAAAGAGGAACAACGAATGCCTGTGGCGGAAATGAGAATGATTAGATGGGTGTGTGGAGTGACAAAAAGGATAAAATTAGGAATGAGTATATTAAAGGAAGTCTAGGGGTGGCACCAATTAATTCCAAAATGTGTGAGCATAGGTTAAGATGGTTTGATGATGTTCCACGCTGATACGTTAATCTGAGACATCACCCAATACAAAGAATTGCTGATCTGAGGATTTCTCGGAGGAGTAGGCGAGGAAGACCAACGAAGACCTGAGTGGAGGACATGTCGGTAAACCAGATTGATATTGGTATGACAAAAGATATAAACTCATGGAAAAATGTAATTAGGAAAGAAAGTTTTGCATAAACACAAGAACAAATAGAATGATGATGAATATGTTGTGTCTCCAAATAATACCATAATAGCGATGTAACTGTTAAAAGTATAATTTAGTGTAATCTTTGAAACGTAAATGCAGGTTTACTGTTTGATAATATTTTAATATTCTATTTAACATGTTGAACAATAAAATGTTTGTTAAAGTTTTAATTGGAGTGCATTTGTAATGCATTTTAACCATAGATCTGATTAGGAACTAGAAACGAGAGAGGAGAAAGGCCCATAGAATTCTTCCAAGAAAAGAATATGGTAATTGCCAATACTTGGTTTCAGCTTCCTAAGAGAAGACTATATACATGGACGTCTCCTTCACATACAGAAAACCACATTGTCAGAAACCAGATAGACTTTATACTCGTAAATAGCAGATATAAAAACTCTATAACCTCAGTTAAAACTTATCCTAGAGCAGATGTTAACTCAGCCCACCTTCCGTTAGTTGCTGACGTGAAAATAAAATTAAAAATAATTGAACTCAGAAAACAACAACCAAAAACAGTTCGGGTTCCGAAATGGAATGGGTACTCAAGAAAGACTATTTGCCATCAACATATTAATTCAGCGATCTTGGGATGTAAACGTTGATCTGCACTTGTGCTTTGTTGACTACGAAAAAGCTTTCGATAAAGTAAGACATGAAAAACTAATATCAATACTTATGAACAAGCGCATTGACAGTAAAATTATAAATATAGTGCAAACATTATATTGGAACCAAAGTGCCATAGTTAAAATTGATGGGCAACACTCAGAAGAAATGAAGATATGTAGAGGAGTTAGACAGGGATGTGTTATATCGCCACTTTTGTTTAACTTATATTCTGAAGAAATTTTCCAAAACACGCTCAATAATATCAAAGCGAGAGTTACCGTTAACGGAAAATTAATTAACAACCTACGATATGCAGACGACACTGTGATCATAGCAACGAGTATAGAAGATCTACAACATCTTATCGAAAGCTTAAGTATGAATAGTGCTGAGATGGGAATTACTATAAACGCTAAAAGAAACGAAGTACATGCTAATTACAAAAAGACCACAAAATATACATCACCTATTGACAATCAATGGTAACGTGATAGAGCAAGTAGAAAAATATCAGTACTTGGGAACTTTGATCAATGAAACCAATGATCATACTGCGGAAATAAACAGACGAATAGAGATTGCCAGATCAGCATTTATATCAATGAAGCCACTCCTAACATGCAAAAATCTAAATTTGGAGATCAGACTACTGTTCGCTGTTATATATTTACAGTATTATTATTTGGAGCTGAGACTTGGACATTGGACAAAAAATTTAACTTAAAAAGAATCGAGGCTTTCGAACTCTGGTTATACCGCAGAGTAATAAAAATATCATGGACTGATAAAATTACAAATAAAGAAGTACTGGAGATGGTTGGTAAAAAAACAAAACTAATCATCACTATACAAACCAGAAAACTGGAATACCTAGACCACATGATGAGGGGACCAAAATATGAAATTTTGAGACTCATAATACAGGGAAAGATTCAAGGAAAAAGATCTGTTGGCCGAAGCGAGAATCTACGTGATTGGTATCAATGTAGATCGATTGATTTGTTTAGAGCACCAAGTTCAAAAATAAAAATAGCCAATATAATTGCCTACCATAGTAGGGAGACGGCACTCTAAGAAGAAATTGATATCTTGCCTGTATATGTAATCGAACAGAAGTTACTGGGTTTTTCCACCACTAGAGAATTTTAGAATATTTGTAACAAAACACTCTGTATCTCGATAAGGAGGAATATTATATTTAAGTGTTTTAGGTTAAATCTTATTTTGTGTTAAGGTTTCCCAAGTTAATATATGAACAATTCTTAATGAAACACCCTATATAGTAAAGTTTCACGTGCTTATTCAGGTCTTTACCTCTTTTACGGACAACCCTTGCTTCGATGCCTTACTAAAGCGATTTGTAACAGTCGTTATTTTTACTACTATTTATATTAAAGCCATTTCAAAGATGTAGTATGGGTTGCCTAACTTTAAGTGTTCATTTGCTCATTAAGTGTGTATTTTTAATAATTTAAGTTGTCACTCTGATCTAAATTTGGTACCATTGCTAGTGTTGCCCAAAATCGGTCTTGGTCTTGCAGTCTTGGTCTTGTTCTTGCGTTTTTGCAAGACCAAGACCAAGACCAAGACCGCCTAATTTTAGCAAGACCAAGACTGACTGTGCAAGATTTAAGCAAGAACAAGACTAAGCCTGCAAGACTCTTGCGTCTTGCAGTTAGGACTGAATGTGGTTTTAGCAAGTATAGTAGTTCGGGTATAGGCTTAAAGACTCAATGAGACGCAAAAAAATGTAATAAAAATTTAAAAAAACTGAACTAATGCGTATTACAAACAATACCATAAACATACATACCGAATCAAAATATTCATTAAAAAAACACATTTGACACGTGCTCAGAGGTCGAGATTACAAAATTAAATATTTTACATTCTTCATTTTTTTCCAGCACACGACTTCTTCGCTCTGAAATTAATTGTCCATATTTTGAGTATAGCCGTTGATTGTATTCAATCAACGGTATAGCCGCCCTCTAATCATAAAAATAATCTTCTTGCAATGCGACGCCGACAGTAATATCGTATTCCCATTATAATTTAGTCAGAAGGAATCTAAATAAACAAATCTTATCGGCCTAAGACTATAAATTGTTTCTGCTGAGTGTGCGATGAGATCATTCGGTTAAACAAAATTTGCTGAAAGAGCGCGAAAGTAACGAGACAAATTAATAACATATAATGCCGCCTACCGTAACAAAATACCGAAGTATTTAGAATAACGAAGTAACGATATATAATTCTCGGTTTGTTATTATAATTGGATAGTAACGAACATAAAGTAACTATAATAGTAGTATCGTAGTTACTTTTTCGTCATTACTTAACTTCATTCCCAATTGAGCTTTCCTTTGAGTTTAATGTAATAATTGTTTTTCATCTAATCCTTTTTGTTCCCGGAGTGACAAATTTACAATTTGACATGAGGGACAAAAATTCAAATAATTCTAGTCGGAATAGTGAGCGTTGGAGTTATAGATCTAAAAGACCTAAAAGCAAATTTTATGAGTTTTTCGAAATAATTCATGCATCGCTAATTGGTTTGTGTAAATTGTGCCTACATAGAAAGGTTGAAATTAAAATGAACAACAGAAACACGTCAGGTTTAAGGAAGCATCTAATATCTTTTCACAAAAAGGAATTACAAATATTTCTTCCTGAAAAACCAAAATTCGGTAGAGATATCACAAGCTTTTTAATAACCGCTGGTAAAAGTAGACATGTAAAAAAATATACTTATTACCTTATTACCAACTACATATCATATACCTACTACTTTATTTTGGTAAATTAATGTATTTATTAAGTAGGTATCTCCTTAATTTAAAAGAACTTCTTTTGATTGTCATTGCTTTTTTACCTATTCTTTATTTTTTCAAGTTAGTTTTTTATATAAAAGTAGAGATAAGATTTCTAAAAACATTTATTTTGCTTTAATAAGAGGATTATAGTTTGTTATCTTATCACCTAAAAAATCTGTGCCCTTGATAAATGTATGTGGATTTTTTGCCCATCATGTCCATCAATCTCTTTCTAGGCAGATAATGTTCTTTAAAATACAGGCATGCTTATGTCATTAATTTGTTTTTTTTTGTATTTTAACCATGTTTTAGCACATTTAAGCTTAGTAAATGCAAACGTTTATTAAGAAACAGATTGACTTCTGTGGGGCATGGTAGATAGCTGAATTAGTTAGAGCATAGGCACGGTAAGCTTAGATCGTGGCTTCAAACCCCACCCGATGTCAGTTGTTTAGACATTTATTAATTTGGTTGGTCTTTATTATGGCTATGTTAATTCAAGCTTAAAATGTACTTACTCCGTTACGTTGTTCTAAGATCTAAAGTAACATTTAATAAATAGCAATAGGCTAATGGGTAACTGCAAGACTTGCAAGACTCTTGCTGCAAGACCAAGACCAAGACCAAGACCAGGAGTGCAATACCAAGACCAAGACCAAGACCAGGTGTATTGGCGCAAGACCAAGACCAAGACTGCCTAAGTCTCGTCTTGTTCTTGCATTTGGGCAACACTAACCATTGCAAACCAGAGAGATGACAGGAGATTAGGGAGAAGTGGAAACTGGCTCTTGGTTAATTAACTGTGAATTAAAATGGACTTTAGTGGTAGTTAGCGAAAGAAAATCCAATTAATGCATAGAATTTCCTTCACTTCAAGAAGTTAAATGTTTTAAGTATAACCGTAACCAATTAATTAACGGTGTTTTCGGAAACTCGGGGGGCTGAAGTGAAATTTCTAGCACGGAATTGAGTAGCTATCTGGTAACTATTTTTTTTATATTATAAAAACTAACTTTTTGTTCCCACATCCTTAAGGTATTCAGAATGACCTTGGGTCACGAATTCAAGCATAGTATGGCCGCTTACAATCATTCTGGCATGAATCTGATTAAAATTCTGAATTTTCCGTAAATCTCTAACATCTATTACAATTTCCACAGATATTTTAATGAATATCTATTATTCAGATTCATTATTTCATATTTTAATATAGTATTTTGTTCAAGGCCATTATATTTTTACTCTATGTGAAGCAAGGTCACGCTACATCCGATTGGATGGGTTTTTTTTCATCTACTATAATTATCTTTTTGCTCCGGTTTCTTATGCTGAAAGAAACTTTCCTCACTTCTTTGATTTCTTTTTATCAATGTTGAGACTAGAAGTAACGGGGAATTGTTTTCAGCCACCTCCCATGGAATCATAAACTTCCCGCAGAACTTCAACTCTATAAGAATCAGGGTCATTGGGACAAGCAGGGGGGTATTGTCTACTCCACCCGAATTTTTTTTCTCCAGCCTGCACCTAGAGGTAGGGCAGAACAGTAACCATCGGAACTGAGCCAATTAGCACCAGCTCCGTGCTAATTTCGGACCTCAAGGAGGACTTCGCTGGGACACCGAAGCCATTCGGGAGTATCCTTCCAGACAACTGTTTCACCTAGGAGGACAGTAGGTTTTTGCTGCAGAACTATATATATATATATATCTTGTTTCACCAGTTATGGGTTTTTTTATAACATTTAATATAACTCCCCTTGGTGTAAGGTATCGGTAAGTTTGAGCTCAAATTCTACCCAGAGATTATCTTCCATTGTTTTTTTTTGTATTAACCATTTATTTCATTATTAACTTTAATTATTTCATTATTTGTTTACTTAACTAATTTTTTTTATATTTCATCTTGCGTTATTAACTCTGGTCATTATCCCTTCAGGATAATAGACCGTTTCAATTGTTTAACTTGGCTTGTTCCCATTTATATATTACTTTGTTTATATTTGAATTTAGAGGTGTTTAACAATGTTGTTGGTCATATTGTAGGTTAGTATAATATATTTAATTGGCTATACGTTCCTCCAACGTTAGCATTATTTTGTTTAAGGTTGTTTTTTAACCTAGATGTAGGTTGTACACTCTATATCAGAGTTATTCTGCGTAGTTTTCAATTCTTTATTATAGTTGTTTTCAACATTTCTTTTAAAATATTATATTGTGAAATTTCATATACTTTTTGGTAACTTAGAGATTGTCAAAATCTAAGAAGTTATATTTAATAAACTTGAATTTGTTTTGCATATAATTTTTTATTAATATTTCCTTACCTTTTTACATTTACAGCATTTTTGTTTATTACATCAACTTTAATTAATATTAGCAGTATACGATACCTGGAAGAGTGACCGTTACTCTTTTTAGAGTAGTATCCCTCTTCTGGCGCCCTCAATTTGTTTTCTTTGTTAATTTTCATTATATCTATTCATTTTTCATATCTTCTTTTCTATCCATCATACATATTTTCCTGATTTACTGTCTTTAAAAGGCATGCAAATTGGCCGTATCCATCCTTGAGTTTCTAGTGGTCATTCTCTTGCCTACATTGCTAGCCTAGCCACGTTCCGTTCAATATTTTTTTCATACTTCTTTACTTAATTGTTATCTATTTTACTTCTATCAATTTTATCCCATATATATATAGACCACTCTTCTTATACATCTCTCCTCCTATACACCCCAGTTTTTTTTTGCTACAGATTATCACTATTTTTTACTTCTTATATTCAAAATTCAAAATTAGACTTTATTATCCTCTATCTTAAAAAAATCGTCAATATTAATGAAGATTCCTATTAAAATTATTATAAATATACCTTTTAATGTCTATAAAACAGCAGTTTGTGTTAAATTTCCAATTAACTTGGCAAGAGTATGTATCTGGCAAGGAAAAAGAGACAATTTTAGTGGAGTTGTTCTCTAATAAAATATTTTACTTTATGGTATAATTCAAAATATGAAACTATTGAATTCGTGCACAGGAAGCGCTCCTAAAATACCATTTAGCATTTTTCGCCAAGTCCATGTACTGCAAAGAATATCTTGGACATAACTTGAGAACATATGCGGTATCGATATCCACAAATCCAAACATATTGAAAAGTCCCCAGTGGATCTTTAAGTTTATCGATGTACTTTATACGTCTTGGATGCAAGTTTATATTACGATCCGTGTAGTACTTATATAAGACTCAAGTTACACTAAAATAAGTGTTAATATAATTTTCTTTGTGTATTTTTGTAGTTATAATAAAAGACTATACTTTAATTTATAATATCGCCCCTAATTCAACTTTCTTTATCAACTGAGCCTTCTTCTAGAAGACTGATAGATGATATACTAATTGTAACGTTTTTACAAGTTAATTTAATTTATTTACTAATTTTTTTTCACTGTAGCATCATTATTTTGTGTACAAATTACCAGTGGCGGCTGAGAGCCAGATCTGAATTTAATTTTTGGTCTATTTCAATGTAATTAAAGAAGAAAATAGTATTGCACATTTCGCAGTTTACGACTGTCTTTATATGTTAATATTGGCTTTCACCTGCTAGTAATGTCCACTCAGCTGACCCTAATTGACTGCAGAGTCCTTCTGTTGATGACAAAAATGTATCATCAGCATATTGAAAATTGCTGGTATTTCGTCCCTCGTTACACCGCATTGCTACTACTCTAAATCTTCGTCTCCTTCTTCTTCCTTTATTTAAGCCATTTTCCTATGTCACTGGTGGGTTGTGGTCTCTATGGAAGATTGTCACTCCATGTTTCTTTTGAGTACGTAATTATTGGTCATATGCAGGCCTTATAGATTCTTCATTTCATCTCACAGGTAAGTGGTCGGTTATGCCATATAGTGTGATTAAGGCATCCTGCTAATTTATTCTCTGTTTAAACTTGATCCCTTACCTAATTACTTTATTTGCATTAATTGTTTAATGCTAACTCCATCGACTTCCAATTTATCTTTTCTTGGTTCTTTATTGATTACTATTGTTGTAGTTTTCTAACAGCATAACTATTAAACCAAGCATAAAACATACTCAGAATAAATCAGGTATAGGCAAAATCACTAACAATAAACATGGAATAACTTAGATATAGGTTATACTTGATATAAGAATTTATTCCAGGATTATACCGACCCACACCCTTGTTTAAGTCTAGTATAACCGTGGTATAACCTATTTTATAAATGTCAAAGTCATCAGTGACAAGAATATATTATTTGTTGTATTGTTTTTTGAGTAGCTATATAATAAAAAAATGTGTTTAAGAGGTGTTTCAGCTGTCGAGGAAGTTGATAATTTAATTAACATGATGGAAAATACACGAAAAAGAAACTTTCAGAGAAAGAATAAATTCATTTTCAAAATACAACTTTTTTGCAATTTTAAAATACTCAAACCCAACATATAGACCCAACAGATTACAAATAAAGAAAAAGATATATTTGGTGTCAGTTGTCAGTTTCAAAGAAAAATCAAAATTGACATATCACTCAATATCTCGTTGTTCTATGTATTTGTGCAAAAGATTGCGACATTGCCAAACTATTATTTCGGAATAAAGTGAAAGTACTTATAACTAACATATACCGAGTTTATTTGTAACAAATTACTTTAGTATTATATTTACCTTATACTTAGGATAACTATTCTAGATGTAAATACGGAATAATCTTAGAATACGAGTGTTTTATTAGTAAGACAGTAAGTTCAAATCATCATGTTAAATTCTTTTGCTCTTGTATTCAATTTGTTAACTAGTCTTTGAAGACTATCTTCACTTTAGGCTATTAATATTGCATCGTCTGCGTAACAGAGTATTTTTATTTCTTTGTTTCCCACTCTGTACCCTCTTTCTTTATTAACGCTCTTTATGAATTCATTTTCTAAAACTAGGCGCAAAAAAATGATTATCGAGCAATAAATGAAACTTTAATACTAAGGTTTAGAACTATTAGATTTTCGGTGATGTTAAGATCAAAAGCGAAGGGAACAAATAAAGGGCAGTGAAAATGATAAGATGTCTAGATGATATAGTCCAGTAAAAAATTGGTATTAAAGCCAAAATTTAAAATCTACAATACAGATAAAGTTAAATGAAAAAATCAAAAACCAAAAGACTATTAGAAACAACAAAAAATATACTTAGTAGAATAGTTGGAAGGGTATTTTTAGACAGAGAAAGGAGTGAAGCATATATATATATATATATATATATATATATATATATATATATATATATATATATATATATATACAAGATCAAAGATATTAAAAAATGCAGATAAAGAAAAAAAATCGAGAGAATTCAGTAAATTAACAAAGATAAAGAAGAAAGAGCCTTCCTTTTACCATTCGAGGTAAAAGGAAGGGTACAAATAACAGGGGAAAGATCGGAAGCATTTAATTGAAAGAGAGGTATTAAACAAGGAGATAGTCTCAGCCCTTTGCTATTTATAATAGTAGTGAACGAATTGATAAGAAACACTAGAGTCAGAACCAATTAACTACAGACAATAATACGTTACCGCAGATTACAACCGGTAACAATAGAGTCCTTAATGTATGCAGACGACATAGTACTAATAGCAGATTCCGAGAATAAAATGCAAAAACTAATGGATATATGGGTAGAACTAATAGAAGAACTAAAAATGGAGATAAACGAGGAAAAAAGTAAGATAATGATAATCAGCGGCAAAGGAGATAAGAAAGATAATCAAATAAAGATAAAATGTAAAAACTTAGAATTGGAAATAGTAACAACTTACGAATACCTGGAAAGTATAATAACTAATGACGGAAAAATAGACTGGGAAATAACAAATAGAGCAAAGAAATAAAACAAGTTATATTATGCGTTAGCCCCAAAAATTAAACAAGAATAAAAATATATAACACAATAGTGATACCGACTGTGCTCTATGCAAGTAGGATAAACGTAATGGAGATAAGACATCTAAGAAGGATAGTTGGAAAGACAAAATGGGATAGATTAAGCAACGAGACTATTAGGAGAATGGCCAACCAGGAACCCATAATGAACAAAATAGCAAAGAGACAAATGAACTGGTATGGGCATCTGATGAGGATGCAATCCAATAGAATAACAAGAAAAATTCATGAAGCAAAAAACATCGGAAAAAGAAAAAGAGGCA
Organism: Diabrotica undecimpunctata; assembly: GCF_040954645.1. Classification (NCBI taxonomy): domain Eukaryota; kingdom Metazoa; phylum Arthropoda; class Insecta; order Coleoptera; family Chrysomelidae; genus Diabrotica; species Diabrotica undecimpunctata. The sequence goes on along the minus strand of NC_092807.1, from coordinate 158,430,751 downwards.
GACCAAGAAAAAAATGGATACAGCAAGTAGTAGAGGCGGGAAAACTTAAACAAAAATCACTCGAGGAATTGAAAATAATGGCAGGAAACAGAAAAGAATGGAAGAGGTGGGTAGATGGAAATTAAAATAGCTAGCCCAAATCCGACACCCTGATAGGGCAAAAGGAAGGGGAGAAATAAAGAAAGAAAGAAGAAGGAAGAGCAATAAGAATCGTTCTCAAAAAATAAAAACAAAGGAAAATAATTGCACATTTGAGGATGCCGAACTCACAATGTTTACAGACTAGTTCCAGAGTCTGTCCCATTACTCAGTCGATATCAAAAATTATATAATCACCACCATTTTAGACTCACTAAGCTATGTAGATAAATATTATTTACTGCCATCTTAGAAGAACGAAGATTTAAATAGTGTAAACTCCTGAAAAAACCTGATCGTGTCCGACACTAGTAGAAAACTTGCTTGAAACTGCTTATTTTATGCCTAGCCAAGATGTCACTTAAAGAAAAAGGACTCAAAGAACTCAGCAAACCAGGTGGCCTCCCAACTACTTAATAACTACTATCAATATATACATATATTGGTCTTAGGCAAATTACTAATTTTATCTTCAGATATTTGTCCAGTTCTGTCAAATTAAATCTTGTTTATTCAAAAACGAACGATCCGAATTGCACTACTATTTGCACCTAAAAGGTCTAGGTCTGTGAAGGATTTCTTTAACCGAGGGCAGGTAAGCAGGTAGTAAGATCGATAAGTCAGCTGGTGATAGTCCCATATTTCCAAGCTGGCTGTACGCTTGGAAAGTCACATTCGCAATGAGAGTTTTGCAGACATTATGTCGATATCAGGTGAAATTTTTTCCAGGGAACTAGATATTAAGGAATATTAATATTGGTCAAGTTAACCTTGTGTGGACAAACAGCGCTTGTGTTTACTAGATGATTGCATTCGCATAGTATATATCTTACATTAAGACCTTTCTTTTCTTGGGCAATTTTCTCTTGAGTGGTCTCCGATGCACTTGACATATCAATATCTTTGGCACCTAGTGCAATGTGGTGTGTCTCTTCTTTGTCGCGGTGGGCCAAATTTTATTTTGTGGTAAAGTAGAAGTTCTAGATTATAATGGTTTTGTTGTTTGTCGCTGGTTTTAGATTAATATAAAACATGGGTAGTGGATTTTTAGTTCTGTAGAGTTTGGTCATATTCAGAAAAGCCTTATGGGAAAGAAAAGAGGGAATAAGACTTGGTGGAGAAATCATAAACACCATGAGATTTGCAGATGACACGGTAATTATGGCTGAAAGTATAGAAGAACTACAAACTTTACTAGATGCAATAAATAGTGAATGCATTCAAATGGGACTTGACATCAACACAGATAAGACCAAATTTATGATAGTATCAAGGAGTCCAATAAATAATGAACAACTAACTCTTGGTAGACAGCAAATAGAGAGAGTGACAAAATATAAATATCTGGGAGCTTACATCAACACAGAATTAGATCCAGACCAAGAGATCCGGGTACGAATAGAAATGGCAAGGGCAGCGTTCTTAAAATTCAAACAATTGTTCTGTGACAAAAATCTGAATACTGCGCTGAGACTGAGGTTTGGTGAATGCTACGTCTGGTCGCAACTATTGTACGGGGTAGAAACATGGACACTAAAAGCGCAAATAGTTAAAAAGAGTGAAGCCTTTGAACTTTGGATATACCGGAGAATGTTGAGAATCCCATGGACTGCCAGGGTCACCAATGAGGAAGTGCTGAAAAGGATGGGTCGAGACAAAAAATTGTTGAGAACGATAAAAGTACGCAAGACTGCATACCTTGGACACATACTAAGAAATAATAAATATAGTCTTCTGCAGGTCATCATGCAGGGTAGAGTCGATGGCAAAAAGGGAATACGTAGAAAAAGGAAGTCATGGCTGCGAAATATTCGAGACTGGACAAACATGACTGTAGACGAATTATTCCACGTTGCAAAAGACAGAGAAGCTTTTAAAAATGTGGTCGCCAACCTCCGTTAATGGGGACGGCATAGGAAGAAAAAGAGTTTGATATTCCAAACGTTTTCTACACAATGTCTATGTTTTTCTCTAGTTTCTTTTATATTGTTTACGTTGACTGGGTATTGCATATTTTATTGTACTACTCAGAAGCTAAGTTCTCCTTTCAGCTTATATGTATGAAATTGTGGTTTCTTATCCGTTAGGGCTTTAGTTATTCTCCTATATTTTTCCGATGTTTTTGGTTGGACTTTGACTTGGTCTAAGCCAAGAAGGTTTATTTCGTAGCTATATTCGGCGATTTCTAGCAATTTCCAGCAATTCTATTAACGGAGTGACATTGTTAACTCCACTAATAAACATATTGGAGGCGGTTTGGCGGTGAGTCAAAAATAAGTAAGTATTAAGACTAGCGGGCCTCCAGGATAGCGAACCTTTTGATTATGTTATAACTAGACTGCATATTTAGAGCACAAATTACGAGGAAAACGATATACTTTTCAGCAACTAATCCTTTCAGACGTCCAACTGCTTATCATGAATACACCAGTGGATCGAGTAAAAAAGTTTACCTATCTTGGAACAATAGTAAACGAACAATGGGATCACTCACAAGAAGTAAAATATAGAATAGAGGAGGCTAGGAGTGCATTCAATAACATGGCCAAATTCTTTAAAAGCCACAACCTTAATCTGAAGATAAAAGTATGGCTCCTACGATGTTATATCTTCTCGATATTATACCACGGAGTTAAATCCTGGACACTCACTGAAGCGATGGAAAAAAACTTGAAACTTTCGCGATGTGGCTATACAGAAGAATCCTAAGGATATCATGGACGGGCAAGATAACCAAAGAGATGACTGTACTACGAAGAATGGGGAAAGAAAGAGAAGTGATGTATACGATTAAAAGGAGAAAGTTAGAATATCTCGGACACATAATGAGAAACGGCACTAAATACAGATTACTGAAAATAATCCTTCAAGGCAAAGTATTCGGAAATCGAGGATTTGGGAGAAGAAGAATACCATGGTTAAAAAACCATATTGTTTACTTTAAAATATGATTCACGTTGTTCTGAATAAATACTGGCGTCGGATGCTACATCTGCTATACCTTTACGTTTAGATAAGTCCAATTTGTCACTTTCAGAGCACTTTTCACTTGTTTTTCATCAATAAACTCATCATCCTGAAAGTACTGACTAATTTTAGGAAACTTTTTATTTTTTTCTTCAGACCCCCTTTTCTCTTTTATTTTTCACTTCCACTTAGATATTTTCTAGAACTAGACATGTTGATATTTACCTTTCACAATTAACTTTATGTAAATAAAACTAGGAAAAATCAAATACACAAATAACCCATTGTCACTACAATCAAACGAAGAATGTTTACTTAAAAAATACAAATCTGGGATTCCCCCAACGCCATGCGTCGCTAAACTGCCAGTGCTACAAAAAAGTACTTTCGTTTAACAAAGTGCGGGAATTCCCCGAGTTTCATGAGCTCGACCGCGCCACCTAATAGACCACTCTATCTGTAAAAAAAATCATTGATTTCATGTAAAAATCTTATACAAATATTTGAAGGGGGGAGTTCGGCCCTGACAAAAGTTGTAAACAAGATGTTTGTCTCGGCTAACTAATCTAATTAAAGCATTATTTAATAAAATAATTATAGCCAGAATAATCGCCAATATTCGAAACGAAGGAGCAAACAACAATACACCATTGAAGCCTCCATCAATTCAGGAAGTACGGGATGCAATAAAACACCTAAAAAATAATAAATCTCCAGGAAGTGATGGTATACCCGCGGAACTTATTAAATGTGGAGGTGCTACTCTGACTAATCATATATATAAAATCATACTGAGAGCCTGGAATGAGGAACAAATCCCAGAAGAGTGGTGTATTGGGATCATTTGCCGCTACACAAAAAGGGCGATGAATTAGAATGTAGAAACTATAGGGGAATAACCCTCCTTAATACAGCATACAAAATATTTTCGAGTATTTTATATGGTCGCCTTAGCGAATATTCAGAGGAGCTTCTTGGCGAATATCAAAGTGGTTTTAGGCCTGGTCGATCAACAACAGACCAGATCTTTGTGCTAAGGCAAATACTGGAAAAAACCAATGAATTCAATATCGACACATACCATCTTTTCGTAGATTTTAAATCGACCTATGATAGTGTCCTAAGAAATAAATTGTATGAAGCCATGGATGAATTCCACATCCCCGATAAACTGATAAGATTGGTTAAGGCTACAATGCGTAAAGTTGTTTGCAAAGTCGAAATACAGGGCGAACAATCACATGCATTTGAAACGCATGTTGGGCTGCGACAGGGAGATGCGCTGGCGTGTCTCCTTTTCAACATAGCTTTGGAAAAGGCGGCCAGGGATGCCCAAATATACAGCATAGGAAACATTTTTAATAAATCTTCCCAAATTTTGGCATATGCAGATGATGTTGATCTAGTTGCCCGCACAACACGCAAGCTAGAAGAAATGTATACCACCTTGTCAAACGCCTCAAAAAATATGGGCCTGCAAGTAAATGAAAATAAAACTAAGATAATGGCATCAACACCCAACAAATTCACATACTTAGGCTCCCTGATCACCAAGGAGAACGTCATGACGGAAGAAATCAAGCGAAGAATAATCCTAGCAAACAAATGCTATTTTGGACTGAGTAGACATATGAGAAGCAGAAACCTAAGCCCCAAAAAACAAAAATAACCATATACAAAACCCTGATACAACCAGTGTTGACATATGGGTCGGAGACATGGACCATTTCCAAGGCAGATGAAAATCTCTTGCTTATATTTGAACGAAGGATCCTGAGAAGAATATTTGGTGGCATCTGTGAAAATGGTGTTTGGAGAAGGAGGTACAACTACGAGATATATCACAGATATAAACATATATTTGGTGGTAAAGACGTAGTATCGTTTATAAAAATAGGAAGACTAAGATGGGCAGGACATCTAGCAAGATCACAGCAGAACAACCCTCCTAGAAGAATCCTTATGTCACAACCTGTGGGAAGTAGAAAAAGGGGTAGACCAAAACTCAGATGGAGGGATGGTGTAGATGAGGATGGTAGACAAATAGGCGCAGCAAACTGGCAACAGTTGGCAATGGATAGAACTGACTGGCGTAATAGACTTGGGAAGGTCGAGGCTCTTTTATAGGGCTGTAGCACCAATGATGATGATTCGAAACGAATAGGCACCAAAGAAGAAAAATCCTTTCAGAAGGAACCATAGAGTGAAACAGAGGTCTAAGACGTAAAAACATGTCACGGCTGCGTAATACTATAATATATAAATGTACCTTAAAAAGAAAAAGAAAAGTTAATAGTATTCCTAGAATACGAAAGTATGTGATTGGAAAAAATCTAGACTTTTTTTTGTTTGATAACAGCTGTTACCTAAAATGTAATTTTACATGTATGCATTTTACAAATATTTTACTCTATTGCTTTATTTTTTAACGCCCCAAAATTGTATTGTGATGTGATAAATGTGATGTGTTGTATTTTAACCCCAACAAAAATTATATCTTTCCTTTTATATATGACAGACATTCTGTAATCTCAAATTTAATACCACGGACTAGAAAATTAGTGCTCTGAGAATGGTTTTTCTCTGGCATTACAAGAAGCCTCTTAAACAATCTAGTTTCTAACACTTTATCACTTTTTCATTAAGTGGACACCGACAGCATCGCCTACACCGATGATAATTTATATCTCCTTATCGTAGTTGTCTGGACTTTTCAATTAGTATAATGAAAACCAAAATGTGATCTAATTAAGCACTTGGAGATGAAAGTCGAGTACATCTGTGTCATAAATAACAGCGATGGTCACTTCTGACAAAAACCGATACCCTGTAATTGTAACAAGACCGTTTACTGTAACGTCATATAGAACGTGTGGGAATATTCTGCGATATTTGTGCTGTAAATTACGTACTATATGGACTATGTCAATTAAACTTGGATCTAACTATACTATGACATATTATTTGTACTTCACAATTAACAACTTATTTTATAACTAGAAAAAAGTAATTAAAAACTTAGAGTAAGATTTAAATCAATTAGAAAAGTTACTTTTTTATTTAACGTTTCAGCAGGATATCTATGCCTTTTTCAAGAAATATTATTGACTAAAAACACACTATCAAAAAACATAATAAGATTTAAAAAGAAACGTTGACTTACCAAGCACGCGAAACTTGGTTGCAAAATGTCTTTTTAAAGACGAATCACATTCTATGATTTTTTTCCGACGAATATTCTGAAGTTGAGGTTGATTTCATGTAATCGAATGAACTATCTTACAATAAAGTCTACTTTAAAATGTATTATACATATCTGAATTACACTTTTATTATTTATTATTATCATACACAACAAAATTGATTACATATAAAATCTCTTATAGAAGCACTCAATTTCAATCCTTTAAACGGAATTTACCAAATACTCCTTAGTATCTCCTTACTAATCTGCAAGTAAATACAAGTTACTAAATTTAATCCTAATGATCGCATAAACGGCCATCCCATCCACTTAACCGTCTCTCGCAGTTTAACCTGAAGATTGTGGATGTTTAATAAAATGCCTAACATAGTTGATCGTAGTTATGGCTGTAGGCGAGCGTAGGCCACGAAGACGATCTACACTTACTTCGAAAGGAGTTGAGGGAAACTTACAACTCCTGACGACTGGCTACCAGCTTCGGAAGTTTATGCGGTTGACCCTCCAAACTTGGGGTTTCACTCTGAATACATGCAAAACTGCTCGCTCAACTCTTCTCTATGTGGGCCGGACCCCTCATGCTTGGTGGTTCTGGATGTGCTCGAGATGGCCTGTAATGTTCCATATTAACCAGGAGATTATTTATTCTACACCGATAGACATTTTTTATCTAATCCAGAAAATAGATTAACAAATATTGAAATCGTTGATGACAAATTTAAAACACAAGTTTAAAAAAAGTAGTATGGTAAATATATCAAACTAAGGAAACTGGAAAATGATACAAAAATAATACAAAAAACGTGAATAAAAAGACTCCGAATAACTAACAAGAACTCGACAAATCTAGAAAACAAAAATTCTAAAGAACTCAAACACTTGCATTTTTATTAATTCACTTTCATATCTCTACGTCATCATTCAATCTTCGCTTATCCACTGCTGGACATAGATCTCCCTCATAATTTTCCATCTATTTCGATCTTGTGCCTCTTGCATCCAATTCCTATGACAACGTTTTAGATCGTCAGTCCAACGTGTTGGTGGACGACCTCTACTTCGGTAGGCATCATCTCTTGGTCTCCATTCCAGTATCTGCTTTGTCCATCTATTGTCTGTCATTCGAGCCACGTGACCTGCCCAGTTCCATTTTAGTGTTGCTACTCTCTCTACTGCATCAGCCACTCCTGTTCTTTGTCGTATCTGGCGATTTGGGATCTTGTCTAGTAGTGAAACGCCCAACATAGCACGCTCCATCGCCCTTTGACACACACGGATCTTTTGAACTGTTCTCCTTGTCATGGTCAACGTTTCGGCACCGTAAGTTAACACTGGCAAAACACACTGATTAAACGTTTTTCTTTTAAGGCATATTGGTATATCAGACGATTTGAAAATATGTTTCAGCTTGCCGAAGGCTGCCCAAGTCAGTCTTATATGACGGAGAAGCTCAACGGTTTGGTTATCTTTTCCTATGCGAATCTCATGACCTAGGTATTTATAGGCCATTACCTGGTCTATGGATCTTGTTCCTACGCATATATCTTCGCTGACTACAAGATTTGTCATCATCTGGGTTTTAGATATATTTATTTTCAATCCCCCTTCTAGCGAGGAAAGGTAGAGCTGATTTAAAAGTTCTTTGGCCTCATCTATCCTATCAGCTATTATTACAATATCATCTGCAAACCTTAGATGGCTAAGCTTTTCTCCGTTTATGTTTATGCCCTTGTCGGTCAGTTTTGCCCTTTTACATATATATTCCAAAAGCGTAGTGAACAGTTTCGGCGATATGGTGTCCCCCTGGCGTACTCCACGTTGTATCGGGAATTTCTGGGTTTGACGATCACCCACTCTAACACTGGCTGTTGCGTTTTGGTATATATGTTTAATTATATTTATATACCGATAGTCAATTCGGCATTCTGTCAAAGGCTTCCAACATTTTTTGTTGATATCTCTACGTATGATCATAAAATTATTACATCTGATACATTCTACTTCATTACACATTTCTATAATTTTACATTACAAACATGGCGCTCCATTGTCAGAATGTGCTAGAATGGCAGAAGATAGAAAAACGTGGAGGAACATTGGGAAATTTAGCTAACAGCTTCATGTTATCACGATACCTGCATCAGGTCAACAACTAAGAAGAAGAAGAAGAAGTACAAAAAAAATCAAAACAACATTAGTTATCGTTTGGGCAGACGATGCTAAATGCATGATGAATATAATTTGATTGACAACGTTGGTTATTTAATGATATATGCACATTTTTTTTTATTTTTGTGCGATCAGATTATCATAAGTATTCTTATCACGCAATGATCAAAATACATTTTTTATTTTTTATGGTCAAATAGTGATGAGTGTTTATATCATATAATGGCTAAATAACTCTTAATCTTATTACTGAAGTCAGAAAATTATAAGTGTATGTCATATTGAAGATAAAACGAAAACGATGTATTTTCATGACTATTGAAACTTAAAATTTCGGGATGAACAACGCCAATTTTTAAGTTCTTTGATTGAACTTGCTCCACCAAACCGTAAGCTACAAGTATCACGCCGAAGCAGAACTGTTACAGCAAAATATTTTATCACACAACATTCTTTAAAAGTTGAAGTATGTAGGGTTTGCTTCCAAGCCATGTTTGCTGAAGGTAGAAGTTTTATCAATGGAATTTCAAAAAGAAGAAAAACGCTGACACTGCTATTATACAGAGAGATAAACGAGGTATGCACACTCCCTCCAACAAACAGTCAGATGAAGATATTAGTATAACTCGTCAACATATTGCTAGCTGTCCGACGTACGAGTCATTACTCGTAGTGATTTGAATTTGGAAAAGATGTACAAATTGTACAAGAACAATAGAATACCTTCAGAATTACAGGGATCGTCGACTCCCGTAAGTTTCAGTATATACCGAAAATGTTTTTTAGAATTTGGTCTAAAATTCAAAAAGCCTCATAATGATACTTGTAAAACTTCTGATACTTCTTCTTTGTGTGCCGTGCTCGTATTCAAGCGTTGGCTATCGTCATATTGACAAGCTGATGAAATGATTCTCGGTCGGCAGCTAGATGAAACAGTTCCTCGACCGTTCGACCTGTCCATTGTCTAATGTTACGCAGCCAGGACAGTTGTTTTCTTCCGACCCAACGTTTTCCTTCCAAGCGATATTTAGGTCCTCTCATTATATGACCGAAGTATTGGACCTTTCTCATTTTGATGATGTTGATCAATTCTCGCTCTTTGTGCACGGTCTCTAGCACGCGTTCGTTAGATATGTGTGCTGTCCACGGGATTCTGAGCATGCGACGGTAACACCATAACTCAACCGCTTCTAATTTGTTGAGATTTTTTATTTTGTTGTCCAGGTTTCACATCCATAGAACAAAGTGGACCAGACGTAGCACTTCAATACTCTTAGACGTGTGGTCAACGACAGAATTCTACTGCATAATACAGAACGCCAGTTAATAAAGTTTTTCCGTGCGAGTTCTATTCTGGTCGAAATTTCCTCGTCACTTTCAACCCTGCAGTCAATCCAGCTACCCAGATATCTAAAGTGTTCCACCCTTTCCAGGATTTTGATACTTACCTGTCTAAAATTAAAAATGTCACCGATGAAAATGAAAAGGCCAATTTTAATTACAAATGTAAAGCAGATGATAAAATTAGATCACGCAATTCTGAAGGAAAAGTACTGATGGCCGTATTTGATCTTCAACAATATCTTGCTTAAACATCGTGCTTAAATACAAGTATCAGTTTTTACTAACGTAAATTATGGACATATAATTTCATAGTAAGGAATTGCAATTCGAGCACCACAAGCTGCTTTACGTGGCATGAAAGTAATGGTCAACGTGGTGCCAATGAAATTCCTTTATGTATGTACTAAAGTTTATTCAGTATATACTCAACGAGGTTAAGCATATCATGTTCTATTCCAATACATGCCCAGGCCAAAATCGTAATAATATTATTCCGTTGCTCTATACTTACGTATTTAATATTAAACCTTTTGTAACAACAATCGATCACAAATATTTGGTTCCAGGACATACGCATTTAGAATGCGACTCAGATCATGCCAATATAGCGAGGAAGAAGAAGAAATAGTTCGATGGAGTAATTAGTGTGCCTCACGAGTGGTATAATTTTGTGAGAATGAGTAGTCAGAAATATATGGTATATGAAATGAAAACTGAAGATTTCTTCTCTTTTTCAGAATTGATGAAATCTAGTTTGGTCGTAAGAAAGACGAAAGATGAATTATAATGAAAGCGTTTTCTGGAACCAAATATTTTGGATACAAATACGCAAAGAATCCTTTGAAAAACTATTTTACAAGTTTACTTGAAGATGGACCGTTTAAAATTATTTCTCATGCCTATGAAAAACAGCAAATTCGAATCGGCCAAGAAAAATATAAGGACATTTTAAGTCTATTACCTTTTATGAACCCACTTTATCATCCATGTATATTGCCATTTTGTGTGCGAAATATTTTAATAAATAAATATTTTTCTCATAATTAAGTTTAATTAATTCAAAAAAAAGTTAAATAATTCCAACATACGAATTCTGTCTCTCTCTTACTTATTATCTTACATATGTAATGATTTCACCGCTTCACTCCCGTACAAATTTCCAACGTGGAGCGCGCGTATAGAAGTATAACTTCAATAATATTACTCATTAAAAGCTGTCTAGTGTTGAATTTCAGCCCTATACGTAAAATAAAAAACTCATTGTATTACTACTATGTCACCTAAATATATATTAAAACTCAATTATCAGATCCATCAAATAAAAAACTAATTATTGACTTATATGAGAATGTTGGTTTTAATTATTACCACAAAACTTTTACATTACGTACAAAGCAGGTTCATTAGTTAAAAAAAATGTGTTATAACTCCTACAACTAAACATTAATAGAACAAAACAATTCCGCCCTAATGCCACCGAAGTGATGTAAGGAAGTTGCAAAAGGGAGCGAGAATAAGGAAGAGCAAGGAAATTCTTGGACCGAAGTAGTAAGGGCCTGGCCGAGGGCCTCAAGAGGTTGCGGTGATCTCAACATCCATTTCTCTGTACATACTCGCAAAAGTTTCTCACTCATGATCTATGTTGCTATTAAATTCAAACATCCTCGGATTGTTGGGAATTGTAATGTATTATCCTTGCCCCGGGACATTTCCTGTTGTTCTTCTCTTACTCTTAGCCTGTCATATACGGCGATTTATGAAAGTGTTATATAATGTAAGACACCGAAAGGAAGTGTTGTTTTTCTAATTTATATAATGGCTAAAGAAAATAAACAAAAATAATTAAGTTTGTCGAAATTTAAATAAAAATAAAAATAATAATTTCTAGTCAACTAAAAATAATAATAGATAATAAAACGTTCATAAACCCTAAATAAAGTAAATATCTATACAATGCGTGTATTAAATGGTTTTAAGACATAAATAAATACATAACCATAAAGTTATGGTATCTTAGAAGAGCGTAGGCGCAAAATTTCGGGCCAATGTTTTTTAAATGCATTCATTTTTTTCGAATCCTGAGAAAACTAACAAATATTTATGAAAAATTTAAACGCAGAATGAAAGATTACATTATTACCGAGGGTCGAAAGTCCGTTAGAATAAACAAAAAGTTTTTTTGAATGAGATATTTGAAATTAAAAATCACACTAAATTTTCTCTTTTTTTTTTCACCCCTGTAACGTATTAAAATAAACATTATAGAAGTTTTCAGGGACTTTCGGCCCTCAGTAATAATGTATTCTTTCATTCTGCGTTTAAATTTTTCAAAAATACTTGTTAGTTTTTTTAGGATTCGAAAAAAATAAATGCATTTATAAAGCATTGGACCGAAATTTTGCGCCTACGCTATTGTATAAGAGGATAAACTCTTTTTTCGAATTTTGAATATTTGCAAATTTTTTACCTCTTTGATGATTCAAAATTTAAAAATTTTGAACTTCCAAGATATCTATTAGACGAGTTAATTAAAAAGTATCCTTCATTCTAAGGTATGTGCAGGTAATATGGCCACCTTAAAAACTTTTGTCCGTATTTGTGGCCAAATATAATTTTTTTAAAAAGTAACTGTTATTACAGTTACATGGGTTACCTAAATATATATTTATTGTATAATTTTTCAAAAATTGATAAAAATATGATATTTATGACTTAATTAAAAAAATACTGCTATTGGCCATATTACCAACATGGTGTCGCTAATATGGCCACTCTACAGAAAGTAAATTTTTATATCTAATTATGAAGCTTAACACAAAATAGAATAAAATAGTTTCAGATTTTTTAACAGTTTTATTACATGTTAAGCAAATACAGTACAAAAACTTAATATTGTCTTATTTTTCACAATCAGGGCATAAGAACGTATCAATTTTGTCTTTAGCTGTGAGACCCATGCACTATTCGTGGATATGTGCTACATACGCTACACAGTCTCATATCTACCATCCTGTCTTCCTTGCATAATTTGCAGAACCAAGATTCTTGTTTTTTTGTTCCCTTTTTCTTAGCAGGCAAGGTCTTAAATTTGTTTTTTGGATTGGGTAATTTTCATAGCATTGACGAGACTCTTTTACCATCTGTAGTATGCGTATTGGCTTCAATATTTTCTGAATCACTTTTTACAATACATCTACCGAATAAATCTTTAGTAACAACTTGGGCTCGACTGTTGATAGCTGGTTTTCTAGGCTTTTTGTTATCGTTCTTTGTTGCTGCATTTTCAGGTGTTTCGAGCATAATTGTGAATGAAGTATTTTGGATGTTTGAGAAATCACTGTGATCGTCTTCTGAATCAATAACTTCATCACTGCTAGAATCATGCAAACTAAAGGATAAGTCAGAATTGCTACTATCAGTGTCTAGAAATGGTTTTTCCGGGCAATTCTTCGGTTGAAAATCCGAAGTAGAGGGACGACAAGAGTTACTACCATCAGTGACCAGACATACTTCTTTTGAGTTATTTTTCAGTTGTAATCCTAAAGTAGAATGACAACGGTAATATTTTTGTTGAATGCCTGAAGTTGATGGCATGGATAAATCATCTGCTTTATTACAAGCGTTAGTTTCTGATAATGTGACATTCTCTTTATCTTCCTGATGTTGGTATGTGATAGTACTAGGGGCAAACGCTATATCTGGGATAGCTTCTGGGTTGAATGGATAAATTCCCGTTGAAGAAAACCCCGATTTTATATTAGATGGTGTCATTGTTTTGTCCCAAACTGTAGAAAAAATTGCCCCAAATCTCTGTTTGGTAATAACACGATCGCTATGAATAGAATAATATTTCATAACTTCATCATCCCAGTAATATTCAAAGGCTCTAAATACAGCTTTGTCCATTGGTTGGAGCTCGTGAGTAGTATTACTAGGTAAACAGTATAGAGTAATTTCGTATCTTTCGGCAGTTTCTACAATAGTGTGATCCAAATGGCATCTTGCACCATCAAATATGATAATACATGGACCAGCAACCTTAAATATTGAAAAGTGTTGAAGCCAAACTGAAAACGTTTCAATATTCATGCTACCTTTTGCAGTCATTTGAACAACAGCACCTGGAGGTAGTGAGTCAACCCATTCTGGCTTACTACGTTTACCCTTAAAAAGTACCATTGGAGGGATTGCTGTATCGAGAGCATTACCACAAGAAACAATGGTAACACTTTCTCCATGTTCGTTTGCAACAACATGTACTCTTCTAGCCCCTTTTTGCGCCAAAACTTTCTGCTGGTGGTGAAGTGTTAACCTGCAACCTTTCTCAATTTATTAAGCTTTTGTTCCCTAGCCGGATTTAAGTTTTGTGCTTTCCTAGGTCTGATTTGAGGATTGCGTTTCATAAAACCACGTAGCCAATAACGACCAGCTATTCCTTTGCTTTCTTGAAAAGGATTTGGGATATTATTGAGTTCTGTAAACCGTTATACACACTTACAAAGTACCCTTGCAGTAAGTGGATATCCAATTTGCGAAAGACGGATAATACGCTGAACTAATTCTGCTTCTTGGGCATTTGTAAGTATAGTCTTTCGCCCTAGACAAGACTTTACTTGTTTTCCCTCTTCTAAATATCGTCGAAGTGTCCGCCTTGGGATGTGATATGTACGACTAGCTGTGTTAACTGCGGTCCCATTTTCCACCGCTCTTAAAGCTGCTGACAAATTTTCTTCCTTCCAGTTGCCTCGTAGGCCCTTGCGCTGATACTGGGGCATTTTTTATTTCTGTAATAAAAGAAATAATATCAATACAGCAAACAAAATATGCATTGTAGAGTAATATGGCCACGTAAGATAAATATGGCCATGGCCATATAACCCTACTTTTCACCTGGCCATATTACTCAACACTGTATTTTGATATTTTGTCTAAGAAAAAATGTATTAAATCATAATTTATACAATAAAATAAGAACATGTACATGATTTTGAAGGTATACGAAACATGTAAGTACAATTAATATATTAAAAACTTACCTATTAGATTCAGTTAAGATTTTTTTAAAAATTACGAAATTAATAACCAGCTTCTGCAATGACGAGTTTTCACAACAATGGTGTATGGTTCTGACGTATAGAGAATGTGGCACCATCTGTTTAACAATTTCGGCACTAAATGTGCCTAAATCCTATGCTAATATCAAGAGTTCTACCGTTTAAACATAAAAATAGTAAGAAATTTGTTGGATGGCCATATTACTGTACATGGCCATATTAACTACACCTACCTTATAATAAAATAAAATTACAAAATTGATTAAAACTTTTATATGCTGATCCAAATATTTTCGGAAGGTGGGATAAGTTACAAGATATGTATAATTTTATAAACTGCAATTCAGTACAACAAACTGTTCCCGAAATTAATAAATTATTGTCATTAATTCCCTCATTACCACCAACTTCTGTCTCAAATAAACGGGATTTTTCTTGTCTCAAAAGAATCAAAACGTATTGTAGAAACATCATGAAGCAAGAGAGAATGTCAAGCTTGTCTCAAATATCAATGGAAAAAAACTTTTAAAATCTCTCCAAAACTCTAATAAATTTTACGATGACGTTATAACCCATTAAGCTAGTTCCAAACAACGTATGCTAGAGTTATCTTTTATGATGATTGAAGTCTTTTTATTAGACAGTATACCTATCTGAGGCGATAAAGAACCTTACCGGTCCTGTCTCTAAAGCCACGAGCCGCCACTTCTGAGATCAGAAACATGGAAAAGTGAATTCTGACACAGTGACCGGAAAGGAATATAAAAACAAATTTTCTAAATACATTCAGGAGATTGAATTGTTCGATTAGCAAGCTTAAAAATAAAGATCAAGCCAAAGTTAACCAGATTAATCCAGATTCATGAAATTTATAATACCAAAATTAATATAAATTATAAAAAAACATTACGTCAGAAATCTTCTTTAAATTCCCTCTATCTTTTCGATAAATGCTTGAATAAAGAGAGTTTTTGAGACGCAATCCTACAAAAATCTCTGGTATACCTCTTATACCTAGAAATGAAGCAGTTTCATAGCCTTGTTGCATATAAGATCGATATGCAAATTGGAGGACGAATTTCTCTGAAAAACCACACCTAAATATGTGACATGAAAAACCCTCTCTATTAAAATATCCTTTAAATTGTGATTAAAAACCATAGGCTTAAGAGATCGATAAAACTGGATCATCTAGCATTTTTCTGAAGATCAGTCTTGCATATAACTTTTCAAACAATAAATAAGTTAGCTAGATATACCAAAAAATTCCAGTTTGAAATAAATGGTAATGATCTACCCTGTCGAATGCTTTAGATAAGTCATTATCGATGGAATCCCGCCGAGAACTGTTTTCCAATGCATTTACAATGTTATCAGTGTAAACTACTAGGTTAGTATTAGATATTTATTTGACATGTTTTTTGATCATTTTATATTCAAAATATCTGGTTGGTATTATCCTTGCGTATATAAAATATATATGTAATATAAAAAAATTAGGGGATAAACTCCCTCCTTACTATAACAATCCTGATCTAGTGAAATTAAACATGTAGAAGCCTAGAACATTGTTTTTTAAAACAAGGAAAATTTTCAAAGTATATGATTTGCCAATAGAATCATTCTTCGGTGCTATATATTTTCCTTTAAAATTTTCTTTGACTTTGAAATTTTAGAAAGTGATTTATCTACCACTGGACTCTTTAATATAGTAGCAAATAAGGTTACAGAATGGATCTATGCAAAACAAAAGATAAAACTGAATAAAGGAGATGAATATGTAGGAAGAAAAAAGCTGCGGAAAGAAAATTTGTGTTTTATGTCTATAAAACTGCTAAAAAATTATCCCTAGCGCTACTAACAAAATAAAACCCAGATGAAATCATGTCAATTCATAATTTTTCCTGTGTGAGTTCCGTTGAAGACGAATTACGTCAGCAATTTTTTACCAGGTTTAGGAAATGGAGTCGTAAATTCAGTAAAAAAAAATGATTTACTTTAAATATTATTAAAATTTGAAAAATATTGAACAGAATTATTGAAAAATAAAAAATATCTTTCTTGACACGTGTTGGTCTTGAAAGGATTATACTTGGAGCGTACAGTACAACTTCGATAAATAGCATACAAGCTGAAATAGGTGAACCCACGCTAGAGCTTCGTAGGCAGCTAGTAACCCTTAGTTACACTTCTTGCATAACTGTAAATAAAAGAATTCCATAAAATAACATTTTAGACATATTCATGGCTAATGACTTTTTAAAGTCCAATCTCCCATATTTCCGCAGAATTTATCATACAATGAACCTATTTAACTGGAAGTAATTTCCACCCTTATATCAATACAAGAACATATTTAACCGTTTTTAAATAAAACGAGCGGTTCTTAATTTATATAAATATATTTATTTATAAGTTTACAGCACGAAAATATCTTATCAACTAACTTAAGTCATAGAAGGTCTGCTTATATATAAAAGTTATTATGTACTAGAATATTCTGGAGTAGTCCACCTCTAATTCGTGTGTGTTGACGGGTCGATCTCTCCCTCGCTCGATTCATCTGGAAGGTTCTCTTCGTCTAGAGATGCAACAGTTATATTTGCTACGTCGAATGCATGTTCGTAACAATATCTTTATCTTCACCTTGGATTATAAAAATTCCAACAGTCAATTGCAGTCTTTTACAATTCCAAAAAAATAGCATCAATCCTAATTTTATCATACAACTCTTTAAGATCTAATTAAATCCCGTTTCGATTACATAGTATATTATATAGACGCATCTAAAACTGAAAATGGAATCGGAGGGGCAATAATTAACAGCACCGAGATTTTTAAACATAGAATTCCAGATACTGCAACTATATTAACAGGAGAGCTCTGTGCAATTTACCAAGCTATACTACACACAAATGCAAATAAGATGAACAAAATGTTAATTGTGACAGATTCTATGTCATCACTACAAATAATCAGGAAAATATACACGCAGCATCTCTGAGCGTTACTAATAAAGGAAGAACTAAATAAATTGCATACAAGTTTTTCTGGGCCCCATCACATGTTGGAATAGCAGGTTATGAAGCAGCAAACAAAAATGCCAAAGAAACGACAACAATATCCCCATATCACCCCAATCTGTAAATATGGATGTAAAAAGCTATTTCATAAAGCACCTGTTCGAGAACTGGAACAATAAGTGAAAATCCACACCATCAAAGCTTCAGCAGAAATAATGTTGGACCATTACGTTAAAGCGGGTTTTTTGTAAATAAAAAAAATCACGAAGCCGATGTGCCCGTGAAGAAAAGCACGTGTAGACACAAAGTTGTGTAATTCCTGAATAAGTTTACCAAACATGAATCGCACTACTGGAAAAAGAATTCAACCAAATTATATTTAGGACCTCTATGGAAATCTCAGTTAAGATTATATCGCACACTCAGTGCAAGACTGCAGTAACTCAAAATTTTATGAAAATGAAGTAATCATGGAATTCAATTGTAAACATGCATATCTATCCCCTGTAAAACTTTAGTAACTTTCAAATGCTTAACCGGCTAAATATTACAACAACAACAGTTTAACTATTTTGCGTTTTTGTACATTTCATTGCATTGCAACAGTTTTGCACAAGTTCCGTGCAAAACTGTTGTAATTCGAATGTAACAGAGTTACAACAATTTTGCACGGAACATTGCAATGGTTTCGATAACAAGCAATGAAAGGCACGAAAAAAGTAAGATATTTGTTATTTTAATATCTATATCTGTGTTGTTTAATTTTAATATACAGCATGTCTACGTAATCCCTTTAACGGCCGAGACAATAAACAAAGATTTTTACGAGACCAATCTATTCATGTAAGTTTTATGTCCTTTGGGTCACATTATATATTTTCCATAAAATGTGTGCGATGTCATATCGCACCATTTATATTTGACCATTTATATATTAGATTGGATTAAAAACACATAAATTAAGACTTATTATTCACAGCCAAAAAGTATTTTTTCTTATGAAAGAAAAAACAGTTATCTTAAAACTTGTGTATTAACAATACTGACAGGTTAAAAAATCTATTCTCAGAAAACTTGTTATATAAAAATTAAATCCCAAATTGTATTAAATCTTCATGTAACCTTTCGGGTGCGAGTCTTATCATATTGTCCCCCCGTAATTCCCAACTTTCACTAAGGTAGTGAATTTCAATCCTTTTGTTAATCACTGTACTCAAGGTAGCCTGATTTGCATATTTTTATTATAGTCCTTTTGTTTTGAATTTAAATAAAAATATTGAAAGTTTTACAAATAATTTTTCTACCTTGTTATGATTTTGTCATTACAAAGCGAAGGAATTATGGCTATCAGAAACATGTGCAGAGATAGAAACTGATAGAATTGTAATGAAATGAAGCAAAAAAGTGGTTCATCCTATATAGTTTAAGAAATGAAAACAAAGGACTTTATTGATTTTAAACATGTTTCCTTTCTGTTAGGAAACAACTATAAAATTGATCAAAATAAAGAAAATGTGAAGTGGACAGATATAAAAATTCTGCAATGCAGAAAAGATAATCAGCACACAATTTTTTTTAATTACAACTATGATGACGAACTATGGAACTATCTAAAAAAATCATCACGGACTACACATAATATACGAGAAGTGCTACTTAAACCTGCCTACAAAGAACAGTCAAAACTTCAAATGGCTAAAAAGAAAGATTTGGTATACTTATGCGATTCGGGTATGATACCAGAAGCCCACCATAGTTTTTATAAAAAAAATTTGGCCCAAGATGATATACGAGAAGAGGACAACATCTAATAGAAAATGTGTCTACACTTTTTACAATTTTCTCCGTGCAAAAGTGTTGTAACTTTAAAATTCTAATACTAAATGTGTAGTGATTAACAATTCTCTCCGTGCAAAAGTGTTGTAACTTTGAAATTCCTAATTTTTTTAGCATTAATATTATTTTATTTAAATTTCTGTTTTTGGTTAATGTAATATAGGCTTAAAAGCATGCAAAATCATAATTAATTGTTAATTTTTCTTAAATCTTGTGTCTTATTTCACCGATATTATCACGAAAATAAACAAAATCGTCGTTATCTCGAAACTTACTTATTCTGACTTACTGCAGTCTTGCACTGAGGGTGCGATATGATGATTACTGAGGTATTGTAACCTCTCTGAATCAGAAAAACCAGAGCAGTTTTTTTTTAATATTGGAAGCTATGAATTTCGCTTTTGTTTCTTCGAAGAAATACCAATGTCCCTTTTGCTGCAGCTTTAAAAACAGAAAACATTACTGAGGACAAATACAAGGCTCATATTTTAGGAAAGAAGCAGAAAACACAAAAAAATGATCCATAAATCCTAAAATTTACCGTTGATCTACAGGCTTTATTACTTAGTTCATTCTAGGAAGCATCTGCTCTGTATTACAAGGCAAAACTCAAAGTTAATAGCTAGATAATTTATAATTTAATGAATTGTGATTTATTTTACTTTGTAGGATGAAAACCAAGAAGGAGTTACATCAGATGAATTCTGCACATATTATTATTATTACATATCAGAAATTGTTATTTAGTTTTACACCTGCATAGTCATATATTTAGTTATTTCTCAAGCAGCCACAAATAGATGGAAGAAGGTTAATAAACCAATAAGTTACGTTTTCTACAAAACTTGTAAATCACAAACCTAAACACATTTACATTTGAGTGAATGCCAATATTCATTACACAATAAACACTTTTATTGGTTCTCGGTAACACCAGCGGCGTTAAAAAACGTACCACCAGCGTTTGCCAATAAGGAAGCAAACGGAGCCGTATTGAAAGTTAATAGAGCGCGTTATGATTAAAATTGACAAATGCAAAGGTTGCTACGACGAAAGCGGTGTTTAATGAGGTGTTGAGACGTTCCATTGTTTACAAGTTGTTTTCGTTTCTTACTCAAGCAAATATGAATGCCGCTGGCTGTTTGTACGAAAATAAATTTCATTGTAATTAGTTTTAGTTTGTGAGGCGGTTAAAGATGTGGTAGTTTCATTTACATTGGTATGCTGTTATCGACTGTATTGTTGCATTTTGTAAATTAAAGAAGTGTAGTGTAGACGTTTTATATGCAAGTTTATTTATGTATTTCCCGAAATCGTAAACTGAAGCAATGAACGTTACAAGTAGTATAGAAATATTTATTGTCACTTAGTTATTATTCAGTGGAAGAGTTTCTTAATGAATAACTATGAAATTACAGTACGTTTAGATACAAGTATTTTTATATATATTTGGGTATCACATGCAAGAACTTAAACTTATTCGTAAACTAGTTCGTAAGGATTTATTATGAAATTTGCAATTTATTTAAATTTTCCAATGGCTTGTATATTTTATTATCTTTTATTTTGTGGTATTGACGATTTATGTAATTTTATGAATTTGTCCATAAAATTGTACAATTTTCAATGGCAATAATGCTAATTTCTCTTCTATTCTATTTAGCCCAGTCTGGTTATACAAAAATCATCGATTTCACGACAAAATGTTTCGCAGATCTCTGAAGCTTTTAAGACATAGGTGGGGGTTACTAGATGACGAATAGATAAAAAGATACTCCTATTTTTACCTTGCGTTTTTTTTTAAACAATAATTTATGGTCAGAATTTGGTTTTTTATCTATAAGTTTTTTCCCTTATAAATTAAATAAACAATATTTAAACCATTTTTTTATATCAAGAATATATTTATTTTCCCGTTTTTTTCAATTAAAATTAATAAATAATCTACGGAGATATTTGCAAAAAAGCAGTTTTTTTGCACTAATTTATAAATTTAATCAATTTATTTATTAACAAAATAAAATGTTATTAATACATTTCAACATTGAGGAACTACCGTCCTTTAAATTTGAGCGAAATTTCCCCCCGATAGGTCAAATAGTTTAAAAGTTATTCAATTTGTTTATTCCTGGGACTAATTATTTAAACCATTGAACTTGCCCTATGAATGATGCTAGACACATTTAACAAATTTCATAGGATTCTTTAAGACTAATACTATCTCAGAAGTTAAATGAATATTGAGTTTTAATTGAAATTATTTACAAAATAAACGTTTGAAAAGGGCGTATGTTTTTTGCTTATAAACAATTGTAATATCTTCTATATTTTTCAAGCTACAGACTTGTACGTACAACCATTCGATAGCTGGTGAAAAAACTAACATTTAACAAAACAAATAAACCTTTTACGAATAATAGGAACGAATTAGCGACAATTTTTTTGTTATTATATCTCCATTGTTTATAAACATTAAGAAGTAAAATTTGCACAAATTTTGAATGAAAATCTAAACTTTATATTGAATTTTATAGCTATAAAATTCATCCAATTTTTCGAAACTTAAAACCTTTCGAAACGAAGTTACTTTCGAAAGATCGACTTAGGAAAGTGGAGGGGAAACTGTTTTAGCTCCTCGCTGCAAAATTTAATATTATGGTTACGGATTTATCATTCAAAAGCTTCAACAGTTCTGTAGGAATTTCATCAGGTCCATTTGCTTTTCCATTTTTAGCGTTTCTTATTGCGTATTTACTTCTTCTTTCAATATTGGCCCAGTTGCATTGATTATCTGAGTTAAGTTGTTTCTATCGTCTTCAAATAATTCATTCAGGTATTCTGTCCATCTTTTTATTTTATTCTCTAGATCTACAATAAGATTTCCATCTTTGTCTTTAAGTTTACCTATTTGGCATTTCTTTATGCTTCCTGTTATCTCTTTTAATTTTTTGTGCATATTGAACGCATCGTACTTTTTCTCATAGGTTTCCATTTCTTCACATTGTTCTTTAATCCACTCCTCTTTGGCTTCTTTTATTCTCTTTTTTATGTGTTTATTTATTTCTTTGTATTTGTCTGGGTAATTCTTCATCTTTCTTCTTTGTTCCATCAAGTCTAGTATATCTTGTGTCATCCACCCCTTATTATTTGTTGTTGTTTTTGTAAGGTGTTTCTTTCCTGCTTTTTGTATAGCTGTATTTATGTACTTTAATTTTTGGTTAACGTTGTTTGTATCATTAATTTGTTGCTGCACTGAACGGAGGTTTTCACTTATTTCTTCTCCTGTTTCTTGTCGTATATTTTTGTTTCTAAGTTTATTTAAATCTAGTGCCTTTCTGTGTGGTCTTCTAATCTTTTTTGGTCTCGCCTCTATCACAGTAACTACCGGGTTATGATCTGAGCCTATATCAGCTCCTGGGTACGTCTTAGTACATTTAACAGCATTATGATACCTCCTTGCTATCATAATGTAGTCTATTTAATTTCTCACTATTTTTTCTTTGGTATGTTGTGGAGATGTCCATGTATATAACCGTCGAGGAGGTAATTTGAAAAAGGTATTTGTTATTACGAAGTCTTCACTTTGACAAAATTGTTATTTAATTGTTAATGTATGGAAAGACTGACTTAATAAGTGAAGACAAACAACCTGCAACAAAAAGGTTTAGACCTGACAGTGAAGTCGAATAAATAAACCAAATTTTAACTTTTAAACCAATGTATGTAAAGAAAATAAAAAAAGTAAAGTTCAATAAACATTGCAAAATGTAATAAGGCAAGTGATGAAAAAATCGACTTATTTTATCAAAGCAGTAAGGCAGATTAGATTAATATTATATCATATTTGTAAGAAAAATAGAATAAAAACCAATATTGTTAATTATAAAAATACAAACAATTATAATTAATATAAGGAATATAATAATATCATGTGTAAAAAATTACCTGAAATTTAATTTATAAAATATATAAGTATTATTACATCATTGATATAAAATGAAAAAACATATGTTGATTTTCCGGGATTTTCCGAGGTTCATGGGGGGTGAAAATTATGTCATCATTATTAATACTGCGACAGACTATTCGAGCAAATTAAAAAAAAAAATAAGTATTTAGGGTGAATTTCAAATGGACTCAATTTTTCCGAGTTTTCCCATATTTTCCGGCCAGTGAAAACTATGTAGTTATTCATACTTCGACGAGCTACCCCAGAATAAAAAAAAGAGGCTTGCAGCTGCAAAGGAAGCCAAGATAATGTAAATTTTTCCTACGTGTTGCAATTTGAAGTTCCGATGCCGAAAAAAAAAATGGAGCAGAAACAGATATCCTCTCCACTTTCCTATGTCGATCTTTCGATAGTACCGTCGTTTCGAAAAATTAGATAAATTTTATAGCTATAAGTTTCAATATAAAGTTTAGATTTTCATTCAAAATTTGTGCAAATTGTACTTCTTAATGTTTATAAACAATGCAGATATGATTTTTTTAAAAACAGTCACTAACTTTTTTTTCTATTGGTCATAGAAGGTTTTTTATTTTTTAATGTGAGCTTTTTACCGGTTATCCAATGGTTGTACGTACAAGTCTGTAGCTTGAAAAATATAGAAGTTATTACAATTGTTTATAAGCAAAAAACATACGCCTTTTTCAAACGTTTATTTTGTAAATAATTTCGATGAAAACTCAATATGCATTTAACTTCTCAGATAGTCTAAGTCTAATCCTATGAAATTTGCTGAATGTGTCTAGCATCATGCATAGGGCAAGCTCAATAGTTTAAATAATTAGCCTCAGGGATAAACAAATTAAATAACTTATAAAGTATTTGACTGATGGGGGGGAAATTTCGCACAAATCTAAAAGATGGTAATTCCTTGATGTTTAAATGTATTAATACCATTTAAACAAATATCTCTGTAAATTATTTATCAATTTTAATTAAAAAAACGGGAGAATAAAGATATTCTTGACATAAAAAAATGACATAAATATTGTTTATTTAAAATATAAGGGAAAAAACTTATAGATAAAAAATCAAATTGTGACCATAAATTATTGCTTAAAAAAAACGCAAGGTAAAACTAGGAGTATCTTTTCATCTATTCATCATCTAGTATCCCCTACCTATGTCTTAAAAGCTTCAGATATCTGCGAAACATTTTTCCACCTCTTTTTTTTAACCATACTGGTCTAATTCTATTCTACAAATTAGGATAGAACTAACTTGCTTTTTTGATCGTAGTAATAATCAGCTAGAAACTACCATCAGAATCCTGCTACACTTTTACTTATAAAAAAATTACAGGTTAACATCATTTATAATTTTTATTTTAGAATTTTTTGAAAAAGATCTTCAAGTTTTAAATGTAAACGTCAAAGTAAATGTAAATTTTAAAATTATATCTTTTTAGTACACACTAAAAATATTCATTACAATCTTTAATGCATATCCTTATGTGAAATCTATGTTTGAATTTATAGCTTCAATCGAATTGTCTAAAATATTGCTAGTTTTTGTTACTTGTCGAGAATACTACTATATCCTTCTTTAACTATATGCAAACTTACCAATACATTTTAAATTTTGGCATTCTTGTTAACATTCAAAACAAAACGGCAGTAAAAACTAATTGGCTCTCATAAAATAAATTTTGCTTATTTCTACACAATTTACGTTAGTTTCGCCCCGCATGTCTAGTCATAGTATTTCAAAGAAGAGGAGGATGTAATTTTCTTATATGCCAATGTAATGTCGCGTTTAATCCGTCTTGTAGGCGTGTCTGGCTCGCCAAAAATTAGTAGATCCGGATTTTGTAGTATTATAAATTGGACTTGTGTATCCAGCCTTTTGCATGAGAGCCTGCGTTGCGAACACCCCCTATCCTACACACATTAGCTCTAACAAACTGTTATGGATTTGGTTGATATCCAGATGCCATAACCTTCTGTTCATGCGACTTCGCTTGGCAGATTTTAGCGGCTTTTATGTCGAGCGGAAAAAATTGGGATGGGTTTAAGTAGTTCAATATTGGGCGCATAGAATTCAAAATAAATTACTATAATCGTTTTTTAACAAGAAACAGAGTTTATTGAAAATAAATCTAGTTGATATGAATATGTAATTTAAAAAGTAATTAAAATAATTATTTTTACGCAACATTTTCTATTTTAATTAAATTACACACACCGGCAAAATTACCGGAACACCTTAAAATTGGGACATGTTAGATTTTTCGAATTTCCTAAACCTGTTTTCCGATTTTAGTGATTTTTCAGTATGTTATAGTTATATTTTTTAAGAATATCGATGTAATAATATTGTTGCTAGACAGGTCAATGTCATTTTATACCGGGTGTAACAATCATACTGTGTTTTTTCCTTAAAGTTCGGAACACCCTGTGGAATATTCTAGCATATATAAAATATTGAAATTAAAACTCAATTATAGCCTTATGCTTTCTTACATTTTCTTTTTTGATTCATTTGCTTGTGTTGAATAATAAAAAAGTTAGTCCTTCCTTTCCCTTTAGGGAAGTTCCTTTCCTAAAAATCTTAGAAATGACTATGTATAGGCGGATAACAAAATTTTTAACAAAATGTCATATTATTAGTGCAAATCAGCATGGTTATCAACAGGGAAAATCAACTCAGACTGCGATTTTTCAATTTGTCTGGGATATTTTGAAATGTACTGAGATTGGTCATATGGCTTTGGGTCTCTTTTTGGACCTATCAAAGGCATATGACTGTTTAGTGCATGACCTATTATTTGATAAATTGGAGAAATATGGTATACGTGGACCAGCATTGAACTGGTTTAAGTCCTACTTGGCAAATAGGAGACATTTAGTAAAAATACATAAAAACACTTAAATAGGCATCTCATCTGAAAGCACTATCAATATTGGAGTACCACAAGGAAGTATGATTGGTCCTTTACTGTTTGTGATCTATATCAATGATCTTCATGGTCTAGTGGCTAATACTACTTCCAGCATAACAAATTATGCAGATGATACAAACATTTTAGTCAGTGGTAAAGACATGTCTGTTCTAAGCGTTAATGCTAGTTTAGAGTTCCAGAAAGCTAAAGACTGGTTTTCTATGAATAGGTTGGTTTTAAATCAAAATAAAACAGATCTTCTTTTGTTTAAGACAAATTATGCACATTCAGATATGCCAAACAGTATTATTGTAAATAATGACACTTTAAATATTAGCAGCAGTACCAAATTTTTAGGATTATATATTGACAGTTTTTTATGTTGGGATAAACATGTTGACCAGTTATGTATGTCTTTGAGTAAAGTGATTTACAGCTTTAGAGTGCTAAAAAAATACATGAATAGTAACTCATTAAAAACAGTGTATCATGCTAATTTTGAAGCAAAATTTAGATATGGTCTAATAAATTTTGGCCACAATAGGGACATAAATAATGTATTTCTGGTTCGGAAAAAAATAATCAGAGTTATGTTTGACTTAAAAAGTAGGGAATCATGTAGAGGGCATTTTAGGAGTAATAATATTTTAACAGTTTACGCTGTATTTATTCAAGAATGCTTACTGTTTCTATATAAGAATAAAATACTCTTTAGGAACTTTGAGCCCAATAGTATAGTAAATACCAGGTTATATAATTATAAAATTCCAATACACAGGTTAAGTATAACAGAAAAAAAAGCTCTTTATTGCTGCATCAAATTGTTTAATAAACTGCCTGAACCTATTAAAAGGGAGGAAAGATTAAGTTTGTATAAACATCAAATATTTAAATTACTGGTAGCTCTTGAGCCATATTCTGTGGAGGACTATTTGTATATGTAACGGTTAGGAATAAGTAAATAATATTTTCGTTTGTGACACTGTTTTTTTTTAATAATTTTATGTTCACGGAATGTATATTATTTTCTAAAAATAAAGATATTGTTATGTTATGTTATATATATATATATATATAATTTGTAAACGAATACCTCAATCCAATATGTGTCAAAGAAAAACAAAGAAAAATCGGCATCCCTAAATACGACCGACCGTTCCTGTTACCAGCCGAAACAAAATCCACTTGGTCCTCGTTCCCGAAAAGACAAACAGACGCGAAAAGAAAAAAGTGGCCTCGTCGCCGGTAACAAATGAGTACGCTCTTGTGAAGAAAACACCACATAATGCGGGACGCAGGTAGCGAAACTTCCAACGCCAACTTCGTGAATTGCTCCCATTAGTCTCCATCCAGTGGGCCGTGGAATCAGTATGGATGTTGCCGGGGGGACAAATGAAGAGTTATGGATTCGTAACTGCAACGACAGAGGATGCTAAGTGGGAAGAAATTGAACGATTGATATATGCACTTATATGTACGATGTCTTCGAAAGTGTATGTTGAAATAGATGCAATTTTGAAGTAAAAATATTTACAATATATTGCCTACACTGTACTAAGAACTTAATGCAGTGCTGAATTTAAAAGCTACTCTTTGAACTGAAATAGTGGTTGGTTTTCTCTAATATTGAGGTATTATCTTGAAATTTTGAAAATCACGTATTTTACTTGGGGCTACTATACAGTGTGTCAATTTTAAAACTTACAATGGGCTATATCTCACGAACAAAAGCTGATATCGAAAAATGCTTAAAACCGTTTCTAGGATAGTAAGGGAGAACTAAAATGACATGAAAGAGAACTCACCCCCATCAACCCCCTAGGCCCCACACACCACAACCAAAAAAATTGCCCCCCACTTGTGATACATCATTAAAAAGACTATAAAAAATGCTATCTAATGGTATAAATAATAATTATACAGGGTGAAGCAATAATTGTGAAACTTTGCCTTAAATGGAAAATTTAATGAAGTTTTTGTTGATTCTGTCGATGACCCTGTTGTTTAATAATTATACAGGGTGTTAACATTAGCCGGCTTACTATGACTTTTGTATTTGTAATGCTAACTCCCGGACTATTATTTGCAAAACAAGTTGAAAACATTTGTTTTTTGGCTTATCTCAGATTCAATAATTTTTGGTTTATTTGAGAATGTTACATGTCATTAGTTTTCATTATTTGTACGATCGGTACTGTCATTCAGCTGTAGTTGTCACGATGGTTTACAGTATACCTGAACGACTGGAGATCATTTTCATATTTGCCTCCCAGAACCAGTGTTATTTAAGAACAGCCCAAATATTTCGTGAAAGGCATCCGGAGAAAAATGTAAGTCACTTGTACGTCCGAGATTTAGTTGAAAAGTTTAGAGAAACGAGATCAGTGCAAAATAAACGAAGCATTCCAAATTCAGGTCCTTGGAAATTTTGCAATAGAGCCTACTGAACATGTCAAGTATCTGCAATGACAGGACTTTCATATGAGTCTGTTAGAAAGGTATTAAAATTACATAAATTTCACCCGTACAATACACAAATTCTTCAAGAACTAAAGTTTCAAGAGTTTTGTGAACTTATGACTGAAAGAATTCGCGTTGAACCGAGAATGTTAAAAAGTATCTGTTACTGATGAATGTACTTTTATGCTGAATGGTAATGTAAATAAACAAAACTGTCGTTACTGGAGTAATGCGAACCCGCATCGGTCCAGAGAAGGTCACACTCAATATCCTGAAAAACTGAATGTTTGGGCAGGAATATTAGGCGATGCTATAATTGGCCCCTAGTTCATACCAGGCAATTTAAGTGGCGATATTTATCTCGATATGCTGTAAAACACCATCGAACCTTTAATTGTGCATGAATTAGAGAACCGAAGGGACGATCAAGGTAACCTAGCTCTAAACGAAGATTTGCTGCACTTACAAGATGGAGCACCTCCTCACTATGCAGCTTCAGTAAGGCACTGATTGGATACTAATTATCCGAACAAATGGATTGAAACGAGAGGACCTTTTGAGTGGCCACGGAGGTCACCAGACTTACCGCCACCTGACTTTTTTCTATGGGGTTACCTCAAGTCAGTTGTTTATAAAACTCAACCTGCGTCACTTGGGGAATTGCGAGAAAGAATTACGCAAGCATAGTTACTAAAGTTCATGCAGAATTTAAAAATGGCTCTATTATTGTTTACAAACAAATTTGTAGTTCAACAAAATCCTCATTAAATTTCACCCTGTATAATTCTTATTTATACCATTGGATAGCATTTTTTATAGTCTTTTCAATTATATATCACAAGTAGGGATTTGCAATTTAAATTTTTTTGGTTGTGGTGGGTGGGGTCTAGGGGATTGATAGAGGTGAGTTCTCTTTCATGTCATTTTAGTTCCCCCTTACTATCCTAGAAACATTTTCAAGCATTTTTTTTATATCAGCTTTTGTTCGTGAGATATAGCCTGTCTTATCCACGATTAGTTTACCGTGAGATATATTTGCTATAAAATATTATTTTAATAAATTAAAATAATATACGACTACAATTTTCATAAAACGCAGCATCTACAGACGCAGCGGATGCGACAACAATAGCCGACAGATTTGCCGGGTACATACTTTCTAAAGGGAGCGATTATAATGGACAAATTTTCCCCAGAAATATGTAAAACTAATAAATATTTTAATATTTTATAAGATTTCTGGAAACTAGAATTTACCCAAAACTTTAAAAATTACAACTATGAATATAAATAAAATAAAATCATAAAATAATATGAACTAAATTATAATGAGATGGAACATAACCCATTGTAAGTTTTAAGGCTGACACACTGTATATTTAGCTTATTATGTTAGTTGTTTACGACTAATATGCCTGATGAAATAAAACATATCTTAGAATAAGTTAATACTTTTTAACGGTTACCTCTAACCTTTCATAATAATGGTAAATACTGAGTTCCTTACCATTGGCTTGATTAAAACTGCGAAGAATATATTCCACTCTCGATATGGTCGTTTTATTGTATGGCAAATAATGAAGTCACTTTTCTTAGAAATCTCAAAGATGTGTCCGTTTGACTACATCTACTATCATCCTTCTGTTCTTCTGTGAATAAACCGGCAACGAACGGATGTATTTAATTTCAGATATTCAAAAATAAAGGAAGGTTCTGTAGACCCACCAATTAAACCAATTAAAGTATAATCACTCGAGTTATAAATTTGATGAGTTCCGTAAATTTTAAGTTTTTATACATAGTTATTTCAGACATCTAATATAAACTGAGAATCATATTTTACAAATTTTTTATTTCCTATATATTTTAAAAAGTACTATCTTTAACTTCCTTTATCGTTTTTACTTCTTCTTCACGTGCCATATCAGTGCCTACTCTCATCACATCACGGAACTTATAGGAAGTGCCATAAATCACACACGACTTGTCCTCTTTTGGTTTTTAAATTGCCTTGATCACTTAATCCTGTATTCAGATCTGGATGTTTTTTCTCGTTCGTCGTCAATTTCCTTGAGCTGTATTATGCTTATTGTACATGTATCTTATTTCTTACGTTTAGTCTATCCTCAAAGCATTCTGCACATCCAGTATTTATCTGCACATTCCAGTATTTATCTGTTTTTATTCCTGTTCGCCAATTATTTCTCTTTCTGAGTAGACCTCGTCTCATCTGCTAACATTATTTCTCTGCTCGTCTTTGGAGTATTATGTATGCCTGATTTTTTCTTAGGATTGATTGTGCGCACTTATCATCATACTAACGTGACCTTAAATTCTCATGTTTTTGCGCTCTAATGACTTCTAGTTCCGCCTCCTTTAATATGATTTTACACTTTTTCCTTAGAGAAGCATTAGCAGAAGCTGACCTACCAGTGACTACCGGAGACCCTGACAAAACGTGGAAATACATAAAGAAATGAATCACTGAAGCCATCAACAATACTAATCCCAAAGACAAAACAACTAGGAAAAAACATTGGATGACTGAAGAGATTCTCAATCTTGTAGAAAAAAGACTAAAACTTAAAAACGGCACATCAAATTCAAGACAAAAAGAAATAGAGATATGCACCATAAATACAACTATAAAACACTTGTGCAGAAGAGACAAAAATAGTTATAATAAAAACATGTATACAACTAGAGAAACATTCTGACCGCCAAGAATCTAGAGAACCTTTGTCAAAAGTCAAGTATCTATTGAGAGAATTCAAACCGCACACACAGATCACCAAAGATAATAGTGGAAATACCATGACAAACCCAGACGGTATCGCAAAGGTGTGAAAACAATATTGCGAAATACTATTCTCTAACAACGACCCAGACAATAATACAGAGAAAAGACGTTATGAAAAAGAACCTCAAATATTGAAATCAGAAATTGAGGCGGCAATTGAAAAGCTAAAATTCAAAAAAGCAGATGGAGAAGATGGAATAACAGCTAAAACATTTAAAGAAATGGGAGAATTAGCAATAGGGAGAAATCATGGCAAGAAATAGATGAAAGAATTATCTTCATGGAAATTAAGAAAAATGGCCATGAAATAGTGGTCATTGAAACATATGCACCGACGGATGACTCAAGGGTTGACAGCAAGGAAGAGTACTTTAACAAGTTAACAACTGTTCTAGCCACAATTAATAAGAAGAAAGAAATTTGGATTTAAGGTGATCTTAATGCAAGAACTGGAAAGAGCTCCAACAGTGAAATAATAGGGAGATATGGAGAAGACATTCTGAACGACAATGGTCAAAGATTAATAGATTTTTGCGAGGCACATTCTTTGAAAATATTAAATGGTTTCTTCCCCCATAAGAATATACACAAATTTACATGGACGCAGCCTACCAGGAATTTAAAATCAATAATTGACTATTTCATTCAGCGTAAAGATTCTAAACTAAAAAAGAAGGACGTGAAGGTGTTTAGAGGTCCAGAATGTGAAAGTGACCACCATATGATTATTGCAAAAGTAATGGTGACATTTAAGAGAGAACAATCAAGTCACAAAAATGATGAAGTAACAGACATAGGAACAACCATAGAAAACATAAAATATAACCTGGAAAGCTTTAAACAAGATTCGACAAAGTTGGTATATAAAATTAGAATAGCTCAGAAAATAAAAAATATAGAAACAAAGGACTTAGACCCTGAAAGTCTGTATGAGGTAATTAAAAAATATATTCATGAAGCGGCAAATGAAGCACTGGGAAAAGTTGAAAATCGGAAAAAAGGAAAACCTGAATGGTTGTCAACGGAACTAGAAGAAAAAGTTCTCAAAAAAAAACAAGCATATCACATATGGCTTCAATCCAAAGATTCTCAAGACAGAGAAATATACGCTAAATGGAATAGAGAAGTTAAAAAAGACGTGGATAAGGCGAAAAATATAAACTGGGAGGCTAAGTGTGATGAACTGGACAGATTTATGGGTGAAACAAAAGTGGCACAAGCTTGGAAAACATTAAAGCAGTTTAGGAAAAATGAGAAAAATGAAGACAACATTTCTCTCATAAAGTTAAATGAATGGGAAGAATATTATACGAAACTGATGAAAGAGGATAGAGTAGAGTACAGATAGGAAAAGATAAGGGAATTAATATACAACAAAGACGAAAGACAGGTAATCCCTTTAATAACATTATCTGAATTGACGGAAACCTTAAAAGAGGTTAAAAACGGAAAAGCCGCAGGGCCTGGAGACATTCCCATAGAGCTGGTTAAATATGGGCCGACTGCACTTTTAGAATTAATAGTAGATCTTTTCAATAAATGTATGTGTGGAGACCAGGAAATTCCTAAAGATTGGAATAAATCTTATATAAGCTCCATATATAAGAGAGGGAATAAAAGAGACTGTTCCAATTATAGAGGTATTAGTGTGACGAGCTCTGTGGGCCGGTTGTACGGCAGAATATTAAAGAAGAGGGTTGAAAGACAGATACAAGATATTGAAGAACAAAGCGGCTTTCGTACCGGGAGATCCTGCCTTGATAATATATTTATCCTACGACAAATAATTGAAAAGCGTGTCGAAAGAAGTAGAGAGACCCATTTGGTATTTATAGACCTTGAGAAAGCATATGATAGTGTCCCGTTAAAGAAAATGTTTGAGGTCCTCGAAAGGTCCGGATTGGATTCGACGTATATCCGAGCGATATATAAATTGTACGAAAATGCAGTTAGTTGTGTAAAAATTGGAACCAGAACCTCAAATGAATTTAAAGTCACTAAAGGCCTAAAGCAAGGATGCTGTTTGTCACCGACACTCTTTAAAATATACGTCCAAGAAGCATTGAGAAATTGGAGAAATAAATGTAGATTTATGGACATCGAAGTGGGACAAGAAACTCTGTATACATTGTTGTTTGCGGATGATCAGGTGGTGGTTGCAACCGATGAGGAAGATATAAATTATATGAATCGAAAATTATTTGAGGAGTATGCCAAATGGGGGCTTACTGTAAACATAAGCAAAACAGAATATTTAAAAATTGGAGGAAATACCACAGATCTGAGGCTTGAAAACGCAGTCATAAAATGCTGCAACCAGTATAAATATCTAGAAAGCATCATATCAGCAGATGGCAGAGTTAAGATAGATGTACAAAACCGAATAACCCAAGGGAAAAAATGCATCCGAATACTAAATTCATTACTATGGTCTAATAAAATAAAGACGCATACCAAACTTTGCGTATACAGAGCAATTGTAGAACCAATTACCACATATGATGCCGAATGTTGGATGATGACAAAGAATGAACGAGATAAAGTAGACGTTGTGGAAATGGATTATCTTAGAAGGTCATGTCGAGTATCGAGAATGGAAACAATCAGGAATGAGGAAATACGAAACCGTACAGGAATTAGAGATACTCTTTCAGATAGAATACAAGGAAGGCAATTACAATGGTATGATCACGTGATGAGAATGGAGGAGGAGCGGTGGCCAAAGAAAGCCTTAATGTATGTTCTGCCAGAAAGAAGGAAAAGCCTGAAATGCGGGAAGCGGCAATCGCCGTAGGATCCCCGTTATATGATGATGATGAGATTTAGCGACAAACGTAATGCTTAGAATTTGCAATAAGATCTGGAATACCGGAAAGGGGCCAAATGACTGGGGTAAACTCACATTTATTTCCATATATAAAAAAGGTTCATCGACAGATTGCAGTAATTACCGTACAGCAGCATTGATATCACACGCGAGCAAAGTACGTCTAACATTATCAATGAGGGACAAAAATTAATTCTCTTACCACAAATTCCCCAAGAAAATTGCGGATTCGTCCCAGGTAGAGGAACAAGAGAACATGTTCTTAATATTTGTCAAATTATCGAAAAATCTCGAGAGTTTAACATAGAAACATATTTATGCTTTGTTGACTATTCCAAGACCTTCGATGTCGTAAAATGGGATAAAATGTGACATATACTTAGAGAAATGGGTACGATAGAACATCTAATCTATTTATTACAAAAACTATATGTAAATAATACTGCTAATGTAAAAGTTAATAATGTGGTTTCCAAAAACTTCAAATTAAAATCTGGAGTTCGACAGGGATGCATAATATCCCCTATTATATTCAATATATATGGTGATCATATTATGCGCCAACTTTTTGAGGAATGCCAACTTAGAGCAACGATAGGAAGAAGAAAAATCAAAAACCTACGTTATGCTGATCACACTGTTATATTGGCGTCATCACCGGAAGAACTGGAACAAATTATGAATAGAACAGACACGGTGAGTACGGAATACGGTTTGAAACTAAATATGCAGAAAACCAAAGTGATGATCATCGATAGAACTAGAAACAACCAAGCAGAGATAAGAAACATGGCAGGTTACGAAGTGGTCAGGCAATTTAATTACTTAGGCTCCGTTATTACTAACAGTGGAGGATGTGAAGACGAGATCTGTTGATGCACCACAATAGCCAGATCGGCAACAGCCAAACTCACAAAAATCTGGAAGAACACTGACATCACAATAAACACAAAATTACGCCTTGTTTGAGCATTGATATTTCCTATCGTCACCTATCCTTCAGAAATTTGGACAATAAAAAAAACCGATTCAAAGCTTATAATGGCATTTTAAATGTGGGTCTACCGTAGAATATTCATACCATGGACTGCCCATCGCACAAATAACTCAATTCTAGCATAAAAACTAGACTCATCACAATTATCAACCAAAATATACTGAAATATTTTGGACATATAACTAGAAGAAGAGAAGGCATGAAGCGAATGATAGTTGAAGATAACGTAGCGTGTAAAAGATCCAGAGGAAGATCTCTAGTAGGATGGTCGGACCAAATAAAGGAGATGACTGGTTACTCATTTTCCGAAGCAAAATAACACGCATAGGAGAGAGATAATTGAACAGAAATAGTCAAACAAATTACATGACGCCACTACATCCTTACGAAGGAGAAAAGATTGAGGAGGACACTTTCTCCGATCGTCTCCAACATCTTTGGTATTACTAATCCAGATTGTTACCTTTACTTAGAGCGTTCCTCAAATGTCTTAACTGAGTAAACTATTTTATTTAGACTGGAAGTTCTAGCTTTTATCTTCGTTCGGCTTCTCCATGTTTTTTTATTATCTGGTGCCTAAAATATCTACGGGAAATTACCATATTCATCAAGGTAGTTAAGTCAGTTATGTTGTTATTCATCAGGCTCGTTGTTATTTAACTTTTCGTGTAGACTGTTTTTTCCAATGATTGGTGAATATTCCTTTTCCTTGCGTATACTAAAATCGTCTGTTAGGATTTCGGATAATTTCTTATTTTTAGTTTGCCTTTCAGTTTTTCATAAAATTATAATTTCTCTTCGTATTAAATTTGTTAATTAATCTTAAGCGTTAAAATTAGAAAACTGCTTTAATTCACTTCTTTTTTTACTCACAGAATATTCCATCGTACGTATTGAAAGGAATATCAAGTTGATGATTTGTTGATATAATATTGTAATAAATATATTAAAATGTGTAAATGTATACGTGAGAACAACGAATATTTGAGGGGGCACAACAAAGGAGGAATGTGCTCACCGTACCAACGTCGTAGGTCGAGTAATGATTCGTACACAATTGCTTTGAATTATTCATTGCACCCCCTGACTTTTGCCAAGATTTATATAAGAAGTTCATTTTAGGACTACTATATCAATTATTATGAACGTATATATTCAGTAGCGTAACTTACTGCGGCTTTACTGGTAAACATTTATATACAGAGTGGGCTTAAAATATCGATAATGTAAAATTTGGGCAATAAATTGTTATCACAAAAAAACAGTTTGACAGTTGACAGTTTTTAATTAGTAAATAACGCGGTTTTATTGTTAAATACTATTTTATAAATAATGAAAATTTGTTAGTAACGAAGCAGTGCGTGAGAGTGTTAGTAAGAGTCCAAGAACATCAGTTAGGTATCATCATCATCATCATCATCATCATCATCATCATCGTCATCATTATCCAGCCTTTATTTATCACATGCACTGCTGAACATAGGCCTCCCGTAAACTTCTCTATTCTTTATGATTTTGTACTCTTTGTTGAACATTTTTAGTGATACGGCCGATGTCGTTAGTCCAACGTGTAGGTGGTATTCCAGTTTTCCAAAGACTGCTTACGCTAAAGTAATTCGTCTTTGAGTTTTGCTTGTTTGGTTATCCCTGCTGATTCTTATTTCATGATCCAAACAAATATATTTCTCCACCACTTCTACCACTTTGTCTTAAATAGCTAAATGGTTATTGGAGACCATATTTGTCATAAACTTAGTTTTGGTTTTTCTGTTTATTTTGAGGCCCACATTCGAACATGCAAAGTCCAATTTATTGAAGAAATTTGTGGCTTCTCCTAAATTATCTGTGATGAGAATAATGTCATCTGAGAAACGGAGATGGTGAAGCTTTTCACCGTCTATTGATACTCCTCTGTGGTCTCAATTGACCATCTTAAAGGCATACTCTAATGCTATTATAAATAATTTCGGTGGCAATGTATATCCTTACCTTATCTTACTTTTTATTTTTATTGATTGGTTTTTATCGTGTACCATCATGGTCACGGTTTTTTCGTAAACAGTCATGGCATTTTTGTAAATATTGTAAATAACTTTACTATACCTATGGTCAATCCTGCTGTCATTCATTTCGTCTGTAAGGGAGTCTATTTTGATCGTGTCGAACGCTTTAAGATCTATGAAAGTGAGGACAAGAGGTTTTTACTGTATTCTATAGATTTTTCAATGAGTGTCTTTACTGTATTGAGGCGATCATTGCTACCATAATTTGAACCGAATCCTGCCTGCTCTCTCGGTTGATAGAAATCTATTTTTTTATTTAATCTTGATGTCACTAACCTAGTGAAGAGCTTGTATATGTGGTTCAACAGGCTAATAGGTCTATAATTTTCTAGGTCTGTTCTTTCTTCTTTTTTTGGAAAAGGATGGTTATAGCATTGTTCCATTCTTTGGGAACCTCTCTTTGCTGCAAACATTAAACAGTTTCCTTAATTTATTTAATAGGTTATCTCCTTCATTTACGATAGGTTATATTACAATTATTCAATCCTGTCTTAGAGCTTTGTTATTTTTTATTTTTCTTACTTTTCTTGTCGAATCTCATGTACCTTTAACTCTGGCATTAGTTTGGGACCTTGATTCATGATCTTTTTTGAAATGGCTGTTTGTATTCCTGTTTGCTCTTCTCGCCTACTTCGATATAATTCCTCGTAAAACTCTTCGACGACCTGTATTAACTCTTGATATGACACGTGACATTATTTCATTTTGCTTGTTTTCTAATTTATCAATTTTGCACTTCCCATTTGTTAGCTTTCTACGTAGAACTTTTAGGCTGTTATTTTCCTCTACAGTAGTTTTAACATTATCCGTTTTAAATTTCCTTAAAATCTCCTGATTGCCTTCGAAATAGTTTTATTCAATTCTCTTAAAGTGTGGCTGTCTGTATTCGTATCGCTTCTTATTTGTCTTCTTTGATCCAGCAGCGTTTCAGTATATGGACTTATTTTACTATCTGATTTCTTCTTAGGACAATGCAATCGTTGAATTTCTTTTAAGGCATTTATGACGCAATTATTCAAGTCGTTAAGGTCGTTCTCGGAGTTTTTATGCACTAGTAGCTTTATGTTGATTTGGACTCTCGCTCGTAT
The DNA here is from genome assembly GCF_040954645.1 of Diabrotica undecimpunctata. Lineage (NCBI taxonomy): Eukaryota > Metazoa > Arthropoda > Insecta > Coleoptera > Chrysomelidae > Diabrotica > Diabrotica undecimpunctata. The sequence goes on along the minus strand of NC_092807.1, from coordinate 158,391,896 downwards.
CATTCTGTGATCACTGCGTGTAGTGAACTTTTTGAGTACTGTTACATCTTTAATTATTTGTTTTTTGTCACTTATGATCTAGTCGATTTCGTTCCTTGCTTTGCCGTTTGGACTTTCCCAGGTCCATCTTCTATGCATCTTGTTGTGAAAGAAGCTGTTCATGTTGAATAAATTATTCTGTAGTAGGAATACTAGTAGCATTTCTCCTCGGTCATTTTTTCCCGAGGAACCGAATTTTCCCAAGAATGTTTCTAGCTCTGCTTCTTTTACACCTATTTTCGCGTTGAAATCGCCACATAAAATTGTGAATTGTAAATTGGTGTAGGTGGACAAAAATTGTAAATTTCAAGAAGCTGTCTAGAGCGTCTACTCACTGCACATCTATGCCTTATGTGTAGTTAGTGGACACATGAATTATGTCCGGAAGCTGAGAAAGACACTTATGTTTGCCATTTTTGCAGATACTTTTAATTTATTTCAGTTTAATTAAAAGTTACTAAACTATGCTTTTTTTTAAATTTGAAAAATAAATACTGGGGGCTTACATTAGGACTTTCTCCTCTATTATTATTTTTAATGATAGAAAATATGTAGGATTTTTCCCAAATCTTTTGTATAAAAAGTATTTAATATTTGTTTAATGCAGACAAGTCCCTGCTATTTCTCTTGTCTAACGTATTTTTAATTAAAAATTGATAGTCAAAAGCAAACAAAATGTTGGTTTCTATTCTGATAAGATTTCTACGTCGCTGTTTCCATTCTGGCTGGCTCTCAAAAGGTGCATAATATATCTTAAGATTCCAGCGCTATTGAGTGGAAAGCTTCTGAGGATTAAAAACACATCATTAATTTAATATGTATACCCTAATTTACTAGAGCGTACAAGAATTAGATTTACATATGAATTCAAACGACCTTTCACGTGATATCAATCATAGTTGCTGAAAGTATCTGGTGACAAAAAATGTTCAGAAAGAGGGTGAAGGTGCTTTAAGGAGTCTATTTGAATTTGTATGGGGGTGTTATTGTTGGATATACGATACTGTAGAAATAGAAGCTTAAAAGATTTACTCCGCAAATGTGTCTAAAATGGTGAAGGAGTGATTTATTAATATAATGTGTCTTATCAACTGGTCACATTAGATATTGCGCATATTTATTTTACTGAGCACAGTTACGGAGTTTCCATTTCATTAATTAAACCAAATCCACTTTGGTTTTTACTGTCCCTAACTTAATTATCTATAGGTAGCGTCCTTTAGAATTAAACTACGAGGGATAAATTAGGGATATAGCTAAATATTAAATAAAGAATAATACAACAACTATACAACTGTTCTTCACAAAACTTAAAGAACTATCAACTCTTGATAATCTTATCATTACTGGAGATTTTAATTTCTCAGAGATCACCTGTCCAATAACTTCGTTATGTGACGCCGAAAACACTCATAATTTATTTAAAAGCTTTATAGAACCTGATACAACTCATTACAGAACCTACTAGATTTAGAAATAATAACCAACCTTCTACTTTAGATCTAGTGCTTATTAACGACGAACAACTGATTTCATCTCTCGAAGTCAGTTCTCCTATAGGAAAGTCAGATCACGCAGTTATAACGGCTCACATCCAATTCAATCAAATACTACCCCGCAAAAATAATATTGTAACATATGCTTCTACCGACTTTTCTGAAGTGGACATTGAACTCTCTCAAATCGACTGGCATTTATTTTTTGCAAACTTAAACGACCCCTCATTAATGTGGACTGCATTTCTCGATAAAGTCCACAATATAATTTCTACAAATACCACCTTCGGTAAGATTTATAAAAACAACCTTAAACACTGGATAAAACGAACAGCAATTAACCAAATTAATCACAAACGACATCTATGGCTGAAATTTAAACATAATGGGCTTCTTAGTGATTTCCAAAGCCACCGCAGATTTTCAAATAACTTAAAAACATCTCTAAAAACCCTAAGACAAAATTTTGAAAAAATGTTATCGAAAGCGGTAACATTAAAAAAGTCTACAAATACATACGTTCCTTCATGACATCTAAAGTTTCCATTCCTCTACTTCAAAAGCCCAACCAGACTTTATGCTCTTCTGACAAAGAATCTTCCGAAACTCTCTCTTAAGCATTTTCACAGGTTTTTACTAAAGAATAGAATGATGGCTATCTAAATGCTATTAACTGTAATCGTGTCGACGCATCCTTACAGCAAGTTGAATTCACAGTGGATCATGTCAAACAACACTTAATTAAATTTCGCACTGCCGCTTCACCTGGTTTAGATGGTTTAACACCAAAACTGTTAAAAAGGTGCGCAGACACGCTTGGAATACCCTTAACATTAATTATGCAAACTTCTTTCATCCAGAACCCCTTACCCCCTAGTTGGAAATTAGCTTCCGTCACCCTGATTTTTAAAAAAGGCAACAAACTCGACCCCAACAATAATTATCGTCCGATTAGTTGCTGCCTGTAGTTTCCAAAGTTATGGAAGCCATTATTTCCGAGGAGATGACCAAATTCCTTCTCCAGGAACATGTTTTTCCAACACAACAACATGGATTTGTCTCTAGTCGCTCTACTCTAACCAATCTCCTACATTCTGTTAACGACTGGACGTCATCCCTTAACAGTTCGCAGCCGGTCGACGTTGTTTATCTAGATTTCTCCAAAAGCTTTGACCATGTACCCAAGCGCAGACTTCTACATAAGCTAGAAAATTTCGGAGTTCGCGGTACTTTACTTTGTTGGATAGATGATTTCCTGACAGATCGATATTACAAAGTTAGAGTTGGCGAATCTTTCTCACAGGACAGGTTAGTGGAAAGTGGAGTGCCTCAGGGTTCTGTCCTTGAACCTCTGCTTTTTACGGTTTATACCAGCGATGTTCCTTATTATGTCTCAAGTAAAATATCGTTCTACTCTGATGACACAAAAATATATGCCAATCCAATCACAAACCAGCTAACCCTCCAAATGGACTTGGACTATTTTTTAACTTGGTTTTCCCAGTGGTTACTACCCTTAAATGCGGAAAAATGTATAGTGCTTCGAATTGGTAAAAATAACCCACTTGTGCCGTACTTTGTTAACGGGCAGCCATTAGATTCTGTGTTTTCGTATAACGACATTGGTGTTATCGTAAACAGCAGCCTAACTTGGTCCGACCATATTACCTCTATTTGTAAACGTGCGAACTCCAGACTGTATCTTATTCGGAGGTGTTTTTTGAGAGTTTCAATGCAATCATTCTGTAAATTTACGTAAGACCCATACTTGAATACGCTGGACCAACGTGGTATCCTGATTTGGTTCGAGACAAGACTTTGTTGGAAAACGTTCAAAGAAAAGCCACTCAAATTCCTTTGGGACCGAGAAGACCTTCTTACGCAGAAAGACTTAGTATGGCTAACCTAACTTCTTCTGAACTTCGCCGACAACGTGGAGACTTAATTACAACATTTAAAATACCAAAATTCAATTTTGAAAATCTCGATGAAATGTTTACCATAAATCAAGATGAACGCCTCAGAGGTCATCAGTTTAAACTAAAGAAAGAAAATTTTTCTACAAGATCAAGACAGAACTTTCTACCAAATAGAGTTTTTGAGTGCTGGAATAACCTTAATGATAACATTGTCTCTCCTCCCTCTACCAACTCGTTCAAAAACTTGACCGTTTTATATTATAGTTAAAATATTGTTTTTCTTTTAAACCAAAAATTGTAATTTTATTTCTTTTTTTGTAATTTTGTTATTTACTAGTAGGTTATATTTACTAACAAGAACACAATTCGGATTTCGTGATGCTCTGGGAACACGGGAGGCCCTTTTTGCTGTACAGGTGCTATTTCAGAGATGCAGGGATGTGAATTGTGACATATACGTATGCTTTATAGATTACCATAAGGCATTTGAGTAAAACATGAGAAATTAATGACTCTAATGCAAGAAATTGGAATTGACAACAAAGATCTTAGAATTATCAGAAACATTTACTACAATCAAACGGCCAAAATCAAAATAGAAGACCAGTTAACTGATAAAATTGCAATAGAACGTGAAGTACGACAGGGCTGTATTTTGTCTCCATTGTTGTTCAACATTTATTCTGAATGGGTATTTAAGGAAGCTTTAGACGGTTGTGCGAAAGGAATACTAATAAACGGTGAATGGTTGAATAACATTAGATATGCAGATGACACTATAGTTTTTGCCGATAATCTGAATGACTTACAGATATTAACAAATCGCATAACAAAAGTCAGCAACAGATACGGACTAGCTCTTAACATAAAGAAAACCAAATTTATGACAATTAGTAAAAAACCAATACTAAACGCTCAACTTACAATCAACCAACAGAATATCGAAAGAGTCGAGCAATATACATATCTAGGCACCAATTTAAATAGCCAATGGGACCACTCAACAGAAATTAAACAGCGAATAATAAAAGCAAACGCAGCATTCGTTAGAATGAGAACTATTTTCAACAGTCGAGACATATCATTAAAAACAAAATGCCGTCTATTGAACTGCTACATATTCACAGTTCTGCTCTACGGAATGGAAGCATGGACACTGACTGTTGCATCTATGAATCTGCTCGAAGCTTTTGAAATGTGGTGTTATAGGCGCATCTTACGTATATCCTGGGTTGATAGAGTTACTAATGTGGAGGTCCTGCGTAGAATGGGGAAAGAATGTGAAATTCTTATGACCGTCAACACTAAAAAGTTGGAATATCTAGGACATGTAATGAGAAATCAAGAACGTTACGGCCTTCTCCAGCTGATTCTTCAAGGGAAAATAAATGGTAAGAGAGGACCGGGAAGAAGACGCATTTCCTGGCTTCAAAATTTACGAAAGTGGTATAACACGACTACCACTGAACTGTTCCGCGCTGCAATAAATAAAGTAAAGATAGCGGTGATGATCGCCAACATCCGGAACGGATAGGCACTTTAAGAAGAAGAAGAAGAAGAAGGTTATTAATGAAATTTCTTTATTTTTGGGCATAATAGGGACTTGTTCCTCTGCCCTCGCTTATGTATAATAATAATAATAATAATTTTCAAATGGCTGTACAGGTGCTTTGTCAATACTTAGACTGTTTTTTTTTCGTCTGATTATATTTATAAGGTTTCATATTTTCATGTTTTTCTTAAACTATAATAAGTTATAATTGTTTAATTACAAATAATTGAAACAAAATGAAGTACCATTACCATTATATTGGCAATATCCCTAACTTATTCCGCGCAGTATATTTTGTACCGTTTTAGGTAGATTATGAAATGGTAATACCCAAGTATTGTACCCAAGTATTGCTTTTTATAAATATATGAAATCTAAAAATCTCCTGATCACCTTTAGCACTTTTTCTTAATATAATTAACAAAAAAAATATTTTTTATCGTCAAATAATTAATTGAGTTCCTATAATCGAGATAACTACGACGAAGCTATATGGGTTAATCGAAACTTGTATAATCGAAGTTTGTAGAAGATGTAAGAAAAGAGTCGCCCCTCCCGCCACAAGCTCCACAATATCGCTTCAGTAACTACTAAACTGAAACTGAAACGTAGCAAGAACCGAAATGTCGTCCTCCCAGTTTATACGTTCAATATAATTAATTGCGGTGCAACAACTTAGTCAAAGGGCCCAAAATAAGGAGCATTTCGTAAGTTGTGTAACTTGGCCTCTACCGCCTCCGTCGCTAAGTTTAAATGTTAGTTCAGAGATGCAACTTCCGAAGATGGTAAATCCTCGAATAGTTTCCTATAATACCTACTGGTCAGCCAGAGTTTACTGTCGTAATTAAATTGTGCAGTCGAATTCGGGATTTGCGGCGGAATGAAGACTGTTTGAACTGCCCTTTAGTCCCAGCTCTCGTCCTTATGCATGCATACTAATCGCCAGGGTCTAAGTTAGGTACACGTAAATTGCAATTCAAAGGTCACAAACGTTATAATATTACTTAATCATCTTAAGATAATCTGTAAAGTTTACAGGAAAGGTAAACGATTCAGTGCGACCCCAAAGTCCTATTAGACCTGTTCTGGACCTCAGGAAATGCTCACTTGAATCATAATAACCATCCGCGATGTGGGGTAAGAGACGTAAATAAACTGTGAATTTGTTAACCCTGTGTACTCAACAACATTATAAAGACCTACAGCAAACTGCCTTAAATAATTAACTGCAATGGTTAGTTTATAATAATTTTATATGTTCAAAAATATATTTTTTACTTGTTTCATAGTAATAGTCTATTGCACAATTTTAAAATTTATAAGTAAATTATCTGCAAATTAATTACTATGTAAAAATTTATTAAAATTGATATCTAATTTTTATTTTATATCGTTTCTGTGGTTTTCCGGGTTTTACTCTGCATTGAATAATTTTGGTTTTTAGAAAAACCATTGTTTTGACGACGTTTCGGCAAAATAACACTTACCGTTTTCAAGTCAGATCAGTTTTTCTTCTTTCTGATGTTCGAGGAGAATTGATTTCTTGGCACACACATGATCAAATAAAATTGTGATACATGTAAAAAAAAAATTATTTCGTTTCAGAACGAATTCTTCAAACAATAGAAACAATGACACTTTCCACTTTTCTTACCACATATTTTGCACTTTACATTTGACCGCAGCTTTCAAGTACGCACTCGTAAATGTTTCAGTACACTCCGCAGTATCACTAGTTGCAGCTTCTTTTGCAGCATTGTCTGCCTCTTCATTTCCTTGAATTTCATGTTCTGGATGTTATCCAGAAGAATATAAAATTTCATTCAGTTGAGCGGTATGAACTTCTTGTTTTATCTTGATGACCAAAGGATTAGTTAGGTGTTATCCAGAAGAATATAAAATTTCATTCAGTTGAGCGGTATGAACTTCTTGTTTTATCTTGATGACCAAAGGATTAGTTAGGTAGAAATATTGGATTGACTGTACGGAAATTAGAGAGTCTCTGAGTATAATATAATTGGTATTATTGGATGTGTTGACAGCAAGGGTAGCTTGGTATAGAGCGTGTAGTTTAGCAGAGTAAATGGAGTACTTTGAAGGATGTTTGTATTTATTTGTCGATGTTGAGATATGAGAGTTATGACTGCAGCACCAGTATCTTCATTTGATTTAGATGCATATGTGTATATGTGTATCATCCTTGTAGTTGTGAAGCGTATAATTAAAGGCGGATTTGATTAGCTGTGGGTTTGTTGAATGTTTGTGGAAAGAAATGAGGCGGGTTAGATACTGAGGGTTCTTTATTTGCCATGGAGGAATTGAAGACGATTGGGAGGAAAATCATTTTGGAAACGTGTCTTCCCTTTTTCAGATGCAAATCCACTAATGGATGTTAGCGATCACATTTTCCATTAATTCTCTATTTCTTGCAATATGTATCAGAGATTGTATGTCGTTAATCCCTGTTCATTGCCTTATGTTTCGAAGCCAGGACATTTTCTTGCGTCCCATTCCTCTCTTGCCTTCAATTTTACCCTCGATTATAAGTTGGAGGAACTGGTATTTTTCATTTCGCATGATGTGACCTAGATACGCCGTTTTCCTTTTCTTGATGGTTTCGAAAAGTTGGCGTTCTTGGTTTATTCTTTTAAGGACATCTATATTTGTGATTTTCGCTGTCCATGATATTTTTAGGATACGGCGATAGAGCCATATTTCGAAAGCTTCTAATCTGTTTATATCCCTCGTTTTGAGTGTCCAGCCCTCTACGTCATATAGCAGCACTGACCACACGTAGCACTTAGTAATTCTTAGTCTCAGTTGAAGATCGAATTCTGAACAAGTCAGTACCTTCTTGAATTTTACGAAAGCTTGTCGAGCTTGCTCAATGGGACATTTTACTTCCCTGTCCGATGCCCAGTCTTCAAAAAGCCACGATCCCAGGTATTTAAATTTCCAGGTATGGAAACGTGTAGTTTAATTAAAAGTGAGCTGTCCACATGCTTAAAGAGAAAGGTATTTGATCAGTGCGTCCTCCCAGTCTTGACGTACGGAGCAGAAACACTTACCTTAACAAAAGCAGCAGCTACCAAACTGAGAGTCACGCAGAGAAGAATGGAGCGGTCCATGTTAGGAATAACTCTGCGAGACAGAATAACCAACGAAGACATCAGGAGAAGAATCGGAGTGACTGGCATCATCGAGAAGATAGCCAGACTAAAATGGAGATGGGCAGGACACATAGCCAGAATGACAGATGGGCGATGGACAAAGAGGTTATTGGAATGGAGGCCAAGGGAATACAAGAGAAGCGTCGGTCGACCACCTACAAGATGGACCGACGATTTAAGAAGACTCAATAAAAACTGGATGAGAGCGGCGCAAGATAGACGGGGTTGGAAACATGAGGAAGAGGCCTATGTTCAGCAGTGGACTCTTGAGGCTGGATGATGGTAGTTTAATTGATTTAAGTAGCTTTTAATCCTTGCGTAGAATGACATTGTATTGCTCTGTTTTTGTAGTTCCTTTTCCTTTAGTAGAGACACATAGCTATCTATATTAAGTTCTAGACTTAATTAAGCCCTTTAAAAATTAAGCTCTTTTTAAGATATTTTTAGTAAAAGTTGTTTTTGTGGAAACTCAGCTTTATACAAGTGGGTATTATGGTTTCATCGCAGCAGAAAGGTTACACAATACTTTATTTCACTTTGACTATAATTACTTATACCTTCTAAGATCTTGTAAACTTTCGTTCTGCAAGCAAGCAAGCAATTTAATTAAACCCAGCCTGTGAGAAATGTTCACTCCTAAGAATTACGTTCGGGTATAATAATTCATTAGAGCGAGATGTATTAACTCGAGTAAAAACAGGAGTCACTCCACCGCTCTCACTCAATACTCCAGACCATCCCTTTCCCCCCTATAGCACTCTGATGCGCGATATGGGCACAACTATCAGCCAAATGCTCTTCATGTGGAGGTCCTGGGTAATAGAACTCCAACATGGTTTCCTAACCGAATTCAAAACTCAGGACAGAGCATTGTCGGTATATTCCTGTTATCTTAATGTGGCTTATCCGCGAACTAAAATTGCATACTTGGGCCACAAGTCTCCTCTCTGAGCTAGGCTCAGTTCGGCGACTTGGTGCTCAAGTGGTTGGGCCCTACATGCCCGGGTTTTTAATGGTTTTTGTGGCTTGCGCTGGCTTTTGGTTGTAGTTTTTTGATTTTTTTGGTGGCCGAAGCCGTTTTTTGTTGTTTGTTGGATTTTTTTTGTAGGATGCCTGAAACATAAAATCAGAATTAGTGCATATTAATATATTAAATTATCTACTTAAAATTAATTGGGTCCACGCTGTACGTTGCGATTGTCCACGAGTGTTGTGAGCTACGAACTATCTTCATTGTGCGTTGTTGTTGTTTTTTGAAGTGTTTTCTCTCTGGTGTTTTGTTTTCTCTCTGGTGTTTTGTTTTCTCTCTGGTGTGATTGTTGATTTTTTATCTATTATTATGATTTTTTCTACTATTTGTTGTTTGGGTCTTTTGTGCTTCCATCTGTGGAAAGCGTCGTACCTCATTATCTCTTGCAATATGTGGCTAGGGTGGTTTTCTATCTTCGCGAACTTTGTCCTAGCTTTTTCTTTCATTGTGTCAGTCACTCTGATTTGTTGTAGTTCTCTAAAGAGGAATCTTTCAGCATATGAGAGATGCATATGTTAGTATAGGAAGAATTATATTATTTATTAATAGTTTTCAGTCTAAGTTTGCTTTTTCTTCCTGCTAGGCCTCTTATTGATGCTCTTGCCATGTTGGCTTTTTGTACTGTAGCTTCTACATGTTTGCTAAACGTTAAGCCTTTGTCTATGATTACTCCGAGGTATTTTGCTTCGCTTTTCCACTCGATGGGATTGTCTTACACAGTTACCAATTCTTCTGATTGTTGGTGCCACTTGTTGAAAAGTACAGCCTGTGTCTTTTCGGAGTTTATAGTGATTTTCCACTTTAAACTTCATCATTCTATGTCGTCTAGCGCTGTTTGTAAGTTGTTTACCGCTATGTCTACATTTCTGTTTGGCCGCTATCGCTGTGTCGTCGGCATAGAGGCTTAGTAGTGTACCTGATGTTCTAGGTATGTCTGCTATATATATCGTGTACAGTAGAGGTGACAGTACCGCTCCCTGTAGCACTCCAGCTTCCGGGTTCCCACGTTCGGATAGGACTCGTCCTATCCAGACTCTGAAGCTACGATTGTTCAAGTACGAAGAGATTAGTCTTGTAATTGCTCCGCTGTAACCGTATCTTCTCATTTTGTAGATCAGTCCTTTATGCAAGACTCTGTCTGTCTGACCCTGTGAATTATCTGTCATTAAATCCAGCTGCAATGTACTCTGTTAATCTGAGTACTTGCAGCTCACTGGAGTGATCTGATCTAAAACCGAATTGGGCTTCGAGTATTATATGTAATCTGTCTGTTTCAGCTTGGAGTCTGCTGAGTATTATTCTCTCTACAATCTTGCTGATTGCAGGTAGTAAGCTTATTGGCCTGTAGTTTTGCGGGAATGTGCTGTTTTTTCCGGGCTTTGGTAACATTATGACATGGGCCTCTTTCCATCTGTTTGGGAATTTCTTGAATCTTAGCATCGCGTTGATTACATTTGTTAGATACACTATGACTCTCTGGTAAGTATTTTAGAGCCCTGTTCCTTATTTGATCCGGACCAGGTGCTTTTTTCGGCGAGCTATTTTTAATTAGCTCGTTTAACTCCTCCGATGATGCACTAAGGATGATTTCGTTTGGGTTTTCGGGTCTTTCTCTTTGTCTTTCGACTTCTTCTATAAAGTCGATGTCCTCGTCTGGGTGGTAATTTAATGTACACTCTCTTTCGAGGGTACTCCTCATTACCTCTGCTTTTTCCTCTGTGGTGTAGACTATTCTGTTTTCTCCATGTAATGGAGGGATTGGCTTTCTGTTGTTTCTCAGTATTCTCTGGAGCCTCCAAATATTTTGCATATTTGGTCCTTGCTCCTCCATGTCTCATGTGGTTTTCCCAGCTTTCACTACGGTGTTGTTGTAGTGCTGTTTTGACCTCTATGTTTAGCCTATTGGCTCTATTTTTGTCTGCCTGGTTTCTTGTCCTTCTTGCTGTCTGCTTTGCTCTGTTCTTTTCCCTTATTAAGTCTTTTATTTCTTGTGGTATATCCTTAAATCTTCCCGTGTGCATTTCTACTTCTTCTTCTGTAGTGCTGTTTCTGAGTGCTTGTTGAATGATGTTTTCTTACTCTAGGACTCTGTCTTCTATTTCTCGTGGGTTGTCGATCACTGGAACTATGTTAATTCCAATTTCGTTCTCGTAGAAGTTAATTATATTAGATTTGAGGTTTTCCGCGAGAGCTATAGGTACCTATGTATTTTTGTGATTTTCCGGGCTTTACTTCGCCTTAAATTTTTTTGGTTTTTCGAAAAAACATTGTTAAGACGAAGTTTCTTCAAGGTCACACAGGCCATTGTCAACTCAAATTAGTTCTGCTTCTTCTTGACGTGTAAGGACAACAACTGATATCTAGGCTGCTGTATGCTGTACAAAAACTTGCAGCACTTCTTGAGATATAAAAATCTCATGCATAATTTAGAACTGCAGTTTAGGAATTCGTGTCGCTCGTGAACTGGTTTAATAAACACGTAATAAAGTTGATACTATCTAAACACGGAAATATTATTAGAATTGTCGGTGTCTATTAACGTTCAGGTGTTACTTACCTACGTCAACATATTGTAACACTTAAAATGTAAGTGACTGTTTAATAAACGTTACTTTGTAAAAATGTGTTAAATTTTTCTCCGGCTATGTAAAAACTAAGAGTCCACCAACTCACATCCGCTCCCAACATCACAACTTGTCCTCTTTCATGCATATTATGTTCTTCCAATTGTAGTTCACTGTTGCTCCAGTTGTTGTCCCAGTAATTCTTTCTATTGGTATTAGTATTCTCTTCGTCTTTCTGTTATGTTGATTTCTTTATGATGATTTGTCCATTTTCTCTGTTATATGTTTTAAAAAGTTTTTCTTTTCCATTTTTAAACCTTTTACAGTATAATACGACATTTTTTATTTCCCCTAGAATCATTTTTATTTCAAATTTCTCAGGATTAACGTTTTCTCTCTGTACTTTATATCTTAAATACTTCCGTATTTTTTTATATTTTTATGTAAATTTTCTATCCGGAAGCTTTTTTGAAAAATAAATATCAGAAGCAACCTTTAGAGCGTTTCTAAATGGCATACAAAAGTGCACAAAATAAAATCCTTAATACGAATTAATTAAGATAAATTTCATTATTGTGTGTTTTTTCCAAACAAGCCATAAAGTATGACGCACGTTCCAAATAAAAGTTTCTCCCCCACACAATATACACGACATAATAATCAATTTTAACAACCTTTTGGAGTATGTCATAAACAAAGTAACGGTCTATAAAACGATACGGATAAATTTTAATTATTACACTTTTACACCGAGTCATAATTAAGACTGTTATGGGGCAAATAAAGAGTAAAATTAACCGGATTAAGGAAATGAAAAATATGTTATTTGTCACCTTACTCTAAAAAATATTTATGGGTCTGCCAAGAAATTTGACCTAATTAGAAATATTAAAACCTTTTTAACTGAATGAATTACCCCTGAATATTAAAAATGGGAAACTAAAGTGTTCCTTTTCTTACCAGGTTTATTTAGAGCCAATTTTTTTTAATTCTCTAGTAATTTTACAGAACCATTTGGTAGCATAATTCCTGAATAGAAATTGGGGAAAGGAACTGTAACAATGTGAGAGAGCTCTGTCTCTCAGGTGTAGATACTTTTTATCTTAAATGTAAATCTAAACAAGAAGCTTACTAGTCAACGGCATTGGGAGGATGAGCTGGTGTGGAAGGGCAGTCTTTTGTCCTGAGATTGACAAAGCGGTCTCAAAGGAGGATGAGCCATGAATGGTAACCGGCATAAGGATACAGAAGGCACGAAGAAACCACTGCATTTAAGATTCCTAAGGATATCTCAAGAAAAACCGTTAATGGAAAATCAAAACAAAACGGCCTCGAGTGCCTGGCCTCTCTTAAATGAGACCGGATGGAAAAACAAAATTAATATAAATTCTAGTTATTGCAACGTGAAATGTACGAACAATATATAAAACTGGACAACTCGAAACAGTAGCAGTAGAAATAAGTAGACTTGAAATAAAGATACTTGGCCTAAGCGAAGTAAAATGGCCCAGTTCTGGACAATGCTATCATAACGACATTATTCTATATTGCTCGAATAGCAGTACTGATGATCACAAAAGTGTTGTAGGGATCATGATTAAAAAAACACTACAACCGTATGTCTCTAACTTTATTCCCTATAATGAAAGAATAATATTGTAACAGTTGAAAATCCAGCCAATAAACATAAACATAATTCAAATTTATACCCCAACATCAAGCAGCCTCGATAATGATACATATTTATTCTATTCAGATCTAACATCTAACGAACAACATAAAAAGGCAACATAATAATGGGTGACTTTAATGCCAAAGTCGGTAAAGAGGAAGTAGAAGATATTGTAGGGAATTATTGTCTAGGAATGAGAAAAAAATAAGGAGACCGATTAGTACAATATTCTCAAGAGAAAGAACTAGTCATCACCAACACAATTTATCAATTACCACCAAGGAGACGTTATACATGGAATGTACAAGGAGACCTTGAAAATAATCTGATAAGAAACCAAATCGATCGAAAACATATTCCAGTGCTGATGCAGACTCCGACCACAATTTATTTCTTGCCAATGTTAACATTAAATTAGGAAAACAACAAAAAAAAAGTAAACTGAGACTAGGTTTGTCAGTGCTTAAGTGTGAAAAATGTCAACAACAAATAAATAAAGCAATTGCACCAGCATTCACAGAAGCTTCAAAAAAAGATATTAACAGTGTTTGGAACGAAATGAAAGCGGCAGTACTTAACACTGGCGAAACGTTTGAGGGTAGAAAAGAACCAAGTGCCAAAAAAGACTGAATTACACCAGATATTATAAAGCTCAAAGAAACAAAACGAAAATACAGAAATAAAAGTAAAGAAAAATACAAGCAAATGAAGAAACTATTAGAAACGGAGATGAAGGAATCTAAAGAACGTTGGGTGCATGAAAATTGCAAAGAATAGAAGAATTTAATATGAAAAATGGCACAAATGAAAAATACGTCAAGAACTGATTTACAGATAATAGAGAAGAAATAGATAAAACATTAGTAATTGATGAAAATATACAAATTCTAATATAAGAGGTGAAACAGGCAATTAAAAACTCAACAAGTGATCAAGCGCCAGGTCCTGATGAAATTCCAGTAGAAATATTAAAAATCCTGAATGAAGAAAATATTGATTGTCTAACTAGAATATTTAATAAAAAATACCACGACGGTCAAATTCCTAAAGAATAGTTAAAATCGGTTTTTTTAAGTGGAAGGGGAAATATTGTGGAGCAGCAATGACAGAACAATTAACTAATTAATTAATTAAAACAATTATAAAACACAATAAAATACCAGAAGAATGGAGAACGAGAGAACTAATTCTACTATTCAAATAAGGGGATAAAAAACTGCCAGTTTTTATCCCCTAATTTTTATTAACTAAAATTTTACAAGTGCTAATAAATCAGAGGATAAGTTTAGCAGATGAACAACACGGTTCTCGTAGTGGAAGATCGTGTACAGGTGCAATATTTGTTATACAACAAATTACTGAGAAATCACTAGAGTTTAATGAACCAGCATTTCTCAGCAGAGTAAGACTCAAAGATGTAATCCATCTTCTGTATAATAGAAAAGTGTCCCTAAATATTATAAAAACTATCGAAAACATTTACCAAAACAACAAAATGGAAGTCAGAATAGATGGGCAACTTACAGAACCTATAGAAATAGGCATCGGAATAAGACAAGGGGATTTCATTGAGCTTCATGCTCTTTAATTTGATCATGGACTAAATCATCAAAAGCGTCAACAAGACTGGTCCACAGATTTAATATAAGAGCAAAAGAATTTAATATGACAATCTCATCTCAGAAAACTAAAACAATAGTAGTCAGCAAAGAACGAACCAGATGTAAAATAAAAATTGTTGGCATCAGTATTGAACAGGTTGTGAAAATAAAATACCTGGAAATTACATTGTGTAGCTATGGAGACCTGGACAAAAGAAGTGGGAGATCAAGTACACAAAGCAAATAGACTGGCAGGATGCCTTAATAACCCTATATGGCGATACAGACACATTAACACTGTTAATGAAGAAGAAAAAGAAGAAGAAGAAGTTCGTCAATACGTTTTTTCCGTATTGACGAACCCTGTATTTAAACCTTTGCTATAAAATTTGTACTATAAAAAATAGAAGTAGGGTGTATTAATAAAAATCAATTGTAAAAATAAAACTGTTTCAATTATTATAATTCATAAAAATAGTAATTGTTTAAATAAACATGTGCCGAGCTTGCATCCTTTTTAAATCTCTAAATATCCGGAGCTCAATTCCCAACCTTTTATATGCAAAACGAAAGAATCTGATATGTTTATGGTGGATTATAAAAGTCCATGAGTTGTAAAAATCGTGAGTGACAAGAAGCGCCGGAACACGTCGTCGAAGAGGAAATGAAAACGGGAAGTGGAGTGCGTGGCGTGCCTGCCAGGAGGAGTGGAGACGCCGAAGGAGGGAACACCCGAAGTGGAATGGAATAAATGAAGCTTTAAGAGAAAATGATGATGATGGCCGCTGAGACGATGATGTTAAAGGCTAATGGTGAGGTAAACACTGACAAATAAGGACGGATGATGTGTTGGATTTTTAATACATGAATACATTTTGTTAAACGTTACATCTGAAGTATTTGTGAAACTACTTATGAAATACATTTATTTCCAAAATTATAAAACAATATAGCTTAATTTTACGTTGTTTGAAAATAATATATAAATCTACAGGGTAGTTCATGTAAGTCCAGCACTGTCGGTATATTTTTATACGATAATTGTAAGATTTTATATGTCTTAAAACTAATAAGCTAACTTTAACATTACCTATGGTCAATTCAGAGTGAAATTATCATTTTTTAACGTAACTAAATACATAAAATGCTTAATTAACTATTCTCCGTTCACAAATTGTTGAGAGCACAAAATGTGCCTCAAACTCATAAAACGGTCGTAAATCATAGGCGTTCCTAAGGTGTTTATTCATTAAATAATAATATAATATTTTTTAATACTGTTATATATATAATATTAATAATATTTTAATAATAATATATTTAGCAAAAAAACAATTAAAACTTTCACGGCTAATGTTGGTTACTATATTATATTAGTAAAAATAAGAATTTAACCATTAACAATTTTGTAAATAAGAATACCTTATCTCTTTGGATATTTCAATACTAATCATCGCGTTTACTCACTTAACTAGAAAACCTGGAATTCATATCCGAAGGTACTATTCGTTGCAAGATAATTAGGATGGCGGCTGTGGCCACGTGCCTCGTCTGTTCAGTTTATATTCGAAACTTAACTTGAAAGGGCGAAGTTATTACGAAAGAAAACAATTTTTTTGTTTAGTACGTTTTTGATAGCATGTAATTTACGGCTCGTCGGTGTTTCCGCGTCTACGGCAGTAATTAGCGTCTCGAATATTTCTTTTGCGAATTATATGCAGTGCGTGAGTGATTTTTTATTCCATATACCTACGAACATATACGTACCTTTCGCTCGTGCTCGTTTTGTTGGATTGTTTGTGATGGCTTCATCATCGACATCATCAAGTTTTACACCGGTACTGTTGCGTACAGTCAGTAAGTCTGTCTATTCACTAAGAGAGAAGACTATTGTCCTGAATGTTCACGATGCTCTGGTTTCTCAGAATCCCACAAACACTGTTCGCAACATAGTCGAAAGTTGTGCCAATATGACTGGCGTAGGAGAGTCAACTATATATAGGTTCCTATAAAAAAGGAAAAAACACGGTATAGGTAATCCAAACACAAACGAATACTTAAAGAGAGGGAAAAAGCCTATTGAAATTGATGAATTTGCCAAAAATGGTATTCGAAGGAAAATTCATGAATTTTTTTTCAAAAAAGAAATACCAAACCTAAACAAAATTTTACAAGAAGTTAGAGACGACCCGGATTTGCCTCATATCGGACGAACTAAATTGTGGCAAGTTTTAAAAGAATTAAATTTCCGGTGGGAGAAATCAGACCGAAAATCACTTTTGATTGACCGGGAGGAGATAATATGTTAGAGAAAAAATTATCTAAGATCCATACGAAAATTCCGGGCTGAAGGAAGGCCAATCTTCTACCAGGATGAAACGTGGGTAAACTCAGTTCATACTCTAAAAAAAATTGGTCAGATAAAAATATATTAAGCTCCAGGCAAGCCTTTATGGAAGGTTGGTGTACTGGTATCACCCCACCTTCTCGTAAAGGCAGTAGATTAATAATTTCTCACATTGGCAGTGAAAAAGGATTTGTTAAGCATGGTTTGTTGGAATTTCAGTCCAAAAGCACAAAAGGCTATCACGAGGAGATGACAGCTGAAGTTTTCGAAGAGTATTTTGAGCAGATGATTGAACACATACCACCAAATTCAATTATAGTATTAGATAATGCAACTTATCATTCACGACTAGTAGAAAGACTTCCAACGACTGCGTGGAAGAAATAGGATATTCTTGACTGGCTGCGGAATAAGTATCTGCCTTACGAAAATAGAATGGTGAAAGCAGAACTTTTAAAAATTGCCCGGCAACACAAATCTAAGTTCAAGAAATACGTAGTTGACAAAATGGCGGAAAGGCCAAACATCACAGTCCTTAGACTTCCACCCTACCACTGCGAAATAAATCCAATTGAACTCATTTGGACACAAATGAACAGTTATGTGACTAGAAAAAATACGCCATATAAAATACTATATTTTCTCTTTTATTTTCACCCCTGTTACATAACATAATAAAATAAACATTGTAGAAGTTTTCAGGGACTTTCTGCCCTCAGTAATAATGTAATCTTTCATTCTGCGTTTAATTTTTTTAAAAATATTTATTAGTTTTCTCCGGATTCGAAAATAATGGATACATTTAAAACACATTGGAAATTCTGCCAGGCGACATTTGGCATGTATCTTTTACAAATGGCAAGAAACTTTTTATTTTTGAATAAAATAAATAAGTTTTATTAAAAAATACAATTTACATAAGTACAATATAAAAAATATATTTATTTAGTTCAAATAAATGTTTCAATCATATACTCTACTACACCGGTCGGTCATCTATAACCATTCAAAATTTATTCTAAATATATATAAACCTATTCAAATACCCCCGTAATAGGATTATAAGGTATTGTATTCCTTCAGATATAAGGTGGGTTAGTCGAAAACATCTTAAACCGTCAGCTTCAGGTTGGTTTTTACTATTATATCGTATTAACTATCCTCTCTGTATTTCAGTTTTCTAATTAGGGTTAAACTTGCAGTGAGCTATCGACAAATTGTGAACCGACTGTAGATCCCATTCTTATTAGACCAGGGGGATTTGTGAAAAAACTGGTTAGGAGTTTATTAATTTTAAAATATTTATTGACTGCATCAGTAATAGAATCTAATAAGAAGAATATCATTTCATTAGTTTTGTTTGTATTTGATTCGTATCTGAAGGTGCTCTCTATAGAATCTCTAAATTTATCCCAGTTTGCATTAGACATCGACATAGCTGAAGATATAAAAATTGTGTTTTCAATTTTCATATCCTGCACAGAAAGTCTAATGGGAAAATGATCGGATCCATAGAAATCTGGAAGAACAATCCAGTTAAATCTTCTTTGTCAACCATTTTCCATCCACTCCTGAATGTAGGTCTCTCCCAATTGCTTCCATCTTTCTCTATCTTGCGCCAATCTAATCCACTGTTTGCCTGCCACTGTTCTTATGTCATCTACCCATCTTTTTTGAGGTCTTCCCGTGCTTCTTGTTGTCGTCCTTGGTCTCCATTCTAGAATTCTCCGTGTTCACCTGTTGTCATTATATCGGGCTACGTGACCTGCCCAGCGCCATTTCATTTTTGCAATTTCTTCCACAATATCCCTAATCTTCGTTCTACGTCTTATCTCGGTGTTTCTAATCTTGTCTCTTAGTGATATTCCAAGCATGATTCGTTCCATTGCTCTTTGCGTTGTTTCTAATTTTTTAGCAGATTTTTTGGTAAGGGCTACTGTCTCAAAGCCGTAAGTACAAACTGGTAGTATGCATGTGTTATACACCTTTTTCTTTAAGTTTACAGGAATGGAGGTGTTTTTCAAGATATATGCTAATTTGCCGAAAGCGCCCCATGCCAGTTGTGTTCTTCTTTTAATTTCAGCATCTTGTTTTGGTTTTCCTGGTTTGATAACATGACCTAGATATACATAATGTTCAACATTTTCTATGGTATGATTTTGTATTGTTATATTTGTCTGGTCTCGGCTCAGTATTTTTGTTTTGTTGTAGTTCATTTTTAAGCCTACCGCTCCTGAAACTGCATTTAATTGTTGTAACATATCATTTAGTTCTTGGATATTATCGGCTATTAAAATTATGTCATCTGCGAATCGCAAGTGGTTTAAGTATGATCCGTCGACGTTGATACCCTTATTGTTCCATTCTAGTTTCTTAAAAATCTCTTCTAGAGCAAGGGTAAATAGTTTGGGAGAGATGGTGTCTCCTTGTCTTACTCCCCGTTGTAGTCTTATGGGATTAGTTTTTGTGCTTTCGTCCAGCTTTATCTGCATGGTGGCATTTTCATATATGTTTTTAATTATGTTAGTGTATCTTGAATCTATACCTGCATTTTCTAGAGATTCAAGCACTGTCCATAATTCGATGGAATCGAATGCTTTATGGTAATCGACGAACGCCATATGAATTGGAACATTATACTCGGTGCATTTTTCTATCAGTGTTCTTACGGTGTGCAAGTATGGTACTAAAATGTTTTCTGAATCCAGCCTGCTCGATAGGTTGATAGAAATCGAGCTTATGTGTTAGGCGGTTGGTTATGATTTTAGTTAGTAATTTATACAGATGTGAGAGCAAGGATATTGGTCGGTAATTCTCGATGTTTGCTTTGTCTCCTTTCTTGAATAGTAAACTGACTTCGGAGTTGTACCATTCTTGAGGAATCTTTCCTTCATCAATTACTTTATTAAATAAAATATTTAATACCTGTTCTATTTTTCTTCCACCGATTTTCAACATTTCGACTGTAATTTTATCCTCTCCCGGACATTTATTCGTTTTTAGTTGATTTAGGGCCATTCTTATTTCATAGCCGGTTATGTCCGGTATTTATTCTGAGCCGGTGTTAATTATTGTTCGTTCAGTACGTCGTTGTTGTGGTTGTGTATTTGCCGAGTATAATTTAGTGTAGAATTTTTCAATGGCCTCGCTTATTTCCTTTCTGTCTCGGACGGTGACGTTTTTCTCATTTTTTATTTCTATGATTTTTCTTGTGCCGTTTGAGTTTTTTGCTTTGAGTGCTTTCATATTGCAGTTATCTTGTATTATATTTTTTATTAGATTGTTAGTATAGTTTCTATGATCGTTCCTAATTTCTTTCTTCACGTTTTTGTTTAAACTTTTGAAGCTGTCCGAAATTCGATCTGTTCTGTTTCGTCTTTCTTTTAGTAATTTAATTGTATTAGGTTGAAGTTTAGATGTTTTGGCTGTTTTCGTGTTTAAGCATATTTTCTTAACCGATGTTGTTACAGTTACTTTTATTTTATTGGCTAGTCCGTTTATATCCATTTGTCTCAGTGTCTCTACTGATTTTAGTCTTGTGGTTAGCTCTTTTTGGTATTCCGTTTGTTTTTGAAATAGGACATCGGTGGTTGGGTATCGTTCTCGTTTAATAAGTTTGTTTCGTTCTACTCTCGTCTGTATTTTAATATTCGCTCTAACCAATCTATGGTCACTTCCGGTATAGAATTTGTTTAGTACTGTCACGTCGGTGCATATATTTTTGTTATTGGAGAGTATATAGTCTATTTCGTTCTTAGTTTTCTTGTCTGGGCTGATCCATGTCCATTTACGTTGTTTAGATTTTTTAAAGAAAGTGAAAGTGACAAAATAAATTTTCGTTGTTTAAGTAGTTGTACAACATCTCGTACAAGATCCAGTTAAATGCTGAACATAAACTAGAGGTTATAATAGTAAAATCTACAACCGATTTAATATGGCGTGGAGGAGCAGCTCTAGTAGCTGACCCGTCATTTACAACAACTAGATTAGGAAATAAATCTAAGGCTTCTACTAGTATATTACCATCGACGAAACATAAATTGAATTCCCATAATCCATGATGAGCATTAAAATCTCTGGTAATAATACAATCATTGTTAATTTAAGGAAAAAGACTAACTTTAATAATATATAATTTGCGAACTGCTAGTGCGACGTTACATTTTGTATACCTTCATATCACGTTATCTCTGAGAGGCTAAAAAAAATTAAAATTGGAAAATTATTATGGGAAATCTATATAAAAAGGTAAAAATTAAACTATTGTAGAATTACATTAATTTAATTAATTGTGATTGAATTATTAAACACTCGACTACTCTTCTTGAATTATAAAAAATTTAAAACAAAAACTAGATAGATAGATAGATAGATATTTAGAGAAGTGGCCTTTTGGCCTATTCCATTGTGACCTTTTCAGATCTATTGTGGTCCTCTAGTCCTAGATAACATTCTCTAGCCTGACACTTTTTATAAAGTCTAGTAGCTTCGTGACTGTACCTTCCATGTAGCTATTTACCGGTGGATTTTCTTCTCCTAATGCAAAGAACCGCACATTTGCCAGACTGTCACACTGACAGAATGTGCTCTGCTGTTTCTTCTTCTAGGTGACAGAATCTGCACAGGTCATCATCTGATATTTACCTATTCAGCTTACAGTGCCCTGTTAGAAGACATACTATGGCTTTGACTGTTTTCCTGTCTTTGCTTATTAGTTCTGCCGTAAATTTTGGCGAATGTTTTGTAATGAACTGTTTCACCTCTCTTTGTCCTGGTGAATTCCTCCACCATTCCAGAGATTTGTGAGCTACCCACTTCCTTGTAGTCGTTCTTGTTACTGCCTTTGCATCGCCACACAAGGGTTTCGGTTTAATGAATGACATTGATGAGCCTTGTTTGGCCATTTCATCTGCTTTTTCATGGCTCTTATGACACTTGTACCCCGGTACCCAGGCTACCGTAACCTTGCTATGATCTCCTGGTTTATTTAGGGCAGACATACAATCCCGTACTAGCTTAGAATTGACCTCTACAGAATTGAGTGCCTTACGAGCTGCCTGACTCTCTGTGAAGATGACAACTTAACGGTACGTTCTTTTCTGCCTTTCTATTTTTTCTATTATTTCCACGTAAAACCGCCTGCAAAACTGTCACATCCTTAGATAGACTTACCGGGAAATGTATCCCATGATTTGTCTCTAATATGCTGGCTCCCACACCCTCCGATGTTTTTGAGTCATCCGTATACCAGGTAGCAGCAGCTTGTATGGGTACACCTTCATTCCAGTCTTCCCTGCCTGGTATCTTAATTGTGAACTTATTGTTAAAGCTAGTATCTTTAGTAGCTGTTGCATCGATAATCTATGCATCACTGATCTGGCTTCGCCCTGTATAAAGATATGAAGTGATGGTAGATCCAGCAGGACTTTTAACGTTATTGTAGGAGTTGTTTTTATGGCCCCCGTAATACACAGGCATGCTAGCCTTTGTGTATTACCTAGCAGCCTTATTCGCGTCTTTGTCCACCACGTCACCTATAGTGTATTTTTATGTATGAGAGAGTAATAAAACAATAAATTATGTATGCAAATCCCTAAACTGTTGATACGGGTGACTCAATGAAAAACAGATATTTGTCAACAAGTTTACAGAAGTATATAGGAAAACAATTTTAAATTGAGTATGGCCACCAGGTATAAAGGTTGGAGCAGAATAGAATACAATAGTTGTTAGGATTACTAATCCCTAAATAAGGTTGCCAGTGTCGGAGTGATGGAGGTTAACAGGTACTAATGAATTTGCAAGAAATGCAAGATGTTTATTTTATTGGTTATATATTATATAACCAATAAAAGTTTAATAAGTACCTACCTATTTGCACAATAAAGTTTAATTCTTTAGATAAAATAAAACGTTTTATTTTATCTATTTGCAAAATAAAGTTTAATTCTTTGCCTATTTGCAAAATAAAGTTTAATTCTTTAGATAAAATAAAACGTTTTATTTTATCTATTTGCAAAATAAAGTTTAATTCTTTGCCTATTTGCAAAATAAAGTTTAATTCTTTAGATAAAATAAAACGTTATATTTTATCTGAAATGAGTGCATTCCACGAAGTAAGGGTTTCAACAATCAAACATTTAATTCTTTAATTCCAGGAATCTACGACAGTAATTGACTAGATAATTACCTTCTAAACTTATTCCACAGAAAATGTGATAGTGGGTTTTTCCATTTTGTATATAGGAAGGTCCAAATGGCGTATTCAAAATTCTTAACAGTTCACTAAAAGTAGGTACTTCAGTTGCAAGGTGCAGTTTATTGTGTATACTAGTGTTATGGAAAATTTGGAAGTGCCGTGTAAACGCCGAAAAATTGGTCCTCTAACAGTTAATGAAAAAACATTAATATTTAATTGTTTTAAATCATTTACAGACAAACGTTTATGTGAAAGTGTTGATGAGACCGTTGAGTTAGTTAGCAGTACACTTGGTGTTGGGAAATCTACGATTTATTAAAGAGTTATTAAAGAAGAGAAATGTGGTAGTTTTCAAATGCCACGTAATGCTCCAGGGAAACCAAAATTTCAAATAGAATATCATTTTAAAGAAGGACTTCGACGGAAAGTGCATGAATTCTTCTTTAGACAAGAATTTCCAACATTGGATAAAGTTCTTGTCTCAGTTCGAGATGATAAGGATTACCCAGAAATGAGTCGAAGTACGTTATGGAAACTTTTAAAAGAAATAGGCTTCCGCTGGAAAAAGAATCCCAGAAAGTCTATTTTATTAGAAAGAAGCGATATTGTCATATGGAGAAGACATTTTCTAAGAACCATAAAGGAAATGAGAAACCAAAAAAGAAAAATATTTTATCTTGATGAAACATGGATCAACGAGTGTCATACACCAAATAAATTTTGGCAGGATGAAACTGTTACAAGTCAAAGGCACGCTTTTGTAAATAACTTATCTACTGGTTTAAACCCACCATCAGGAAAGGGACGCAGGCTGATAATAGTACACATTGGCAGTTCAGACGGTTTTGTTGAAGGTGGTTTATTAACTTTTGAATCAACTCGTACCGGTGACTACCATGAAGACATGAACGCTGATGTCTTTCAAGAATGGTTCGAACAAATGATAGATCTTCTTCCTAAGAACTGTGTAATAGTAATGGATAATGCAAGTTATCACTCCAGACTTATAGAAGGACTGCCCACAACCAAGTGGTTAAAAAAAGACTTGCAGAATTGGCTGAGTTCAAAAAATATTACGTCCATCCCGGATCTATAAGAAAGGAACTTTATTCGTTGTGTGCCCTTCATAAAGAAAAATTTAAAAAATACGAAATTGATGAAATTGCCAAAAATCGTGGAATGACAGTACTTAGATCCCCACCATATCATTGTGAATTAAACCCGATTGAACTGGTATGGGCACAGATAAAGAGTGAAGTTTCAAGAAAAAAATACCACTTTTAAAATTCATGATGTTAAACAGTTGTTTTGGAGGCCGTAAATAATGTAAAACCTGAAAACTGGGAAAAGGCAGTAAATCACACGATTAAAGAAGAGGAAAAAATGTGGAAGCTGGACAATATTACTGATAAAATGATCGAGCCAGTTATTATAAATCTTGGTTCTGAAAGTTCATCTTCTGAATCTGATTTGGATTTGTAACAAGTAGCTGTAAGTTTTATATTAATATTTTTATTCATCTATTTAACATACCTTAGACGGTTTAAAAACTATTTTTCTCTTTTGTAATTTTTAAAAATAAAAAAAATGTGAATTTTTTAGAACCCTTTTTAATGTAGGCCAGTCAGTTCTAATATAGTGTGTGATAAAAGAGGTCACTTTTGTTTACATACACATAACACTTTATAACACTGAAATAATTCATTTATTTTTTACAATTATTCAAAGTAATTTTTCAATTAATCTTGAGCACGCCCATGGAGTGGTCGGAGCTACCAGTTAAAATTATGCTAATTACTCTCTCGTTCATAAAAATAAACTATAGATACTTTTATATTTTGTAATTTACTTAACGGAATAATATTTTCTGTACCAAAAAATTAATCAGTTCATTGCAAAAAGAAACGTCTAGGTCAAGCTCAGTAATTTTCAAAGTTTCGAACTTTTCTGATGCCTTAATCCACGTTGTTTAACGGTGTCAGCGGAAGTTTTTGAAGCGTAAACGAAAACACATAACTCAAACTTCCAACTCTCGTACCTGCAGTTATGTAAGTTAAACCAGTGTTTTTGTCACCTAATACAAAAAGATCCCCGAAACAAGAGGCTAAACAAGATATACTGTTACAGAATTATGATCCCGTACCCAGCCAGCGCGCTTCGTAGAGGATGAAAACATTCTCGGTAATCCAGGGAGTACATTTTAAAACCCGCCACTTTTCTTAAGCTGATTATGAGTGTAAATTGAGATAAGTCTGTAATATTTATGGCACTTACATGCTAACCTGCATGGATTCGATGCCGCAAACTTTTTCCGGGTGGAGGGTTTTTAGCATAAACGGGGCCGTTGTCGAGTTACTGTAATAAAACTCGCAAAGAACTTTTAACTTTAACTTGAATTAATGGAGTTATACCTTTTAGCGGCATTTTATATCCTGAGAATGTATCCTCTTAATAAATCGACTATTCTCTCCTGGATGCATTTAAGTATTTAAAAAAAAATCGGTTGCCTGTAAAGTCGGTTTTACGGGCGAAGATTTTACGTGACAACGTCTTTTTCTCGGTAGAATATTTATTGATATGAATATTACTAAATTGCACAATAGGAACAAGGAATTGAATGAAAATAAGAATTGCACAAATTTTAACTATAGAAATATATTTTGTTTACTAAAACATTGTACATGTAAACTTAAACTTAACTAATTTCTATTTGAGTGATTTTGTTGAGGATAGGACGATGATAGGAGAAATATGAAATGAAAGGAAGTGTTTCTGCTGTAATGTGTCTTGCGAAAGTCAAGTCGATGGTTGTTCCTTTTAACGTAGTTGACTTGGCGAAACGTTTGATACGCAATCAAGATTATACGTACATTTCATGAAATTTAGAACGAGTTGTCTGACTTTATAAACTCAGTTTCTCAACTTTTGTGTCAATCTAACAATTAATCAGTTGAACATTTGAAAATATATTAATTTCTAAAACTTGTAAATTAAATAATTCATTTTAAATTAAAAATGATAATAATATTAATATTAATTTAATATTTTTTATTTTATTTAATATTTATTTTATATATTATTTTATATATTATTATATTATTATTTTATATATTATTTATTTTATATTATATTATTGATCTTATTATTTTCTACAAAATTTATTTGAAAATTTTTTCGATATATCAATTAGTTGCGGAGATATCGATCAGTGAAGTTATTGTTTGCTACCAGTATTTTATATATTTATTTTTTTCAGTTATAAAAAATTACTATTTCCAATTGTGTCTACCACATGTATTTGCCTACATATTAAATAATAATAAGTACAGATAATGTTAAGTGACGTTCACTTCTGATTATATATATTTTAATATTTTTAATTTTAAAGAATCAATTTGAAAATCAAAACACTTATTCAGATCGAAGGTTCAAATTTTTGCTAAATAAATTTGAAATTAATTAAAATTTGTAAGTGTAAATGGTAAAGTTGAAAATTAAAACATTTACTAAAATTGGAATTTGAAAATTCTTGCTAAACACAGTTAAATTCTAATTCCGCGCGTGGTGATTGGTCGGTTTAGTTCGTTTGTTTGGTCGCCCTGTTTTGACAGGTTAGAAGTTATAATTTGTTATTTTAAATGTTTGACTAGCAATACGCGCTGTTTCTTCTCAATCGACTGAATTACGATTGATTGCAGAGTGATTTAAACTAATAATTTACTTAACACTATCAACATTTGTCAATAGTATGACATAACCTATAAACTCAGTTTCTCAACTTTTGTGTCAATCTAACAATTAATCAATCAATCATAGTTTACGATAATGAAATATTAGTGTACAATTATTTACCTTTATTGTTGTAGTTGTTGTAAATGACGAATCTAAGCACTCCACATTTTCACTACAGACACTGCTGACGATACTTTTAACGATTTTCAACTTTAGCGATTCAACGCGCCTAATTCTCTAGTGCCGCGCGCAGCGGACCGATCATGTTTGAGTGGGAGAGAGACGCAAGGCATTGTAACAGACGTGAGCGGGCGTTACACTTTTTCTTAAATGACTCCGAGCCACAACCTAATTTAAGACGTTGTCACGCCAAAACCTACTTGTTTTTGTCGTTCTTTTCTAAATTACTGTAATAAGAATCAGAATTTTTTGAAAGTTGAGGGATAATATTTTTGTATTAAGGCGGAAAATATCTTTATACTTAGGGTTTATATACGAATTGCTTCTATTTTCCAATTATATTTTTCTGTTTGTAACAGTTTCCAATCTAGTTTTTCCGCAAGTTTATTTTGCCTGGATTTTTTAATGGTTCTAGACTAATATATTTATTTGTATTTTTATAATTTCACATAAATATTCTTCTTTTTTTTCGTTCTTGTACGTAGGCTTTAAAGTCTGTTTCTTCTCTAATAATAGCCTTATAAATTGTTTAAATTATCGCACCATCTTTTTCTTGGTCTGTCAATACTTCCTCGTCCATTTTGTGACTTATCTCGGGCTATTCGTACTATCCTATCCTCTGCCATTCTACTAATGTGTTCGTTCCACTCCTGTTTCTGTTTTTTCACTCATCCATTTATGTCTTCTCTATTGTATGCTTTTCTTATGTTTTCGCTTCTCTCCCTATCCAACAGACTTTTCCCCGACATTCGTCGGAGTATTTTCATCTCTGTTATTTCTAGCAGTTGTCTCGTTTTAGATGTCAGGTCTTGTCCCCACCGTGTATGTTAATATAGGTCTAATTGCTGCTATATAGATTCTTGTTTTTGTGTCTTTTCTTAGGTGTTTGTTCTTCCATATTGTCTCATTAAGAGATCCCTCCGCTTTACTTGCTTTTAAGCTTTGTTGTCCTACTTCTTCTTCAACATCTACATTACTAGTTATATCTATTCCAAGATATCTAAACCTTGCTTCCTGCTTTATTATTTTTCCATCAATTTCGATTTTACATCGTAGTGGGTATATAGATGTCGTCATACATTTGGTTTTTTCTGCTGATATTATCATATTGTATTTCTTGGCTGTTGTATTGAATATATGTGTTTATTTTTGGAACTCGCCTTTCGTCTCGACGATTAATGCGTCGTCGTCTGCATAACATAATATTTGGATTTCTTTGTTCCCCATTCTGTAACTATGACCTTTACGTACTGCGTCCATTATTATATTAAAGAGAAGTGGGCTTAACAAGTCACCCTGTTTGACTCCGCTTTGTACTGGTATACACTGTATTAGTTTTTCATTTATCTTTGCCTGTTGTGGAAGTAGATGTTTTCGATGGTTTGTATAATATTGATTGGTATGTTTCTCTTATACAGTAGGTGTAAGACGTCTTCGACTTAGATGCGATCGAAAGCTTTTGTCAGGTCTATAAAACATAGAAATGCTGGTTTATTGTACTCGATGGCCTTTTCTGTGATTTGTCTTAGTACAAATACGGCGTCTACGCAGGATCTTCCGGATCTGAATCCTTGTTGTTCATCTTTTGTTCAACTTTTCAAAACCTACAGTGACATCCACTCTTATAATATCCATCCATTATTGTGGTACACTTTCTATCGTCTTTTTCACCAAAAAGCCCAACACATTTCTGACAACAAAACCCAAACCCAGAAACGCAAACTGGACCAACTTAGCAACTCTGTCAGCAAAATCCACAGCCCATTTCGAATCAACAACCTTCTACTGTTGTATGCAGTTTCTCAGATATTTACATTTCCGATTCAACAACCAGAGCTCTGTCAAAAGGCTTCAATGTTTCTGTAACTTCTCTTTTTATCTCAACTGAAAAATTTATTTGTCAAACTGAAGTAGCAATTTCTCTCTCTCTCTCTCTCTCTCTTTCTCTCTCTCTCTCTCTCCTCTCTCTCTCTCTCTATATATATATATATATATATATATATATATATATATATATATATATATATATATATATGAAAATTACCCAGTTCTCGGGAAGAACCGCGTTGAGAATTTAAAGCTCGACCTTTCGGCACACATTTTGGAGCCATTATCAAGAGGGATTTGGTTCCGTTCGAGTTCAAGGTCTTAATCTGCCTACTACCCTCACTCGTGACGTACCAGTATCTTATTCTGTAGAAATACAAGAACCGCCAAACGGCACTGAGGTCTCGATCTGCCTACTTCTCAGTGTCGAGTAACGACCGGTCGTAATTACAATAAAATAAAAATAAAAACATTTATTGCCATTAAAATATAACATTACAATTGATCAGTATTCTTCTGATGTCGCGCATCTGCACCGCCTACTATTTGGATCGCATCCTCTTCGGGTATATGGTTGTTACTGTCGCTGACTCCCTGACAACTTTTTCTTTAGGTACTTCTTTTGGCTTCGTATCTACTTGTTTGGCAACTTCGGCTTGGTCCAAAGGAAGATGACCAATTCCCTCTTGATAATGGCTCCAAAATGTGTGCCGAAAAGTCGAGTTTTAACTTGGTAATTTTCATATATTTATAAAAGTAAAATGTATTGGCATGTCTCGCATAATAGAAAACCAAAAAAAGGTGTATCGATGGAAGGCAACCGTATATACGTATTTCTAACTATTGGTCGTCTTCAGTACGGTGCAGCCAAGTTAGAAAAAGGAGCATAGAAAATAAAAAAAAATACTCCGAGCTGCCTGGAATTAACCAAAGGTAATCTAAGTCATAAATAATCTTTTGTATAAATATAATAAGTGAAATAGTGCGGGTACAATGACTAGAAGTTAACGATGGTTTTTCGCCATAAGCCATAAAGTGTTCCGTAAGCCGGATTTGCGCCATGAAAAGGACAATAAAAATAGTTGATAAATAAATGATTGTTCGGAATATGTAAATACCCAGTAGAAATTAAGTGTCCTTGTAGAAATAATATGAATTAGGAAAGTTTGTAGGTATTTTTGATTTTATGTGGGAGTGGTATGCAAATTTCTGATTGGCCGAGAATTTGGAAAGTGATGACGGGTGTGTATAATAAGAGGTTGTATGGATGGATAGAGGAGATGAGAGAGTTAGTTAGTTCAAGTGAATGGTTGGTTTTCGAGGTGGTATTCAAGGGTAGTAAGTGATAAAGAATAAGTTGTGAGTTGGTGAAGTAATTGTGTCCGACGGTAGCTGATCTGGTACAAATTTGTAAGTAAACTTTTCCTACTTGTATTCTACGTATCGCTGTTTATTTCGGAACGAGAGATTAAGTTTGGCGAGAGGAAAAGGGGCTGGCATCATTGGAAAGGTAAGTGCATTCGAAGGAGAGCATTGAAGACACCAAATTGCAATATCTTGTTTAATATTGCCAATTACATAGGAGGCTGCTGAGAACTGATAGTTCATTTTGCATAGAACAAGGAATTGGACAACTCAAGGCAGAGGAAGCGTTTCAACGGGAGAAACATTCATAATATATTAAATTTGAGAACTTTGGGTTAAGAAATATTATATCATATTAGTAACGTGTGAATAAGTTGTCGATAGTCAAAGGAGATCAAATTTGTTCTGAGAGGGGACACGGAGCTGTGGAGAGAATTGGATAATTCATACAAATTTTTCTTGGTACAATCGTTATATCAAAATTGCATTAGGAAGGACACTGAATATTATTTGATTTGTTTTGTAGAATAATATGCTGTATCTTAGATTGTAGTTGTATTATATTATCCATGCATTATTGAAGGTTCACGTACGTAGAACGAATTTTGTTTGAACATTGTATGCTAATAATTTTTGGAGGTATTTTAATCAGTTAGTTTATTTTATTACATTATTTTCATATCATATTATGTTGTTTTATTCCGTTATTCTTTGGACCTAACCTATCAGCTGTAAAGTATAGATATTGAAGCACGAGTAAAACCTGAGATAACAAAATTGAAAGGTGTGATATAAATCATTAATCAAAAATTTTAATAATGTTTTATATATATTTTTTGTAAAGTTTTAAAATTAAAATTCTAGATATCGCATTAATATATATAACTTGTCTGTCCACAAAGTCTAGATACAGGCATAGTTAATAATGTTTTATGTCTGTTGTGGCCACTATCTTTTGTCTATATGTCTATATATGAGTATATCCTTTGACCAGTATTGTATAAAGTCATTAATTTAAATTATTTGATCAGTAAACTAAACACAAGCTTTTCGAATATTTGTTGAGCCACTTGAATTAAATCTTTTCCGCTATTCCGAGAATGTGTACGTATCTTAAGAGAAATTAATTTCGAAGATTAGAGCCCCAACTTGGAAAATAATTTCAATAATCTCGGTAATATCCTTGAAGATATGCGAAAGGCAAGGAAGGCACAGGAAACAGGACGGCGATTTTCCGTCTGTCGTCATCTTCCATCACGCCCTTCACTTACTTCCTTACTAACGGCCGCTGGACATTACGGGAAACCTAAAGATAATGTCTCCCCGCAACAATTTCTTGGGTTGTTATTCCGATGCACATTAATCTGCATCTCTGAGCAAAAGGGTGGCCTCAGCGGCCGGAAGGACTCGCCACCTATATATACACGAATTCCTTGGCCATTTTCGTAAGGGGCCGGTTTAGTTTCTTTGTTTAATTTCTGTGTAAAGCCAATGAGGTTTAAAGTGCTTTAAATATTTTAATTTATATATTTAAATATTCATTTTCTTTCATTTTCGGACACTAAAAAGCAATGCAACTTTATAACCCCATCGGGTTAAAAATATTTATTTATTTTAATCAAGTGTTTTTATTTGGGTAACGTTTTTGAATTCTGTGATTTTGTATTATCATATACTATATTATCTTGTTTCCCCATTACTTCCATGATAGTTTTTTTACAGTTTTATTAAGTTTCAGACTTTGCGAAATCGCACTGTAACTGCATCATTATTAGAAATGAGACTGCAAAAGACATATTAAATGTTTGCAAATGGCCAAACCCTTAGAAATAGACCGCATAAATTACGGTTAAATGCTCGAAGACTTGTGAGAGTGCCTGTGTTATTCAGAGGAAGTCGTGCTCATCGACTTCGGTGGGCACAAGAATACGCAAATTGGGTTAGACGTGAGTCCTCTGAGACGGACATCAGTCCTCTGGGTGGCATCACTCTTGGTGAAAAAACCAATCTCGTTCGTCTGAAACGGTTTCTAAATACAACAGACTACCGCGATATTATTCTTGAACCTACTGTTGTAACATTTGCACAATAAGCTGGTTCCCAGTTTCAATACTGCCAGGGTTGTGCGAACATACCTCGAAGATAAGGAATTTGAGGTTTTATCATGCCCTGTGCAATCGCCAGATTTAAACCCAATTGAGCATATATGGGCAGACGTATTTTACAACAAAATATTGCGCTCAATACAAGACAGCAACTGTTTGAGGACCTTTCAATGGAGTGGAACAGAATACCGCAGCAAGACATTGACCATCTGATCATGAATTTGCCTTATAGATGTAGGATAGTTACCAACAACCGTGGAGGTCATAGACTATACTAACTTAACCTAAACACTACTTTGGTGGGAGTTGACGGACACCTAGACAATTTGATGTGTGTATATTGTATTATATCAATACCCTCATGAGAAAACCTTGTAATTCCAAAAATCTAAATTTAACAATTAACACAAAATCTAAGTTGCTTGTGTAAAATTTTCTGTCTTGGTATAATGTTTTAGTTTATGATAGCAATCTGATGGTTACTTACATATTGGTAAAAGTGTTTACAAAAAAAAATAGAGGAGTTAGGTACAAGCTTTTATTAATTTGTAATATTCTACTATGAAGTTAATTATTTTTCACAGTATGTAAGTTTTATAATTGAGTTATTTTGAGGGTTACTTGTAGGCAATAAAATTGAAAACAGTAAAAGTGAATCATTTATTAAAAAAAGTGGATATCGTTGTACGAGTGATAATGCTTATCTAAGGAATTTTTAATTTCTTGAAGATGATCGATCATACTGCTCTTTTGTTTATTTTTAATCTTTTATTTTAAGCTTCTGAAATCTCTGGATTAACAGATTTATTAATTCTAACAGGCAAAATTTTATATTTCATCAGGTTGTCCTAACTTGTAATTTATAGATTCACCTGGATTATAACGAAGGGCTTGAATATTCTGTAGAGTTGTGTCATCTACTTTTTTAGGGGTCTTATTGCATTTTCATCCTCACCAGGGTCAGCGTAAATAGAGAATGTTATCATCATAAAGTAGGTACTTTAATAAGTTTTATTAATACAATTTTTACTACATATTTCTCAAACTTTGTCGTTGCCAGTGAGAGACCCAACATGGGTCTTTAAAGGTTAAGTTCTTTGGTCTCTTACATATTTCTTCAAATTATATTTGTTTTTGTTTGACAACTGTGACGGCGATAATAACGTATGTCCCTAAAGTTTTCGGATAATTTTAGATTTAAAATTATTATTGGTAGAAAGCATGGGATCAAGTTGCCATTGGAAACCAAAGCTAGTAAACAGTAAAGTTAAAACGATATGAAAGAAAAAAGCTCCTAAATACACATTAACCCAGGTAGAAACAATTCCTAGATGTTGCCGTGCATTGAGACGTATTCATTTTCCTGGTAAAATTCTCATTATTGATAATGAAATGTATTTTACTTTATCCAATTCCGAAATGAAGGGCAACGACGGATTTTATAAACGCAATTTGCCGATAAAATTTTGGTGTGGTGTGCCATCTCAGAAGCTGGTGTTTCACAACCGTTTGTTGAGCGTGTTAGCGGTGAAGCTCTCAATGCTGACAATTACTTCGACATGTGTCTTACAAAGCTTGTTCAATTTATAAATATTCATCACCCCAATGATGAAATCATATTTTGGCCCGACCTAGCGTCATGGCATTATGCCAGGAGAACGACAGATTGGTTAACTGCTTAAAATATAAATTTTGTTCCCAAGCGCGACAACCCTCCAAATGTGCCTCAGACGAGGCCTATAGAGGAGTTTTGTTTGGCCTGCTTTCAGTTGAGTAGTGTATAATAGTGGCTGGGAAGCCCAAACTAAAGATCAGCTAAGGCAAAGAATTTTGCAAAAAATTCGTCAGATTGACTTAGAAACGTCCAAAGGCTTATTGCACTGTAAGATCAAATTTACGTGCCATCGAAGATCACGGACCTCTGTTCTATAGAAATACATTATAGATCTTAAATAGGTAGACTTAATTTTCCGTATTTCGTTATTAAATTAAACTTAATTTACAATATTAAATTTCCTTATATTTTCTCTCTCATTGATATGTTTTGTTATTTTTTATATTCATGCTATTATTTCGCTTTACTGTTAATTCGTTGTTAGTTTAAGCAACTTTCCATGTATGATGTATTGATACAAATTCTGGATTGATACACCGTTGTTTGGCCTGGCACTAGAATATGTAAAAATTCATCCGAAAATCAAACCAGACATAGCTGTTCGGGAAACAAAGATCGTTCTCGCTTTTGCCGATGAAGTAGATGCGATAAAACAATCAACATTAGTAAAGGATATTTTCCCGAGGAAGCCAATCTTTCATTTTTAATGCAACATCTAACGAGGTCAAAATCTCTCGCAAGGTGGAAAAATTGAAATAAACAAAACCATAATACGATCAGCAATCGCGTATAAAAGCAAAACATAGACGCTTCGTAAGTAAATTGCTGGTATATGAACGTAAAATCCTTCGAGTAATGCTCCTTGCAGAGAATAGCGTGACAAATGACTGGAGACAACTCAACAACAAGTTGCATTCTCTCTTCGGAAAGGTGAAGAGATGCAGCCATAGAGGATCTCCAGGAAATGGTAGTGAGAGAATGGGGAATAGTAGCACAGCACCGACAAACATAAAAGGCGATAGTAAACGGAGCTAAAACTCACGTAGAGTTGTGATGATATACAGTGCTAGTCAAAAGTCCGTTCCCCTCCTCCTATCTTTTAAACGGTTATACTTATAATAGTTAAATTTGGAGGGAGGTAATAAACAGACATAGGCATCTCAACTAGTCATAACAAGTGACGTAATAGTGACAGATGAAGTTACAGCGCCACTGTGACAGATAATTTAAATAGCACCTTATGGCAACCATACTAATTTTATTTGAGTTTAAGCTCATTTTGATAAATAAATGAAATAAATACTAAAATTGTAGTTTTGCGTTTGATTAATAAATATTAAAACCTCCGCCTCTGGTTACTTGTCAAAAAGTTGACGTTTGTCAATTCTCTAATTGTTTTTACTTCAACCTCAACTTTTTTGACAATTAACCAGAGGCGAACGTTAGAATATTTATTAATTAAATGCGAAACTACAATTATTTTAATATACTTATTCAATCATACTAATTTTGTTTGGATTTAAGATGATTTTGACGAATAAATTAAATAAGTACTAAAATTCTAGTTTGGTATTTAATTAATAAAAATTCTAACGTCCGCCAAAATAATTTGGTTATTTGTCAAAAAAGTTGACATTTGTCAATTCTCTAGTTGTTGCAAACGCGTTTATAGATGAATATTTAGTATCTGTTTCTGCTTAGTTTAGTCAATTCAAATTTAGTTAGTTAGTTGTTTTTAGTTAATATTTAGTTTAATTATTGCTTAACAAGACTTTTACAAAGGCAGAACGGTACGTAATGTAGCCGACAAAGTAGCAGCTGTGTTAATAATTGGTAAATGTGGAAATAGTTTCCATGCAGCGGAACGTTTTTTTACTGAGAGGTACCCCGATCGCCTTACATTGAGAGCTTATTTAAGAAAGCTTCTTCGGAAGTTTAAACAAGCAGGTAGTGTTCAAGATGTCAAACGATCTGGTCGACCAACAATTAGTGATGACAAAAAAATTGACATCATTTCAGAAATGGTAGTGAACCCTACTTCTTCTACAGCCCAAGTTGCATCTACCTATGGAATCAGTCAAAAGACAGTACACTGAAAAGTGTTATCTGAAAACAAATGTCATCCATACAAATTAAAAATTGTGCACCAACTTTTAGATGATGACCCTGACCGAAGACTAGAATTCTGTGAAAATATGTCCGATAAAATCAACCAACAGCCCCGATTATATAATTACAATTTGTTTTAGTGCCGAAAGTCCTTTTTCTCCCAATGAAAATGTTAACACACACAATGTGAGGTATTGGGGTGACACAAATCCTCACGTCTTTCGTGAAACACATACTCATTTTCCAAAAATAATAAATGTTTGGGCAGTAGGTATTTTAGGAAACCACATAGTTGGGCCTGTTTTTTTTCAATACTAACTTAACCGGTGAAGTGTATCTGGAGATGTTACAAAATGCATTTAAATCTTTATTACTTGAAATTCTGGAGGATAATCCAGATAAATTTGGCAACTTGGAAATAACGTTTCAACAAGATGGTGCTCCTGCACATTATTATGGTGCAGTAATACGTGACCTAGATGAGGAGTATCGTGGTAGATGGATTGGACGACGATGTACGATAGAATGGCCAGCTCGGTCACCGGACCTCACATCAAAAGATTTTTTTCTGTGTGTATACTAAATCTAAAGTTTACGCTACAGAATCCGACAATATTGATATTTTGAAACAACGAATTGTTAAAGAATGTAGGGTCCCCCGACACATTTGAACGAGTACGGCAAAAGTTTAGAAATCGGTTGCATTACTGTCAGGAAGTAGATGCAGCACATTTTGAACACTTACTATAAGAACAGGTTGTTAAATATTTATTAACTAAATGAGAAGCTACAATTTTAGTATTTATTTAATTTATTCATCAAAATAAACTTAAACTCAAACAAAATTATTATGACTGAATAGGTATTTTCAATACCTTTTATACGAGGTATCCCTTGCCATAAGGTCCCGTTTAAAATTATCTGTAACGTCATTTGTCACATTATGTCACCTGTTATGACTAGTTGAGGAGCCTACGTCTGTTTATTACCTTGTAACGAATATTTTGCCTACCACATAGGGTATTACTATGGGGGGTTGAAAATTCGGGACAGAAGTTACTGGGGGTGGAGATAGGGCGAGCAAAATAAACGAAACTTATACGAACGGCACTCAAGGTTTATTTGGAGAAACTGGGTCGTGAATAAGTGAATGAAGCGATGGGATTGGATTGGGGCAACTACAAAAATGAAACAAAGAGAGGGTATTTACACGAATCTCCTCGACAAATGCTCAAACAAAACAACAAGAAGGACCTCTAGCTATTTAAGATGAACGCCGCTTCGAGGAAACTTCCTGCTAGATGAGGGAAAAGGTTCTCCCGTCCTGGATTGCACTAAAGTTACTTTAAATTTTTTGGAGTTAGGAACTGGAATTTAAACTCTCTACCACTCGAACAAATGCATCTCCATACTATGAAAAGTATTTTAAAACTGCTTCTTAATTAGGACAAACACAAATTTGATGTTGAAATTGGCGGCACTGGATACAAACTTTAGACTCGGCTTCTTAAAAAAACTGTTCTACAAACATCTCATATGATAGACGGCTTACAAACGAAAAACAGTGATTACTCGTTCAGAACTGACACATCACATTGAGTAAAAATCACTTTTTTTCACAAATTTGCCGGTTTCCTACGACCACACTAAACGACGTCTGTTCTCCTTGACCAAATATTTAAACCTAACTTTTACTGTAACTGAACTATTAACTGCCACAATACACTACATATTTTCCATGGAAAGGGACGAAAAACAAGAAAATATTACAAATTTGACGTAAAATTTGGACAAACGCTAAAGCAACTGCCCCTGACAACGGCCTCACGAAAGTGTCGCAATTATATTTCCCGCAAAACTTTCTCAGCGATCTAAATGGATCGCAAACGCAACATCGAGCGGCTTTCGATCAAAGAAAATACTAAAGAATACGCGTCTGTAATATAAAAACAACTTTAAAATGGTTTATTATTGACTCGGCGACGCAAAGAGGAATTGAAAAAATTATTCTTCGGTGTTTTAATACATGTACGAGGTGAATTTAATATATACCAAGGAATTTTAAAATGCTACAACCTAACTCCAAATGTCACTATTATAACAATAACCGTTCAAAAGATACGAGGGGAAACGTACTTTTGGCTAGCATGTATATATAGAATATCATATTAATTAGGAGATTCTTTAAAAATATCTAGACGCCAGATTATGTAAAACCAAGTATTATAATAGGCAGTTGAAATCTGGTACTAGCCATTTTACCTTGCTTGTATCCGTAAGCAAAAGATCTAGCAAACTCCCCTCATACACTCCTAAGCTACACTAACGGTACGAAGGAAGACGATTTGTTAAATATTTTAAAATTAAATTAAAATAAATTCTCGTGCAGAATCAGAACCCGGTCCTGATCTCTTTGGAAAAGATACTCTTCTCAAGTAACTGTAGGTCCGGCACACATAAGGAAATTAGAGTGGGCCGCGCTCAAATTCCTCGAGCGTTTAATTTCGGCCCCTTAAGGTCTCGGCACTCGGCACCAACCATCTACAAAACGAACGAACAATGTTACGTTTGCCGCCGACGTTGTTCCAATAAAGGCCCACGGTTCAACGCACAAATATGAACGTAATTAAAATTGCTGCGGATGGGTGGGGATCATCCTCTCGTGTTCTTCTTACTCCTTGGCCGGCCTTTTACTTATATTGCCTGTAATAAGGAGTTGGGGTCTTGGTACGGGGCCAGATGATTATTCACGGTGAATATTTCAACAAGAAGAATATCTTAAACTGCATTGTTAGAACTTTCGGTCTAATATATTTAATAAGTAAATCGCATGATCTAGACACAGTCATAAAATACTGAAACCAAAAACTGGCAGTAAATATGTAAAATTATGTCATATTTTAGATGTTCACGTAAACTTGCAATTTTTCTTCTCCGCGACATCCAAAACAAATCTAAATTGTTTATTACCGTTTGATTTTTATTGTTGTACTCTTCACTACAAGTCTTATATTTATTTTTGCTTAACTTTATAATGCGTATTTAAGAATGTATCCTCCAACATCTAATCAGAACATATCGTAGAAGATACGCAGTTGATACAACTGTCTTTTAAGATAACTTCGAACATTCCCAATCATCAATAACTCGCATAACAGATATATCAGCAATATTTATTCTAATTTACCACAAGAGAGACAATTTATAAGATTACTAAATACATAATTACCAATTAAGCTTCTACAGATTTAACAGGTTGAAACTTATACATATCTTGGCAGTAACGTTAACAGAGTAACGTCCATCACAGTAAAGACGAGGGACCTGAAATAACAAAATCAGAAGTTATGCATGCAGTAAAGTCCATGAAAAATAATAAAGCTGCTGGTCCAGATGAAATACCAAGGTCCAGATGAAATACCAAGTGAATTGCTAAAACTGGCCAATGAAAAAAAAAAACATAGATCTTTTAGTCCAACTACTGAACACAATCTATTCCACAGGAATCATTCCACGTGAAATGCTGACATCAACATTTATTTGTCTACCAAAGAAAGTAAATGCCAAAAAATGTAGTGATTATCGAACGATCAGTCTAATGTCACATCCCTTAAAAACCTTGCTAAAAATCATCCATAAAAGAATACACGCTAAGCTGGAGATGGATATTAGTGATTCCCAATTTGGATTTCGGAATGGAATGGGCACAAGAGAGGCACTCTTTTCTTTTAACTTCTTTTACCGTGCTGACCCAAAGATGTTTGGATGTTAATCGAGATCTTTATGTATGCTTTATAGACTAGAACAAGGTATTCGATAATGTAAAACATGACCGACTTATAGAAGTACTCAAAAACAAGAATCTTGATGTGAGGGATGTAACATTGATATCAAATTTATACTACAGCCAACGATCAAATGTAAAAATTGGAAGAGAAGTGTCAGAAGAAGTGGAGATAAGGAGAGGGGTCAGGCAAGGTTGCATACTGTCGCCGTTATTGTTTAATGCTTATTCTGAATAAATCATACAAGAAGCTTTGGTAAACGACACAGTCGGCATAAAAGTGAACAGAAGTTTAATTAACAACATTAGGTATGCCGACGATACAGTCATAATAGCCGACAACTTGGAAGACTTAGAAAGAATAATGAACAAAATATTAAGATATAGTGGAGAATACGGACTCTCTCTTAACATCAAAAAAACCAAATTCATGAAAATTAGCAAGAACAACAAAACAAACGAAATATTAACGGTAGGCGGCCAGCAGAATGAGAGAGTAAAAAGATATACTTACTTGGGAACGATAATCACAGAAAATAACGATTATACTGCAGAAATAAGAGTCAGAATTGAAAAAGCACGTGCCAACTTCGTGAAAATGAAAAAGATTTTATGCAGCAAAGATCTGACATTGGCCCTCAGAATAAGGCTAGTTAAATGCTATGTACACAGTGTACTCTACTATGGAGCTGAATCATGGACATTAAACCGGAATAAAATAAATCGACTTAACGCGTTTGAAATGTGGACATTTAGAAGATTGTTAAGGATTCCATTGGTAGATAAAATCACGAATACAAAATGTTAAGGAGAATAGGCAGAGAGAGGGAAATGGAAAATACAATAAAAGAAAGGAAATTGCAATATCTCGGACATATGATGAAAGGCGAAAGATACAACATCTTGAGACTCATAATTCAAGGAAAAGTAGAGGGTAGGAGAAGCGTAGGAAGAAGACGCGTTTCCTGGTTGAAGAACCTGAGAGAGTGGTTTGGTTGCAGCTCAAGGCAATTGTTCAGAGCAGCTGCCTCGAAGGTCAGAATAGCCATGATGATTGCCAACCTTCGTCGCGGAGATGGCACTTAAAGAAGTAGAACGTTAACAGCCAGTGGGATCATTGGATATAGCTGAAGCTGTGAGTAAAAAAAGGTCGATTTCATTCACTAATTAGTAAATTTTTAAAAACCTATTGTGTGTTATAAATTATTAGACTAGAGAACCAAGAAGGCTTTTCCCGTGACATTCGTTCATATAGGAATCAACAATTGCTTTTGATAAATTTAGTAATAACATTATAAAATAAACAAAATATGCAAAAGATGAAACGTCATTTTTTACTTATAAAAATGAAAGATCGCTATTTTATTTTAAATACTATTGGTGAAGACCAGTAAATTGTATGGAAAAGTGAAATAATTTTACTGAAAAAGCATAGAAAATCCTGTAAAAATGAGAAAATAGATTTAAAAAATGATTTTTTGAAAATTAATAATAACTTCTATAAAAATGTACAAAAAACTTAGATTTTGATTAAGAATAAGGACAATATCACAAATATGCAGCTTTAAAAGTTTCACTTGATTTTAAAAGTAAAATTGTTTATCCCAAAAAGATTTTATCTACAATGTTATTATACGTAAACTATTCTACATGAATTTTGAAAGTACCATATTGAAGAAAAAGGCATATTATATCAAATTAAATTATTTAATGATTAAAAAATTTATATTAAATATTGTAAAATAGGTTGGAGAAAGTACTATGATTTTAAGCATATAAACAATTAAACAAACACAGGCGCAATCCCATCGAAGAATTTTTTTGTATTCGTTATGTTGGCATTTTTACACGAACTCAAAAAAAATCATAATATCCTACAACCCTTTAAACCTAAGTTAGCCCTTTTTATTCAACAATCCACCGGGGGTTTGTTTGTAACCAACAAGCAATTTAAAAAGAACCATTTAAAATATTTAAAGTTCTAGTTTGGACAAAACAAAATTTAAAATGATTCCTTTAAAAATGAGCTCCCTATAATGCGCCAAAGAAAACAGGTTTAAAAGCGAAGCGATTTTACAAATTCAAAATCGGAATTTATAAATTCAAATTTAGAAAAGTCGCAATATTTCCGGTTTTCATCAACGAAAATTAATGGTTTTGACATAGATCATAAAATGCATTTAATTAATGTTTGAATTGTTTATTTAACCGAATAATTCGTTTAACTAATTAAAGGTTGCCAAATTGTACAGGCTATGAAATAGATGAAAAGGTTATACAATAATGAGCAACATAAATAATTATGAATGAATTAAGCTTTACAATTTATTTTTCTCAACAACATTACAAACATGTTTTAAATAATTTGTTATAAACTTTGTATAAATATAAATAAAAAGTATGGAAGTAATTAATACTTATAATTAACATGTACCTAATAATTTACATCCTTTATTATATAATTTTACTATTTTTATTTATAATTATACACAGTTTATAACAATTAATTTGTTTAAAATATATATTTGTAATGTTTTTCAGTCAAGGAAAGTCATTATAAAAATAATAATAAATAATACTAATAAAGCACAATTAAAGAGAAATTAAAACGTATATATTTGATTTTTAAATAAAAAGTTTTTTTTTGTAAAATTTATTTTTTAAGGACATTATTTATAATTATAGTAAATAAATATTTAGGTTACCCATCTTTTTAAAATCTTTTCTACTACTAATAATAACAGAAAAGTATAATTTTGCAAAATAAACAGTAGTTTTAAATTGTTTAAACAAAATTACTCAGTTAAATAAACAATTTTTTTTCTTACTTGGATTTGTATAACTACTTAGGGTATATTCGCCAATTTATCCGATTTTGTTTATTTTACAATAATTACAACTATTTTATTTAATTATATATAATTACAAAAACTCTGTTTTATTAATACAGTATAACATGTCTTATTATTATTATCACACCTTAACATTACAGTACTGTGCAAATTATTGGAATCATAGGCTGTTTTAATAAAAAAACAGTTTATTTAGAAAAAAATTATATTTTGACAAAACTATAAAGGTAAACCTTACATTATTTAGTAGGAAATATGTCCCGCTTCGGCTGCAATTACTGCTTTTACCCTGTTTGGCATAGATTCTATGAGCTTCTACCAGTTCACAGATATCCTTTTATCTCGAAACCAAACCTGAATGACCGCTTCTTTATAGACAATAATCTTATTTTAAAAAAATCTCATTATTTGCTTTGACTTGTGACCGGGAGCAGAGTCTTGTTGAAAAAGCGCTCCTTCTTGGGGCTGACATTTTTGAAATTCTGTATCCAAACGCTGTTCCAACATGGATTTGTATTTTTGGCTGTTTATCGTGCCTTCGATTGGTACCAAAGATCCGACCCCCATGTATGAAAAACTGTACTGAATGTTTTACGGTTTGATCAATATGAGATGGTATAAGGTTTTCATTGTCAGACTTACTGACAAATTTCGATCGCTTTCGCTGAACTATAAAGTAAGTTTCATCTGTAAATAACACTTTGTTCCAGTAGTCTACAGTCCAGAGTATTTTTGGCCCACAATAGCCTTTTTTTCTTCATTGGTTCAGTTAGAAGCTGTTTTTTTTCTGTGGACGCATTACACCTGATGCTGCCAGATCTTTTTGTAGCTCTTAGCTTGTTTTTCTTGGGTCCAATTTGCTCTTTCGAAGTAAAAACCTTTCATCTGCCGGTGTTGTCTC
Organism: Diabrotica undecimpunctata; assembly: GCF_040954645.1. Lineage (NCBI taxonomy): Eukaryota > Metazoa > Arthropoda > Insecta > Coleoptera > Chrysomelidae > Diabrotica > Diabrotica undecimpunctata. The sequence goes on along the minus strand of NC_092807.1, from coordinate 158,347,837 downwards.
TTTCTCCCTCATTTTGTTAACCTTTCCACACGTATTGGTCCAGTTTCTCGTTTACGCTTTAAAATCTTGCTTACTACCCCCCGACCCACTCCGACTCACACTGACATTATATGATATGATATGTTTAGGTTTGATAATCATACAAAATTTGAAATTGTTTTATTTTTGGCCTGTTTGAGTTAAATATTGTATTTGTAAGGGATTAATCCAGAACTGATTGTAAAAAAAATGACAATTTACATTTTATTTTTTACATTTTGATCTTCATTCATATGGAACTGCACACGGTGGACAGCAATCATTATAAGAAACAACATTAATCAACAACCCGGTATCAAAACGAACATATTGAAGCCACAAATTTAGCTGTAGAACACTGGATAAGACCTATAACTTTTTCAGCTATTTATTGTCCACCAAAATATTCAATTAAACAACCAGAATTTAATAACTAATAGGTCTAACACCGCTCCGGGTTACGATGATATTAAATATCCTATGCTTAAAAAACTTCCAAATATAGCAAAAAACGTATTACTTGATATTTTTAATGATATTGTTTTTAAAAATGCAGAAATTGATATATTAAGAACTGTTATTGTCATACCAATCCTTAAACCAAATAAAGATCCCAACTTAGTACAATCATATAGGCCAATCTCTTTGATGTCATGTGTATTGAAGACTTTGGAAAGAATTATCAAAGTAAGACTAGAGTGGTGGATAACTTATAATAAATTAGCTTGTCAAAATCAATTCTCTTTTAAAAAAGGGGTTGGTTCTCTAGATGCTCTTACTACTCTTGTGATGGACATAAACAATAATTTTGGCAGAAACAATTACCTTTCTGCACTTTTTATAGACGTAGAAAGTGCGTATGATAATATATGCCTCCCCATTTTAAGAGTTGAAATTATTTCATATTCCAAATCAGGTAGTCCATGATTATTAAATTCTATACTAATAGAAAAATATTTTTAAGAAATTTTGATAACACAATTGTAGGTCCAAGAAATAACAACAACGGACTTCCACAAAGCTCAGTTTTAAGCCCTTTTCTCTTTAATTTGTATACTGCTGATTTACATACATGTAGAAGCTATTGAACCTCATTTAAATCACAGAAGTTTCCAAAAAAGATTAATATAAAAACAAGGAGTTAATTTAACCCTTTAAATTAAAAAAATTTGGATTCCAAACAAAGCCATTTTTATTTTTTCACAATTTTATTGTTCTCTTTAGAGTTTAAAAACATAATTGATTAAAAAATAAGCTACGGTTTCTAAAGGGGCACATAATAAAAATCACAGAAATATGTAAGAGATCAAAAAGAGATGATACCTCTTCTTGGATATTGCCGTGAATCGTTAAGCAACGGCATCAAAACCTGTAAGATTAGCGTCTGCTCTTCTCAACGGCAAAATTCATTTGCAAAGGCAAAGAATGGAAAACCAAGATTTTAGAATTGCGACAGAGACAAACTGGCGTTGGCAATATATAAAGATTTGGGCTGTTGTATATTTACTCAAAAAATTAAAACATGTTTTTTAGTTATTTTTCGTTTCATTTAATATTTTATTTTGAAATTTATGTTTTATATGTTTAGGTAAAACTCTTCTATTTGTGTTAACCTGTTTGTAAAACAGGTTAACCATTTCTTCGAACTCTTTATTGATTTGTTTTCGCTGTTTCTGTTTGTGCTTTTGTTCTTCCTCTCTTTTCTTTACTCGATATTCTTCAATATTGCTCCTAGTCCTTCTGTTGATCATTTTCAGACACGCGTTATTCTTTTCTTTGGTTAATCGTTTGTATTCCTCATCAAACCAGTGGTTTCGCTGATAGTTTTTGAGATGTTCTGATAGTTTACGATCTAAGCATATTTGAAAATTTCTTACGTCAGTACACTTTATTTTAATAACGGTATATTTGTTAATTTTGGCTTGGCTTAGCTTACTGTTACTGGCATTTGATATACGTACTCTGAGACCCCCAGCTATGAGATATTAGCGCCTCTATAACTTCTGCAGTCTAGTACGTTTGATCCATGTCTGGAATCAATCAGTACGTGGTCTATCTGATTTTGGGTCTGTTGATCTGGGGATGTTACTAAATACAGTGTTGATTCCAAGTGGAAAGTTTAGTTTTTCAAAAATAATCTATCTATCTATATAAGGATTTTTACAGCTATCGCCGCCTTCCTTCTTTTAGCCAACATCTCCAGTCCTTTCTGTTCTGCCATTCTCCATCTCTAAGGTCTTGTCTTTCCATGGCCTCGTCCACTTCATCCCTCCATGATCTTCGGGGTCTACCTCTTTTCCTCCTTCCTATTGGGCTCCAATCCGGAATCTTTGCTATTGCTATCCACCTTGTATGATCTGTTCTTCTTACATGTCCATACCAAATTAAACGTTTTTCTTCGATGTAGCTGAGTATGTCTTGTTCTATTGCCATTCTTCGTTTTATCTCCTCATTTCTGATGCGATCCATTTTTGTCACTCTGCAGCTTCTTCTCATGAACTCCATTTCAGTTGCTGTGATTTTGGACCTGTTTCGTTTATTTGTTACCCAATTCTCTGCTCCATAGGTCATTATACTGCGTACCAAGGTGTTATAAATTCTCTTCTTTGTATTTCTGGTAATCTGTCTATCCCACAGTACCCCGTTCATTTGTTTAATACATGTTCTTGTCTGTGCTAATCTGCTGGTTATCTCTTGCTCGGTGGTTCCATTTTTTGAGAGTATGAATCCTAAATATTTGAATTTGTCAGTGCCGTTAATTTCCATGTTATCGCGTATTTCCAAGTTTCTCACTGTTTCTTGCTTTGTTGTTAAATATTCGGTCTTTTCTAGATTTATTTCGTCTATTTTTTGTGTATTCCTTTTCTAATTTTCGGAGCATATAGCACAGATCTTCTTCATCTTGAGCCGTTACCACTTGGTCATCTGCAAAGCTTAATGTGTACAAGAAGTTGTCCCGGATTGGTATTCCCATCCCTTCACATTTCCTTTTCCATGGTTTTAGTATTTGTTCGAGGAATATCTTAAACATTGTCGGAGATGTAGAGCATCCCTGCAATAAACCTTTTTTGGTCCTAAATTCGTTGGAGTATTTATTGCCGGTTTTAACTCTTACTTTGTTGTTGTTGTAAAGGTTTTTTTGCGGCTTCTATTAACCTCTGAGTTATTCCGATTTCCTTTATCGTGTTCCATAGTTATTTTCTGGGGGCCGTGTCATATGCCTTTTTTAAATCTATGAATGCCATGTGTACTGGTCTATTTTTTGTCATTTTTTTTTCAATTAATTGTTGGAGTGTATATATGTGGTTTATTCAAGATCTTCTTGCCTTGAACCCCGCCTGATCTTCTCCGATTTTATTTGAGATAGATTTTTCCAGTTTTTCTTTCAGTATTTTTCCATATAACCTACATACATACTACCCATCGAGTTAGAATCTATGGAGAAGCTATGAGCATATTAACGTGTGTATTAAAAACGGCGTAGGTAGGCGTGGCTAACGGTGATACCAATATGGCGGTGGGATCATGGACGGACTCAATAATATTAAAACTACTATGAAAATATAACTAGTTATTCAGAAGATTTAATCATAATCTACAAAGTGCAATACATTTTTAATAAACTATGATTTATTTATCCCGCGGTAAACACTAAAAACACGATATATTATACATAAAGATAAATTAATACAGTCAAATACTATTAATTTATTCTCTGAAGTACGGGCCATTACTTTGTTTACATATTTTTATACTAACCTGTAGAACGTTATTCCTGAAGATTTTTTATTAACATTGCTTCTGCCACTACAACTACGTTGAGAACAAGAAAGCATTATTATGCACTATCACAATATAATATTACAGTTTCTATAAAAGTATTAAAAAACTAAAAATATTCGAAAAACAACAAACGTAAATAAACATATACGATCTGTCAAAAGTGTCAAAACAATATGGCCGAAGTGAAGTCGTTTTTAGTCACGTGATGCCATCTCCATAGATTCTAACTCGATGATGCTATCACACTGATGCCTCTGTAGTTCCCGCAGTTTTTCTTATCTCCCTTTTTATGTATCGAGGTTATATATGCTTTGGACCATTCATCTGGTATTTCGTTCAGGTTTATAGCGTTACTGAACATTTCGTGTATAATTCTGTGTAGTTTGTCCGTTCCGTACTTAATTAGTTCATTAACGATTCCTCCTGGTCCCCCTGATTTTTTGTTCTTTAAAGTCTTTATGACATTCTTTACTTCGATTAATGTTATCTCAATCTGTGCTTCAGTCTGATTTTGTTGTTGTGCAATCAAAATAAATAAAAAAAAACAACTACAAAAATAATCTAACTGGGCATAAATTTTCGTTTGATGAATTTCTTACCAGCCATTTGCTGCTTGCCAAACTTTTCGAACTGCCTTAATTTTTTTTGAAAAAAATGCTGTTTGTTTAATTGTAGAGTCAACCAATTCGGGTGTTTTGATCACTTTTGGCCAACCAATTGGAAAATACATGTTATTTTTCCATTACACAAAGTTAATTGAAAACTACAATAACTGCATCAACATATCAATAAAGATGTTTTTATAAGATCTTCATTTCCTAATACATATTTATAATTTAAAATACCCCAGATAAATTCAAAGGCAAAAAGTCAAGACACTACAAAAATAAAATAAACACAACTGACATTACTTCTTTACTTTTGTTGACATTTCCCTGACAAATTTAAAGTGTGCCACATACAGAAGCTATAAATATAGATAATGTTGCAATAAAAGCTATTAGTTTTGTTATATATTTGTTAATATATCTTTACATCATCAGCATAAAGTAGAAATAAAGAGTTATGTATAAAAAAAAAATGCTGTTGTATTCAATTCAGCCCATAACATCAAGTTCAAAGCTTTGTGCAAAGTTCAAATGAGTAAAGGTGATAAAACTTTTTTTGTGCTCCATCGGGGGTTTCCTCGTCGTAACTTTGGATGATTTTTAATAGTTCTTCGGTGGATAATGCTTTTGAACTGACTTTTCTTTGAACACTTTGAAGCTGCCTTCGCTTGGTAACTCTGGCCAATCTTGCATATTTGAAATACATATCTGTGAAAGGGTCGATTTTTATGCCGTAATCCGTAAAATTTTTTGTTATACCATTTTTGCTGTAATATTCCACATTGACTTTACAGGCCACTCTTTATAGTCTTCGTCATTGCCTTTTTTTATGTTAAATTCATAATCCTCGAGAATTTTTGGTAGTTCCGTTATGGTAGTACATCTTTCAAGCGCAAGAATTTCTCATCTGTAGAAACTCCGAAAATTGGGTCCAAATAGAACTTCGGGACCTCTTCGTATTCAATGAGCTATTTTCCGAAACCATTTTTTTATTTCATCATCTGACGCATCCAAATCTAGATTTTTCGCCTGGATTCATTATATCTATCCAAAGTTGATTACTCCTTATATCTGTCATAATCTGTCATAATTTTGTCGCTGAGAAATCACTGACAGGAAGGAGTTTTACCAGTTATAGTGAAATAGTCGCTTTAAATTCTGTTGCTTTGAACTAGATAATGAAAACCGCTTTCAAAGAATATAGAGCCAGTAAATTTTTTCTCGCCCGGACCTCATGTGTATTGAATTTTTGCTTACATTGTAAGCTGATGTAAACTATAGTGATTAAATTTGTAAATAAAAAGAGTAACAAATTAAATTACGTTGTAGATAATTAACTAGTACCTTTACATATTGTGTATATTCGATTAGTAACATTAAAGACATTGTCTGATTAAGATAAAGATTTCAAGCTTTAACAAATCCGGTACTGGATAACCAAGACGGAGCCCGAGATCACGGGGAAAAAGGCGGTGGTGGAAGGAGGCTAAACCGAATCAAAGTCCCGCGGACTCGAATCGTTTTAATTTTCCTTTACATTTCTCTTTATTCCTTTAGTCGAGAACAAGAATTAAGTTTGGCTTTTGTAAATTAAAACAGCAGCTCAGAGTAGTGGCGGGAAGGCTGCTGCAGTGGTTTTTACTCTAATTAATTCTGCTTATAAATTCCGATTTTGGGCGCTTTTGCCCTCTTACCCTCCAACTCCGAGAAGCGGAGATGGGAGCGGAAACCTTTTAGGCATTCTTTCGATTAAATACCTAATTTTGAACAATGACCACCGCTCAGAACTTTGCTAATAACTGAGAATATAATTAGTCGGTGCAGTGTTACACTAACCAAAAGCAAAAATAGTTTGCACAAATAATAATCGTAACACTTAGAGTAAAATGTTACAAGCTGAATGTTAGAAAAACTAATATCCAAACTAGCTATAGCCAGCTCCAGAATTCATATGCTTAAATACATAAGGACATGATTTTTAGAAGTTAGTAATATAATATACAGGGTGTTTCATTAGTAAGTGGAAGTATTTTAACTCCACTGGCTCCTTACTGAGTTACTCAGAAATCTGAGGATTTTTCTTTCATTGATTTCGTAGGTCTTCAGAGAGGCGTAGATGCATGCCTTGTATTCGATGATAGGTCTAATGAATGTTTTATAGGTGTGCAATAAGGTTTTAGATGACGTCTTGCCCAGTTTGCCGGATAGCACTGCCAGGAGTTTAAACCTCCTTCTCACCCTGTCAAGAGTATCTTGAATGTCGGTTTTCCAGTTGAGAGTCCTTGTAAAATGGACTTTCAAATAGGAAACCGAGTTTCTGAGAATAAGGTCCTCTCCTAACAGAGCTATTCGGCCCCGGACATCGCAACAATTTGAAGTTTTAAATAAAATTAGTTGTGTTTTGGAGGGATTTATTGTCACCCTCTATTTACCACAACTATACACTTTCTTTAAATGATTTAAGATACTTACAATTTAACAGAAATATTGGAACTAAAAACTCTGCCACCAACTGAAGGTGCAGCCAAACAGGATGTTCTTCGGGTTTACTATCAATTACAAATGTGATTAGGTAATAAGTTAGATGCTTGTGCGTATAGTTGGAGACAAAGTGCCAGTGGTTTTGAACCAATTTATACTCTAGATAATTTAGTTCCCGAAGAGACATTAAAGCACATTACATGCAAATGCACCACAGGTTGCAAAACTACTAGATGTGTGTGCAGAAAACGTTGTTTGAATTGTACGAACTTGTGCATAAATTGTACTGAGGAAGAAGTAGAGGAGAAAATATGCTGCAACCTCGGTACAGTTACAGAAGGGCTGTAAGTTTCGAAAAATTGGATGAATTTTATAGGTATAAGTTTCAAAATAAAGTTTAGATCTTCATTCAAAATTTGTGCAAATTTTACGTCTTAATGTTTATAAACAATGGAGATATGAGTTTTTTAAAAATAGTCGATAACTTCGTTCCTATTTGTCATAGAAGTTTTTTTTTAAATGTGAGTTTTTTTACCAGCTATCTAATGGTTGTACGTACAAGTTTGTAGCTTGAAAAATATAAAAGTTATTACAATTGTTTATAAATAAAAAACATACCCCTTTTTCAAACGTTTATTTTGTAAATAATTTCGATAAAAACGCAATATGCATTTAACTTCTGAGATAGTTTAAGTCTTAAAGAATTCTATGAAATTTGCATCATTTGTAGGGCAAGTTCAATAGTTTAAATATTTAGCCTCAGGGATAAACAAATTAAATAACTTTTAAACCATTTGACCGATCGGGGGAAATTTCGCACAAATTTAAAAGACGGTACTTAATTCTTCGATGTTTAAATGTATTAATAACATTTTATTTTGTTAATAAAAAAAATTAATAAAATTTTTAAATTAGTGCAAAAAAACTGCTTTTTTTGCAAATATCTTCGTAAATTATTTATCAATTTTAATTGAAAATACGGGAGAATAAAGATATTCTTGAGATAAAAAAATGATATAAATATTGTTTATTTAAAATATAAGGGAAAAAACGAGTACCTTTTCATCTATTCGTCATCTTGTAAACCCCATCTATGTCTTAAAAGCTTCAGATATCTGCGAAACATTTTCGACCTTTTTTTTTAACCAGTTTGGGCTACTAACACATAATGACGCCCATTTACCTCAAGAAGCTTATAAATTCATTCGATAAACGATCTTCTAACTTTAAGAAATATATTTGGCTGATGGCCAATAAAATTAGTGAAATTTCTTGTTAGTATACGGGTGTCCATTTGGGAGTTCTAGGCTACCACGGAACTTCACTACCACTACCAATCCAACGGTGAGGAAATTGCTGATCTAGATAGTTCTCTACTAAAATCCACAAGGAAAATAATTCCTGCAGCTGGCTGTATACCACATATCACAAAAAGCATACTGCATATATTTTGTAAATGTAGTCTCGCCAATAAAAAGATTTTTTTTTTTAAATTACGATTTTGGAGTTTTTTGTTTATCGTCCACTGAGCAAAATTCAATCATAAAGGATAATCTCTAGATATTACATTTTCTACAAGTGTAAAGTAGTAAGGTCGTAGATTTTTCTTTCGGTACTCAAAAACCTGATCAATGACTTGCACCAGTCATGGCCCATAAACGCCAAATGCTTGGTTTAGGACTATTAGCAACTCACACTAAAATATCATCCTCCTAATCAACTGTTGAAATTTTAGGTCGTCCCACATCACTTTTAGGCTTAAATTATCCAGTATCGCCTAATCGACTAAAATTATTACTGAAAATTTAGCTATTGGGTTGAAATCTGTCTAAGTACATTTCTCGATTTCTTCATGCAGCAGCAAGATAGTATTAATTTTCTTGTACATAAACATAGATCTATGATAGATTCTGTTATAACCAACAGGATATAGATCCATCAAAAATAATCGACGTAAGATGCCTCAACTCAGCAGATGTAGGAAGCGACCAAAGCCTAGTATGATGTAAAATAAGAATCATCCTGAAATACTTTACTATTGAAGCTGGCAATGGGATAAGACAGGAAGATTTCCTGAGTCCTCTATTGTTCAACCTGATTATGGACAAAATAATAAAAAAAGTAAGAAGTAAAAAAGGATACCAAATGGGAGAAAAACAACTTAAAATAATCTGCTATGCAGACGACGCAATACTACTCTCTTAAGATATACGACATATATACGACATAGATGCAAGAGACGGTTTCCCAATAGGAAGACGATCAGTAGGAAGACTACGAAAACAATGGAACGACAACTTACTGGAGGCACTTTGAAAAACAGACAGAGTCATATCTATACAAAAAGAAGAAGAAGAAGAAGATAAACATAGATCATATCTTGCATTTCAAGATTAGTTAAAATTTTATGCGAGGGAATTTTACGACAATTTAAATTTTACGACAATCAGAATATTTAGTGACAGTAACAACAACTCATAGCAATGACAGCATCCTACTAGATCAAAAAGATTAATTCAAACCAGAGCCAACTATGTAATTCCCGCAAATGCGACGAATTTAGGCTCATTAGCTTAATGAGTTACTTACTAAAATTATTCTTTAAGATCATACAGAATCTAGTTTATAAAAAAAATGTAAAATAGATATAAGTGACTCTCAGTTCAGATTTAAAAAGGCCTTGGAAACAATAGACGCGCTGTTTGCGACTCAAACACTTATTTAAAACTGCTTTAATCACCAGAAAAAACTGTACCTCTGTTTCATCCACTACCAGAAGGCTTTTATTAGAGTCCAGCATGAAAAATTGTTGCTTGAACTACAGAAAATGAAGCTAGACGGAAAATATCTCTGCATAATTCAAAACCTTTATTATAACCAAGAAGCAACCTTAACAAAGAGGTGTCCGACAAGGCTGTGTCATGTCTCCATTGCTCTTTAGCTTGTACCTTAAATGCATATTCAAACAAGCACTAGAAAGCGCCGAAATTGTCAATAAAATAAATATATCAACAATATCATGTATGCAGACGATACTAGACAGAGTTAATATTGCAAGTGAAGCAATGGGACTGACAATAAATCTTCAAAAAACTAAAGCAATGGTGATTGGCAAAACCGATGAAAATTTCAAATCGCATTGACCTAAATAACACTTAATCAGAACAAGTTCATCAATTCAGATGCTTCGATGATGATGAAGTTATTATACGTTATAAGGAAAATATAGTAAGGAAGTACTTTTTAAATTTATTTTTCAATATACAAGACAAATAATTCTGGTTATTTTCAGACTATTTTTAACAAAAAATATGGGAATGGATCCCCAGCGACCACTTCCTGCCGAAATCGTTATCGTTGTTTATATACTTTCTACCCCAACCTTAATCAAACAGATTTTTTTACTTCCGTGTGTAAGTGTGAGTGCGTGTATCCCTCATCAGGGAAAAAAGTGCCGCCTCCCGGTGTTTGGCGGCGCCCGGAAAACCGTCGCCGACGTAATCCCGCGCTTTTTCACCCACCGCCCGCCACATTCCGAGTCAAGTGAAAGTCACATTCACATTTACGCGTACAAATCTTCACGCAATGCCCTCGAAATTATGATAATACTCCCGACATCGTCGCCTTCGTCGATTTCAATATCAAAAATGGAATAGGACACTTTTTCACCACAACGCGATTCCGTCATAGGCCAGTCAATAAATAAATATTTCTTTTTATTGAATAGTTTTAAAAAATTATGTAAATATGATTATTATCGAATATAGCCATAACCAATTAGAAAGTGACAAAACCAATACATCAATAGTTTTAAATGATATGATTTAAGTTTCTTTTGAATTATATATGAAAGTTAATTCATAATGTTTTTTCAAATCTTATTGTTTCTAAAAACACCGGGTGCAACAATTATAATGAATTCTCTCGTAGACTACCTAACTCCCTCTAAAGATCTATCCTTACAATATCGAGTTAAAATCAGAGTTAACAAAATATAATGATTTTACACAATATCAAGAGATGACCTTTGTTTCGTTCTTCTTATATCTTCTCCTTTGTAATTAATATGCAAAAAGACCTAAACAAAACGATTACGAAGAATCCAGTCAAATTAAAATTTCAATAGCAATATTGTCGCGTTACTCAGAATCGGACGAGATGTGGAGGTGATTCTTTACAACATATCCACTAGTACACATACAAAAGTAAAATTGGAGAAAAAAAAAATAAAACGATAACTACTACAGCTAAACCAGAAATATTAAATCAATAAAACAAAAAAAACAAGTGATAAATAATTTGTAAGCGCGAATTTCGTTTCGCCGGCAAACCAAAACATTTTTACATATTGTAAAATTTAAATAATAATTATTATTAAATAATAAACATATGGAAGTTAATACAAATTGTAGAATCGTATTTCTTTTTGGATTCTTTCTTTGTGAAGCAGATAACCACTGGATAAAAAGAAGCATAACATGTGAAAAAAAAATTATATCCTTTTCCCAACCAAATGTCTCCAAAGCATCTTCCAAAGAGTCCAAATTATCCAAAGTATCCAAAGAGTCCAAAGAGTCCAAATAGTCCAAAGAGTCCAAAGTATTCAAAGTATCCAAAGTATCCAAAGTATCCAAAGTATCCAAAGTATCCAAAGTATCCAAAGTATCCAAAGTATCCAAAGTGTCCAAAGTATTCTGAGTATCCAAAGTATCTAAAGTATCCAAAGTACCCAAAGTATCTAAAGTATCCAAAGTATCCAAAGTATCCAAAGTATACAAAGTATCCAAAGTATCCAAAGTATCCAAAGTATCCAAAGTATCCAAAGTGTCCAAAGTATTCTGAGTATCCAAAGTATCTAAAGTATCCAAAGTATCCAAAGTATCCAAAGTATCCAAAGTATCCAAAGTATCCAAAGTTTCCAAAGTATCCAAAGTATCCAAAGTATCCAAAGTGTCCACAGTATTCTGAGTATCCAAAGTATCTAAAGTATCCAAAGTATCCAAAGTATCCAAAGTATCCAACGTATCTAAAGTATCCAAAGTATCCAAAGTATCCATAGTATCCAAAGTATCCAAAGTATCCAAAGTATCCAAAGTATCCAAAGTATCCAAAGTATCCAAAGTATCCAAAGTATCCAAAGTATCCAAAGTATCCAAAGTATCAAAAGTATCAAAAGTATCCAAAGTATCCAAAATATCCAAAGTATCCAAAGTATCCAAAGTATCCAAAGTATCCTAAGTATCCAAAGTATCCAAAGTATCCAAAGTATCCAAAGTATCCAAAGTGTCCAAAGTATTCTGAGTATCCAAAGTATCTAAAGTATCCAAAGTTTCCAAAGTATCTAAAGTATCTAAAGTATCCAAAGTATCTCAAGTATCCAAAGTATCGAAAACATACAAAGTATTTAAAGTATCCAAATAGACCAAAGTAACCGAAGTAGCCAAAGGTTCCAAAGTATCCAAAGTAGCCAAACTATCCAAAGTACCCAAAGTACCCAAAGTTCAAAAGTAATCAATGTATGTAAAATACTAAAACTATCCAAAATATTTAAAGTCCATCAGGAAGAACATCAAGTAGATGTGACAGCTTGTACCATTTCATGAGAGATAAAAAAATAGTATACGAAGACAAACAAAGCAGTCAAATTTTCTTTTTTTCTTACACTTTAGCGATTTCGTTATCGTCGAGGTATTTTCGTCAAATTTCGTCAAAATTTATTCTTCGCTTGATTTCTTCCGTCATGACGTTCTCCTTGGTGATCAGGGAGCCTAAGTATGTGAATTTGTCCACCACTTCAAACGTAGAATTATCAACCGTGAATTGGTGGCCGATGTTTCTGACTCTATTGTTGGGTGTTGATGCCATTATCTTAGTTTTATTTTCATTTACTTGCAGGCCCATATTTTTTGAGGCGTTCGACAAGGTGGTATACATTTCTTCTAGCTTGCGTGTTGTGCGGGCAACTAGATCAACATCATCTGCATATGCCAAAATTTGGGATGATTTATTAAAAATGTTTCCTCTGCTGTCTATTTGGGCATCCCTGACCGCCTTTTCCAAAGCTATGTTGAAAAGGAGACACGCCAGCGCATCTCCCTGTTGCAGCCCAACATGCGTTTCAAATGCCTGTGATTGTTCGGCCTGTATTTCGACTTTACAAATAACTTTACGCATTGTAGCCTTAACCAATTTTATCAGTTTATCGAGGATGTGGAATTCATCCATGGCTTCGTACAATTTATTTCTTAGGACACTATCATAGGCCGATTTAAAATCTACGAAAAGATGGTATGTGTCTATATTTAATTCATTGGTTTTTTCCAGTATTTGCCTTAGCACAAAGATCTGGTCTGTTGTTGATCGACCAGGCCTAAAACCACTTTGATATTCGCCAAGAAGCTCCTCTGAATATTCACTCAGGCGACCATATAAAATACTCGAAAATATTTTGTATGCTGTATTAAGGAGAGTTATTCCCCTGTAGTTTCTACATTCTAATTCATCGCCCTTTTTGTGTAGCGGGCAAACGATCCCAATACACCATTCTTCTGGGATTTGTTCCTCATTCCAGGCTCTCAGTATGATTTTATATATATGATTAGTCAGAGTAGCACCTCCACATTTAATAAGTTCCGCGGGTATACCATCACTTCCTGGAGATTTATTATTTTTTAGGTGTTTTATTGCATCCCGTACTTCCTGAATTCATGGAGGCTCCAATGGTGTATTGTTGTTTGCTCCTGGGGGTGGTTGATTTGGATCTTCTACTTCGATAGTAAGCAGTTCTTTATAGTGTTCCACCCACCTTTTCAATACTTCTTCTTTTGTATTGAGTATATGCCCCTCCTTATCCTTACATAGTCCGATCCTTGGTTTGAATTCTTTTCTTGCTTTATTTAGATTTTTATAGAATTTTCTTGTTTGATTTCCCTTTTTTTATGCCTCAAGTTCTTCCAATATTCTATTTTCATAAGTTCGCTTTTTTCTCCGATGGATGTACTTCCCTTCTTTTCTGAGATCTTTATATTTTTGTTCTTTTTCTCGGATTCTTCTTTGCTGTATCAGTTTATATGCATTGTTCTTTCTTCTTGTAATGTCCTCGCACTGAGCATCGAACCACTCATTGCGTGGTGGTGGTCTTTGCGGCCCTAGAATGTTATTTGCTGCGTCTTTAATGTAATTTTTACACGTTTCCCATTGTTCACTAATTGTTAGTTTTTGTTTAGTTATGTATTTAGTTTCGATATAGTTTTGAAACCTTTCTACCGTTTGCGGGTTTTTGAGGAGTTCAATATTAAGGCGCCTTGTTTTGGTACTTCTCTCCTTCTTCGCATTTGAGATTCTAGCCCGAATTCTTGTACCAACTAGAAAATGATCTTAATAAATAGAGAGGTATAGAATGTTTAAAGGCCTCGAGGCTATATATAGACATGACATTAAATTTTTTGGTTGTCCAATATGATCCTAATTTCTTTTTTTTTTCCATCTTATAAAACCTTTACCTCTCTTTGCGGTTTTAATCATTTTATCCATTATAAGATTAAATAGTAGAGGGTTTAAGGAATGCCCCTGCCTTATACCTGTGCATGTGTATATTTTTTCTCTCCGTTTTCCATCTATTCTAAACAGACGAAAGAATACCGAATCAAATTTATAATTAAGACTTACCAAGAAGAAAAAGGGGGGCGGCCCAGCAAAAAGATGAAAAGAAGTTTTCAAAGAAGCGATGAAAAGGAGAAATTTGGATGAAATCTCTTGGAAGGATAAAAAAGAATGGCGTAAGGGCTGCGAGAACCGCCCAAATTTATATAAACGTCCAATCGCTAGAATATATAAATTTTTAATACTAGCCTAGCTTCTCCAAATATCATTAGAACTTAATTTCCTTTGTATTTGTGCAAAACTATAAACGTGCGACCGCATAAGACAAGATTATATAAATTTCGAGCTTTTCCTTTGCCGGACTATTAAAAAAAATGAAATAGGACAGTTTTCTTGAACGTTGATCCAATTCGAAAGGCAATTGTCGAGATAGGGCCTGAACGGCTCGCACTCAAAACACTTTCGGCTGTTTAGGTTATGAGTTAAGGTAATTTTTCAACTCGGAATTTGTATGTGTTATACAATAAATCCTACTTTTTTAAGGCTTTAGTATATTTATCTTTATATACTGCGACCTATTTTTATAATAGCAATAAGAAAAAGTGGTGTAGATTCGTATTTTTCGCCAACGGCTTTGGTCAGAGTCTACAAATTTAAAAATTTATACAAAAATTTAAGCTTGTAAGAAGTTAAATTAAATATTTTCTAAAAAACAAAACCAGGACAAATATTATTACACTGATTGATTGGTTGATTAAATACTATTATTGATATAGGAGAATCTTTATAAAAACAATACATTTTTATATAAATAAACGTTCAAATACTACTAAAATCACGTATTCAAATTTAAAAACAAAGAAAATATTTGTTTTCACGTTCAGAGCTTCTGTAAATAGGCGCTCCGAAGATTCCTTTTAGAATGAAATATATATAAGCGAATATACAGAGGCACTATACGTGAAATCAAACCTTAACTGTCTTTTCTTTTGTTAGAAGAATGTTTTTTACCAAGTTACAAATGCAATTTGTTTAATTTTGTATTTTGAGAACGATTTCCGAAGTGCAACTTATTTTAAAGGATAATTGATAGAAAATAGCTTCAGCACAATATCTTCTTCTTTAAATAGATTAGTTGTGGTTGCGGAGAACCATTTCCTCAGGTTTTTTAAGCATGATATTCTTCTTCTTCCAATTCCTCGCTTTCCGAATACTTTGACTTGAATTTTCAGTAATCTGTATTTACTGCCATTTCTCATTATGTGTCCGAGATATTCTAACTTTCTCCTTTTAATCATATACATCACTTCTCTTTCTTTCCCCATTCTTCGTAGTACAATCTCGTTGGTTATCTTGTCCGTCCATGATATCCTTAGGATTCTTCTGTATAGCCACATCTCGAAGGCTTTAAGTTTTTTCTCCATCGCTTCAGTGAGTGTGCAGGATTCAACTCCGTAGTATAATATCGAGAAGATATTATTATAACATCGTAGGAGCCTTACTTTTATCTCCAGATTAAGGTTGTGGCTTTTAAAGAGTTTGGCCATGTTGTTTAATGCACTCCTAGTCTTCTCTACTCTACATTTTACTTCTTTTGAGTGATCCCATTGTTCGTTTACTGTTATTCCAAGATAGGTAAACTGTTTTACTCGGTCCACTGGCGTATTCTTGATAAGCAGTTGGACGTCTCTAATTTTCTACTTCATTTAATTCGTTTATTCGTTTCTGTAAACTGTTTAAACTGTCTGCAAAAATAACGGTGTCATCTGCATAGCGGAGGTTGTTTAGAAGTTCTCCATTTAAAAGGATTCCATGTTCGCAATTTTCCAAGGCTTTACTAAATATTTCCTTTGAATATAGGTTGAATAATACAGGTGAAAATAAACATCACTGTCTAACGCCTCGCATAATCTGGATCGCTTTCGTCGGTTCATCTCCAAGATTTGTTCTAATTGTGGCTGATTGGTTCCAGTATAAATTTTGTATTATACGCCGGTCTTTATCATCTATTTGGGCTGTTGTTAGAACATCCATCGTTTTTCGGTGTTGAACTGTCCAGAAAGCAGGTATATATATATATCGCAAATTATATCTCTGCATCATTGGAATAACACCTGTAGACTAAACATCTCTCGTACCTACGCATTTCATGAATCCAAACTCTGAATCTCTGATGTCATCCATGTCTTATTCTTTACCGTTCTTCATAAAATTGTCCTCTAATGTCATCTATCGTTTTATTAAGAGATTCTATCTTCTCTTCTGTGCTTTCCGTTTTACTATCGATTTCTTTGAATTTTCTATTTATTTTTTTTGCTGATTATTTCTTTTACTTCACTACATTTCAGTTTTATTATGTCATCTTTTTTACAGTTTTTCCGCGTATTTTTTTTTAACTTGGTTCTATACACGCCAACTAAAAGATTGTGGTCAGATTGCATATCAGCTCCTGGGTAGGTTTTACCACTGTTGAAACTATTTCGATATCTTTTGTTAACAAGTCTCTAGTCTATAGACTAATCTAGTCTATAGTAATATATAGTAATCTAGTCTATAAACTAGACAATGTTATTATACAGCTATTAGTTTTTAATTTTTCTACATTCATAACTTTTATCCCAAAGGTGTACTCGTGTATCTATGTATGCCAAATTTATTAAAATCCACCTCTAATATCAAATAAAATATTTTCATCATATAACGATAATTATTTCTTAATGCTTATTTTGATTTTCCATATATTTTCCATGATGAGACAGCGTTTTTCTTCAAATGTGATGTTTTTAAATAAAATATACCAGATATTTTGGTATTTTGTTAAATATATAATCATTCTCATAATAAACTGTCATGTATTCTCCTAAAAATCTCTACAGAATTGTTTTGAAAAGCGTGTGTGTCCGGTCGTAAAATTTTACGATCTGAAAGGTCGAAATATATCGTAAAATTTTAATATATTGCAGTATAAAATTAATACTTTCATAGTAATTGTACTAAAAATCTTATATTACAAGTTTGAAGTTACAACATTTAGGATTTCGAAGTGAAAACTTACGCAATGATTTGGCTGGTTTAATAGGTGCATAAACACATTGAATGTTCCAAATACCAGTTTTTTTAGAGCAAATTTAGACACTTCTGTAACAAAACATTTATTATGTCTGATGCTGGTCAAAAAATGTTCTTGCAATGACGTACTTACTACATATATCACAGATATCGTACTCTATCTACACCGTAGAAGAGCCAAACATTGTGTGTTTTGTGTTTTTTTACAAAATACAGAACAACTTATGTGAATGCTGATCTAAGGCGAACTTGTTGATGACTGGTGTTAGCGAAAGAAGCATTTACAACATAGTGAACATAGTGGGACGTTCAAATCGACAAAAAAAACTTTAAATTCTAAAATAGTCACATACGAGGGAGGGTGTAACACATTCTTATGGAGAATTGTTTATTGTGAATTTGTAACGTAATAAACGTCAGATGGTTGTCATTTTACTTTAAATAATTATTTTATTTCAATTTCTTTTAATTTTATTCACTTATTTGCTCATTTATTTTTATTTTAAAAAGAGTTGGTGCTCAACCCTCGGATCAGCTTTCTATTTACTAAATATTATGTCAGCTAAATCCTTTATTCAGACCCTATAGTGTTCTATGAGATGAGACAACTCAGCGTGGGTTAAATCGCGAATGCTTTCTAGATCCTATTTCTTGGGTGGATCAGTCCGTTTTGTTTATATTATCTTCTTGACGATATCTCTACATTTTTTCCTATCTCTAGTTTTTCCTCTCCATTCTTTGACTCCTGCCCTTTGAAGGCCTTCTTCAACTTCCTCCTGGATTCCATTCTATCATTGCTTATGTCACTGCTTCATCTCTTGCTTACCAAATATGACCTAACCATCTAACTCTGCACTGCTTTATTTTAGTCACAATGTCTTCCTTAAGTTCTTCCTTGATCTCTGCATTTGGTCCTAGTATGGTTTTCATAATCTTTCTCTTCGCTATTTTTAAGTCTTCTTCATCTTTTTTGAACATCGTCATTGTTTCTCCTGCGTATAATAATATTGGCCTAATTATGGTGTTATAAATGTCCCTCTTAGTTTTCTTAGTCACTGTTTTGCTTTTAAGTAATCTTATGTTTGCAAAATAAGCTTTATTCGCTGCTAATATTTTTTCTTTTATTTCGGACTTCCTTTCTCCTGTTTTGCTTATTGTAACTCCTAGGTATTTGAAGTATTCTACTTCTTCAAACTCAGAACTTTCCATTTTGATTTTTTCTTTCATTGACTTTTTCCCTAATTTTAATATTTTTGTCTTTTCTTGATTTAATCTTAGTCCCATTACCTTTCTCTTTATTTCTTCTAGCATTGTTTTCATTATTTTCCTGTTCCTTGCAATAATAGCAATATCGTCTGCATATGCGATTATTTGACCACCTCTTGTTCTTAGTTTCCTTTATTTATATTTCGTAGTACGTATTCTAAGGCTAGATTAAATAGCGTTGTTGATACGGCATCTCCTTGTTTCATCCCTTTATTTAGACTTAATTCCTCTGTCTCTCTACTTTGTGTCTTTACGCTAATTTTTGTAATTTTTATTGTCATTTCTATTAATTTTCTGAGTTTATCTGGAATTTTTAATTTTTTAAGTGCTATTATTAGTCCTTTCCTTTTAATTAAATCAAATGCCTGTTTGAAGTCTATGAATAACATTTCCAATTCTAATTTATATTCGTTTGCTTTTTCCATTATTTGTTTTATTGTGAATATTGCATCTATTGTAGACCTTTCTTTCTGTGAATCAACATTGGTACTATCCCACTGTCTTCTTTGTGATCTTTGATAACCTCCTCTTTATTATTGATATTTATTAATGATTTATAATAATATTTTATATGTTGTATTTAGTAACGTTATTCCTCTATAATTTTCACAAATTTGTTGGTCTCCCTTCTTATGTATTGTTATGATCTGCCCTACCTCCCAGATATGAGATAATAGAACATTATATAAATTTTTATTCCACACTTCAGTCGAAAAAGTATACCTGTCAGTTGGCTAATCTTTGGCTTCTCTCATGTCAACTGTACTTCGAAATAGAACAGAAAGGGAATAATTTTTTGTTCTAAAAAAAATGGCTACAAACAAATGACCCAGATGATAAAGTATAAATGATAAATGAAGAAGAAAAAAAGTGTTTTCTGAGAAAGTAAATGTGAAGAGCTCAACAGATATATAGGGTCAAAAAAATCAGGAGAAGCATGGTAAACAGTAAAAACTTGGATCGAACATTACTCACAACTTTTGACTGCAACGAGACCGCAATTCACGAACACCATTAAAACAACATATGAAGTGGAATACGATGAAGACGATGAAATAACAGTACTGGAAGTTGAAGA
The DNA here is from genome assembly GCF_040954645.1 of Diabrotica undecimpunctata. Taxonomy (NCBI): domain Eukaryota; kingdom Metazoa; phylum Arthropoda; class Insecta; order Coleoptera; family Chrysomelidae; genus Diabrotica; species Diabrotica undecimpunctata. The sequence goes on along the minus strand of NC_092807.1, from coordinate 158,327,932 downwards.
TGCAATACAAAATCTAAAAAAGCATGCGGACTACAGGGTATACCGAACGAATTACTAAAACAGGGCCTACAAGTATTCTGGGAATTACTAGCGTATGTTTTCACCTTATTCTGTAAAGAACATGACTTACCACCGGAGTAAACGAAAGCACATATTAACAAATCTACAAAAATGGAGATTTGTAGATGTTGGAGAAAGATTTGCTCAAACTTCAGGGGGCTAAGTGTCATAAATTCACTCTCGATACTCTATGGAAAATATTGAAAAATAGATGACAGATGGCTTTCGTGTAGGCAGATCCTGTATAAACAGCATATTTTCTCTAAAGCAAGTTATTGAGGAAAGATTAGCCCAGAAGCTTTCATCTCATGTAGTTTTTGTAGATCTGAAAAAGGCATACGATAGTGTACCACTTTCAATGTTCTGGGTAGCAATGAAAAACCAAGGAATAAATAAAAAAAATATAAAAACAGTACAGCAGCTTTACAAAAATATGACGGTAAATATTAAAACTGGAAACAAATTAACTAAAGAAATTTCTGTTAGTAAGGGTCTAAACTAAAGCAAAGCTGCCGCATAGCACTTACACTCTTCAAAACATATTTGAGTGAGGCGCTTTCAGTGTGGAGAAGAAAATGCTGCAATATAGGCATTCCAATCGAAGACTAGAAATTATACACGATACACTTCGATGACGACCAAGTCATTCTAGCTGAAGACGAGACTGATATAGATTATATGGTTAGAAAATTGCTAAAAGAAAATAAAAGAAGAATTTATAAAATAATAATAAAAAGTATTGAGTAGTACTTCGCCGAACTTTGGGAAATCAATAAAAAGGAACAAACCAAAAATTTAGGCCATGTAAATGCATTATTGTAGACGGTGTTACTGGCACACTAGACTTGAGAGAGCGAGGAACGTAAATATTAGGAGAGAAATGGAAATTGACCTAGATATAGTAGATGCTATCGAAGCCAAAAGACTAAACTGGTATGGACTTCTTGAAATGAGAATTCTTGAAAATAGATGACCAAAAAAAGATAGAAAAATGAACTCCGTACAGTAGAAGAAAACGAGGTAAACCAAGACGGTCTTGGAGAAAAGATGTCGAAAATGCAATGCCGCCAGAGATCTAAAAACTGAAGATAATTAATTTTTCTTGTCCATCTTTTGGTGGGACATATATCAAAACCACAAGGGGTTGAAATTCCTGAGCCTCATTAAAGACTTTTCACAGCACATGGTCGACCATGCAATAATAACTGCAGCTGCTATTTAGAACTCATTGACTACCTGAAGATACAAACATGAAAGTATCTAGATTCAGCTACATTAGCAACTAACCACTAGAGTCTGCTATCCTATCTAATACTTGAAGATGTAAAGTTATCGGCAAGATTTGTTTTGTTTAATTTTGATTTAATCAGAAAATTTCAATTTTATATTTATTTATATACAATAAATATGATTAGTTACCATGTTGGTTTATTTGTCCCAGCCAAACCCCCTGTTCAGATTTACTCCTAAGATAAGACTTAGGGTTCTCCCACTTTAGAGACTAAACTAAACGAAGCCTAAAAATTTACTCCCAAAACAGTTGTTTTGGTTTTATTGTTCTACATTGAATCCCAAATTTGGGAGATAGTTATATTGTTACCCATTGGAACTCACCGCTTTTGATGGGTCGTTCGATAGTTACACATTGGCACCCAACGCCTAACACCTAGACTTTAAAGGTTAAAGTTACAGAAGTTTTATAAAAAATTTGTTGCCATACTAATAGCGTATACGTAGCTTTACATAAGGTAATGAGAATATACCGTTGTCGTCTCTTTCTACATTATAAGGCTTCTTTCAGGCATCAGATTTCTATATAATGGTCATAGCTCGTTTAATACTAAAATGTCATGTATAGCAGTCTGAAACTTCATATAGTAAGAACAGGGATTATGAGAGAAATCTTCATCTTCTTAGGGTGCATCTTCATTCCGAACGTTGGCGATCATTCTGGCTATGATAACTTTGTTGGTTGCTATACGGAACAGCTGTTGAGATCTTTCTATACCATGCTCTCAGGATATTCTTCTTCGTCCTGAGGCCCTTTTTCCTTCAATTTTACCTTGTAAAATGCATTGGAGTAGCTCATATCTGAGTTGATTTCTCATGATATGTCCTAAATACTGTAGCTTACGGGGCTTCACGATGTTGACCAAATCCGCGGTTGTGTTCATCCTTCGTAGTACTTCTTCATTGGTGTCTCTCAAAGGACTCATTGTTTTATTGTGCGGAGTGACCTGAATATCCAGGATTGAGCTTAGAAAATTGATTTAGACGTTTTCATGAATAAATTGAAAATTAGGTAATTAGTTTGTTTTCTTGATGTTGTTGCTATTTAATAATTACTTATGTTAGTTATCTAGGTTCATAATTATATTTTTTCTCAATCAGATTATTATTTTTTTTTTAATTCAACCAACACATTTTCTGCCCTTGTGACCAAATTAATTTTTTTTGTACCCATATTTATTATAAATGACTTTTTAAAGGGTACTTTAAAATAATTAGTTTACATGAATACATCTTAGTGGCCCACTGTTTTCTCTTCAAAAAAGCGACGGAGCTGAACGTGTTAAGTAGGATTTCCTTAATTTAAAATAACTTCTTTTGATTACCACTGTTTTTTTAACTATTCTTTATTTTTTCAAGTTAGTTTTTCATATAAAAGTAGAGATAAGATTGGTAAAAACATTTATTTTGCTTTAATAAGTGGATTATAGTTTGTTATCTTATCACCTAAAAAATCTGTGCCCTTAATACATGTATGTGGATTTTTTGCCCATCATGTCCATCAATCCCTTTCTAGGCAGATAATGTTCTTTAAAATAAAGGCATGTTTATGTCATTAATTTACTTTATTTGTATTTCAACCATGTTTTAGCACATGTAAGCTTAGTAAATGCAAACATTTATTAAGAAACAGATTGACTTCCGTGGGGCCTGGTAAATAGCTGAGTTAGTTAGAGCATAGGCACGGATAGCTTAGATCCGTGCCTTCAAACCCCACCCGGTGTCAGTTGTTTAAGACATTTATGAATTTGGTTAGTCTTTATTATGGCTATGTTAATTCAAGCTTAAAATATAGTTACTCTGTTACGTTCTTCTAAGATCTAAAGTAACGTTTAATAAATAGCAATAGGCTAATGGGTAACTGCAAGACTTGCAAGACTCTTGCTGCAAGACCAAGACCAAGACCAAGACCAGGAGTGCAATACCAAGACCAAGACCAAGACCAGGTGTATCGGCGCAAGACCAAGACCAAGACTGTCTAAGTCTCGTCTTGTTCTTGCATTTGGGCAACACTACCTTCAATGTCCAAGTTTTTACTTTGTACAGAAGCACTGAGTACACGTAACATTTAAGGGGCCTTATTTTAAAGAGAAATGTAAATATGAGCAAATGTACAGACCGTCCTATTTAAAAAAACTATTTTTGCGTTATTACTTTAACGAAAACGGCTAAGATATCTAACGTGATAGGTTGTATTTTTTTATGAGTTTTTATTTTGGGTCGCTAATAATGCCAATTCTGTACTTTGTATTTTTTATGACAATATTTTCTACAATACATCCCTGTTCTTTTGAGAAAAGCAGCAAATTGCAAAAAAGCCCAGTTAGGAAGAACATGTGACGTGCGCTAAAACGGAGTTAAAATTAAATGGGGCATGTGATAGTGTCGACGTAACTCATATTTATGATTTTTAGTTGCTTTTTTTGAAGAGGAACTCGGCGGGACGTCCGGATCTACCCTGTTCGTCGTAAATACGGGATAGAAATTGCGCATTTTGTAACTTTTGCTAATCGTTCCACGTGGTGGATTTAGTTTATCTCATTTTTGTAACTCTGTAGCTGGAGATAATTTATAGGTGACAAAAAAGAAAATTTGAATGCTAAAAGCAGGCAGTTTTAAAAACATTAAAATTATAATGATAAGAGCTTTTTTAACTTATACAGTACATGATAGAATCTTACAATTAGTTTTAAACCTGCGAATTAATGACTAAATGTGTGACAGTGTGACTAAATGACTGTGTCTAAAAATGACAGATGCCAGCAATATTTAAAAATTTAAAAATTGAATAAGTTATAATTAAAATTAAAATAATATAACAGTAGCAACCATCAATGTTGTAGCTTTAAATTGTAGATTTGTACTGAATTTATGTTAAGAACATGGAGAAAATTGTTTTATTGATTAATGTATGTGGAATGAATTGTGGTGAAGAATTGTGTGGGTACTGATAGGCAACCAACTATACATAAGACTGAAGAAAGTTGTGTAAAATAAAGATTTGCAACATTTGGTACCTGGATAATGGATTGAAAGTGCTATTAACTAAATAAAGTAAAATAATATACTTTTGTAATGTGATGTTCATGTAGTATTAACTTATAACTTAAGCATAAATATTCATTCACTCTTTTTTCTTATTCACTCATTTTTTTAATTGTTCTTTACTTATCAACCAAAAATCTATATGCAACTTTTTTATTCGTCCAATAGAATAGATTTATTAAGAACGCTACGTTAATTCCTGTGCGGTAGTTACTTTTTCTCCGCTGTAAAGGGCGCATACGAAAAGGGCCGTCATCAACACAAAATATTTTATGTCTCGAAATAATTCGATGTAGTGTCTATTTGAAAAACTCCATCCGGCGTCAGATCATTTAATTACCGGTTAACGACACCCCAGATGACGCCCAGCCATTGTTAAAACCGCCATTCTATTGCCAATAAAATCATTTGGCCGTTAGTTGCATTTAAAACTCGAGTGACACATTCGCCTATTATGTTGGTAACGAGTACATCATTCTCATTATCTTAAACATCAGTAGGCCATTTACGGTAATATAGTTTTGTTTTCTAACGGCTTCTATTGCTACTTTTAATTTAAATGGTCCACTTGATAGTGCTTTGAATATAATTGTTGCGCGGTTGTAATGGATCTTTGTAAGCTGATAAATCGTGAGCATGAAAGTGCATAAATGGTCTTGAGAATTACTACAATAAATTTGTTATTGTCACAGTAAAATTGGACTCGAACCCCCTGATAGAATAAATTAAGATACTCGTGAGATTGTTAGAGTTTTTAGCACGTCCATTATAAAAGAAACCACCTGAAAAATATAGTTTTGTAAATATCTTATTTTCTTCACAACTTAAAGATTCAACTTCGTAGTATAATATTGAGAAGATATAACATCGTAGGAGCCTTACTTTTATCTTTAGAATTTATCTCCAGAAATATTTTGGCGGTTATATTAAATTAGTGCAGCATACGTTGTAAATTGCCTTCACTTTGAGAGAGTAGTATTGTGTCGTCTGCATAGAAGATTATTTTAAGTTGTTTTTCTACCATTTGGTATCCTTTTTTACTTCTTACTTTTTTTATTATTTTATCCGGTTAATCAGGTTGAACAATAGAGGTCTCAGGGAATCATCTTCTTTATATGTCTTATCCCATTGCCAGCTTCAATAGGATGGGTTAGTTCTTCTTCCACTTTTACTTTTATTGTGTTGTTTTGATAAATATTTTCGATCGTTTTGATTATTCCTAGAGATATCTCTCTGGTGTACAATAAGTTGATATCTTCCTTTAATTTTACCCGGTCAAATACCTTCTCAAGATCCACGAAACATAGATATGCCGGTTTGTTGTATTCTAATGATTTCTCTTGCACTTGCCTTATTATATAAATATATAGCGTTGGTGCATGATCTTCCCGACCTGAAACCTTGTATATCCAGTATATCCATAGAGTGTAATATAATAAGTCATCACAAGTACATATACTTACAATAATATTGACATAAATGTCATGCACTGACATTTATTTATAGCCCAACGTCTTTTAAATGTAAAATCCGAGGCCTACTCTAACTACAATTTTTCTCGACAGCTCGGTATCATGTGGCGTTAAAATTTAACATAAATCTCCTAAAATTCGATAAATATTCTAAAGTGTATTACATAAAATCTTTAAATGGCTATTTCGTAGAATCTTTATTGCAAGTAATATCAATAAAATCATATTATATTGCAAACTATTTCTTTACAAAATATTTTTTTGGTATTTTAAAGAAAATTCATAACCGAAACTTTGTAATTGTTAATCAGTAAGTTTCGTAATATTCCTATTTTAATGTCCAACATTGAATTGCGTGTATTGATTCGAGTTTGGATTGTTTCGGACGTAAAATTTTATGTGAGGTTATTATGTGACACGACCATCGAATTTGAGTGCCATTGAAATAGTAATAATGGAATAATTGATCGTTTCCCTGGTTTTTGATTACACGTTACTTTAGTTTGCTGTGTCGTTTTGATGACTTTATTTTCATGGAGTGTGTAGCGGAATGTTCTTTTTGGGATTGTCGTAAAATCCGATGCTAATACTGGCATACAACTTGAATAAATTCGCAGTTCGTTTAAAAACTGACCGTGAATCGCTCTTCAACAGTTTCTAATCACTACAATAACTAAATGAGACCTTCTGTAATCATGTACAAAAATAATTAAATAATCGTTTTACATCATTATTATAAGTATTATTATCTGTAAAATTATAATTCTTTCATTTTGCAGATATTATTACTATACGTTTTTTATTATTTCTGTTTCTATTCTACCTTCCCTTTTTTTTTGTTATTTCTTCTTTCTGTGGTGTTTGTTCCCGGTGTCGCCTTAAATAATGGAATAACTCAATGGAAGTGCAGCCAAACCATTTACAGAGACTTGTTAACTATAAGAGTCTCCTCCTTCCTCTCGATCTCCAATAATATAGAGCATTCTACTAGAGCTACTCCAATATATAGGTTCATTCGAATCTCAGTTCTAAATTGAAATTCCTGTATATATTTAGGTATTCTTCAGTATTCACTGCCTTTCCTCGCTGAACCGTTTCCATCTCTCTCTGTTGTCCCATTCTCCATCGTTTAGGCCTCCCTTACTCATGGCGTCGTCTACTTCGTTCCTCCAGGATCTTCGGGGTCGTCCTCTTTTTCTCCTTTCTATGAAGCTCCATTCGGTTGTTCTCTTTATCCATCTGCTGTCGCTAGTTCTTCTTACATTTCCATACCACTTTAGTCTTTTTTGTTCTATATATGTTAGTATGTCTGTTTCTATTGATGTTTTTTGCTTTATCTTGTCATTACTTCTCCTATCCATTCTTGTTACTCTGCAGCATCTTCGCAGGCATTGAATCTCTGTTCTAATCCAATTTTCAGACTTCTATGTCTTCTTCACTTGAAAATAGGTACTCTGTTTTCGCGAGGTTAATATCTAGGTCAGCTTTGGTATGTTCTTCTTGCAGTTTCTTCATCATGTAACTGAGGTCTTCTTAGTCTTGTGCAATCACTACTTGGTCGTCTGCAAAGTTTAACGTATATAGGTTAAGGTTATATAGGTCAAGGCTTTCTCTAAGTATATTTTGAATAGGGTTGCAGATGTGGAACAACCCTGAAGGAGCCCTTTTTTGTGGTGAAGTCTCCTATGATTCTTGTTCCTATTTTAATGGACACTATGGTTTTCTTTATACAGAGCTTTTGTAGCTTCTATAAGTTCCATCTGCATTTCTAATTTGTACATTGCCTTCCATAGTTCTGACCTTGGTACAGAGTCATACGCCTTTCTTAGGTCTACAAATGCCAAATGTATATCTCTATTTTTTGCTTTTTTCTTTTCCAACAGTTATTTCAATGTGTATATGTGGTCTTTGCATGATCTTTCTGCTGTGAATCCTGCCTGATCCTTCTCGATTTTGCCTTTTATCGCTTGCTCTGTTTTCTCGGAGTATTTTCCCATATAATCTTCCTATTGATGATATTACGCTTATTCCTCTGTAGTTTTCGCATCGATTTCTATGCCTCCGTTCGTTCCTTTGGAAGCTGTTCTCCATTGATGGCTTTCTGAAATATTCATTTTATCATTCGGTGTAATTTTTTTAAGCCGTACTTTATAAGATCAGGTGAGATGCCTCCAGGTCCCGGCGCTTTCTTATTTTTGATTGCTTTTATGGCCGTTCTCATTTTCCTAAATTCCTGTTAGTAATAAATGATTTTGCTTTCTCCACATATGATGACTTCTATATAACATATGAGGCCACCAGGAAGAATGTATGAATATCTATTTCTCTAAATATGCCGTGTATATTACAAGAATTATCAGGCACATTGTACTGTTGCAAAAATTAAGCTGCAGGTCCAGATAACATTCCCTTTATCTTTATTAGAAATCTTTCTAGACCTAGTCTAGCTAAACTGCTTGAAATTTACAAGTTAATATGGACCCAAAAATCATTTCCGAATTTGTGGCAAAAATTCATGATTATTTCTGTTAGAAAACAAGGCAAACCTATAACTGATTCAAATTCTTACAGACCAATTTCTCTCACATATACAATGTATAAGCTTATGGAGAAAATGGTCAATAAAAGACTCTTTTGGTAGCTAGAAAAATATAAAATAATAAATTTGGCACAATCAGATTTTAGATCACATCGAATTACAGCAGACAATCTAGCAGTCTTCCAACATTAATATTTAACGCCTTCCAGTGCAAACAAGACGTAATAGCTGTTTCGTTGGATATCGGAAAAGCATTCGTATAGGTCTCTTATTATAGCTTTACTCGAGGAGTACAGTATAGGTGAAAATATATTTTCATTTATTAATCAATTTCTAACAGACATAACCTTTAATGTAGGTAAGAGAAAATGGTAAAATCACAAAAAAACTAATGGTGTTCCCCAAAGGTCGGTATTGAGTCCTACACTCTTTATACTTCAGTAAGTGGATTTTTTGGTAACTTTTTTCTTGAGAAGATAAAAATCATTAAGTTTTCTCGCAGGACTTAAATTACCATAAATGGTACTTGTCTACCTACAGTAAAAAGTATACGGATTTTAGGAGTTACATTCGACAGTAAACTTACTTGGTAATGCCATTTAAAAGATCTCAAAACTAAGGGCATGACAAATCTTAACATATTAAAACCTTTGTCCAATCATCATTGGGGTGCAGACGAAGACTCCTTGCTTCAGAATATAAAAAAGTAGTAATATGTACAGACTCTTTAGCGTTTATCTATGTTGATTGCTGTGTCTATATTGATTGCTACCTCAATTGATTGCTTGAGTTTTGAGCTCTGAATCCAAATTCAGCTTCGAGAATTATTTATAATATTTTTCTCTTTCTTCTTATAATTTTGAGTCCGTTAATGATATTGTTGACCGTTGACCGTTGATACCGCTAAATGGAAAATTGTGGTAATATAAATGAAGTGGTATAAAATTGTGAAAATGTATGCTATCTAGATATTCAAAGAAAGACTTGTCCTTACAGGTTATTTTACCCAATTGTAAGATAATATGCGATTACTTTAGACAGTCTATTCACATCGCACTACATAAATTTTCTTTGATCAAAAAATATATAATTACATACAATAATAATGTTATACTACTCATAAAACACAAACTAATTACACCTCTAATGTTTTATAAAAACAAGCGAAATACCACAAAGGAAATGTCTGAAGATGCTAATGATTATATACTGGAATGTCTGAGGTGAGACGTTATCAAAATTTAGGGAGCTATATAAACGTTTAAGGTGTAATATAAACGTTTAAATGAGAAAGTTTGCAGGGAAGTTTGCTTGACTAATTTAGGCGCGATTTTAACTAAGTTAACAGGTTTATACGTGAAAATAGCTGTAGGAAAATTTAAGTTTCGTTTGTTATTCTAAGAGCTTATAAAATTATGCAGGAAATAGAAAATCGTTAATATATTGAGAGACAAGATTAGACTAGTTTTACATACCTATGTCCAAAAGTTTGGAATATTGGAATATTTCATCTTTTTATTGATTTTTATATATAAACTCTTCTAAATAGTTAAACATCATTTTGTTTCAATTCTCAACAATACTAAATAAATCTCAAAACCAGATAAACGATATACAAAAAAAAAATATTTATTTTCTTGGAGTGAAAACTTACAATGTACAACTTACTTTTATGGGGCTTGCGGAATTCTCTCACATTCTTCACAAGCAGCATCTTTTAGTTTTTGAAGTGTAATAGGGAGATTGTTTTGCTTCTTGATGCGTGTTTTGAGAATGTCCCAAGCATGTTCAATAACGTTCATGTCGGGGGAATTCGAGGGCCACTGTAATGTAGATATTCCTTCTTCTTCCAGAAAATTTGTACTGCTGCTGTTCGATTAGGAGGTGCGTTGTCATACATAAACACAAATTCATATCCTACTACCCCCCGGAATAGACGTACGATAGGATTTAAAACTTCCTCGATGTACACAGCACCAGTGACTCTTCTCTCCAGAACCAGCAGTGGCGTCCGTGTACCACTCATAACACCACCCCAAACCATAATACTGTCACCTTCAAATGGGACACGCGGTTGGGCTGTTTTTACTCGGGCTTGTCGTCCTGGGGCCCTCTAAACCACTGTTCTTCGCAGATACTGAATCAGATACTAAGCCAATTTTTGACTCATCAGTGAACCTCACTTTATTCCAGTTAGGACCATGATGATGCACCATTTCATTAGCCCTTTGCAACCTTACTGTTTTGTGTTGGTAGGTTAGTTTAGGAACCCGCAGCGGTCTTCTACGATACAAATTTACCGCATTTAGTCTGTTATTGATGGTATAAAGCCAACTACACTAATTTCATTTTTTTCGTTAATTTAAATCCATCCATCCATCCAATGACACTACAGCCCAAATCGGGTCTTGGCCTCCTTCAACAGGCTTCTCCAATCATTTCGATTTACCGCTGTTCTTTTCCATGAACGCATTCCCAGGCAGTTCCTGGCATCCTCATCGACTTCGTCTTCCAATCTCTGTTTAGGTCTTCCAACAGGTTTTTTTCCCTGCATTCTTGCATTTAATAATTTTCTGGGGATTCTATTCTAATGCATGCGGACCACGTGCCGTGCCCACCGTAATCTCTGTAGTTTAGTGTATTGTGGTAGAGTTGGTTCGCTATATTGTTCGTATATTTCTCTATTATACCTTATTCGCCAGTTATTGTTTTCACTTATTGGGCCCAGTATCTTACCCATGTTTCACAACCATAACTTACTATGTGCCTGATTATTGTTTTATAGACCCGGAGTTTTGTTTTCCGGTGTACGTTTCGTGATTTGAATATGTGGCCCATCGCGAAATAGGCTTTATTTGCCAGCATGAGCCTTCTATTTATTTCCGGTTCTTCATTGCTTGCGACCAGATCCATTCCTAGGTATGTGAATCTATTCACATGTTCTATATCGTCAATAAATTGTTGTTGCGCCGGTCTATTTGATCTGGTTTGTATGAGTAGTTTTGTTTTATTTGTATTTATTGCTAGTCTTACTGCATCTGCACTCTGTTTCAACTCAACGTAGGTTTCTTCTGCTGCATTCACTGTTCTGCTCATTATGTTTTTATCATCTGCGTATGCTGCTAATTGGGTAGATTTGTTTGTAAGTATGTTATTTCCGCTCACCGTCAACCGTCTAATTACATATTCAAGAACAAGATTAAAGAGCGTTGGGGCCAGTCCGTCGCCTTGTTTCAGTCCTTGCGTTATCGTAAACGCATCAGTGATCTGTCTCTGAATACATACCTGTGCTTCTGTTTCTGTCATTGTTATTTGCACTAGTCGTATTAATTTTGATGATATGCCAAATTTTTCCAATATATTAGGTAGAATTTTTCTATCTATTGAATCATAGGCTTATTTAAAATCTACAAAGAGATTGTAAACGTTCATGTCATATTCGCATGCTTTGGCTAGTATTTGTTTAACTGTAAATAGTTGGTCAATGGTAGATCTATTTTGCCTAAACCCTGCTTAATATTCCCCGATGATTTTTTTTCGTGAGAGGTTGGAGTCTTCGATAATGATGTTTGTGAGTGTTTTGTATCCCGAACAAAGTAAAGAGATGCCTCTATAATTCTTACACAACAGTTTGTCTACTTTTTTATGCATAGGGCAGATTATACTTTTCTTCCATTGTTGGGAATTTCTTCTTCTATCCATATCTCTCGTATTAGCTGGTACATCTGTTGTGTCAAATTCCTTCTTCCTTGCTTGAGTAGTTCTGCCGGTATTTCATCTATTCTCGGTGCTTTATGGGTTTTTTGTGTGGATGTGGATGTGGATATTATGTGGATTGCCGTTTGGACCTCCTCTAGCGTTGGGGGTCTAGTTAATTCATTTTCTTCTTCATCTTCCCCCAGTTCTTGTTATTGCCTCTGTTGTTGTAATGGTGGTTGTGTCCCTTTGTTTAGTAATTCCTTAAAATATGTCATCCAGGTTCTCTTAATTTCGTCCATATCGCTAATGATTTCACCCTTCTTCTTTTTGCAGAGGCTAGTCTTCGGTTTGTATCCGTGTCTTAGATGTTTAATAAATTGGTATGCACTATGTGTTTCGTTTTCCTTAAACTCCCTCTCTATGTTTAGTATCGGTTGGTTTTCGTACTTTCTCTTTTTCTGCCTGCACAGTTTATCTGCTCTTCATCCTTTGTTCTCAAGTTCTGTTTTTCTCTCTCTCGTACGTCTAAGTATGTAACTCTTATGTGCTTCATTTCTCTCCTGTATAACTTGTTTGCATTCTTCATCGAACCATGTTTCTTCTTTCCGTTGTGTCTTTGTTCCTAGGACTTCTTTCGTTGTGTTAAGTATGATACTGCTTATGGTGTTCCATTGGTTTTCTATTGTAGAGTCTGCTCTGTTTTCTTCTGGTAATTTTTCATCCACATTTCTCTCAAATCTTTCTTGAACATCAGAGACTTTTAGGTTATCTAAGTTTAGTTTTTCTTGTTTTGGATATTTTTCCTTTACCTGTCGACTGATTTTGCATCTAAACCGTGTCTGTACTAGCAGATGGTCTGAGTCACAGCTTGCGCCACGTCTGCTTTTAACATCTAATATACTCGTCGCCATTCTTTTTTCAGTCAGTATATGGTCTATTTGATTGATTGTATTTCCGTCAGGTGATATCCAGGTGCCCTTATGTATGTCCCGATGTAGGAAGCATGTCGAACTAATAATCATATTCTTTCCAGCTGCGAAATCTATTAGAAACTAACCATTCTCATTTGTGTCTCTATGCAAACTATGTTTCCCTATTACCCCTATGTACTCTTCTTCTTTTCCGATCTTGTCGTTTGTGTCGCCTATCACCATTTTCATGTCATTTCGTGGTATTGAGTCATAGATTCGTTCTAGATCTTAATAAAAGGCTACCTTAATGTCTTCTTCCTGTGCATTTGTGGGACAGTGTACATTTATAAGGGTTATGTTAAAGAAATGCTTTTTATCCTAAGTTTGCAGATTCTTTCATTGATGGCTTAAAAGTCTGTTATCAGGTGCTTCATTTTATTATCTGCGATAAAGGCTACTCCAAATTCTTTATTTCCTTCATATTTACCGCTATACAGTATAGTGTGTGTTTTAGTGTCCCGGATACCTTTTCCCAACCATTTAGTTTCTTGTACTGCAGTGATTCCTATTTTATATCTTTTTAGTTCCTGTAGAAGGATCCTCTGTGTTCCTGGTCTATTTATCGTTCTGACATTCCATGTTCCCAGCATAAATTCCATATTCTGTTGCCAAAGTCGTCGTCTTGATATCCGTCCATTCCGAGGCCTATCTGAAGGTTTCGTATGTACTTTTTTACAGGAATAGGTTACTGGCCTATCGCCCAACCCCCTTTTCGGAGGACCATTTCTCCCTTCCTCGTCAGCCCTGACCCTACTTTCCACTGGGGTTGGTTACCCAATCTCCCTGGTTCACCCGTGTGATTAAACCACATTTCTTAAAGGTGAGGATAGGAATTGAGTAGGAGTGGCTAGAAGTGTTATCAGGAAGCAAGACCTTGTATTGCGCATCACTACTCCTTATAACCCCTTATTTAATTTAAATAGGTATGAATAAAATTTCCCAAACAATTAACACATAAAAACTGTAACTTACTACTTTTTTCTTTTACGTCGGTAGATAAATTTCTTCAAACGATAAAATATACTTTTTGTCCAGTTCTTGTTTTGTATTGCAAGAACTAAACAACATAAATTAATATATCACGTTCAATTTAATTATAATGCTTCTTTGTAGGCAATTTCTCGTCATCTGAATTAATAAGATTTCCAGCAAAATTAAACATGCCAGATTGTTTTCAATTTAAACATCGCTGTAATATAGCACAGCAATTCAAGTCAAAGGGTGAATCAATATGAGAAAAGTAAATAAATAATCGTATTATCTCTTTAGATCGATTCCAGGAAAAGGAATTGAGCAATTCTGTATTTAATATACAATAGATATTTATAAGCTAACAATGCAAGCCAGGAAAAAAATGGTCAAGATCTAGTAGTTACTCTACTACACACTAGAAATCTTGAGTTAAAATTCTTAATTAATCTCTTTTTGTAAATAAAATGCACTCCTTTTTAAAAATGGAAATATATATTAGATGAAGAGCTGGCAACGGATTTTGCTGCAGTTTGCCTAAGATCGTAAGTCAGACCTGAGTGACTAGTCAAACCTAGGAGCGCCGGAGTTTCGAGGTTTGACTATAATAGTGAAGTCATTTTTCCCTGTCGTATTTCGGATTAACGCCCGAAAAATAATTTATGCCTCTAGTTACAGCCACTCTGTTATGCTTTTCCTTTTCTACCTGCTTTGTGGTACCGAACCTCCTACTGGTCGGCTGTAGTACTAGAGGATAAATCAGCGCTACCAAAACAATTTTTTTATAAATCGTGAAAAAAAGCAAATTGAATGCTTTGTGATGATAATTTATTGAAAAAACTTTTATATATCTCCGAGTGAGCGTCGAATTGTGTTGAAAGTGGAAAATTATTTTACTTTAGAAAAAATCAACATGGGACCAATTACATCAGTACTGGCAGTTCAAAAAAGGACAAGTGCAGCTTGTGGAATTTCAGAACGGACCTTGCAAAGAGTTCGCAAAATAAGTGAGGAGGAATTAAGTAAGGAAAATAAAAGGATTCGTTTGCATCAGAAAACCCTCGACTTGCCACAAGGTATTAAAATCTCAATCAGAAATATCATTTATGACATGTACAAAGCAAAAGAACATGTTACAAGAAAGACCCTTATTCAAAAAATAAAGGACAGAGAACTTTGTGATATGGGTTTGACCAGTTTATCAAAAGTATTAAAAGCTACGGGTTTTAGATACAAAAAAACCAATAATCGTAAAGTGTTGTGCGAGCTGTCCAATGTTGTTGGAAAAAGGTGGAAATTTATAAGAAACTATTTAAAAAACAAGAATTCCGAATTTTCCAGACAATTTGTGCTTCTTGACGAAGCATGAATTTTTGCGAAAGAAAATAATACCAAATCATCCTGGCAAGATGATTCTGGCAAATGCTATTCGAGTACTAGTGCGAGTAATGGCAAAAGATATATTATATTGCATGCAGGAAATACGGAAAGTTTTATACCCAACGCTAGTCTTATATTTTCTTCGACAAAAAAAAAACTGATGATTACCACGGAAATATGGACGCCGATATTTTTGAACATTGGTTTGAGGAAAAATTATTAAAAAATCTGGAAAATCCGTCATTAATAGTCTTAGACAATGCTTCGTATCACACCAGAGAGGAGGAAAAGTTTCCCACAAGCAGCTGTAAAAAAGAAGACTTAAGAAAGTGGCTGTCGGAGAAAAATATAGAACACGAACATCTAGTTTTAAAAGCTGAATTAATAAATAAGTGCAAAGAACACATTAGTGAGAAAAAATTTGTCGTTGACCAAATGGCACTAAAATATGGTCATGAGGTCCTAAGACTACCACCATATCACTGCCAGTACAATCCAATTTATTTGGTGTGGGTCATCACTAAAAACTACTATGATAAACATGCATGAAAGACCACCGACGAAGCCAGCGTTTTACAACTCTGGCAAGATGCACTAAACCAAGTCAATGAGGAACAATGGCGGAAATGTATTGAGCATACTGAAAAAAAAAATTTAGACTCATATGAAATAAAACAAGTTATTGATGAAGTAAGACCTTTAATTATTCGTAATGATGAATATTCAGATGAATCGGATAGCGAGTCAGATAGTGATGATACCTGTCCATAGATTAAGACGTAGATAGAAAAATTAACACAAAAGGGTACCAACCGCCAAAAAAAAAACAAAACAAAAAATAAAACAAAAACCGCATGCAGGAGAGAGCCGGAGGCACGCCGCACGACGCTCTTAAATTCAAGCACCAAAAAAATTAGATTAGCAAGTAAGGTAGATTAAGGACATAACTGGACGAATGACTGGGTATTAGACGACGGATGAAAGGATTCGATGCTTGCTCGCTCTCGACTGCACTTGGTGCAGAAAAGGGAAAGCAGGTATCGGCACACACAACCATCATTAGATCGCCGAACAATTGCTTTGACCGGTAGTGATAAAGCCAAATGGGCTAACCTACCACTTAAATACACGGAAATCTCCCATTGCCTGACGGGGGATACCGCGAAATAGTCGACACCTGGCTCCAAAGACCAGGGGGCGGAGGAAAGCCGGGGCTGGTTGTACCGCAGGAGGACAACCTACCTTGGTGGGTTTGGGAAGGTATGTGTGTGGGAAGTAGGAATAAGTAGTTGTTTTATATAGATATATATATTTTTATAGATATATTTATAAAATATATAAAAATAAAAATATAATACAAAATTTTGAACACCCAGTATTAACATTAGCAAATTTTTTTATGCTTAAATAAAAATAGAGTTTAGTACACGCTGAAAAAATATTTTTGTTTTTTCGGCATAAATATTAACCACAATATTAATTTTAGAAGTTGCATGTGTAATATGAAAAATTTTTCAAAAAGTTTAAATATCTCAAAAACGGCTATTTTTTCGAGAATGGTATCCCAATAAAAATCGATCCAGAATTTTACGTAGATTCTAAAAAAAAAATAAGAAAAAACACAGTTTCTATTTAAAATAAGAAACTTAATGGCGACTTTCGGTACAACCGGAAGTGCTAGAAGAATGCATATATTTAAAAAATGAAGAATGCTTTGCATAACCCATTATTCCAAGTTTGCAGAAACCAGTGACGACCAGAACTTTGAAAACTTTTAACCAACATGTTGCGTGAATGACCCTGTATATTTCATACTCAATGTTTATCAATTTACATTATGATATTCAATTATTATAAAATATAATACAAAGTTATTTTATTAAAAAAAATCCCTTATGTCGTATTATCAAATTAAGAAAACCGTACATTTTTAATTTGAGAACCGCTGACTACCTGAGGCAAATCTGAACAGACACTTTTATTAGTTATGCGACAGGCTAAAACGATCCTACTATATAACATATACAGATATCTCTTTTATAATATGAATTGATTTACAATGTTCTAAGACGTCTTTCTATAGCCAATCGCCATCATCTCTATCTCTTCATCTGTTTTCATCTAAGATGCTGTCTCTAAATTCCCTGTTTATGCCTTCTCTCCAGGTTCTTCTTGGTATTTTACGTTCCTCCTATGGAAGTAAGTCATCCTTAAAATTGATGTTTCCACCCAGTGTGAGTTTGTGAAAACTTACAGATTAAGTAATTGAAAATTGTTTTAAAGGTATTTTGAAACGATTTCCACATTCAAAAACGAAACTTTAAAACAAATGTAAAATGTAATTCTCAATAAAATCTTCTTCTTCTCTTGACTCCTTTTACATCCTAGGGTGTCCGATTTTTTGTTGTGCCGATTCTTATCTTGTTCTATTCTTTCTTAGTTCTTCATATTATTTTCAATTCTTTGTAGTTCATCCCTCTGGGGATGAGGATGCATAACCTGCTTTTTAATTTCATTTATCAATGTCAAAATATTTTTTAACTTTAAACATACCACAAGAAAACAATTTCAGAACCTCGTAAGTACTTATTTCAAATTTCTATTTTCACCGTTTAAAAAGATCCAAACAGTTTTCCGCTAAGTATAATTACACGACTTATCAGTAGAGTTGAAACAGCCACCGGTTTGTTTAATTCAGCTATCTCGAGATGTGCTAAATGTGGTCTTGCAATATTTGCCGAGAGGGTACGTGCATTCGCAAAGATATGTGTGCAGTGGCGTGACAGACTCTTTGAAACCGGAATATAGCATGTTGGATAAACGGTGGTCTGTATGGAAAATGAATTTATTACCTAGTTTTACTTGCTGAGAAATTTATAGCTAACTAACCAGAAGAGTGTTTTTCTGTGAGTGGTGATTGGTTACCAAATATTGGCGACCTTCACGGCAATTCTTACTTTATTGCCCAGAGCTCTGAAAAAAGCTTTGTTGCTGTCCACGTTTTGAATCCTCGTTATAGGCACTATACCTTTTTAAGGTATGGGATTTCTTTTGTAGGGTTTCATAACTTCCACTTAGCTGTAGCTGGATCCTCACCTGAAACCACAAAAAATCTTCCCCTGTCCATGTAGATTAGCAACTCTTAAGGAGTATATCAAGAACATTCTTTTTTCGGTGTATTTGTACGTATGTCGTCTTTGTTTTCGATATAGTTATTATCTGTAGAGTATGTGTCGGGTGCATCACTTTTTTGTATGTTGTATTGTATTGTGTGTGTGTGTGTGTGTGTGTGTGTGTGTGTGTGTGTGTGTGTGTGTGTGTGTGTGTGTGTGTGTGTGTGTGTGTGTGTGTGTGTGTGTGTGTGTGTGTGTGTGTGTGTGTGTGTGTGTGTGTGTGTGTGTGTGTGTGTGTGTGTGTGTGTGTGTGTGTGAGCGATAGTTTAGTCACGGATTGGTGGAAACGTTGGTTTTACGGTAAGAGGTAAAAGAAATCATTAAAAAACAGGCTGTTGGGACTTTTTAAGATTTGTTAAATGGCAACCATGTCAACACCGCAACATTTTCTAAAAATGGAATGAATGCGCATAACCATGCGCTTGGTTATGCGCTTTCATTCCATTTTTAGAATAAGTAAGAAGGAAGAAGTAAGAGTCTACACATACCTAGACGTGTAAAATCTATTCTATTACAATTAAACGAAATTACAGTACACAGTGTTCAATTCAATTCTATTTACCAGTGAATTAGCGGAGAAGTGAAGACAAACCAGTGTTTTCACATTTTATTACACACAGGCTATCGTCGGTTAAGAGTGTAAATCTGCTAAGTCCATTATAACAGATTTTACAGGAGAGCATAAAATCTGTAGCAGCAATGAAAAATCATTGTTCTATTAATTAGCAATATTTATAACATCAAATATAGTTCCAAGTAATATATGTATACATCCATAAACCGATTTTATCAACGCAATTAATTTTTATTTACACTTTTTGGGAGGTAGCAGAATTTCCTTATATGTAATATTAAATCTTTTGGACTTGACAAAAAAAAAATATAAGCATGTATACAAAATGCTATATTAAAACCATTTTAATTATGTTGTTATTGTTTTACATAATATTATTCATGAGGTAAATCATCATAGAAAGTATGATAGTCATTAGGTAAAATATGTTTTAAATCCTGTAGGTCGTTATACTTCCTACTTGAAATCTTCAGTCTTTCAGAATAGAGTTGGTCTAGTTGAAGTAATGAACAAGGTACAATTCCGGAGCTGAGCCTCTGAGGTAATAATTTCCAATCATCGCCAAACCGTAATTTATAATCAATTTGACCGTTTGCATTATATCTTAACGCACGCACATCTACAACCTAAAATAATTACATAATAAGAATTTACATAAAATAAATACTTGTGAAGACTTACTTTTGGGTCACCTTTTTTCTTACTGGGACGAATACTTTTCAGGAACTCAAGTTTCTTCATTAACTTAAAGAATGTATGATTTAAATAAGTTACATTATATTTTTTGGGGATCTTTCGGGCAGATAGACATATTCCCCAATAATCTGCTGGCACGTTGATTGTTTTGTTCTTTAAACACCTTTCAATTGTGGAATGCATGGAGTCTGCCTCCATTTGGGCGTGCCAAATTCTAAGTACTTTTGCTCAATAGTAATGTTTTCCTTCACAGCTGTATTCAATAAGGCGTTTGAAACAGTTACGTTTCTATTTTGGTAGTTACAGCCATCGCTATACAAAATTATTTTTGTGTCTCCGTAATCAGTAGTTCGATCAAGTGTAGGCAAAATTTTGTTGGTGATAAAGTCGGAAAAGATGGTGGCAAACTCTTCTGCAGAAACATTACCTTCCGTCTCATTCCAAATGTAACAAAATCCATCTTTATTCCTTAAGTTATAGAAACAAAGATTGTGTACGCACAATTTTGTTTTATAGTAAAGGCTCGAAAGTTTTGATTTAGGAGCTTTATCACGATCATTTTCTTGACATGCCTCATTCTTTTTAATATGATGTAAATTGTATTCGTCCTCGGATATATGCCCTACTTTGAATGTGGCGCATTTTTCGCACTGGTCTTTTTTTGGTCGAAATAAAGAAATCTTTTCGGAATCTAATGCTTCATTGAAAGTTGTAATAGAAAGTGGTTTGATAGATTTTGTTTTACACCAGTCATCAACATAAAATTTGTATAAATTTGTTTTAGATTGCCACTCTGGTAAAAGGTATTGTTTAGTGCTAGTTGATCTACAATAATGAGATTCCATTTTAGGCATTGAATCTATAAAACTTTTTAGCGCTGACCGCTCCTGTTCAAATGGCTTACTTTTTTCGTTTCTTTTTGTTTTTCCTCTGTTTTCTTTAGATTCTTTTGATTTCTTTTTCCATTCTAATATGTTCATTCTACCAATTGAGAGAAAGAAAGAACTCTATGAAAGAAATACTCACGTTTCAGTATTTTACACCAACGAACGCTATTTTGAATTAATAAATTTGGTAAAATATGGCTATAACCTTACTATTGCACTAACTTCTGTCTGTACGACATCGATTTACCATAACAACTGACTAAGTAGAACGGACTTGTCAGAATTACACTTTACGTTTTTGGCGACAATATAAAGCATAATTTCGTGCGACCAAATTGTACTAAAATATAAATAAAACGGAGTTATCAGATTTCACTACATAATGAGAAATGTTATCTACATTATGACTAAGCAAAAATCACAAAAGGTCCAAAAAGTGGACTTAGCAGATTTACACTCTTAACCGACGCTATTGTTATTAAGGATAAAAAGAATCATTGATGATTAAGGATTTCGTCTCCGTTGTGTGAGCGTCGTATGGGGTTAGTTTTTGTATGGTTACGGGTTGCGTTTGTCTGTGGTTAGTAGGTATTATAACCAAGTATAACTTTTCTGAAAGCGCATCTGGGTGAGAATACCGGGTGGTTTCTTTTACAGTTTGAACATTTTGAATAATTTGCCGTGGAGCAAATTCGATTTATATTGTCCGCAATTTGGGCAGATAACGAAACTTTTGGCTCATTCTATACTGAGATGACTACTTTTGAAACATCTTGAACAATATTTCCGACGAATAGGGACGGTATTGCTTGGTCAGGAGATCTCATACTTTAATCGTTTCCCATCTATCCTGATAGAATTATTTTGAAGGAGATTGTTGTTTCTAATACTTAGTTGGTTAAGTTGGTAAAATAATCGCTACTGACAAATGTTTTGTGGAATGTCGTATGTGCAGTGTCCGGAACGGATGGATATTGGTTGTGTGTTTGTTGTACTTGTTCTAGTAGGTGTTGAGTTGGATTGAGGACATGGTGTATGTGTGAGTGTGAGTATTGAGAGGAATATTGGGTGTAGTTATTCTTGCAGGAGAGTTAAGAATTGGAAAGGGGGTTGGTCTAGGTAGGGAATGTGTGGGATTGGTTGGGTTTTATTCTATTTAGGGTTTGTGGTGTTCTGTGGTATAGAGTGTTGTTTGTGTGGATTGTTCGGGTTTGTGGTGTTCTGTGGTATAAAGGGTTGTTTATGTGGATTGTTATGCTTGTGTTGATGAAGTCTGTTACTCTGTTATTCGTGCATTTGAGTAACATTCCTCAAATTTGAGAGACGTTAAAGATATTTTAGAAAAAAATAGTTATCCACTAGAATTTTACAGCCCCGTAATTAAAAAAAGTAATTATATTATCAGAAATCGATCCAATTCCAATACCAAACCAAAACAAACCCAAACTATACCTAGCAATAATAATAACAATAATGTCACTGACTTAAACAAATACTATATATCCTTACCATACATTAATGGATTTTCTCAACAAATGCCAAAAATGTTTGCAAAGTATAATTATAATGTTGGACATAAATCATCAAAAACATCTGGAAAATATTTTTCAAAATTTAAAGTTAAAGTTAATAAAGACCATCAATCAAACGTTATTTATAAAATAACTTGTAAGGACTGTAATTCAACATATATTGGGCAAACACACCAATACCTACATAGAAGATTTGTTGCACACAAACATAGTGTACAAACCAATGCATTAAACACAACAGCCCTAGCCAAACATTCTCTAGAAATTACCCATTTTTCTGAGTTTGAAAATGTACAGATTGTGGAAAAAGAACAAAATTACAACAAAAGATGCATATTGTAGATGATTTACATAAAAAAGATCAAAATTCTATTAATAATAAGACTGGCATCAAAGATCTTTCCAATATATATCATAATTTAATAAATTGAGTTTATTTTTTAAATGCACTATGGCAGATATTTAAGATACGACCCTGAACCACTCCTATTTTAAGATACCTGCCAGATGTCATCTGTCAATGTCAGATACCAATTTTTTAATCCATGTTAAACTTTTTAAAAAAGTGTAAACATGAAATTTAATTGTAAAATGTAATGATTATAAAATAAAATAAAGTGCTTATTGAAAATGGCAAATTTGCCGAAACGTTTAAGCAAAAGTTAAGCAGTTTATATATATATATATATATATATATATATATATATATATATATATATATATATATATATATATATATATATATATATATATATATATATATATATATATATTCCCTTTCTAACCCCCTTCGGGACGCTCGTACGAAAGTAGTTTTCCCTAAAGGTGATTTTCACGTTCTGGAACATGCTCTTAGACTCCATACACTTCCAGTTAAAGGACTCGTTATGGCTATACCGTTGGCGCTGTCTTTAATTATGACCAAAATCTAACTGTGACAATTGTACTTGGAAAAGTTGTTTGTAGAGGTAAGCGATTTTGGCCGATATTTGTTTTACATAGTTACGGTATACGTATACTTAAAGCGTATGAAACGTTTTAAGAGAAATTAACTGAATTCCTAAATTAGGAAAATTGTAATTGTTTTTGTACAATAATTATTTAGATTCATCTTACAATTTGATGGTATTATATCTTCCAGCTATTTACAAATTTTTATTTAAATCCAAAGAGTTATACTAAATTTTCTCCAGATTTTACAAAAACGTTAAAAATCAAGCTGAGATTTAAAACGCAATCATAGCCAAACCTCAATTTAAGATACTGGTGTGAGAATAGTCCAGATGCAGTTTATATACAGTATGACAAGAGAGCCTTATACATTCCAGTGCTAAAATGTTAATAATTACTTTTATGTTACACTTCTGATTCAGTGAGTCCTCTATTGTTCAACCTGAACATACATGGATGAAAAAAAAACACAATTTTTTTTAAACCTGAAGTGCTAGAAGGAAACTAAGTACAGATTCGTAAGCAGCACATTACATTTACTATAGGACACCTATTAAACTTAAACCATTTTTATGAAAAAAAAAATGTAGGGCTGTGTTCCACTTCATAAGATATTAAAATAGTGCTATGTGGTCGGAAAAATCTTATACACCGATAAAAAATGTATTGCTTTTAAAAATTCAACATCAATTTAATTACAAGATTATCTTAAAATGCCTACAGCTAGAATTTTCAATATTAAATTCTGTATCGGCACCAAAAACAAACAGAAATCTTATTTTCATCATCGGCATAGAATATCGGAAGGAGGAATATTGGCAGGAAAGAATGTTCTGTTAGTGGAACTTTAATTACACCACTCTTGTTCAATAAAGCATACATGAATGAGTAAAGGTATCTTTATATCGAAGGGTATATAAAATTCCAGACAGATGTTCAATATTAAAATATCGACTGACTATCGTTTTAAAAAGCCGTTTGGTCTACTAGTTTCTACAGTCATAATCAATCATTTATTATAAAAAACTCTTGTTTAGCTTATTTAGCGTAAGCGTATTTAAAATAGTGGGTACAAATACTATTGAAACTTGTGTTTAAAATGTCGAGAGTACGCATCTAGTTTATTGCAGATATTTCCTCAATAATTCGGTTCAATCACATGGGATTCAATGGACAGCATCATTCATTGCTACACATGTCAGAAGGTCGGTATGATAACAGAAGGATTTCTGAAAACAGAAGGCCACAAAATAGACCCAATTCGAGTGGGACCAGAGGTGACAACAGACACGATGGTTCGTCAAAAAGACGAGAGAATACCGCCAGCTGTTTAAGTCAACATAATGAAGAAGTGCTGAGAGGATGTCCAAGTTCAGATATCTGGAATTGGCAATGAGGATCAAAAGACGTCGAAATGGAGCGTGACATTAAACTTAGAAGCACATTTCCAAAATCAGTTTGAAATGAAGACCGAAGTGCTATAAAAAATAACAAAGAATCTACCGGAGAAGGAGATACAGATAAAAGAAAGGAATCATAGGAACTTAGTCCTAGTAGAACCAAATTTTATTGAAGCAGGTCCAATCGAGATTCTGTTAGGAGCCAAAGCATATAGTTTGATATTACTAAATGAAGTAGATCGAATAAAGATGGTTTGCTAACCCAAAATACTAAATTGGGTTGGATAATGTCAGGGATAGCACAGCAAGAGAATATCCCTAATATACAAGTACTCAGTATGATATCTAGGTTGATAATTCTTAATTGTATTAAGCCTTATCCTGTCCAACCCTCGTCAGTTGCACAGAACAGTGCAGTGTTCTGTCCTTTCTACATCAGCCTAATAGCTGATTGAAATTCTGCAATTATTTTGCGATTCATACTTTCTCTCAGTCCGATTTTGTTAATGCGCTTTTGTTAATGTGTAGCTTGTTGAGGTAGCTACATTGCTAACTTTGTCTATCCAGGAAATCCTCAACGTCAATCTATAATACCATATTTTAAATTCTTCAGTGTTACTTTTTCTTCTAGGGTGCCTGTCCGTTCCGAACGTTGGCGATCATTTTGGCTATGATGACTTGGTTGGTTGCTATACGGACTAGCTGTGTTACGGTCTTTCTATACCATGCTCTCAGGTTAGCAAGCCAGGATACTCTTCTTCGTCCTGGGGCCCTTTTCCTTTTAATTTTACCTTGCAAAATGCATTAGAGCCCCTCATATCTGTCTTGATTTCTCATTATATGTTCAAAGTACTGCAGCTTACGGCCCTTCACGATGTTGACAAAATCTGCGGTTTTGTTCACCCTTTATATGACTTCTTCATTGGTAACTTTGTCTGTCCATAGTATCTTCAGGATCCTTCTGTATAACCATAGCTCAAAAGCCGCAAAAGAGAGAGTTTCCGCCTTCAATGTCCACTTTTCTACTCCGTACAGAAGCACTGAGTACACGTAACGCTTAAGGAGCCTTAGTTTTGTTTCTAGGGTGGGGTCATGGCTCTTGAACACAGAGCTCATAGTCAAGAATGCACTTTTTGCCTTTTCGATGCGACATTTAATATCTAGGGTATTGTCCCACGACTTATTAATTATAGTTCCCAAGTAGTTGTACTGTAAGACAAGTTCAATTCTCATTTGGTTCACATACAGATTTGCTACAGTTATGTTTTCCTTGCTGATGATCATGTGCTTGGTTTTGCTGGTGTTTACATCCAGTCCATATGTTCTACTTGTTTCCGTTATTTTGTTCATTACCGCAGGCTATTGAGCTTGACTCCATTTATTGAGATGCCTTCATCAATATCTTTTATAGCGTCTTAGAAAATCTGCTTCGAGTACAGATTGAATATTAATGATGAAACTATGCAACCCTATCTCACTCCCCTTAAGATTTTGACTTAATCTGTATATTTTGCAGCTATTTGGAGCACCGTTGATTGATTCCAATACAGGTTAGCTATTATTTTTAGGTCTATTTCGTCCTCTTCAGTCTTTAAATCACTTGTTCATGCCTGACTCTATCGAAAGCCTTCTTGTAATCAATCAGGCATGCAAAAACATCACAGCTGATATCTCTACATTTTTGAAACAATACCAGCACCCTATATAAAGCTTCCCTACGGAGTTCACAAATCTAAACTAATTGGGCGAAATTTTTTCCTCGCATTTCCGGTAAATTCTTTTGTGGATGACTGATATACTTTACTGTTACTGTTACTGATACTGATATTTTTCCTGCCTTGTATATTTCACTAAATATGTCAGTTATTATTTTTATTTGTTCTACATCTAATAGCTTCAGCAGTTCTGCAGGAATTTCATCAAGTCCCGGTGCCTTTCCATCCTTCATTTGTCTGACAGCTGCGGTTATTTCTTCTGATAGTTTCTCCAAGTATTATTCCCATACTTTCTTTTTGTCTTCTTTGATTATGGCAATATTGTCTACATCATCAACAGACGATAGAATAAGAAAATTTAAACTACCAAACACTATACAACACTAAAATAGCTTTAGTATTATATCATTTAAAAGCAAAAAATAAATTAAATGTGTTTGCATGTATAAGGGATAAAAAATTATAAATATATTAAAAAGGGTATAATGAATGTTTTAATTAACATTATAACCCAAACAGCTCGTCGTACAACTCTATTATTTGATGTAAAACTTGAGTTCCAGTAATATTCTAATATAACAGCCGGAGGTTACCAAGCAAGCTCACTCCAAACGACGTTTTCCCTCTTGCCATCTCTCTCTTCCTATGATCATCTTGCAACTACTATATCTGCGTTGTTAATTTAAGAAAATTTAATTAGACAAGAATAATTAACGGGAAAATTTGCACCGTGAAATTAATTTCACGTTATGCTACCGTCCTCGTCGTTTTCTTTAAATTTTTGTTTGTCTTTCTTTTTTTGTTCCAGTTAAACAACACCGTGCTCGCAGCTTCATTTTTATTGTGTTTTCTCTACTCCTACTACTAACATCTGTGAACGGCTGTTTAAGAAGTTCCAGATACAAAATTAAATTTGGGCACAGTATTTCGCAATTAACCATTTGTTATAAAATAAAAATTGAAACAAAGATAAATCGAATCGCTTTTATTTTAAGGCACTGTTAAGATTTATTAAATTTAAGATTTCTAATATAATTGAACATATTTAAGTTCTAGTAATATATACAAATTAAAAATAATAAAAAGCCTCAGCATATATGGACATGGATCAGCCCAGATGGCGGTGTCAAAATTGAAATAGATTTTATCACAACAAACAGAAAATAAATAATCAAAGACATCAAAGTACTCAACAAATTTTCAATAGGAAGCGACCACAGATTAAAAGGACCACCGGACCAGAGGATACCGGACCACCAATATTAAGAGAAGAAGTCATCTACGCCATCAAAAACACAAAAGAGGGTAAAGCTACTGGACCAGATGATGTGCCAATCGAATTATTAAAACTCATCGATAAAGATGTTATTGATGTAATGGTTGAACTCTTTAATCTAATATATCAGACTGCCACAATCCTCAGACAATGGCTGCAATCGACCTTTGTAGCAATTCCCAAAAAGCCAAGTGCAACAACTTGCTCAGATCACAGAACAATAGCTTTAATAAGTCACACACTTAAAACATTTTTGAAAATAATTCACAGCGGAATTGGTAAAACTCTTGAATATGAAATTAGTGACACACAATTTGGTTTTAGAAATGGTATGAGTACAAGAGATGCTTTGTTTGGCTTGAATGTGCTGGCTCAGAGATGCATGGACCTGAATCAGGACATGTACTTATGTTTTGTAGACTTTGAAAAGGCATTTGATAAGGTTCAACATAAAAAGCTTGTAGATATATTAAAAAGCAAAAATATTGACAGTCGTGATATGAAAATTATATCTAATTTATATTGGAATCAAACTGCCAAAGTAAGAGTTGACAACCAGTACACCCAAAATATCAAAATACAGAGAAGAGTCCGCCAGGGTTGCGTCCTGTCCCCACTACTTTTCAATGTCTACAGTGAAGCGGTATTTCAAAAAACGCTCTCAGACTCAATAGAAGGTATATCTATCAATGGAGAAGTTTTGAAAAATTTACGTTAACTTACGTTTTGCAGACGATACAGTAATAATGACGGATAACAACAATGATTTACAGAACGTAATGCAACGCCTTAATGAACGCTGTCTTGAGTACGGACTGACTGCAATTGGGAGTGTTAATAACTATAAATACTTAGGAACATGGATAACATCAGATGTAGACCAAACCAAAGAAATTAGGACACGCATTGAAATAGCACGTGCATCATTCATTAAACTTAAAAAGTTTCTTTGTTGTCTGGATATAAGGGATATATATATATATATATATATATATATATATATATATATATATATATATATATATACATCTAGCGGTTAATGTAAGCTCCGTTCTAAAACGGTATTATACTAACTCCAGTAAAATATACACCGTGTATACTATTATCTGAGTAGCGCTTTATGTAGACTCCGACCAACATGTAGGATTAAGTGGACTCCACAAAAGGATAAACCATTTATGGGATCCGTATTTACCATTCTGTGTACATTTCTAAACTCCTGCGATGTTGCCAATAATTGTATTAGTAGTAGATTTTCAAATTTTACAGCAGGTACACTTTGGAACTTGAAATTTATTTAAATATCCATCAATTTAGTCATGGAGGAATTTCAGGATTATTTGGCTAATGAAGTTAAATATAAATTGTTAACCGACACATAACTTTAGTTTACTTTTTAGTTTTAATAAACAAGACGGTAATTTATATTACTTGCTTTATATATTTTCAAAAATAAAGTGTCTATTATAAACTTGGAAAAGTTAAGTTTCCATTTTTATTAATTAGTATTTTTTGTTAAAATGCATTGGCACTGAAACATTTAGTCCATAAATGTACGTACATCGGATAGAGTAATCGTGTAACAGTTTATGAAAGTAGAAGCCCCTTCGGTAGGATTATAATGTTTGTTACCCTATTAATTCAAGAAAACTGTACAACAGGAAGGTCTTTGTAATTTTTCGATTACTGTAGATTATGACATACAATATTTGTTTCATATCGTAGTTGAATTTAAACTACAATAATTTATAAATCAATCTTTAATGACATAATTTTTTACTATCTAATTTCAATAGGTATGTCGATTTTTAATTAAAATATTTAATGCATTAAAGTCGCGTAGAGATTTTCACTAAACATTTAATTTTAAAGATATTATTATAAAAGTCCAAAAAAAGTATAAAAGTCTAGGGAATTTAATATCCCACTATAGATTTGTTTTATAGATTATCGTAAAGCGTTCGACAGAGCCAAATGGATACACTTATGACTGATACTAAAAGAATTAGGTGTACAACAACACCTAATTTTGCTTATAACTGAACTGTTCGAATACACTACTGGACCATTTAAACTAATATTAAAAGAAAAATTAAACTTCAAATGGTAGATTAGCTAACGAAATATAAGTATCTGGGAAAAATTTCTCAAACGATATTAATATTGAAAGAGACTTTAAAGAGCATCTGACACAGCATGCTAAACCGTAAGGCGCCTTAACCAAACAATATGGATATTTGAGAAAAATTATAGCTCGTTTCAGAAAGAATTGTAAATATAACATTAATCTAGATTAAGAAGAAACGCTGAAGAAAAAAACAGTAGCGGTTAGCCTAAATAAAGAAAGGCAAAAATAGATTATATTTGATGTTTTGAAAAAATCGATCCGAAAACCGTATGAAAAACATGTCATAGTATGGACATCGTGCGCGGCGATGCCTCTGCCGTCTGCCTATATCGGAAACTTTTACTACCATTTGACTATTTGTGTACGATTTTGTGTAAGGTTAAGTGGCACACCACAAAAAGTGTTTTTATTTTCTCTTTTGTTTAATAATTAAAATGTATTGCTATACTTTTAGATGTTCCAAAAAAAACAAAGGATAATAAACATAAATTATGAGGTACAAAATTCTATTATTTTCTATGCGTAAGTTATTATAGACACATAGGCTATCACACAGTTAAAAACTATGAAACCTACGAAAAAAATACAGTAGACTATGACTACATTTGTGTTTTAGCACTATAGTAAGAACAAGATAAAAATCTAAATACCTACATAATTATATTAACGAGAAGTTAATAAAACTTTTGATAGTTATCAGTAAGAGAAAGCCCATTTCAGACTAGATTATGAAAAATGTTGTTGGTTTTACAATATCAGGTACATTTATATAATGATAGGAATACAAAAATAAAAAAACAACTTGCTTTTTCAAAACAACAATCAATCACTTCATTTTATCACAAAAACTTTAAAAAATTGCAATGTAATTGAACCCATTTTGTGAGCTATAACACTCTTATGCGCTTTAGGAGCACAACTATCAGCTAAATGTTCTTCATGTGGGAGTCCTGAGTAATAGTACTCCAACATGGTTCTCCTGTAAATTGTCAAACTTAGTCTTAGATAACAACGACAACCTTCTTAGTATTTATGTACAAGATACCGTCTACAATTATGTGATTATGTGTACGTGCCAATATTCTTTTAAAAGAGATTAATAAAATTCGCGGGTAGACACCGCGACATCGGTATGTCCCGTAGCGATAAATTTACCATTTTATTGTAATTAGCATTTAAAAATGAAATTTTCATCTTTCATACAAACATCGATAGTTTTTAGCTATGGATGTATTTGGGTCACACAATCCTGTAGCAGATTTAGTCTAAAAAGTTTTATTTTACGCACAATTAGCACATTGGCTCTGGAAATGACCTATACATATACATTATTAATTATTTCCAATCAAGATTTTTAAGCAGCTCTGCACCATTGGTTCATTTTTGTTGCTTTTTTATTTGCCCTTTCTTTTTATCGTCATCATTACATAGCGCTACAACACTGGGTGAGTCTTCGCTAACTACAACTTTTCTCCACGTTGATCGGTCTTCTATGAATCTGCAATCAAATGAAATATTAATTTTTTGAGATATCCGATTTTGTGTCCGATCTAACTTAGTCAATAAAATTAATTCTCCTGGACTTATAAGAGCTTTCTTCATTCAGTATCTGTTCCTAATCTATACGGATTTGTAGCAGTATAGTAATAAAACCTTATTTGTTTTAGTCATTCTTCATAATTCGCATCACTATATTAAAATAGGTCTGAAGTTGTTCTTTATTTCTTCAGTGGCTTTATTATTAACTGTGATTATTGATCCAATATATTTAAAGTCTTCCATACTTTAAAAAACGTAGTTGTTGACTTTAATGTTTTATCTAAATTCATTGAATTGGTCTCTTCTGTGTATTTGCTTGTATTTGGTTTTCACCTCGTTGATTTTAAGTAAAACTTTTTTCATGCTCTCTGGACTTTGTTGAAGATGTCGTTTAGGAACGGGAGAGAGTTTCCTATGAAATCTATATCATAAGCATCATTCTAGGAGCTGCTTTGTTAATTGACCGTTAATGGATTACGTGTTAAAAGGACGTTATTTCTATTTTGGTAAGCTGTTCGTTTATTTTTGATTTATTTGAATCGAGAATCTGTATTTTATTAGATCTCTGGTTTATTTATTTATATCTCTGGTGTTTTGTTTCCTGTATCGTTATTACAAGGAGTTTGCTGGATACCGAAATAGGGAATCCAGTGGTACGTACATGATCTTTTGATTACCAACATTAGAAAATTTGTCTTACTGTAAAATCGTGATGATTTTACTAGAAAATATAATGTTGTTTAATAATAATGAAGTTGTTTCGCTTTGCCTTCTCCATCGAGGTCGCAGTGAGACTGCTATCGTTATACCTTCTGGTATTTAATATTTTGCCGGTCAAGCAACAATTCCAAGAGTTATTAACTTGGTACTGATATCTCTGCTTCCCGATTTTAGCAAGCCATTAAAACTGCTACATTCATGCTTTCTATTATCCAACGACCAGCCAGACGATTATATATAATAGCCAAGGAAGGTTTTGGCAATTTAATAGGTTTTTTGTGTGTTAGAATATAATTTCTCCAAAAAAGTAAAGATTATCTATCTGCTATCCGGATTTAATCCATCGATTAAATATTAGAATACTATTGAGTAATGCTATTACATACCAGCAAAAAAAAACGGTATAATAGTCAGTAACGAGAAAACCAGATAAATGTTCATTAAAAGACAAAAGAGACGATGTAGAATAGGGCATATAACGTAACAATAGACCCATATAATTTTGAAAGGTTTGAAAATTTAAATCCAGAAGTGTAATACAAACTACTAAAATCAGGATATAAAAAAACAATGTAAGTAAAACTCACAAGAAAAGCCCCAGAAATGTTTTACGACCGGGAACTAATGCTAAGGTCAAACAGGAAAATAAAGATTGGATTTAATTTTTTTCTTAAAACTTAGCATTGCCAGCTTGTATTCTGTTATTCTCTTTTGTAGTGTTTTTGTTAAAAGTGCTCTTAAATCCCAACTATTTAGGCTGATGAACCATTTTAAAGTTGTACTGGTCTATTAAAATATTATGTCCTATTCTGTTTCGTAGTGCTCTTCTTATGATAGCCATATATTTTTTTTATTATCGTTGATTTGGAGGACCCTTTTCTGCGCTTTTTCTATTGAATGTATTAATGTTTTTTTGTTACTAATAATTATACTCGCTACTATATTAAACTCATCCTCGAAAGTCCGTATAATCTGAAGACCTTGATTATTAAACTGTGAGATTTTCTGTATTAGCTTTCAGGGCGATGCTTTCCAAAACGATCGTAAACACGATTGGAGATACGGCATCTTCCTGTTTGAGGTAACTGTACATTTGAAAGTAAGTTGACAGTTATTTCCTTAGGTATGCCTAGTTCTTCCATAGCATTTTAGTTACAATCTTATAATTATATCATATGTTTGTTTAAAATCTATAAATAACTAGCTTAATGTTTTTTTATTCCCATTTCATTTCCCATAACATTTTTCATTAAGTATATAATGTTCCTAACTTCACATTAATCTTTCCTGATTTCACATTTGTGGTTGCTGTATGTCAAAGAAGACACCATTTTCCATAGCGGGTGCTATGATTCCAATGGGATAAAGTACAACCTACATATTTATTGCCAAAATTACTTTGCTGCTGTATCGAGTACCGTTTACTGGTATATGAATTTTGTTACGAATTTATCTTGTGTGCTGAACTCTATCAAATCTTTTACCGCGAATTGAAAAGCACCTTTCTTTATAACATTTATTTTTAACGTTCTGTGGAATATTTTACGTTTATCTAAATAAGTATTTACTATAGTGTATAATAGTTGTAATTTTATTTTACTATTTGTATCTATATAGGTATAATTTATAATATATGAATTGTCTTATATTATACAAAATCATCCTATTTGTGTAAAGTGATATTTATGTGGCAATTAGTTGTAAAGTCATTAGTCTGTCCTGTCGTATCAAATTTTCCTGATAATTTTTGTAGACAAGCGGTTTAGTTTATGTAATATAATATCCCCAATTGTTCTCATAATATTTAGGTTTCAAAACAGCTGTTACCTACGCTAATTCATTCACCTTTTTAAAGCACTTTGTCCAGTTTTCTGTAAAAGCATATTTATTTTACTTGTAGATTACTCCTTGTTAAAATTAATTTCTTAGGTAAGCCTTGTTCGGCATTAGTATTCTATGGTTTCATTCTTATGATTATATCATGTGTTTGTTTAAAATCTATAAATAACTAGTTTAATGTTTAATGTTTTAACTGCCTAATAGTGAATAATTGATCAACGATTTATTAAGTTGTTCTAATTCCACACTAATGGTCTCCTATTTGATAGTTCACCTATTCACTCAATCGTTCCAGGTGTATTAGAAAAAATACTGTATATCCTAATTATTAATATATAGCTTATATATAGCTTTTACCGCTACAGTTTGTGCAGTACATTTTATCATCACTTTTGTGTATGGGTATACTTTTCAGCAAGTTGGTACTTGCTCTTACTTCTAAATTGACAGATCAGCTGTTTAACTGCCTGTACTGAACTTTCTTTTTCATTTTGCAAATATATATAAAAATTAATAAAAACCACTCTGACATACCGTTGATTGAAATATTGGATACCCTATACTATTTATTCAACGGAAATACTAAGATCACACGGGGAGAATATTATGGGTTATTTCTGGTTTGGTCAAAATTTACACTGAAATTACTAACAAGAGAGTGCTCTCACTTCCACATGTTGAAATTGATATATAGTACCAACAGATGCTAGTCATATACCACCAGCACTAATAAAATGGAAACTATCAAATTAATGTAAATTTCATTTAATTTCATTTAAGGAAACACACCTCAAAAATATTGAAAATAAATTAAAAATAGCTTAAGCGTTATAAAAGTAACATAGCAGCAAAGCTCACAGCATGAGAATAGTGCCTCGTACTTTTATATAGAAATTTGTTGACAGGCAAATATTTATTTTTTTATATACTAGGTTTTAAAAAAAGTGTACTCAAAACAAATAAATATTATCTAACAAGTGTTTTATTCCAGTTTCATATGAAAGCACCAGATATTAGATATTATAAATTTCGTCATAGGTGCAAATTTGAAATGAAAACCAAATGATAGAGCATATAGTGAAATATAAATATCTTAGCCCTCTATTGCCCGACTTTTTTGTAAACTTTTTTGTTTATAAAATGTTTTAATTTGTATATGTGCTCAAATATCCATTTACAACAACTATTAATTTTTTTAGATTTTTTAAATTTCGTTTGGGGAGAGTTTTGGGAGTGTTTACCAAAAACTAACGAATTAAGTTTTATACTTATTTATTATGCAATTCAAAAAAACAAATATTTGTAGTTGTAAAACATAAAGCAACTTTACATTTATCGCACATTACTTTAGAAGTATTACAGCATCCTGGTTTTTCGCATCTTCCCTTTTTTTCAGAAATTACTGGCCAGTGAAGGGTTTGGTCAAGCCTAACTTCCTTTGGTAGGACAATAGCAGTAGATCCTCTCCTCTGTTTTTTTACAATTTCGTTCTCAATTTCACTGAGCCTGGGACGTCCTTTGTTTTTGATCTGGTCATTGCTTGCTAACAGTACGCTACATAAGTGGTACTTAAACTGTAACAAAGGCAACTTCTTTTTAATTTCAAAGTAATTACAATCACGACAGCAAGGGTAATCACAATCACGAGGATGCAACAACCAGCTGTTAACAACAGCTAAATCCAGAAGGTGAAAAAATATTTTTAGATAACACTTTTTAGATCTTATGTCTGTTCGGTAAAAAGCAATTAGTGAATCCATAAGATCGACACCTCCAATAAATTTATTATAAAATTGCACTGAATTTGGACAGCATACAATAATTCTTGATTTTTGTTTCTTATTCCACATCTTGACTAACGAAGTAGGCTCAGAACCAACAAATGTACTAAGCAAATGAACCGGTTTATTATCGTACCACTTTAACGCTGTTTGTCTTATGCCATCTACTGTAGCGTGCTTTTCTTCTACAGTACCTCTGCTCTGTTTCTTTATATTCTTGTCATCAGAAAAATGGCAATAAGGCAATCTGTTTGGAAGAACAGTTCCCAAACATTGCAGTTCACGTTTTTCCATTTCAATCTGCAACTGAATGCTATTGAACCAGTTGTCAAAATATACTTTATAGTATTTGTTTGGTTTGACTATCTCACACAATCTTATTACTACATTACCGCTGGTGTCTACATTAGGCAAATGAAGAGGATGTTTAACAGTTCCTGTATATAATTCCCAGTTATAAACAATACCGTTGCTATCACACAAAACAAATGCCTTGTATCCCCATTTTTTGGGTTTGTTCTTCATATATTGTTTTAAAGAATGTGCCTCTTTGAATGGTATCATTTGTTCATCAATACACAATTTTTCACTCATTGGAATACTTTGAAAATTTTAAAATAGACCGTTGATGAATGGTCTAATTTTGTATAACTTATCATTATTGTTGACCATATTTTCGTTATTATTGAAATGCATTTTAGTTTTTATTTCTTCCCAACGATTCCTAGATATAGTATCGACTATTTAAGCAACACGTGTTCCCTTCTGCCAAAATGATCTTGTCCTTGGCAAGCCATATATTGACATAGGTAGAACATATCCAATAAATTGGTTTAATTCTGCTAGTGTCATATTCAATGGTTTATTTATATTCTTTTGCAGTGCATACAAATTACTTTGTTCTACTATGTTTTCCAGCATATTGGTAGATATCATCTTTTTAAAATAATGTAGAGGGGATTCCGGTTCTAATAATTTGCATGTTGGTGAATTACCTTTCCATTCTGGAATTGGAAATACTGTTCGGAAACCACTCTTCCACTGAATGTTTTTTACGATCATTTTTGACCTTTTGAGCACATTTTGTTCAGTGTGTTTTTCTGTTTTATCGGTATCGCCCTCATCTTCATCTTGGTCCAAATCTAAATTGGTATCCTGGTCTAAATTTGCTTCGTACAAATCATCTTCATTTTCCATTTTATTTGATCCTGGATCGATTGATATCTAAGTACCTCGAAAATTCATTATCACTTTCTTATTATCTAAGCAACATACCTGTTTTTTATCACAGTACTGAAACAACACAATAAAATAAACAAATGTCAACGGTAATCAATATCTAAATGCTGATATAATGCCTCTGTATGTATTTTAAAATATATTGTACACAATTTATAACAATAAATCACGATCGAAAATACAAACTAATAAGGCAGTCATGTCCATTTGACATACTGTTAAACATTTCCATATAGGTTTTGTCATAGGTTCATCGAGTGTATTAAAATGTATAACCAAATGTTGCCTGAAATTAACAGAGGGCATACTAGAGTCGTAAATTGTTTTAAAAAAGTTTTCTGCATCAAAAACTCCTTTGTTGCCTTGAGTACACACGGGGCTATAGAGGGTTAAAATAGCTGTATTGAGCGAGGATAAGGTTATTGATGAGGAAAAAAAGACCTATCGCTGAGGAAGTGAGAAAGTAATTGGCAAACACAAAGAGCACTTTAATTACATTAAATGAAATATGCATTACAATATATCATGACACACATATCTTGATACACATGAAACAAGACAATTAATAAACACGTTAAGAGAATCTTAAGAAATAATAACCAAAATTTAATTTTTAGTACACAAAAGAAATAATGATAAACACAAATTAAAAAAACGTTATCCCCTTATTGTACGCAAGAGAGATACCTCTAGGAAAAATCAAAACGATCGAAAATATATACCAAAACAACACAATAAAAGTAAAAGTAGAAGAAGAACTAACCGACCCTATTAAAGGTGACAATGGGATAAGACAGGGATATTACCTGAGTCCTCTATTATTCAACCTGATTATGGATGAAATAATAAAAAATAAGAATTAAAAAGGGATACCAAATGGAAGAAAAACAAATTAAAATAATCTGCTGTGCAGACGACGCAATACTACTCTTTCACAGTGAAAATGATTTACAACGTATGCTGCACCAATTTCATATAACCGCCAGAAAATTTAACATGTTAATTTCCCCAAAAGAGACAAAATGCATGGTTACAAGAGCAAATTTACTAAGATGTTAATTGGAGCTGGAAGGTCATATAATAGAACAAGTGTTGGAGCTTAAATATCTAGGCATCACATTATCTAGCTACGGAAAGCTCGAAACTAAAGTGGAAGACCCAGTGAATAGAGCAAACAGAGCCACAGGCTGCCTAAATGAAACATTATGAAGAAATAAAAATATCGGAAAAGAAACGAAAGGCAGAATTTACAAAACAGTCATCAGACCAATAATGACATACGCGGCAGAAACAAGATCTGACACAGAGATGACCAAAAAGATATGAAACAGCAGAGATGAAAACACTTAGAAAAATTGATGGTAAGACACTATGGGACAGAGCTAGAAGTACAGATATACGACGTAGACGCAAGGTGAAGAACATCAAGAAATGGAAGAGTAGAATGAAACGATCGTATAAGCCGAACGACAACAAATAAAACAATAAAGACGGCAAGAGACGGTTAACCCATAAGAAGACGATCAGTAGGACGACCACGAAAACAATGGAAAGGCAACTTACTGGAGGCACATTGAAAAACAGACAGAGTTATGTCTATATAAAAAGAAAAAGTAGAAGAAGAAGAAGATACACAGGATAAACATTAAAATAGTTGCAAGAAAGATAAAATAAATCAGTCATATTAATGTAGAATATCAGAGGACAGAGTGTTTAGAGAAAATAATGAATGTCATATTAATGTAGAATAGCAGAGGACAGAGTATTTGTCATAGCTTTGGACAAGTGCCCAATTGAAAAAAGAACACAGATCGTTCAAAAAAGACGGAACTCTAGAATGAAAATAGAATAGATTTAAAAAAATAAAAGCATAAACATGTCTTTTTCTACTTTTTTAATATTGAAGATACGTAAGTAGAACATTGAATTAAAATGTAACCTTTGATATTTGTGATAAACCCATCACCTGAACAGTGGCGCCGATGTATGTAGTTAAGATTGTTTACAATTATTTTAACTGTTTATTTTTTTATTATCTATATATGAGTTGTGACAGATATCACAAACTTATTTATTTTCCACAAAGAGGCTCTTTAGAACCTAAAATTATTACTATACAAATCTGATTCGACATATCTTCAAAAAGTAATACACGGCATGTAAAATTTAAATTTTTAATAAAAAGTAAAAGATTACGCATTACTTATGGGGTTTAAAAAACGAGCCTTTAGGTAGATTGAAGTACTAATAAGACCACCGCAATCGGGCATACCCCGGGTAATGATTAATTAATTAATCGGCTAATTCTTCAGTCACCCCCTTAATATGATTTTGTCAAATTGGTCCTTTTTAAAACCAACTATTCTAATAACATATATCTATAACTGTTAAGGGGGTAAATCTAAAAATCAAGAAAGTTTACTTTACTTAAACTTATCAGACATATGAGCTAAACACGAATCTGACTAATTTCTAGTACAAGAAACACATATAGGGCCTAACCTAGGGTATTTGGTATATAGCTGATCGCTGAAAACCACATTATAGATATAGACATATTATTTCTATCGGAAACAAAGCAAAGAATAACTCAAAGTAAGAAAGGACAAAACCAGTCAGCTGAGAGAACCTTTTAACGATTTTGAGCTTGGATCCACCATCTATATATTTAATGAAAAATAATACAAATACCGACATTGAGGACCTGAGCACAAAGCTTATTACGACATCTGGACCAAAAACACTACAATGGCTTATCCAGATGATGAACAACTGTATTCAAATTAGGAGATACCCAAAGTCTAGAGACATGCCAAAGTTGTTACCTTGCTTAAACCTGGCAAAAACTCCAACGACCACAAAAACTATCGGCCAATATCTTTATTTTGTCAGCTATTCAAAGTGATGTACATCACAAATACTGAATCAAAGATGGGTACGAAAAATATCGGGTATCAGTGGTGGTATTTTTCAATCTAAATGCCGCTTACGACACCTTAACTTACAGAATATTTTTTGAAAAACTATATGGTATCCCCTTAGATAACAAACTCACTTATAATTTCTGCGTATGCCTACACAAGAGAATATTTTTTATATCACTCAATGGTAAAAATAGCAGATGAAGAACGGTCTCGCTTGGGGTAGCATAAAGGCACCTACACTGTATAACATTTACACAAACGAATGATCCATACCGGTAGATACTAAGACTTCTATTATATAGACGATACACCTATTATTGCACAATAAAAATAAACTATGAATCAATTTTTAGCCAAAACCCCTAAAAAGCTCGTGTGTGTTCCTTCAATTTCCCTAACATAGACGCCTTCACAAAACTGAACATCCAATAATGTCATGAAATTGTTGAACGTAGACTCCCTATAAATTCCTTGAGAATAGTTTGTATCGCACGGGGTCAGTCACAGATTATTGTTTAAAACTAAAAGGTAAATTGAGGACCAGAAATAATATTGTTCGCAAGCTTGTCAGCTAAAAATGAGGTGCACATCCTTCCGCCCTTAAAACATAGACGCTTGCACTATATGCATCTGCTGCCGAATATACCTTGTTAGAAAAATTATTATATTATTATGTTAGACATATTTATTTTGAGATAAACTTTTATCGAGATATCATATGTTGTACATAAATAAGACCAGAACTAAAATAATAAAAAAGCTTTATACAAGATATCGCAGAAGATTGGATGAAATAAAATTAGTTTTTATTAATCGGATGCTTACATAAAACGTACAAAGACATACTCACGTAAACAAAATATATTACCAAATTTTTGTAATTAAAAAAAACATCGAGTTTGGCATTGAACTAATAAAATTATATTAAATAAAAGAACAACATTTTTAAAAATGCAGACAAAATAAAATTTCCTATGCAACCGAATATTACATTAAATAATAAGCCCAAATCCTTTTGTATCTATATACCTGTTTTTAAAGAACCAGTTACCTTTCAGTACGTAGT
The DNA here is from genome assembly GCF_040954645.1 of Diabrotica undecimpunctata. NCBI lineage: Eukaryota > Metazoa > Arthropoda > Insecta > Coleoptera > Chrysomelidae > Diabrotica > Diabrotica undecimpunctata. The sequence continues at coordinate 158,287,067 of NC_092807.1, read as the reverse complement.
TATATCAGGTAATAAGATATCCTCTGTTACTCGGTGTAATGCGTATTAGATTACACTGTCTACGAACAGTAGATAAAAATAAGGAGCCCATATGAACCGTTCAGGGTATATGTTGAAAATATACGGTATAATCACACAGTTGCCAAACTCTCAGAGCTTACTTAAACCGATAAACGTATGGTTCAAATATACATTGAAGAAGATCTGTACGACCCCTATAATATATACACGTGAACTAAACGATATACATTTATGATACAGGGGTATTTACGGGCTCCAAAAAATTTTTATAAATTATTAAACTCTACATGTTGACGAATCGACAGAACCAATATTATGGAATGGTCAAGTGAGCTCCGTATATCGGTATCCACTTGACCACGGAGCTCAATTGAACCTGAATTTTAACATGGGCGGAGTCCACTTTATGCCGTAGATATATATATATATATATATATATATATATATATATATATATATATATATATATATGTATATATATATATATATATATATATATATATATATATATTTATATCCTTTTTTTATAAATTATATATATATATATATATATATATATATATATATATATATATATATATATATATATATATAATTTGTGTGGGGGGGTCGAAAATACTTAAGAGGATAGGCGCAAAATCTTGGTCCAATGCTATTTAAATGCATTCAATTTTTTCGAATTCTGAGAAAATTTAAACACTGAATGAAAGGTTAAATTATTACCGAAGGCAGAAAGTCCATGAAAACTTCTATAATATTTATTTTGATAAGTTACAGGGATGAAAATAAAAAGAGAAATAGTGTGATTTTTAATTTTAAATATTTCATTCAAAAGAAACTTTTTGTTTATTCTAAGGGACTTTCGGCCCTCGGTAATAATGTAATCTTTCATTTGCGTTTAAATGTTTTAAAAGTATTTACTAGTTTTCTCAGAATTCGAAAAAAATGAATGCATTTAAATATTATTGGACCAAGTTTTTGCGCCGACCCCCCTTAAACTCGCACACTCATATTTTGATTTTTTTCCGGCTTCTTCTTAAAATCCTATTTCTGATACCTTTAAACAAACAACCAGGCTACTGTTTGGTTTAGTGGTAACATCGTAGGTGGCCCTGTTACAATTGTAATCATAAATCTATGAATCTAGTCCCTACTGTTATTTGTCTGTCTCTCTCTCCATTTCTCCCCCCTAAACTGGTTATATCTGTCTTACTCCAGTTGTATCCATTTGTCACAAATTATGCAAAGGAAATTTTTACTTTCTTTGCTGAAGAGCTAAAGCTATGGTTTTTTACGGGACCAATTCGCTTTTATTTTTCTAAATTGCCTGTGTTTTCTGTTGGTTACTTGAGAAATATTCACGTTTTTCCAAAAAGTTTTGATTATTTATTGTGCACTGAAAATACTATCATGGTGTGTGATGTCCATTGTTTAGTATTTTTTTCCAAATATATTTTTAATTCTTATGACTTTTTCTATCTTCATTCTCATATAACGTTAAAGGTAACAAGTGAAAACTCATTTAAAACTAATTAAGAAATTCCTGCTATGAAAGAATCATCTGAACTATAGTCACTACGCCAGCGGGAAACGTTTAAATGTAAATGAAGCTGAATGACAATAATAACCGAGGGCGAGAAATGTGTAAGAAACTTTAATATAGAGGTAAATTATCAATTTCGCATTCACCTCTTGCATGCCGTGTTCATAAATACAAACCTCTAAGTTCGTAATATGCGGCACAGATGTGGGGACATTAAGCCGGGCAAGTGACATTACGTCACATTCCCAGACTGACTCGACGAAATGCTCTACTCCGGTGATTCATGAAGAAATTTTAGGTTTCATAACACGCTACCAGAAAGATATGACAATTGATGAACATTCTTTTGTGGGTTTATGCCGCTTTGAAAAAACTATGAAGCCAATTGGTTTTCGCCTTTGTTTCTGAATTACAAGGGAATATATATACATATATATATATATATATATATATATATATATATATATATATATATATATATATATATATATATATATATATATATATATATAGATTTGGAAACATTTTTACGGAACAGAACATAGGATTTTTAATACAATAACTCAGATGCTCTGATTTGCAACTAACCAGTATAAATTTCAATACAACGTCGTGATGTTTTATAATTAATTCATTTGTTCGACTGGAGTCTCAATTCATGCCGCGATGCTGCCAGTGTAAGTGTAAAAACGGAACACAGCTAGAGTGCATGTCAATACGCCGAAAACGTACGTATTTATAAATGTAAATATGGAATTAAAAATATTATTTAACTAAAAAAAATGGTTGTTTTATTTACAAAACGGCTTGAAGAAAAAGTAGATTTCTAAAAATAATAATAAAAAGCAATTTCAAAAATAAAATAATAATAATAATACACTCTTTTTAATTTGAAATTAGAGAGAAGAGGCAATCCAGTGGAACAAATAAATTAGTTATAAACCATCGCGACGTTATATAGAAATTTACACTGATTAATCGCAAATCAGGAAATCTCAGTAATTGCATTAAAAATCCTATGTTCCGTAAATAAAATTTCAAATTTGTATATATTTGTATATATATATATATATATATATATATATATATATATATATATATACATATATTTATATATATACTGTATAAAACTATATAAAACTCAATTTTGTTTTAGAAAAAAAAAATATTCAACAACTAAAGCTTTATTAGAAGTAATAGAACATATTGTTCACGATCTTGATGCAGATGAACCTACTAATGGATAAATGTGTGACCTTACAAAAGCCTTTGATTATGTGGATATGTGGAGTATTATGGAATAAGGGGTACCATCCACGACCTTTTAAAATCATATCTTACAGGAAGAACACAGATTGTTGCATTACCAGTTTGACCAGTTTCAACCGGAGTACCATAAGAATCAAGTACCAAGTGCTTTGTAAAACCCCAACTGCTGTGTTCTTTTTGCAGATGACACAACCTTATTATATAGAGGTAAAACGTATCCGTCCACTGTTAGTCAGGTGCTTTATTCGGGGATTATCTACGATGATATTAAATAGGTCTACTTGGCAAATCCAATTATGAGCCGATATTGGGTGTCTTACTTATTTTTGAATGCGAAATATCAACCACAAAAAATTTTGTTTGTAATATTTCTCTTAGTATACTCCTATTGTGATCAATCATAATCTGAGACTAATTTATTTAAGTAATTTCTGGTTTTTAGGAATCTTATTTATTGTGATACTAAAAATATAATGAAATGTAATAAATGTTATATCATTTTAATATGAATATATAATATAATTGAATATTTAAAAATACATAATGTTAATAATCCAAATTGTATATTATTCTAACTTATTACAAACCTTTGATTTTTGACTTTGTATGTATTCATGGCTTTAATAAAATTAACTTAAAATATTCTAAAAACATTTCAAGAATTCCCTTAAGCTGTAATCATCAACCTGCTATCGTAGGTGCCTTCACCAACCCACTCGTCCTTCTTCTTTCATTCCCTTCGTTCGTTATTACCGCGGGGCTTTCAAGACATCAGAAAGTGTAGCGGATGATGACTCCGTGGAAATTGGATGTCACTTGGAGGTGTCACACAGAACAGTGTTTTTCCAGCACAAGCCCGAGGCCACAGCCAGCCGCGATGAGAACCAGACAAATCAGCTAGAAACAAATGAGCAGAGCCCGGCTATGCCAGGCCGACTTTCCTGCTAGAAAACTCGGGGGATTGATGAAAGGTGCTTTGGAGGAGAATGGAGACAGACGACTGCTATTCACGAGGAATACACTGCGAAAAAGTGGTGAATTATTATTGTAATATATCTACTGTGACACATTTTCCTATAACTAAAGAAATTTTGTTAGAAAATATAATATGCCTAACTTCATACTGATCTTTTTACGAATAAAAACCGCATTCGGTGCCGTTTGTGTATTATTCTTAAGGTTGTCCTATTTTTTTTTAGAAAACTACGTTCAAATTATATAGAACAATGTATTTTAATGCAGTATGTTTATGATTTTTGAGGTTTTCTGAGTTTAACTCTGCGTTGAATAATTTTATGTTTTGTTTGTCAATGTTTTGATGACATTTCCCCAAGAACGCACTTGCCATTGTCAAGTCAGTTTAGTCCTGGTTCTTTCTGATGTTTGAGGAGAACTGATTTCTAAGCAAACAAGCAAGCAACATTCAGGTGTTACAATTCATTGGGATGAGGAAGATTAGTCCGTGCAAAAAATCAGGGACCAATCCACTCCATCCCAATACTACAACCATCCTACATTCATCCCCCATGTTCTATAGAGGCATCAAATCGGCAAAAGCTTGTCATTTAAGAGTCCTAAGTACCAGGACACTCACATTATATTCTACTCCAAATTATACAGGACAGCGTGAAGCAATAGTGCCGCCATCGTCTCTATTGACTTATCATCAAACTGTGTTGTTTGTTTAGACAGCAAGTCCTTGCTCTGGGCTAGGCCGAAGCCCTTGGGTTTACCATGGAACACAAATGGACAATTCTTGGGAAGTTGTACACTGGTTCGGGCTTCGGATTATCCTAGATGACAACAAACTGTAATCTTCAAAACTCGGCCCTTCAATTTCTTCTTAAAACCATGTGTACCTCTCAAATGGAGGCACACATGGTTTCATACAAATCTGTCAGATAAAGCACAACACAACCATTCGGTGATTAACTCAACAAAAACTGCCACATTGCATTTTGAGCTCAAATTCACCTCTCCAGAAAAAAATTTGATGGCTTTGAAGACTACCACGCCGAAAACTATCTCTTCCGAATCTCAAATCCCAACTTCACTAAACTTCACTGTTTTCCGATGACAACAAAACGAATAACGAAAAACTATTACGAATTTAAAAGAGAAAAATTCGGACTAAACAAGGACCTGACTCGTATCGTGGTCTACTGCAGAGTGACATCATTCTTAAGAATCGATCTGTGGATATTTATTTGACGCGCAATATTAAGTGGAATCGACACCAAAGAAATACCATCTGTGTTATATAAACAAACTTAAAATGATTATGTCATCAATCTCAGCGACGCAAAAAGATTGAAAATATTATTCGCTGTTTTAAAACATACTAAAGGAAAATAGAAATGCTACAAAGTTTGAGAACTTTAGACTCCCAAAACCTTTCTATACAACTCATATTTGACACGTTTTTTTCTAAGATCCTTGCTTTATCGGTCACTTAATATAGTCTTCACTTCTTAGAATTTAAACCACTTCAACAATTGTTCATTTGACGCTTTTATATTGCAAAAGAAATGCAAAAACAACAAGAAGATATAGTTCTTAATCATTCTGTGTGTCCACATTTCTTCTTCAATTGTTAGCAATGAACTGTTTATTATTCTATAGATTTTCAGTTTTTTAAACAATTTTCATACCACTTGTCTTCTCATGCTCTATTGGCACATACTACGAAAAAAATTCTTAGCTAGAATTCAAGGTATCATATTTTGGCAGGTTTTCTATTTGACCACCTATTTGATAACTAGACTTCGGCCTATATGCAAATAAAAATGTAGAAAATATGCGCATAAATATGCACGTGTTTACCCGAAAATATGCAAATATTTTACAAAATATGCATACAAATAAATAAAAAAATCATAAAATAGTAACAATTTTATTTAAAAAAAAAGTGTACATAACTAAATATTTCCTACTATTCATTAAGATTTACATTTATTTTAAGTAACTACATCATTTTTAAGTATGAATAAACTTATTTAGAATTATGGTAACAATAAATGACCAAGTGGTGTTCAAAATTTTCTAACAAAAACTTGTGGCTTCTGTCTGAGTACATATATTTATATATGGAAAAACTTCGTTCAACATCAACTGATGTAACGGGAGCATTTTTCAAACTAACCAAAACATTTGGTTCTAAATTAATTGTTTCCGAAATATTTCCAGCTAGAACACTGACTACTTCAGAAAGAATATGGTAACCTTTATTTTTTTCCATAGTAGCTTCAAATTTTTTTAAAATATCTTTTCCAATATTACCTCTAACGTTCCGACATGACGCAAATTCTTTTATTAATGCTGTACTTTCGAACAATGACAGTTTTGGTGATTCTAACTGAGTAATTGTTTTTTGAACAAAACTAAAATTTGATTTTATAAATGAAAGTTCTTGTTGAAGCAAGTTACTCTGAAAAGTTCGTTTAGAATCCAAAAGAGATTGGGAACTTTCATCTGTTAACGTATCAATTATGTTCTTTATTTTAACAAAATGATCTGCATAAAAATTAGCTGCTTCTAACCATGTTCCCCATCGCGTTAAAATAGGTTGTGAAGGAAGAGGAATTTTAGGTAGCATTTCTTTATAAAGTTGAATTCTTATAGGAGATTTAAGAAATACTTTTTTGACACTGGATATCATGGTATTTACAAGAGGAAACTTTTTTCGTATTTCCTCTGCAACTCTGTTTAATTCATGCGCTACACAAGTAACATGTATTAAATTTGGGAAAAATATTTTTGTCCTGCTTTCACCATATAAGGAGTAGCATCCGATAAAATAAGCAGTAATTTATTAGAAGGAATAGTTGTCGGAAGAAAAAAAGTTGCTAATGTTTCTTGTATAAAACGCGAAATTGTTAAAGCATTTGTTTTCTCAAGTTGCTGGCATGAAATAAGATGAGATTTTGGTAAGGTATCTTCTTTAAGAACACCAATCAATAAATGAGCAATATACTTTCCTGAGGAATCAGTGGTTTCGTCTACAGATATGTAAAAATAATTATCTGCATTTTCTTCCTTAATATTAATTAACACCGACGAGTATAGCCCGTTCACATTATTTCTTCTTAGAGACCGATCACTTGGAACATTAAGTTTGCAATATTTTTTTAGAAACGAACTAAAATTTACATTTGCTAATTTTGAAAGCGGTATATTTGCAGACACTAATGCGCGACACAAGTCTTCATTAAAAGTTTCTTGCTCATCTAATTTTTTTGAAGTAGATTGGAAACATTTAGCCATTGAAGTTTGATGTTTTCCTCCTATTTTTCCTTTTTTTGCAATGTGTGAAGCAGTTCTCACATGTTGGTCTATCTGAAATTTCTTCTCACATGCTATCTATAAATAAAAATAAAAACCTTTATTTTAACCCAACCTTTAAAATATAAAAATATACAAGGTGTTTTTGGTTAATCAAATAACTGGTTTGGAAAAAAAACACTCGCTAAGTGTTTTAAATGCAGTATTAATCCACAAATTAGTTTTTGTTACTAACCATTAGTACATCATATAACTTATTTTAAAATTCAACAAAAGTTTCTTTTTTGTTAATTCAATTACAATAAAAATTGTATTTTAGAATAGCTGACTTCATAAAAAAAAAAGTAAAGGCGAAAAATTTTTCTAAATACACACCATTGTATTGTACCATGGACAATTTTTTCTCACTAAAGGAAGCTATTTTTCATTTAAAAACAACCTACGAGTACTAAATTTCAAGTAAATACGTTTATTGGTTTTAAAGTTATTGTTGTTATTAACTAAAAGAATTTAATTTTTTTTTAATTTTAACACCCTGTATCTCGAAAAGTAAATAAGTTTGATCCCTCATTAACTATATCGTTTTGTTCAATTTTTCGAGAAGTATCTACAGTCAAACGTTGTAAGTGTCATTTGGAAACACCCTGTATGTATGAAATATTAGATATTTAATAGAAAATATTAGATACTTACAATTTTGCCACAGACTGAACAGTAGATTTTTCCCATATCCATAGACAGCTCTTTATAAGGTTTAATCCAAGTTGAAGCACTGGTTGTTTTAGGCATTATAAAATCACAATCTTCCTTTTTGTTACGCACAACGAGTGTTTACGCTTTGAATATCAAAACAAAAATGATTTACAAATCTGAGCATCAAATTAGAAATGTTTAGGTACCTAATTCAATAAACTGGGAGATTTTGGAAAATCCCTAAATTAGGAACAAAACTATTAGCCGTTTACCTGCAGTTAAGATACAATAAATTGTAGATAGATTTGGGGATTAGATCATAAAATGCAAATGAGCGAACCCTTAGCGATTATCCAATAACTGAATGCCTCAGTGACCGAGACTTTCTAAGAATGTTGAGGGCTACTTAAATTGATCTTCTTTGAAATTGTAAATGTTTTGTACCTGTAGAGATTACGTGCTTAGATCATTTCTTGATTAAAATGACTACAAAATTTTATACAAGAATTGAAATAAATTGGTATGTTTAAAAATTTTCAAATACAGTATAAAAATCTGAACTTTTATGCACTTTATGCAAACTTTTATACAAATATGCCAAAATATGAAATATTTGCATAAAATATGCACAATATGCAAAATATGCAATATGCATATTTGCCGAAGTCTATTGATAACATTTCTTGTTATCCTAATCTTTTCTCAATATTTGTTGTTATCTTTTATTATATTTCCCTCGCTCATTTTGACTCTTAATTCGTTAGGAGCCCAGCTGAAATATTGCACGTGTTAATATTTTTTTATTAACATACCACAACTTTTCTTAGTGTAAATAGTAAAAGGGAGGAACAGAGAGATAGGTGCCGTGTGTCGCCAGGAAATTAATCTTCTACCGGCTCGACTCGTGAAATATGAAATTCCGAATTAGAAAAGAAAGTTTTTCAAGGTTGAGACGACCGACCCGCTTGTTTGTGTGTGACTGGAGAAGTAAATGTAGCGGAAAATTAAAGGAAAATTCTTCCAAATACTGTACCTAATGGATTAAGTGATGAGATTAGCAATCCACCGATAAGGTGACGTTTTTAGGACGATTCCAATGTACCGTTGTTTTTTTTTTGTTGTTGTTCAAGCAATATGTTTGAAAGAACCCTGGATCGAAAGTTAATATTTCGCCAAAATGCAGAAATCAATTGTTTCTGAATTACAGGGGTCCAAAGTGTCCAAAGTACATACTTGTCAAATATTATACAATATTTTAAATATATTGAAATTAAAATTATGGTATAAAATTAAATATATAATATTAAACTGACACTTTGAACCACTGTAACTCAGATCGATTTCTGAGTCTGAATAACTTTTAATCGGCACGACCACTCTCTGCAAAGTTTCAGCCAATTTAACTAAAACCACTGATATCTGGTATCTTCATGTACTTGCATAGTATGCCATACTTTTTAAACAAGAGTTTGCAGCTGCAAATTTTATATGCATAGGACGAGATTCCCCAAAGAATTATGCAATATGTCAGGATACTATGAACCATTCTAAACTACAGTGACCTAAGAATATCTCGACTCACATAAGTAGCCAATCTGCGCATGGCAAAAATCTGTGAGACAAGCTTCTTACACAATCCTTCAATATGGTGCGTTCAGTTCAAACTTGTATCCATAGTAACACCTAGTAATTTTACTGATTCAGATGGCTTAACCCATCTATCGAAACTAAATACTATTGTCTGAAAATCCACAAGGAAAATAATTCCTGCAGCTGGCTGTATACCACGTATAACAAAAAGAGGTTAGTCTTTGTATGTGGGTATATTTTATTTTATAAAAACCCTTTAAAGGGCACCATTAAAAACACGAACGTTTTCGGAACAACTGTTCCATCATCAGGTTAAAATACCTAAAATAAGTATAAACCATTTAATTACAGCAAACGTGGTTTAAAATTTTGACTAAGGTTAAAAAAAGCAAAATGGTTATACTTACAGGTTACCATGCCTGAGCCACCAAAATATTTGGGTAAAAACCCTTTAAAATGTAATGTGTTACCAAAGATTGTACATGATGTTGATAATATTATATGATGTTTAATATTTTAATTAAATTTTACTTCAGGTAACATACACCCATGCTTAAGTGAGTTCCAGTGTCCGGAGAGTAAACCTCTTCAAACGGACTTCAGCTGGTAACTGATTGATAAGATACCCATGAACGGTGTCAAAAACAAAATGTCAATGTACCATGAAACAATATTAGTTAAACATAGTATTACTACAGCCAAAAGATTAAAAAACTTTGATGATGTTAAAATGATAACAGCAATCCAGGTGTTGGGATTTAAAAATTTTTCTATAATTATTTAATATTGGATATAAAAGATGTAAATTACTGGTGTTGTTGAAGGGCATGTTTAAGAGAATGACGTATGCATTAGGCAGCTTATGTTACTCTTTATCGTATGGAGTGTGGTCTAAAAAGTGTAATTTGTGACGAATTAGCTTAAATATATGGAAATGTCCTTTTATGTTGCTTACATCTAGGACAAGGAAAAAAGAATAGTATATATTTGTAGCTAATGTAAGACTTCGTATTTAAATGAAATTGTTTAATACTGCTCGTATCGTAAAAAATTTAATATAAGTGAGTCCAATAGATTGAGAAAAGGGATTAAAAATCTTCCGGCTGAAGGAATTAAAGTTATAATATATGTGATTAAATTTAAAAAATTGAGAAGGCTGAGATCCTCAGAGACCTGGCAAGAATAAAAGTAAATGAAATGACTAAAGAATAAAGGAGAGTGGGTTAAAGGAAAATAAATGAGTTAATCAACAAAATTAGAGATGATAGAGGTCCTTCATGCTTAAAGCATCTAGCACCCTGAACAAAATATATTTTGGTTATATTAAATTCGGTACATAAAAGCCTGAAATTTTATTTGTGAGTATGATGTACTCAGTTGTTGACTAAGAGAGGGGAGCAATGGTTGGTTAAGGGTTTTGGCAAAGTGGGAGAAAGTGAATTCTGATGAATTGCTGGATTGTGTTTAAATGGTTACTGAGTTTAGAACTAATGAGTGGATGGTAGATATATGAAATGACAGAGAAATAGCAAAAGAAAAAAGAATGGACAGGAATATGATGTAAACGTGAAGATTGTAAAATAATGAAATAGTGAGGTATGATAGATATCATGTTAACAATAGGGGGCTGAAAAAATTCTTTTGGAGGGAGTGTTGTGACAGTAGTGTAGAGAGAATGGTTGTTTTAAAAGCAACAATTGTTGAGAATGATTAAGGTGTTGACATTTATAGAGGAAGGTCAGATAAAGAAGATGGGGTAAATTTGAGAAGTGTGGGTTATGAGAAGAGTTGTCGGTGTAAGGGTTGAAAGTCACGGTTGAAAGATACATGGCGATTAACGCAGTTGGGGCTTCTTTGCTTTTCTTTGACTATTTCCAAGTCTTCATATAGATCTAATTTTAGAAAATTTTTTTTGGGGTATATTATGTAACAAAGAGACGTCTTCTGGTATGTTTATGTGCAAGATGTTGTGAGAAGGTGGAAGTGTTCTCTTTTTTAGTGTGTTCTAGGGAACGGGAAGTTAGTGATCTACAGGTTCTACCTATATATGTAGCATCACAATCAGAGCACTGTAATTTGTAACTGGGCACTATTGTCTGGGTTTTCTGCTCGTTTCACTACGTTAGAAAAATTGATTAACAGAAAGTAGGCAGACTAAATGAAGTTTGCACAGATGACATAGGGCGTATGCCTATGATGGAATTAGCTTTTCTGTCAAGACATAGAATAGAACAGAATATTTAGTCTACCGGACACAGAGAGAGAGAAGGCTAATATTTATTCTACCGGAAAGAAAGAGAAAGAAAGAAGACAGAGGGCGCCAACTACTTTTTGAATAAAAAAAATAGTAAAAAAGAAGCTGGAGGTTAAGGAATTAATAGATTAATCAAGAAATTAAATAATTATTTAAATATAAATTAATAAAGATGTGACGTTTATAATGTTACAACCTTGTAAATAGTGTGGCACATTCGATAATGATAAATAATTAATCATAACTGATGAGGCAATCAATTTTACAGAAGAAAAATCAGAAGATGATTGATCAGAGTCTGGTCAATTGTCGCTCTATAAATAAACCTTGCCATACCGAAACCTAGCCAAACAGGAATATTAATGTAGAAAACTGAAGTCGGGTAACTAGTTTTTTAACCATTGTAGCTAATCAATAGCGGTTATTATATTTTTTACAGGTCTGCTTTTCCGATAAATCAACTTCTCAGATTTTTGTAGACAAAAAGACATTTAAAAGATGAATGCAAAAAATTGGCAGAGAAATGCACAAAAAAAAGTTCCATCTAGACCTCCACATAGCAAGAGAATTTTTCCTTAGTAATGTTATGACAATTATAAAGTGGTTTTTTAACCCCAGACCGATAAATCCAGGGAATTAAGATTCAGTATTAATAGAATATTCAAGTTCCGAAAATAATGTACTTATAGGACTATTAAATGTATGCCTGTACACTTTATAAGTAATAGTTGAATCCAGTTTATAAAAAACGATCCATCATTCGTATCAAATAATCCTTTCAATTTAAAAACAGACCATTAATGGCCCATTTCCCTCTAGAACAACAAAATCGAAAAGCAATCAATCTGGAGCGTATCCAGGTTCAAATAAAGCCCGTATATATCGAATACCGAACACACCTACACCGTAAGGTGATGCATTTCGTCAGTGGACGTAGTCGACGAGGTGGACAATCCCCCAATTCCGTCGGTGGCTAAGCTTCCAACCGGTCTGTTTGATGGATTACCCCATCGATTAAAGCCGATTGCCGTACAGGATTCACATTTGGTGATATCTGCGCTTCTGGTCTTTCAGTGATACTACTCTCGAAATATATATAAAAGTGACGAAAAGTTCTAAAGAACGATTACATGTTTTACCTTTGATTAAAGCTATAAAAAGTTTAAGATCACTTTTAATATATTTTAGAGTATACAAGTGACTGTATTATAAAGTGGTAGGAGAATCTTATTTTTGATTCATTTTTTATATTTATTTGATTAAAAACTTAATGAAATATTAAAAGAATTACTCGATAAAGCAACATAATTTATAACAAACAATAGTTTTAATGAAATAAAAGGCAGACATCGAGCACAGTTTTTTATTATTAACTTGCCCAAGTACTTACGCTCTCAGAGCATCTTCAGGGGTATCTGACATAAGCCAAGAAACGTTTTTTTAAGTGAAGGAGGACCAATTAACTTTGAAAAAACTCGTTGATGGTTGATAAAAAAAAATTTATATAACGTTTTAGACTTATTTCGTCACAATTATATGCTATCCAGCAGTTCTATGAATGTTATAAACACTAAATAATGCATTTATACAACACTAGACAAAGGACAAACAGTTTAAAAACAAATTTCAAAATTTAAGAACCTACATTTAGGGTGACAGCAGGAGAGAGAATGGCTCCTGGTATTAACGGAAATGTTAAAGTGACATCTGACATATGACAACTTGCATGAGCAGTCACCAAAGTTGAAAACAAAGTGTGTATATATATATACAAGGATTTCCACAGTTTTCACTGTATTCCTTCACTCAACCGTTTTCTCCAATTTTTCCTGTTTAGCCAGTCCCCTTCCTGTAGGTTTCTTCTACTCATTGCTTCGTCCACCTCATCTCTGAAAGATCTTCGGGGTCTGCCTCTCTTTCTTCTTCCTATCGGGCTCCACTCTGTTATTCTATTTATCCACCGATTTTGGTCTGCTCTTCTTCATGTCCGTACCATGTTAATCTCCATGTTATTTATTCTGTCTCTTCTTGTTACTCTGCAGCTTCTCCTTAGGAATTCCATCTCTGTTGCTCTTATTTTGTTTTTGGTTTTCTTATTTATTGTCCAATTTTCACACCCATAAGTGAGGATACTTCTTGTCATGGTATTATATATTTTTTTCTTTGTTTTCATGCTGATGTTCTTATCCCATAGTACCGGGTTCAATTTTCGTATGCAGTCTCTTGTTTGTCCTAGTCTATTTTTTATATCTTCCTCCGTTGTTCCTTTGTTTGATATTATGAAACCTAAATACTTATACTTGTCTGTTCCTTTGATTTGTTTACCTTCGTCTATTTCCAGCTGTTTTATTTCTGTATTCTCCGTTGTTAGGTATTCAGTTTTCTTTAGGTTTATTTCCATCCCATTCTTTGTATATTCCTGCTCCAGTTTTCTCATCATAAAACTGAGGTCATCCTCGTCTTGTGCGATCACTATTTGGTCGTCGGCAAAACTTAGCGTATATAGATATTCGTTCCTTACTGGTATACCCATTCCTTCGCACTTTCTTTTCCATGGTTTCAGGGTTTTTTTCAGGAATATTTTGAACAGGGTGGGGGATGTGGAGCAACCCTGTAGTAGTCCCTTTGTCGTCTTAAATGGCCTGCATATTCTATTGCCCGTTTTGATAGCTAATTCGTTATTCTTGTAGAGTGCTTTTACCGCGTTTATTAATCTTCGTGGAACTTCGATGTCTTCCATTGCTTCCCATAGCTTGGTTCTAGGTATTGAGTCATATGCCTTCTTAAGATCAACAAAAGCCAGATGGACGGATCTATTTTTGGCCATTCTTTTTTCTATTAGTTGTTCGACCGTGTAAATGTGATCTAAGCATGCTTTCCCCGCTGTGAAACCTGCCTGGTCTTCTCCGATTTTATCTTGTATATATATTTCTAATTTTTCCTTTATGGTCTTTCCATACAGTCTGCCTATAGATGATATATTGCTGATTCCCCGATAGTTTTCGCAGTTTTTTCTATTTCCTTTCTTGTATATTGATGTCATATATGCTTGGGTCCATTCTGCCGGTAAGTCTTCTCCATTCAGTGCTCTCTCAAACATTTTATGTATCATACGGAATAACTTTTCCGATCCGTTTTTTATCAATTCATTTGGTATTCCGCCGGGGCCTTCTGCTTTTTTGTTCTTTAAAGTTTTGATCGTTCTTTTTACCTCAGCTAGGCTTAATTCGATTTCGTCATGTGTGTAGATTTCTATTCCGTCTATTTCTGATTGTTTGAATTCGGGGCGGTCTTCGGTTAGCAATTTTTTATAGTATTCTTGCCATTCGTTTTCTTTGATTTGACCGATCTTGATTTTCTCTGTCTTATTTCTTTGGAGCGACTTTAAGATGCGCCATGACTCTGAATTTCTCGTTCCTCCTATGTGCTGTTCTATCTCTGTGCATGTTTTTTCCCATCTTTCATTTTTTTCATTTGCTACTTTTCTTTTCACTTCTTTATTTTTTTTTCTGTATAGTTCCAAGTCCTCATAGTTTTTTGTGTTCAGGTATTTTATATGAAGTTCTTTTTTCTCTTTTATGCATGTTAGTGTGTCTTCGGTTAATTTCGTAGTTTGTTGGGTGTATTTTTGGTCCACTTCTCCAAGAGCTTCTAGGGCTGCTGTCTTCATGCAGGTTTTTATGTGTTCGTATGTTTGTTCTAATGATTCATACCGAAACTCTTCTAGCTTTTGGTCTAATCTTCGCTTATATAGGTCTTTTATTGAGTCTTCTTCTAATAAATTGATTTTGAATTTCTTTTCTTGTGTTGAGCACGTATTGACAGGTGTAGCCGGAGCCGTAACTTGGTCAGACTC
This sequence comes from Diabrotica undecimpunctata, assembly GCF_040954645.1. Classification (NCBI taxonomy): domain Eukaryota; kingdom Metazoa; phylum Arthropoda; class Insecta; order Coleoptera; family Chrysomelidae; genus Diabrotica; species Diabrotica undecimpunctata. The sequence continues at coordinate 158,271,560 of NC_092807.1, read as the reverse complement.
TCCCTGGGTCGGTTTCTGTTGGGTCCATATGAAGGGGAATTCCATCCAAGCGATTACTAGTTTGTGATCTGTGCCGCATTCTGCGCCTCGCTTTACTCTTACGTCTTTTATTTTTATCGAGCTTTCGTGGTTTACTATAACATAATCAATAATAGACCTCAATTTTCTTGTTTCTTGTGTCCAAGTGTATTTGTGTATGTCTTTATGTTTGTAGAAGCCGTTTGTGATCTTTAAGTTGTAGTTACAAAGTGTGTAAATGGAGTATAATGATACTAGTTTAGTTAAACCCACACTCAATGTGAAAACCATAAAATTAAAAATGTCAAAGCATTACTCAAGACCAACTGACCAACAGTGATATTAAAAATATTAAAATATACAACTGTGGAGATGGTATATCTAAATTACGAAAAGATATGGAGAGTGAAATAAACGCCAAACATCAATCAACAAGCTTGTTCGTGATCAATTGATCACGAATAAGCTTGTCTTGCAACTTATTGATGAATGAAATATTAATATTAATTAAAGTATGAAATTAATATGAAAATAGGTACGTGGAACGTCAGTATGTATCAACCTTGTAAAATGCATAACATGTTTCAAGAAATATGAAGAATAAATATAAGTATATTAGCTGTAAGCGAAACATGGTGACTTAACTCAGGATACCTTTCGACAGAAACCGGTACCTTATATTACTCGGGAAATATTGACAACCAGCATAGATGTGGAGTAGCAATTATTGGCGATACAGAGGTCAACAAGTCAATAGAGGGTTTTGTCCCAATCTCAGAAAGAGTGATGCTACTACAAATAAGATCCAAGTATATGCTACAACGACGGATGCAGCAGAAGATGCAGTAGAAACATTCTACCAACAAATTGAAAATGCACTGAAAATGACAAAGAACAGGGAAATCACGGTAGTTATGGGCGATTTTAATGTAAAAGTCGGCAATGGAAGAGCTGGTTCAATAATGGGAGATCAAGGACTAGGAGAACGTAACAATAGAGGAGATCGTCTAATACAATTCTGCCAAGAACAAATCGATTATATAATGATTAAAGAGAGATATCGTAACACCATCAAATTAATTAAAACATATCCAGGAGCAGATATCACATCAGACCATAACCCACTAATCGCTTAAGCTTAAGCTTAAGCTTAAACGTATTAGAAAACCCCAAAGAACTCCAAAATTAGATGTTAGAGAACTGAAAAAAGCTGGTATAAAAAACAAACTCCAAGAGAAAATATACGAAAACTTTGATAAATTAGATCGAAACACCTACGAGACAATCCAACAATGGGAAACATTAAAAAATTGACTCCTCGTTCCATGCAAAGAGATATTAAAAGAACCGATAAGAAACAGTGATGACTAGAAACAATTGGATGACCGACGAAATACTCAGCATGGTTGGACCAAAGAAGACAAGCCAAGAACAAAGACAGTCACAATTACAAAATCATTAACAATGAAATCAGAAAAATAATAAGAGAGGCAAAACAAACTTACTATGAGGAAAAATGTAAAGAGATAGAAGATCTTCAGAACAAATATGACCTATTCAACCTACATATAAAGGTCAAAGAAATGGCAGGGCTGCAAAAAAGAAACCAACAGAACTTTTTTAGGTAAAAATGGAAATACTATAATAACGACTGACGAAAAGCTAAAACGATGGAAAAAATATATGGAAGAGCTCTTCGACGACAAAAGAAGAAACCTACAAGACATATCTTTCGAGGACAGAAAAACAAGTATAGAAATTACAAGGGAAGAAATATTGTATGCACTAAAGGACACCAGAAACGGAAAAAGCCCGGGGCCAGATCAACTGCCTATTAATATCTATAAAATAATAAAAATGAGTACATGGATATCCTCTTAAAGCTCTTTAATGAAATTTATCAGTCGGGTGACATGCCCAATAAATAGAATAGAGAATGCACCGACCACCTCACTATAAGCCTAATGTCTCATACACTTAAAATGTCTTTGAAGATCATCCATAAACGCATTCACCAAATACTTGATATGGATAATGAAGAACCCCAATTTGGATTCCGAAGAGGTGTAGGTACCCGTGAAGCTCTTTCTACATTCAACGTACTAATCCAGAGATGCTTGGATGTGAACCAAGATATGTACGTCTGTTTCATAGATTACAACAAGTAGTTTTTCCTTCTACTAATGTCATGTATTGATATTAAAATTATGAATAGATGAATAGTTCATAGATGAACTAGTATTGATATTAAAATTATGTTTACTGGACAATAAATGGTGACCAAAACTTGAAGAGTTTGGTCTTTTCAAATGTTCTGTGATTCTAGTAGAAAACTTTCGAATGGTTCTACCTACATAAGAGGCATCACAATATTATATTCCACTGCAAGTAGATTCCTTGGAACTCCCAGTTATTTATTTTTGTATTTTATTTAATCAATCAATGAATTTTATTTCTCATTATTTTATATTCTTCTTGAGATTGTACGGTTTTTATAGATTGAAATGAGAATTATAAAATTTGGAATTAAACTACAAATTTTCTCCTCTGGGAAAATTTTGCTGGAGTATTACTGGAATGTGACTCTCAACAGTCGTTCTGTTGTATGGATAGTTACCTTGCTTTAACCGTTTGTAAACACAGTTGGAAATAACATCAGGATTCATTAAGTATTTGCAGAAAACGGAATGGATTTAGGGGAAATAAATCGTTGTTGATTCTGAATGGTTCTAGTAAACAGTTATGTACATCCCGAGTTTATATTGAAATCTAATGACATTCGCAGGATTGTGTTTACAGTCAATATTAATAATGATTTTGTGTCATAAAACATCACGTGTATTTTTTTTTAATTTACCTGCATGCTGAAATATTTTATTCGCATTCCTATGTTGTTTCTTTGTCATTACTAGGTATGGTTAACATATCTTTTACATTTTTTACATAAAACACCTTATTATTATATTTTTTAGGCTGCTAAACTCAAATATTTTTTTATTAACTAATCCTTTATTATAATCTATCTATACAATCTCAACCTAAACATTTAGGTGGAGAATAGACAATAAGTAATAGCACTGACAATTAAAGAGTTTTGACATGCAGGGAGGCATCCAGTGATGCACCTATTTTTTAAACTTAGTCTTCAATATTGACGATCTTTGACACCTATTCATACATAATACATATAGATTTAGTATTAATCAATTAACTCTAACGAAACTTTTCTTTTAACTTTGAACTGTATGTAGTACATTTACTAAAATTTTTTCTCTGTATGTTTTTTCGCGAACTTTTTAGTATCATCTTAGACGTATTTTAGTACGGCGTCTTGACGTATGGCTTCATTGGTTATAAACCATGGAACCCTTAGTATTGTTCATAATACTTTGGTTTAAAATCTTTTTGTTATTTCAATATTGGAATGTGCGGCGGTTTCCCATAATTCTAGTCCATTTGTCCAAATTCGTTTCAGAATGGATTTTATTTTAAGTTGATAGTTTTGATTTTCTGCGTAACAACTTAAGCATGTTTAAAATTTCTTTAAATTATTCCCCTTAGACAATTACTTTCACGCCGCCTATGTCTATATATTTTGTTAAAAGCCTTAAAAATACCCCAACAGCAACGAGCGATTTGTTACGCTTTTTTTTTTTAACAATGAAATATTTCACCAAATGTTCCCTGCTCTTTTTATCTATCATTTGCTAAATAGAAACGTTTCCTAGTAACAAAGGAATCAGTGCCTATTGTCAAGTACCCTGCCTACCTTCTAGGAAAAGCAGAGCTGTTGGTTTTCGGTGAAAGTATAATTCCTGTCGGGAGATAGTGGTTATGTTACAAAAATGACCACACTAGCCTTGCCATTTAAATATCATTCTTGCGTGGCACTCTTCAGAAAATACTCCCACTCCTTTTTTATCCGTAGCTTGTCTAAGAACAGAATTCTAATTCATTTTCGAGTTAGTTCCTGTGGCAAGCAGTTTGTCTCCATCAAACGGCGGTAAGTGTATTTTCAATTCACCCTTATCTATATATATATATATATATATATATATATATATATATATATATATATATATATATATATATATATATATATATATATATATATATATATATATATATATATTCACACAGTGATTCCTATATTAACTATTTTCTCTTTTGTCAAACAGACGTCTTCCAATTCGAAGGAACGAAGTCACTTCTGTTTGCCGATTATTCGTCTCTGCTGTTCGACGCTTTCATTCGTCTCTACCTTCATTTGTCTTTTCATTTATCTCTACTACTTACTACTACCTGTGCTGTCCCTGTCCGGCTGCTTCTCTTTTCGTCTGCCTAAATCAATTTGAGAGATTACTGATTGAAGATCGTAATTCGTATATACAGTGACCGGAAGTAAAAATATTTTTATCAATAACTCAAAAACTATAAATGATAATTTGGTGAACTTACATTTTTTAACTCTTCGTTGAATTCTCTATTGATTTGACTAATAAAAACGAAACCGGAAGTTGACCTCAAAACCGGAATGCAATTTTTAGTTCATTAAATGTCGACATGGATATCATTTAGCAGTTAATTTTGCATGCTCATCACGAATCCGGTGTCAGATTTGCTCTATCTTGACGTTTTATGCGCGTTTCGGGTCACTTCCGGTGTCGGATCGCAACCGGAAGTACATATTTAGATTCGTCTCGACGAGACCTTTCGATCCATATATACATTGTGGGGTCTAAAACTTAAAGTAAATTTTAACTTCCGGTCATCTCAAAAAAGTGAATTTTTGTACCAAAAGTCTATCTTGACAATCTCATATGTAATACTAATAAGATTCCGAAAAAATATTTTAATTATCTAATATGGTCTTTGAGTAAAGTGTTGGACAAGAAAATGGCTTAGCGTTTTAGTATATAAGATTTGTTTTATCATATAATCAGTGTATATGTGTCGAAATATTAAGTGTGTACCGCACAATCATAATACCTTTTCTCTCGCGGTTTACTTTATTCTCGCGTGATGATTTCAATATTATTGGAGCTTCTTTGCTATCAATTTGTGTTGGTTTCGTTCTAATGTCAATAAAAAGATCTTCAATATATTTAGTCCATAATTGTTTAAGTTCAATTGGGTTATTAATAGGTTTATTGTTTTTGTTAATTAATAGGTTAGGTGTGTTTGTTCGTGATTTTCCCGATAGAGTTTCTTATGTTAATTATAATGATCATATTTTTTCTGCAAATCCTCCATTTTAATGCATGTTTTAATTATTCACTTTTTAAAACATTTCCTAAGATCACTTATTCATTTGTTTCCCATTTTATTCATTAAAAAACTATATTATGGATACTTTTTAACTGTCGTTTATCCTTGTAATAACATCGACAATGTTTGGGATACGCGTTAACTATAAAGCTTTGAAACAGTGCACGATGCCGAAGATTGTAATGGGCAATGACATGCATGGTGCGTTTCAATTGGTATAAAACGTGCTGATTAGTCGGTATGTGCTGAAACATGGCGAACAGACCGGATTTTTAATATAACATCCGTAATAGAGATCATTTTCAAACAGGTCTGCCCTTCTATAATTATTAGTTGGAATAACACGATGTGCCATAGATAATTCGGTATGAAATAAGCGATGGGGATGGTCGGTCATTAACATCAAAATGTTTAGCTATTCCCGCTCAAACTTTATGGTGAACTGCAACAAGAATGTGATATCGAATTCATAGCGTTTATATTGACACTGCGTCTGTGTTATTCACGTGGAAATTTAATTTAATTTTAAAACATATTGTAACGTTAAACCGATATTGTTCGTAATGTTTATAAGGAAAATTTTAAAAATTGCAGTTGTGGCTTACTCCAATAAAGGGGATCATTGTTTAAATAATTAAAAATGAGTTATTTTTGCACACAATTTACTTTTTTAACTGCTGCGGTAATCCATATTTTTAAACTCCCATTAAAATTTCGATAGCTAAGAAATCGTGCAGCTAATCTATACTTGTGTCTACACATTTGTGAAATGTTTCTGTCGAATACAGGTTAGTTTGTTCTATGATAACTTGTCAACAATGTCTGGACTAAAAAAGGTTTTAAAATAAATTAAAGGTGTTTTTATATATTGGGGCTTTTTTCCTACCACATGGGGTATTATTGTAAGGGTGTAAGGGTTAGAAAATTGGGGACACTACTGGGGGTGGAGATAGAGCAATCAAAATAATCGATACTTGTGCAAACGGCACTCAGGGTTTGTTTGGAGAGCTGGGGTCGTGGATAAGTAAATGACAAAGGGATTGGATTGGGGTAACTACAAAAATATAACACAAAGGGGCACTAACGTGAATCTCTTGGGACAAACAAAACAAAAGGAGACAGGAAATACCTCTACCAATTTAAAAAGGACGCCGTTTCGAGGTGCCAAATTATAACCATTACAACAGCTAGTTGTAACCATCGAAATAATTATTAAAAATGAAAAACATATCTTTGGAACTCAAACTCTGTACCACTCGAACAAATTCAACTCCACTGTGATAGGACAAAATTGAGATTGGAAATTGGGCATGGAACACAAACTTTGGAGCTCTCCTTCTTAAAAAGACTGGAAAATTGTGGGTATATTTCAAATCCTCACTTTAACTGTAACTATTAAATAAACAATTAACTGCCACTAAACTTATTTCCCATGAAAAGCAGCAAAAACAGAAAACTTTACAAATTCGACGAATAAATTTGGATCCACACCTAAGCCGACTGTCTCTTACAGCAACTCAAGTGAGAATGACGAAATTATCTTTAAAATTTATTCGCACAATCTTGGCATAAACAAAACATATAATCTGGAATATTTATTTGAAACGCAGAATATCCTAAAAGAGGCTTCGATCAAAGAATACCGACAAAATACGCATCTTGTGAAATATAAACAACTATAAAAATGGTTTATTTTATTCGGCGACGCTAAGATGAATTGGAAGAATTCGGTGGTTTAACTTGTACGAAGGGAAACAGAAATACGCTAAGATTACTCTTTGATACTTTAAATATATACGAGGGAATTTTAATACATATCCAAAGATGCTAGATTTTCAAATGCTAGATGCTTCCGTTTTATTGAAGAACTTACCTGTTTTTGGGCTACTGGAGAAAATTGTGACACTACTGAGGGAGTAGCTGATGCTATAGTGTATTTTTATGTATGAGAGAGTAATAAAACAATAAATTATGTATGCAAATCCCTAAACTGTTGATACGGGTGACTCAATGAAAAACAGATATTTGTCAACAAGTTTACAGAAGTATATAGGAAAACAATTTTAAATTGAGTATGTCCACCAGGTATAAAGGTTGGAGCAGAATAGAATACAATAGTTATGAGGTTTACTAATCCCTAAATAAGGTTACCAGTGTCGGAGTGATGGAGGTTAACAGGTACTAATGAATTTGCAAGAAATGTAAGATGTTTATTTTATTGGTTATATATAACCAATAAAAGTTTAATAACCTATTTGCAAAATAAAGTTTAATTCTTTAGATAAAATAAAACGTTTTATTTTATCTATTTGCAAAATAAAGTTTAGTTCTTTGCCTATTTGCAAAATAAAGTTTAATTCTTTAGATAAAATAAAACGTTTTACTTTATCTGAAATGAGTGCATTCCACGAAGTAAGGGTTTCAACAATCAAACATTTAATTCTTTAATTCCAGGAATCTACGACAGTAATTGACTAGATAATTACCTTCTAAACTTATTCCACAGAAAATGTGATAGTGGGTTTTTCCATTTTGTATATAGGAAGGTCCAAGTGGCGTATTCAAAATTCTTAACAGTTCACTAAAAGTAGGTACTTCAGTTGCAAGGTGCAGTTTATTGTGTATACTAGTGTTATGGAAAATTTGGAAGTGCCGTGTAAACGCCGAAAAATTGGTCCTCTAACAGTTAATGAAAAAACATTAATATTTAATTGTTTTAAATCATTTACAGACAAACGTTTATGTGAAAGTGTTGATGAGACCGTTGAGTTTATTAGCAGTACACTTGGTGTTGGGAAATCTACGATTTACAGAGTTATTAAAGAAGAGAAATGTGGTAGTTTTCAAATGCCACGTAATGCTCCAGGGAAACCAAAATTTCAAATAGAATATCATTTTAAAGAAGGACTTCGACGGAAAGTGCATGAATTCTTCTTTATACAAGAATTTCCAACATTGGATAAAGTTCTTGTCTCAGTTCGAGATGATAAGGATTACCCAGAAATGAGTCGAAGTACGTTATGGAAACTTTTAAAAGAAATAGGCTTCCGCTGGAAAAAGAATCCCAGAAAGTCTATTTTATTAGAAAGAAGCGATATTGTCATATGGAGAAGACATTTTCTAAGAACCATAAAGGAAATGAGAAACCAAAAAAGAAAAATATTTTATCTTGATGAAACATGGATCAACGAGGGTCATACACCAAATAAATTTTGGCAGGATGAAACTGTTACAAGTCAAAGGCACGCTTTTGTAAATAACTTATCTACCGGTTTAAACCCACCATCAGGAAAGGGACGCAGGCTGATAATAGTACACATTGGCAGTTCAGACGGTTTTGTTGAAGGTGGTTTATTAACTTTTGAATCAACTCGTACCGGTGACTACCATGAAGACATGAACGCTGATGTCTTTCAAGAATGGTTCGAACAAATGATAGATCTTCTTCCTAAGAACTGTGTAATAGTAATGTATAATGCAAGTTATCACTCCAGACTTATAGAAGGACTGCCCACAACCAAGTGGTTAAAAAAAGACTTGCAGAATTGGCTGAGTTCAAAAAATATTACGTACCATCCCGGATCTATAAGAAAGGAACTTTATTCGTTGTGTGCCCTTCATAAAGAAAAATTTAAAAAATACGAAATTGATGAAATTGCCAAAAATCGTGGAATGACAGTACTTAGATCCCCACCATATCATTGTGAATTAAACCCAATTGAACTGGTATGGGCACAGATAAAGAGTGAAGTTTCAAGAAAAAATACCACTTTTAAAATTCATGATGTTAAACAGTTGTTTTTGGAGGCCGTAAATAATGTAAAACCTGAAAACTGGGAAAAGGCAGTAAATCACACTATTAAAGAAGAGGAAAAAATGTGGAAGCTGGACAATATTACTGATAAAATGATCGAGCCAGTTATTATAAATCTTGGTTCTGAAAGTTCATCTTCTGAATCTGATTTGGATTTGTAACAATTAGCTGTAAGTTTTATATTAATATTTTTATTCATCTATTTAACATACCTTAGACGGTTTTAAAAACTCTTTTTCTCTTTTGTAATTTTTAAAAATTAAAAAAAATGTGAATTTTTTAAAACCCTTTTTAATGTAGGCCAGTCAGTTCTAATATAGTGTGTGATAAAAGAGGTCACTTTTGTTTACATACACATAACACTTTATAACACTGAAATAATTCATTTATTTTTTACAATTATTCAAAGTAATTTTTCAATTAATCTTGAGCACGCCCATGGAGTGGTCGGAGCTACCAGTTAAAATTATGCTAATTACTCTCTCGTTCATAAAAATAAACTATAGTCTTCGATTGCTGTCTGAAACAGGTAATATTTCTACAGCTTTCTATATCTTCTTCAGAAGTTATATTTTTTTCAACATCATCTGTGTCTTCTGTGAATTCTTTCAAAAAATTACGAGATAACACCTCCTGTTCGTCGTCACTACTACTTTCTGGGTCACTTTCAACACCAACTGGAGGTAAAAGAGATATTATTTTATCAATTCTCCTTTTTGTAGTCTGAAAAAAAAAGAGTGAGTTCATTAGAGGGCTTCAAGTCCTAGACAGATGGTTTTAGAACACTTTTGTATTGTGAGATAATATCCAATAAAAAGGATTGCTTAGTGGTTGTTATTTAATATTTTACAGTTTTTTAGCGGTAACATGTTTTTCCAGATTAATTTTTGATTTTATACTACTAAATTAAACTTTTTGTTTTTCGGGCCCCGGGCCCGTTCAGGATTAAAAACCCATTAAAACACTAACAGCAAACTGAGTGCGCAGTCCTGTCTGACGAATGTATCGACTAATAATAATAAGGTAATTAATTCAGTTTAATAAATTGGCACGTTAATTTTCTACAGGTCTTCAAAATACGTCCATTGGAAACGCATTACCGTGCGTCTCTGTCGAAATTCCGAAATGTAGTTTATGTTTGTATATACATATCCGACCGTGCGTGCGCGTGTAGGTGTTCGTGTCATGTTTGATCATATAAAGGTCTGTTTGGCAACCTTCCTCATCCTCATGGATATGCTAATGGTTATAATGAGAATCACATTACGTATTACGTTGCAGATTCAAATCGTTTGTTTCGACTCGATATCGAATAATTAATAATAAACCGCCCGATAAACCGATTATATATAACCAGCATTGATATGCAGAATGATGCTATAGACATTTACTTTGGGGAATAGTGTGAAACTAGATATAGTCTACATTTAGAATGCATTTTGACTTTTAAATAGTTTTGCAGTGATATAACCCATTTTTTAATAATGAATTGCAATATATATATATACACAACGCAAAAGTCTAGGGATATTTTTATAAATAGACGTATTTTGTTTATGTGTAATCAACTTAAAAAAACTTATACAAAATTTGTAGTTTAAATTGTTGTTTAATATGTCAAAAATCATAAATTGCAAAAAAAAAACAGAAAATTGGAGAAAAAAAAAATATATTGCAAATCACCCGTTTCACATACCACCATAAAATGGCAAAAATACGAAATATAAACTTAAAATAAAGTATGGCCACCACGTTGGTTTATCACAGCTCTACATCTACTTTTCATGCTCCGAATCACATTGTTAATGTCTGCTTGAGGTAGTTGTGTCCATTGTTCTCTCAGAAGCTCTTTTAATTGAAACTCATTGTATATATTGCCCATATGTGGAGTAATTCTTCGTTGGAGCATGTCCCATACATGCTCAATGGGATTCAAGTCCGGTGATTGTACTGGCCACGGCAATACATCAATACCCTCGTTATCCAACTAGTTTGTTACAATATGCGCAACATGTGGTCGAGCGTTATCATGCATAAAGTAGAAATTTTCTCCAACAGCAGCAGCAAACGGGCGCACACAGGTTCAAGAATAGTGTCCAAATATTGCTGAATTGTGAGAAAGCTATGTGGGAAAATGAGGTCAGTTCTTCCGTCAATCATGATTCCGCCCCATACCATTAATGTGCCACCTCTGTTTGCATAGACTTCTTGAAGATGTAATCGTTCTCCATTTCCGGGTCGTCTCCAAACTCTTGTCTGACGAGAATCTGGATGAAATCCATATCTAGACACGTCACTAAACAAAACTGTGGCCCAGTCATTGTCAGTCCAATTCTGAAACTCTTGACACCAGGTTAATCTTGCAGCGCGATTGCCTCTAGATAGAGGTGGATATCTCAGTGGTCGCCGACTACGAAGATTGGCTTTATGGAGACGATTCCTCACAGTACTGCTGCTAATTGTTACAATATGTGCAAGCTGTAATTCATTAACCAGCTAGGGTGCTGTGATTGTTGGCTGCCTTCTGGCATTTAAATTAAATATCGGTCTTGAGCGACGGTTGTAGAGTGACCACGTCCTGGATGTTGCTCGGCTGGACGCCCAGTGTCTCTAAACCGACGCCACAAACGACTTACGCCGCTTTGAGAGAGACCCAGCTGGTCAGCAACTTTAGTTTGTCGCATACCAGCTTGAAGGAGGCCCACGACTCTATTCATCTCGTCCAACGTTAAATATTGTCTTTGCATGGTAAAAAGACTATCTTTAATTCACCTATTAAGCAAGAATGGTATAAAGTGACTAAAATTAAAAATAAACAAAACATAAAAATGTCGATTTTTTTGTCCCTTATAAAAAATATTCTAAAACACGTATTGCTATCAGTTTTACAATTTTTTTTGATAAGAAGTGAGTGTCTGTATCAACAATTATAGTACAAGCAAATTTATATGGTCATGAAATTTCTGTCATTGGTATTGTCAAATTATTAAAATATCCTTAGACTTTTGCGTTGTCTGTATATAATATATTAGTATTTCTTGGGTTTAAATTTGGTAACAATAGTTACATTTCAACTATTTTAATTCTAAAATGTCTTGCCCTGTTTTCTTTATATTTAAATTTTAAATATAGAAATGTTTTTTTATTAAAACTCTCTACCTAAAACTTCTTCCTTTGTTCTGCTTACACGGAATCTGGGTCAAATATTCTAACAATCCTTCTTCATATCTCTTTTGGCTGCCAAAAATTCTTGACTGTATTTCTCCCGATGAATGACAAATACTGCAACCTTCTTCCAATCAACATTCTTAGGCCAGAACTTCTACATTTTTAAGATCTTACTTACAAAATTTCTTTTACATCGTTTAAAACTATCGAAACGATGTCAACGTTGGATGTTCTTCTTTCAAAGGTCAGCAACAGATAACCCAATTCTAAGTAATTTTTCCACCAATCATCTTTTAACCCTTCAAAATTACACATGTGAGTTCTGTATATTTGCCATAGTTTGAACTTCTTGTTGAGTAAAGTAACTTAAAAACTATAAAGAAATGAAAAACGTATTGAAACCTTGACAGAACAATTTATTCTATGGTTGACGTTCGAGCACTGTTGCGATAACTAATTTAAAATTTTTAAATTACAGGCAACTGTTAAATCAGATATATCTTGTTCGGAATATTTCAGAGGTGTTTTCCTATTCATCGATATATATTTTTTTTCTTTGACTATTTTAAATCGCTGTGATGGGTGGTTTATTACTCGTTGTCAATATACAGTAAAACCTCGATATAACGGACTACTTGGGGGGAGTGGGTATCCGTTAAAGCCAAAAGTCCGTTATATAAAAATATGGTTAAAATAAATCAAAATACTTTTTTTTGAAAATATATATGTTATAGATATATAAAAAATACAAAATACAAACAAAATTCTATTTAAGTAATTGTCTTCGGACATTCGTCGTGAAGTGACGTTGCTGTGTATATCGACGCGCTTGCTGTCGGTAATCCCGTTTTGAACAAGTTTCGTTTGCTCTTTCCATGTTTGCTGTTTTTCTATGATCAGCTCCCTAAATACAGTTTAATTTAATAATCAATAAATGTTGTTAGATCGTCAAGATGCGATCTTACCTCTGATAACTTCATTTTTAATAGTCTTGTTTTGTCGTCTTGTTTGCTATCTTTACTTCCGTCCTCATTTTTAAGGTTCATAACTTCATCTGCTATTTCACTTTCAGTCATGATGTTATACCCAGGGTCACCTTCATATACTTCTAGCGATTGTAAGACATCTTCCTCAACTACATGTTCTCCGGCATTATTACGTATTGTCCTACAGAAATTAGTAACTTTCAACCCTTCTAAATCTATGTCTGCATCTTGGCCATCAAACAAATTCTTCCAACCATTTTTTTATGTTTGCTCTTTCACCTCCTCCCATGCTGCAGCAAAATTAAAAATTGTTGATTTTAAATTGCAAGACCTTAAGTTTTGCAGGGTACGTTGCGCTCTTGTATCTTCTGCATTATCTCCATCGTACAATACAACCATTACTTCGTCTATTAACTTTCTGCGATATATTCGTTTGGCTGCAATGATTCCCTGATCCATGGGTTAAATAAGCGATGTTGTATTTTTTGGCAAAAATATACACCTGAAGTTTCCATCTTCTGAACGTAGAATATTTTCAGAGGCGTGAGCAGGAGCGTTGTCTAAAAGCAATAAACATTTCCCCTCTTCTGACGGTATTCCCAATTTCTCCTCTTGAAATTTTCTCACTGAAGGTACAATTTCTTTGAAAAACCAATTTTTGAAAATATTAGGTTTACGACATTTGCCAATCACTACAGGTATCAATCTATGCGATCCATCAGCGTTAGCACAAAGCAGTGCCAAGATCCTGTCCTTGCTGATTTTTCTTCCAGAATCCGATTTTTCATATTTCTAGGCTTGTGCGCTTTCAGGCAAAGTGCCATAACAAACCAGTTTCGTCAATATTGTAAATCTAAGATTCTAATAGCATTTCGTTACTTACTTGCTATATGTGCTACTAATTTTTGCCTAAAAGGTTCTGTTTCTTCTTTAGGTGCAGTTGAAGATTCGCCGTAAATTTTTTTATTCATGATTCTGTGCCTTTTACGAAAGCGCCAGAGCCATCCATCACTTGCTCTTGTATGTCCATATGATTTGCTAATTTAATTGCAGCAAATTTCAATTCGACTGCTCGGACCAGGATCCCACTAGAACGTTGTTCTAGTGGGACATACCATTTTAAGATTGCTTCTTCCAGTGAAGTTTCACGAGCCAATTTCATTCGTTTTCCAAGATTGCTATGCTCTCCTACATCACACATGAATGCAAATTTATTTATTTTGTTTTTGTTTTTTTATGTCCGAAAGTTTGCTTTTTTATGCCAGATTGATTACATATATTAGACGCATGTGTAATATTAACAGTATGTTTTTATTTTTTTTTTTTTACATTTGACCGGATTTTTGTCCGTTATATCCGAAGTCCGTTAAATAGAGGTCCGGTATATCGAGGTTTTACTGTACTTACATGTTCTTTATATTTCATTGGTGTACCATTTAACTTATTACTAGATAGGTACTTATATTACGCACTAAGAATTAAAATTCCTAACAAATCAATTGTCAAACGATTTAAAATCTAAACCTTGTGTATAAACTTTCGATCTGGCCTGGTGCTTAAGCTACTCCTTGCAAATGACCCCGTTTTATCCAGAATTAAACCATGTATAGTAGCAAAGCATTTGTTAGTATTTAAATGTAAACCGGTCCTGACGATAAGTAAGATTATAACATTAAATTCAGGGAAGTTAGTTTTGATCTGTTCGCCGATAATCCTATGAAAGCAGTGGTTATAGATTTAGGTGTGTCCATGTTTGTCCAAAAGCTTTAAACTTGTTGAAGCTTTACTTTTAGATCTCAATGTACGAGGGAAACGTTAATTCTTTTAAGAGTGTGCAATATTTTAAACTGTATCTAGACGTAGTGATCGCAAAACACGTTAATATACAGTGATGAGTGTCTTACCACCCGGCAAAATAGCGGAAAGGATAGAAGATAGATTAACTTGTGAGATAGTACGAGATAAGGCTAGTTATTAGACGTGTCTATTTGACTTCAGTCATAATTATACGGATGACCTCGAAAATATTTTATTTTAATAATTTCTGATGTTAGAATAAATGATTGAATAAATTAAGATATATTATAGTAAAAAAACATTTTAAATTATAAATCTTTAAGTTAGTTAATAACAAAAATAACTTAACTGAAATATTTGACGGCACTAAAGGTAGGTATGTTCTTTTCGAAAACAATTTTTGTATGTTAAATTGGTGTAATAGTTAGAGACGTGGTCTATTGACAAGAAGGTTGGGGTTCAATTCACACCAAGGATAAAATGTTTGTTTTATTCAATCAAAAAATAATAAAACATATGATACATATTAGGTAACAAGTTTTCAAAAAACTCATTATTTACAATTTATTCTTATTCCATTGTTATAAAATAGAAATACAAAATAATTCAAACTAAATTCCAGTTTTACAGTCTTCAGTTGTAAATGCAAAATAATCCGGTGAACACTGTTTAATGTCAAATCCATCACTAAATTCTCAGTGATAATATCAATTCCTCTGTACAGGTAATGATTTTCAAAATAATTGACAACATTGGAATGAATGCGCGCGAACAGCTGCCTGCTTTACAGCTAACCAAATCATCAAGCCTTCAGCCATCAAATAGTAACATATCGAGAAGTGTTTTTGCACGGTAAACAGAAACGTTTTATTGAAAAAACAATTCGTAAAAATGGTTTTAACGGTCGAGGAAAAAGTGCAAATTGTTGTCTGGCATGTGAATGGATTATCAGACAACATGATTAGACAACAATTTGTAAATATGTTTCCAAATAGGCCGGCTCCAGCACGATCAACAATTCAGTCTACTATCCGTAATTTTTTTTACTTATGGATCAGTGTTCGCTCCAAAAGGTGTTCGTAGACGAAAGGAGGTAAATCCAGATTTGGAACTAAGGAACACTTTGATTTGTGCAAGTATTGAGCAAAATCCTACCCAATAAACATCTCGTCTCGGAGAACAATATGGAATTTCAAGATTTAGAGTAGGTAAAATTTTGAAAAGACGTGGATACCGTAAACTTCATAAATCCAACGAACAATTACCTGGGGATTAATATAGACGTTTAGAATTTTGTCAAACTGCAATGGAAATGTCACATCAAGATGAACATTTTTTAGAGAACGTTTTGTTTACCGATGAATGTACGTTTTCATTGCATGGCCGTCACAATTCAATGAATGGAGGTATTGGTCTCGAGGAAATCCTCGTCAGATTTATGTCGCTCGTACCCAGCGTCCTCGAAAAGTAAATGTTTGGGGAGGCATAATAGGGAATCATGTCATTGGTCCATTTTTTATAGACGGTATGTTGACTGGGCGGAAATACTTGGAACTTCTGCAAAATCAAATTGTCCCTGCCCTTCGTAATTTACCAATACCTTTCGATTCCATATGGTTTCAACACGATGGTTGTCCTGCACATAATTCTCGCATCGTCAGTAAATATCTCAGTGCGACTTTTCCTAATCGATTGATTAGTGTTCACGGAGATATTTTTTGGCCTGCAAGATCACCTGATCTTGCACCTTATGACTTTTTTAAGTGGGGATATATCAAGTCCAAACTATATGGGATTGAAGACGATAGGCCTAATTCTCTCCAAGAATTAAGAGAAAAGAACTTTGATTCAATGAGAGGTATTAGTCCAGAAACATTAACTAATGTTAGACGAAACTTTTATAATAGATTGGGTTATTGTTCTGCTACAAATGGAGGCTTATTCGAACATTTTTTGTAAATACATTTCATTAGAATAAAATACGTTTATTTAGAATATTTTTATAGAATGTCTACCTATTTAAACATTTTTTGTAAGTACATTTATTTAGAACGTTCTCTTATGTTTGAAGAATTTTTACTTTATTTTCGAAAGTACATTGTTTTTTCAATAAGATTTTCATGTTTTACTATAAACACTTCTAATAAAGGCTGAAATAAATGTTTAGTGATTTAAAGCAAAACGATATAATATCTGCATAATTTCAAATTTTAATTTTTAAAAAAGTAAAACCTCCATGTTGGATTCGAACCCTGAGCGCCTGGATGAGAACATCGTGCCTTGAACTCTGATCCACCAGACTTTTATAATTATTTAGTGACAGTTTGCGTTATTGTTCTGCTGCTGTTCAGATCATAGTAGAAATTATTCTTGGTTAATAATTTAAAACTTTAGATTCAATAATCACTATTAATTAAATTATTTTATTCACATTTTTGCTTTATTGTGGTCAATCAGTTTTTACTTTATGCGAAATTAAAAAATGGAAATACATCACACATACAACGTTACAGATAATAATTATGACCGAGGTGATTTAGCTCGAACCTATGGTCTAAAGGTGTGAGACTATCGATATTGGTAATGTAATGTAATGTAAATTATAGGTTTCTATCGATTATTTCTCACCTCTACGAGTTTCATCTCTTTTTATTTTACAATGTAACTGTGTTTTCTATATCTTACGTTAAAAAGCCGGGTGGTAAAGCACTCATCACTGTATAATCATTACATAGGCCTGCAATCAAAAATCTGTTTGAATAATTTCACCTAACTCTTATGTTATTTGATATGCTGAACCCGAAATCAGAAAATATCTAGGAAGTCAGGGTTTTTCACAAAATACGATTGCAGATTTAACTCATTTTCCCTTATCTTAGCTATGAGATCTTGCACTTGGTGTTCTGAAACACACAGAATGTTGTATTCTGTATCTATACAAACTTTATACTGTTCACAAACTTCTTAAATGCGTTGCTGTGCAAAGGCAAAGTGCGTTACTGTTTCTTTTACAACAACTCAATAAAATAGACTTTGTGAAGAAAGTGTATTTGGCATATTTTGGACTAAAACTTCACTGTATGAAAATCAACACAAAGTTTGGGCTCCTTCGAAACTAGCTTAAAGGTAAAAAAAACTTTACGCTTTTCAATACGCAGAGTACACAAGAATCGTAGTAACGACTGCTACTTCTGCTGGTGTATTATCAAAGGTTTCATTTTAAAGTCAAAGGATTGCATTTTACATCCAAATCTCGCCTCAGCTATTTTTCCTCTTCCTCGTGATGCAGTAACATCTGTGCCAAAGCCTTCTGCTAAGTTAGGATGGATACTAGACCAGATGAAGTTCGATCAGGACTCTGACTTTGAAGATTACCCTAGACCAAAATTCCTCCAGATGAATATTAATGATTTGGTAAAAGATATGGATTTTCACAAAGGTGCGGCTAAATTGCTTGAATGCCGATTCAAAAGTTAAAATTTATTACTACCTGGAATGTTTCTTGATTTTTTGCTTCTGATATCGTGAAAAGAATTTTGTTCCTTTGTAATACATCAAACATACCTGATACATGTTCGTTTATATGTTTTTAACCTTATATATTCGTTTAGCAAAGCTGTTAGAAATTATTTATATGTGGTCCAAGAGAATAGGGTATGAATAGAAATGGCAAGGACAGCGTTCTTAAAATTCAAGCAATTGTTCTGTGACAAAAATCTGAATACTGCGCTGAGACTGAGGTTTGTTGAATGTTACGTCTGGTCCCAACTATTGTACGGGGTAGAGACATGGACATTAAAAGCGCAAATAGTTAAGAAGCTTGAAGCCTTTGAACTTTAGATATACCGAAGAATGTTGAGAATTCCAGGGTCACCAATGAGAAAGTGCTGAGAAGGATGGGTCGAGACAAAAAATTGTTGAGAACAATAAAAGTACATAAGACTGCATACCTTGGACACATACTGAGGAATGATAAATATAGTTTTCTGTAGTATATCCTCCGTCGTATATCTATACTTCTAGCTCTGTCCCATAGTGTCTTACCATCAATTTTTATAAGTGTTTTTATCTCTGCTGTTTCTAACATCCTTTTTGTCCTCTATGTGTCAGGTCTTCTTTCTGCCGCGTATGTTATTATTGGTCTGATGACTGTTTTGTAAATTCTGCCTTTCGTTTCTTTTCCGATATTTTTATTTTTCTATATTGTTTTATTCAGGCAGCCTGCGGCTCTGTTTGCTCTATTCATTTGATCTTCCACTTCCGTTTCAAGCTTTCCGTAAGTAGATAATGTGATGCCTAGATATTTAAACTCCATCACTTGTTCTATTATCTGACCTTCCAGCTCCAATTTACATCTTAGTAAATTTGCTGTTGTTCCCATACATTTTGTCTTTTTTGGGGAAATTAACATGTTAAATTTTCTGGCGGTTATATTAAATTGGTGCAGCATACGTTGTAAATCATCTTCACTTTGAGAGAGTAATATTGCGTCGTCTGCATAGCAGATTAATTTAAGTTTTTTTTTCTTCCATTTGGTATCCTTTTTTAGTTATTACTTTTTTTATTATTTCATCCATAATCAGGTTGAATAATGGTGGACTCAGGGAATCTACCTGTCTTATTCCATTGCCAGCTTCAACAGGATCGGTTAGTTCTTCTTCTACTTTTACTTTTATTGTGTTGTTTTTGGTGTCTATAGGTGCCAGAGCCAATGGAATTATCATTAACAATATAAGATATGCCGATACCACCGTAGTATTAGCAGAAACAGAAGACCATCCAAAAATATTGATGAACATATTATCAGAAGAAAGTCACAGGCTGGGCTTAGACATTAACTTTTCCAAAACCAAAATTCTGGTATTCCACAAAAACCCCCATGAACAAGTTACACCTAACATACAAATAAATGGTATCACCCTTCAGAGTTCCCAAAGCTTCATATACCTGGACAGAGAACTAAATAGTCAACTAGACCACTCAAAAGAAATTAGAAGACGCATTGAAATGGCAATATCTGGTTTCATGAATATGCGTAAAATGCTCTGTAACCCCAAGCTATCAGTCTCAATAAGATTGAGAACACTAAAGTGTTATGTGTGGTCTCTATTACTGTATGGCTGTAAGACCTGGACATTAAAACAGTATGACGTCAACAAATTAAATTCATTTGAAATGTGGATCTTCTTTGTCAACCATTTTCCATCCACTCCTGAATATAGGTCTCTCCCAATTGCTTCCATCTTTCTCTATCTTGCGCCAATCTAATCCACTGTTTGCCTGCCACTGTTCTTATGTCATCTACCCATCTTTTTTGAGGTCTTCCCATGCTTCTTGTTGTCGTCCTTGGTCTCCATTCTAGAATTCTTCGTGTCCACCTGTTGTCATTATATCGGGCTACGTGACCTGCCCAGCGCCATTTCATTTTTGTAATTTCTTCCATAATATCCCTAATCTTCGTTCTACGTCTTATCTCGGTGTTTCTAATCTTGTCTCTTAGTGATATTCCAAGCATGATTCGTTCCATTGCTCTTTGCGTTGTTTCTAATTTTTTAGCAGATTTTTTGGTAAGGGCTACTGTCTCCAAGCCGTAAGTACAAACTGGTAGTATGCATGTGTTATACACATTTTTCTTTAAGTTTACAGGAATGGAGGTGTTTTTCAAGATATATGCTAATTTGCCGAAAGCGCCCCATGCCAGTTGTGTTCTTCTTTTAATTTCAGCATCTTGATTTGGTTTTCCTAGTTTGATAACATGACCTAGATATACATAATGTTCAACATTTTTTATGGTATGATTTTGTGTTGTTATATTTGTCTGGTTTCGGCTCAGTATTTTTGTTTTGCTGTAGTTCATTTTTCAGCCTACCGCTCCTGAAACTGCATTTAATTGTTGTAACATTTAGTTTTTGGATATTATCGGCTATTAAAACTATGTCATCTGCGAATCGCAAGTGGTTTAAGTATGATCCGTCGACGTTGATACCCTTATTGTTCCATTCTAGTTTCTTAAAAATGTCTTCTAGAGCAAGGGTAAATAGTTTGGGAGAGATGGTGTCTCCTTTTCTTACTCCCCGTTGTAGTCTTATGGGATTAGTTTTTGTGCTTTCGTCCAGCTTTATCTGCATGGTGGCATAGTCATATATATTTTTAATTATGTTAGTGTATCTTGAATCTATACGTGCATTTTCTAGAGATTCAAGCACTGCCCATAATTCGATGGAATCGAATGCTTTATGGAAATCGACGAACGCCATATGAATTGGAACATTATACTCGGTGCATTTTTCTATCAGTGTTTTTACGGTGTGCAAGTGGTCTATGGTACTAAAATGTTTTCTGAATCCAGCCTGCTCGATAGGTTGATAGAAATCGAGCTTATGTGTTAGGCGGTTGGTTATGATTTTAGTTAGTAATTTATACAGATGTGAGAGCAAGAATATTGGTCGGTAATTCTCGATAAATTTCGAATTACCGAAATGTGGATCAGCAGGAGTAAATAAATCACTGATGAATCCTGGTAGGATGAAATAGGTATAAGCGAATATACAGAGGCACTATACGTGAAATCAAATCTTAACTGTCTTTTCTTTTAGTATATACATAAATATATATTAAATGATTAGCAAAAATAATGTCGATTGAAAAGGTAAAATATGGTATAAACTAATATATTTTCTGATGCAAATCGTATGTGTATAATTTATCGTCTGCATATTTTTTAAATGAACTTTTGGATAAATTCGATTTACCCCGGTAGCAAAAATAATAGGTGCCCTTTTCTGCGTCCTCCCACCCCATTTCCTCCCTTAATCCACTCACTAAATCTGAATTTGCATTTTAGATTCAAACTCTCGTTCAAATAGGAATTAAACACTTATTTCGTTTCGTCAATTCACTCTCTGGTGTTTATCTTGCAGGATTCCGGAATTTTATGATGAAGAAGGAGAAAGAGCACCCACTTCAATCACCTGCAGATTGCTCTCTTTTCGGAAACGCTCCTTCAAGACGTTTTATTTTTCTCTCTGACGTGTATTTTATGGGACGATTTATAGACATGCTTAGGGAGGGATTTTTCGTTTTCCAGCTCAAATTTACTTAAGGTTAATTAATTATAGCTTTGTTTGATTATATATTTATTTTAAATTTAAAACAAAAATCCCTGCTTTTCTCAATAAGTTGTTTGATTATAAATATACTTTTACTATAAAAGCGACCTATTCGGAATCAATTTGGTTTTTCTTGTATAAGTAATTCGGTTAGAAGCTTTAGTCCATAATTTAGGATTTTTAATTCTATAATGTCAAGTTCAAGCCAGATGATTGCAAACAATTTAGAGAGCAATTTTGAGAATTATGAACAACAAGAATCCATCGAGGATCATTGGAACCAAATCAAAACGATTATAAGCAACTCAACTCCAAACTGAAAAGAGAGCAGTCAAAAAAAGCAACAGTGGATGAACGATGAGATTTCGAACTTGATGGAAAAAAGACGCAGTTTTAAGAACCAAAACGTCGAAATGTATAAAGTAATTAATAAAGAGATAAGGACTAAAATAAGAGCTGCAAAATAAACATACTTCGAAAACAAATGTTTAGAAATTGAAGAATTACAGGGAAAACATGATTTATTTAATATGTATAAAAAAATAAAAGAACTGACAGGTCAGAACAAAAAACAGGCAAATGACATCGTTGATAGAGACGGAAAACTGATTATCACTAATTTGCATAAAATAGACAGATGGAAAGAGTATATTGAGGACCTGTTTAGTGATGAAAGGCCCGAGCTTGAAATTAACGAAGTAGTTACAAGACCTGACATAACTATGGACGAAATTGAACAAGCAATACGATTAGCAAAGACGGGACCAGATGAAATACCGAGTGAAATAATAAAGCTCTTCGAAAGTTCAGGTAAAATATCTCTCTTTCATCTGTTTAATAAAATTTATGAAACTGGCTATATACCAACGGATTGGCGGCTGTCGACTTTTGTGACGATACCTAAAAAAGCAAATGCAAAAAGATGTAGTGACTACCGAAGCATCAGCTTGATGAGGCATGTTTTAAAGATATTTCTACGAATTTTGCACTCTAGGATGTACCAAAAAATAGAACAACAACTTGGTGACACACAGTTTGGATTCCGCAATAACCTTGGAACAAGAGAAGCACTATTTAGTATTCAGGATATGGTACAGAGATGCAGAGATGTCGGACATCCAGTTTATATGTGTTTTAGTGACTTTGAGAAGGCCTTTGATAGAGAAAAACATACTGAAATGAAAGCCATTCTTCAGCAGGTAGGTATTGATGATAAAGACCTACGCATTATTAAAAATCTTTACTGGCATCAACGTGCAAACATCAGGATGTTCCGGGACACTTCTGAAGAGCTTCAAATACGAAGAGGAGTAAGGCAGGGTTGCATTTTGTCCCCGCTACTATTTACCATCTATTCTGAGTTCGTTTTCAATAAAGCAGTGGATAATGTTCAATGTGGTATAAAAATGAATGGCGTCAATATTAATAATTTGAGATATGCGGATGACACAGTGTTAATTGCAAGCAATTACGAAGAACTTCAACATCTAATTGATAGGATTACCACAACGTGTGATGAATATGACCTTAAGCTAAACACCGCAAAGACAAAGGTGATGGTTGTCAGTAAAACGCCAATACAACCGGAAGTGGTAACAGCTTATGGTGAACAACTGGAGAGAACTAACAGTATCACTTACCTTGGTTGTAATCTAAATGAGAACTGGGACATGAGCAAAGAAACTAGAATACGGATAGAGAAGGTCAGAGCTGCATTCTTTAAGATGAAGAAACTGTTATGTTGAAACAATATTACTTTAAGTCTGAAAATTAGATTGGTAAGATGTTATGTTTATAGAGCAACGATTTGCTTCTTCCCAATGATTAATGCTTTTCTTGGTTTTTTATAGTTTTTCCTGTTTTCGATTGCAATATATATATATATATATATATATATATATATAAGAAAAAAAATATATAAGTAAACAGAAACATCATGAGAATTATTTATTTGTTGACCAAGAAAAAGTGAGGTTATAAGAGAATTAAAAAAGTGTACACAGTGGTAACTTACTACCTCCTTTGAACATTTCACTGTTCACTGAATACTTTAAAGAGTACATTGAGAAAATTTAAGCTTATGTTTATCTTCTTTATCAGAAATATCAAAAAAAGAGCACAAAAACTTACAGTGAATTATGCTTCCTTCAACATAAATTAGATTGCAGTTTAGATGGATTATTTTAAGGACGAATAACTCTATGAACTGCTTTTCAGCGAATAGCCAGATGATTTGCTTCCCAGCGAATAATTGGATGAATTAACAAACGCTCTTTCAGCTTTGCTCTTACAAGCAGGCAGCTGGACATGTCTTATCATCTTAAAGCATGGCATCATCATAGCAGAAGATAAAGCAGGAATTAAGAAAACCATAATAGGTTACACAAAAACTTCTCAAGAAACACCTACAATATTAGAGAAGTGTTTTCGTATTACTAACTACTTTTGGAACGATTTCCGAAGTGAAAATCTAAATGTAAAAATAAAAGTATTTTAAACCAAAATTGTGGTTGATTCCTCTTAAAAATATTAAGTCAAGTTGAAAAACGTTTCCTTGCTGTTTTGCTGAACCAACATCAATCTAAAATAACGTGGAAGTACAATTTGATACTTCTACAGAGAGCGGGAAAAGTTTTTAATAGTAAATGGTAAAATAACTCGCATATCGTTAATGAACCCTAGATTTCTAATAGATTTATAAAAAAAGTACCATGTTAAATACCTCTTAGTACTTTTTCCACCTT
The DNA here is from genome assembly GCF_040954645.1 of Diabrotica undecimpunctata. NCBI lineage: Eukaryota > Metazoa > Arthropoda > Insecta > Coleoptera > Chrysomelidae > Diabrotica > Diabrotica undecimpunctata. The sequence goes on along the minus strand of NC_092807.1, from coordinate 158,246,656 downwards.
TAATACACTAAAAAAAATTAAAGTGTTAATCTAAATAAAGTAGCGAAAACGTTTTCAGCTCAGAAGTTAGCGGTTTTCTCTATAAAAAATTATGATAAACGAGAGAAAAATCAAATTAACCAGGGACGCCGAAAGAACTAATTTTCTTGTGGTCGAAAAGTTAAAAAGCCTCATATGTAAGCGAGTCGTCAAATGTCGTGTCTATGCATATATATACATCAACGTTTTTGCAGTACCGGACTAAGTTAAGTTTACCTCATTCTGTATTTAGTTGATAAATTAAGATTAGAGTCACAAGCCATGATAGCTGAGCTAGAAATATAAGAATGAAGATATAATGGAGAAATATTTATAATAAAAATGTTTTTTTAATGTAGTGTATAAAAAATTAGAAATTATTGAAATACCAAGTAAAAATATTGCGTCTGTGTTTATGTGAATTAGCGCTACAGACCACATAGGCTTATGTCTTAATTTTATTATATTGACACTGAGGTTTTTAGAGGTCAACATCATTTTTTTTTTGAAAATCGAGTACAAAACAAAAAGAGCAGAAAAATGATTTTGATTTATATGGGTAGATTGTTGACATAATAATTTTAGTAATTTTAGTTGTAAGTTGAAGCGTAGTATTTAACAAGTTTATATCTCTGTAGTTTCCTGGCTGTTTTTATCTCCTTCTTTGAATAGTAGAATTAGTTCGCTCGTTCTCCATTCTTCCGGTATTTTAATGTGTTTTATAATTTTATTAATTAATGATGTTAATTGTTCTGTCATTACTGCTCCACAATATTTCAGCAGTTCTTTTGATATCCTGTCTTTACCTGCTGCTTTTCTGTTCTTCAGTTTTTCAAGTGTTTTATGAACTTCCTGTATATTTATATTAACTTCTTCATTTTTGTTGTAATTCCTGGTGTTTCCGATTCTAGTGTCGTTTGTTCTTCCTCTGCCTTTTTAGGTAGTCAATCCACGTATCCCTTTCTATGAGTTTTGGTTCTATTAGTTCCTTTACCTCCGTTCTTTGACCTCTTATGAAGCGCCATATTTCCTTTTGCAGACCGTAAAAATCATATTCCATTTCTTATGAAGTAATAAAAATTAAAATGAACAGTATTTTTTAAGTATGTAATTAATATTGTTGTTGTATATTTTGAGAATGTATTCTTGTTCCAGTTTTTTAAAGTTTTATATTTCTCCGACAGATATCAACGGACTAGTGAGACTTAGTAATACTACTGAGACGTGAGACTCTATCTATCATCCTACTGTTTATTTATCATATGACTTAATTCCAATTTAAAGCTACAGAGAATACTTGATTTTAAACTAATACATTTGAAAAATATCTACACATTGAAATGTGGCATCAGCATACTAAACTACCGAAAAGCGCTATGATATAATTATAAACAAAATACGTTGCTATAAGCATTATTCGGTGACGAATTGGTTTATGAGTGATCGGTGTATATTACACTGTTTTTTTTTAACATTTTATGGTTTTTGTATAAATTTCTGAAAGAAAGAAATTTATTGTTACGCCTCTGATTGTAAAATAATTTTTACCTTCAAAAGATCCCAGGTGGCAAACATTCAAAAAGGTGGTTATACCTAACAAGTAGAAAGTTTCTAATAGAAATTTCGAAGTTGTCCCGCATCAGTCCCCTGGTAGGCATTGCAGTTATAATTTGAATGTAGGCATAGTCAGTAAGAAGTTAAAATCCACACAGGGTGGATTTATTAGTATCAACTTGAATCTAACGAGATCTGGACGCTTATGAGGAATTCTACAAAAATTCGCACCTTAATTGGAGCCAAATATGGTGATATTGCAATTTGCTGCCCGTACCCCGCAGTAACAATTTTGTTCTGTAGGTTGATACCAAAAAAAACTGATTTGTTGGCTAAAGCTATTTCATTCTTCTAGCGATCTGCCTCGAAAAACGAGTGAAAGAGACTTGGAGCACACGTACATATCAGGTACCAATCGCTTCGTCTTGGTCTCCTGAAGGAACTCTGACCCTTTGAAGAATCAAAAAAAAGCTCAAAGCGTGTCAAACCATTATTCAGTCCCTAAAATCGACGTTTTTTTTTTTTATTTTTTAGCGATTTTATCCGAAAATAGATTAAAAGATACCTCTATAGTTAGAGCAAACATACACATTAGGTACCAATCGCTTCGTTTTGATCTCCAGAATGAATCCTGACCCTTTGAAGAACCAAGAAACATCTGCTCAAAGCGTGGCAAGCGGTTATTCAGTCCCTAAAATCGACGTTTTTTTTTTCATTTTTTCGCGATTTTACCCGAAAACAGATTACAAGATACCTCTATAGTTGGAGCATACGTACAGATCCGGTACCAGTCGCTTTGTCTTGGTCCCCAGAAGAAACTCTGACCCTTTGAAGATCCAAAAAACATCTGCTCAAAGCGTGGCAAGCGGTTATTCAGTCACTACAATCGACGTTTTTTTTTTTTTTTTCATTTTTTCGCGATTTTATCCGAAAATAGATTAAAAGAGACCTGTATAGTTGGAGCACACGTACATATCAGGTACCAATCGCTTCGTCTTGGTCCCCAAAATGAACTCTGACCCTTTGAAGAACCAAGAAACACCTGCTCAAATCGTGGCAAGCGGTTATTCAGTCCCTAAAATCGATGTTTTTTTCATTTTTTCGCTATTTTACCGAAAATAGATTAAAAGATACCTCTATAGTTAGAGCAAACATACACATTAGGTACCAATCGCTTCGTTTTGATCTCCAGAATGAATCCTGACCCTTTGAAGAACCAAGAAACATCTGCTCAAAGCGTGGCAAGCGGTTATTCAGTCCCTAAAATCGACGTTTTTTTTTTTCATTTTTTCGCGATTTTACCCGAAAACAGATTACAAGATACCTCTATAGTTGGAGCACACGTACAGATCCGGTACCAGTCGCTTTGTCTTGGTCCCCAGAAGAAACTCTGACCCTTTGAAGATCCAAAAAGCATCTGCTCAAAGCGTGGCAAGCGGTTATTCAGTCACTAAAATCGACGTTTTTTTTTTTCATTTTTTCGCGATTTTATCCGAAAATAGATTAAAAGAGACCTGTATAGTTGGAGCACACGTACATATCAGGTACCAATCGCTTCGTCTTGGTCCCCAAAATGAACTCTGACCCTTTGAAGAACCAAGAAACACCTGCTCAAATCGTGCAAGCGGTTATTCAGTCCCTAAAATCGATGTTTTTTTCATTTTTTCGCTATTTTACCGAAAAATCAAGTTAAAATGACTTGCATAAGTGAGGTACATCAACCTATCGGGAGCTGGTGACTTGATCCTCAGTATATAGCTTTTTTTGGTTCTTCAAAGGGTCAGAGTTTATTCTGGGGACCAAGACGAAGCGATTGGTACTTGATATGTACGTGTGCTCCAAGTATAGAAGTCTCTTTCACTCGTTTTTCGAGGCAGATCGCTAGAAGAATGAAATAGCTTTAGCGAACAAATCAGTTTTTTGTTGAAAAAAACTTAAATTTGCCTTTTTTTTGAGGCTCGCACCTGAAAACATGTTTTTTGGTATCAACCTACAGAAAAAAATTGTTACTGTGGGGTACGGGCAGCAAATTGCAATATCACCATATTTGGCTCCAGTTAAGGTGCGAATTTTTGTAGAATTCCTCTTATAGTTTAGAATAAAAACTCTCTTGTATTTTATATAGTTATTGTGTGGCTCGCTACACGTTTGAAATTTACAATTTAAAAGCTACTTGTTTCGCAAAACCTTATGATTAACTAAGTTTATGAAAACTAAAGAAAACATCCTTAGTTCGTGTTCTAGTTATTGACCTTGAAATTGTATCAGTGGTATAGTGTTTTGTGCTTCGCAGACTTGCGTGAATCGGACAGTGAATCGGCGGTTTAAATATAAGAATTTACGAAAAATATTTGAGCGGATCTTAAGTTAGTTATAGTAACAAAATTAGTCATTAAATTACATATTTGGTAATGCTCGTATTCTTTTATTCCCACGTTAGTGGATGGTCCTTTGAATTGAAGACCGCCATCTTAATTTATTGGTCATCTTTCTATAGTTTGTTTATCAAAATCATTGTTGTAGGAGCTACATTTTAAACTCTTATTTCTGACAATCATTTTGTATCTATAATTTTTTTCTTAACGCCATTCTCTAGATTATTAATAAGACTCAAAACTAACAAGTAAATCGGTTTAAATGTAAATAGAGATTTTTTTGAGATTCTAGTCCGAACCTGTGCTTTGTGATACGTAATGGAGGGTCATTTTCAATTAACCGGGTGTTTTTGTGAAAATTATTTATGAGAGGAAAATACTGAAGGTTTTAACGAGTAATTAGGCCGCCGGGATATTAAAACGGTTGATTATAAACTTTATAATTTTAATACTTTTTATGTATGTACCAACTTTGACATTCCACGGGGGAACTATTTCTAATTCTGCAACGCTTTTAGGGAATTGAGAAATGATTTTCAGTTTTAAATATGAATGCTTTTTATCAAAAACTTTTAGAGCATCAGCAGTACTGGATATCTGCAATGTTATAATGGGCATTCCTTAAGCCCATTGCTATCAGATATTTTTATGGATCATCTAGAGACAAAGATTTCAAAACAGCCCATATTCAAACAGTTTTTATATTGGTGAAGATACGTAGACGACGTACTGGTATGTTTCACAGGAACTAACAGGCAACTCGACCAATTTTTATCGTATATTAATTCACTTCATAGTCATATTGAATTTACAATAGAAACAGAACAAAATCAATCCATAAATTTTTTAGATTTAAAAATTATCAGACTTAAAAACAAACATGACTTCTCCATATTTCATAAACCTACCCATACTGACACGACTATTCACAATTCATCATCCCATCCCACACAACATAAACTGGCAGCCTATCATAGTATGTTACATAGATTAACAGAAATTCCGATGTCAAATACAATTTTGAGACAGAATTAAATATCATTAAGCAAATAGCAGTAAACAATGGATACAACCAACAAACAATTAATGAAATGTTAAATCAAAAGCTCCAAAAGAAAGCCCTGAACTTAGTATTTCCACCACCAGAGAAAAAACCCAGTACCTTCTGCTTGATTACATATACAGGTAAAATATCAACAAAAATAGCCAAACACATAAAAAAGAAAGGAATAACATCAGCTTTTAGAACAAATAACAACCTAGGCAAATAAATTAAAAATAACAAGAGCCAACATAAAAAACACTTACACAGTGGTGTGTACAAACTTAAATGTGGCGACTGTCCAAAAACTTACATTGGTCAAACTAGTAGAAATTTTAATAAACGAATAGCAGAACATAAAAGGGCTTTCAATAATAGAAAAACAGATTCTACATACGCACTTCACCTTCTAGATCATAATCATGCTTTTAATGACGAATTTAAAATTCTTCACATTCAAAATAAAGGTCTAAAGCTATCTTTGTTAGAATCTATGGAAATCGACAAATTAAAAAACACAGATATAATTCTGAATGACCAGCTTGAGACAAACAGTTCTCCCCTCCTCATCCTATTTCATTAGAGACTATAAAGTGTAAACCCATGCCAAAAACAGATCACTTGAGAAAGGCAATCAACCGAAACAGCTATATTGATAAGAATTTAAAATAAATTTTGTGGAAGTTTTGAAAACAAAATTTTCAGTGTTTTATTGTTACATAAAATGAATTTCCATCAAGTAACGGTCGAATCCATCAATGATCTAGTATAATATTGTGGTAATCAATGTGGTAATATCAACTAAAATTTCTATAAATATGGCGGGATTTTTTCGTTTATGATTAGAGATAGTGCAAACACTCCTGACCATGGAGCTGCGCGAAGGCGGGGTCAAAATTCACGTAAAGGCATAAAGGTTCTATTGTAAACCAAATTTCGTCTACTGCGCCGTGGTCAGGAGTTCTTGCACTATCTCTACTTGGAAGCTCTTTATTGTTTTCCAGATTTCGTAATATAATATTTTATTAATACTAAGTGTGCATTATCAAATTTTAATTTTCATTATGTTTATCCTCTTGTTTTTCTCGTAGTATTTTTTCCAGTCCATCATGTATTATATTATACAATTGTACAATTGTAGAATTCTGTATTGTATCTTGAGCTTAATGCTTTCTTCATGAAGTTTCCATTAAAAATTAAAAAAGAACAAAATATGTGCTTTACATCCTTTTTAAAATTTCACAGCAATTAATTTACGTGCTATTTAAAAATTAAACGTGAACAATTTACATTAGAACAAGTAGCCACTGCAACCTTAATTGCTAATTGAATTTACTAAAAAAAGATTTAAGCACCCTCAATTATGATTAGAAAACCGCACCCTTTTCTTTTCCATTTCCCTCCTTTCAATGATAACGGTGGACATTTCCTAAGTGGAAACTTCCCAGTCGTGGCTTTCTTGAGAAACTTTAAACGTTTTATAGCAGTTTAATGGTCAAAAAAAGCAGTCGAATTTTAACTGTGGGATTTTTACAGGCAATGCGAAACAGCAACTGCTGCTTTTTATAAAGATATTGGCTTTCGTTTCTAAGGTAGTTTGAGTTTGCAGCGATGAAGATGTTTTTAAGTGGAAAGAAATGTTAAAAGATACTGTTACTGCAAGAACTTTAACAAATAACGAGTCTGTCCTAAAATGGACTTCAGTGTCCTGCAGAAAATTAAGTTATAACAGTGTGAACAACCAAAAGTTACTATAAAATGTGAAAACTATTTATGGAATATAATTATTTTTGACCTGAAATTCCCTTTAGAATTTTATTGTAGGTTCTTTGAAAAAATGTATTATTATACAGCATGATTCAGATGACTCAGGCATTGCTGGGACTTTTTTTAAATGTGACATATTGTATAATGATATAACTGTAATATTTATAGTCTGTACGACTAATACAGGGTGAAATTTTGAAATTAAAGCTGTTATGGATGGAAAACCAAAAACTTCTTTGAAAAAAGCTATCTATCTATACAAGGATTTTTACAGCTGTCGCCACCTTCCTTCTTTCAGCCAACGTCTCCAATCCTTTCTGTTCTGCCATTCTCCATCTCTAAGGTCTCATCTTTCCATGGCCTCGTCCACTTCATCCCTCCATGATCTTCGAGGTCTACCTCTTTTCCTCCTTCCTATTGGGCTCCAATCCGAAATCTTTGCTATCCACCTTGTATGATCTGTTCTTCTCACATGTCCATACCAAATTAAACGTTTTTCTTCGATGTAGCTGAGTATGTCTTGTTCTACTGCCATTCTTCGTTTTATCTCCTCATTTCTGATGCGATCCATTTTTGTCACTCTGCAGCTTCTTCTCATGAACTCCATTTCAGTTGCTGTGATTTTGGACCTGTTTCGTTTATTTATTACCCGATTCTCTGCTCCATAGGTCATTACACTGCGTACCAAGGTGTTATAAATTCTCTTCTTTGTATTTCTGGTAATCTGTCTATCCCACAGTACCCCGTTCATTTGTTTAATACATGTTCTTGTCTGTGCTAATCTGATGGTTATCTCTTGCTCGGTGGTTCCATTTTTTGAGAGTGTGAATCCTAAATATTTGAATTTGTCAGTGCCGTTAATTTCCCTATTATCGTCCATTTCCAAGTTTCATGACTTAAAAAAATGACAAAAAAATTGAAATAATTCAATTTTGGAAATCTCGATGAAATGTTTATGATTAATCACGATGAACGCCTCAGAGGTCATCAGTTTAAACTAAAAAAAGAAAACTTCTACAAGATCAAGACAGAACTTTCTAGCAAATGGAGTTTTTGAGTGCTGGAATAACCTTAATGATAACATTGTCTCTGCTCCCTCTACCAACTCATTCAAAAACAGACTTGACCGTTTTATATATATATATATATATATATATATATATATATATATATATATATATATATATATATATATATATATATATATATATATTAATATTTTAGTTAAAATATTGTTTTTCTTTTAAACCAAAAATTGTAATTTTATTTCTTTTATTTGTAATTTTTGTTTTTTACTAGTAGGTTATTAATGAAATTTCTTTGTTTTTGTGCATAATAGGGACTTAGTTCCTCTGCCCTCTGGAAATTCAAATACGAAGACAGTGGAGAATGGAAAGTACCCAGACAATACCTATTATTCTCTCTACTACTGGAGTTATTCCGAAGAACCTCCTAGAAAACATAAGAAAGCTAGGTCTGAATGAACATCTCTACAAGACCATGCAGAAAGCTGTACTTCTCTCAACATCCAGATGTGTACGAAAATTTTTGGGAGATACTCCAGCATACCAAGTCACCTAGGGCTCGATAACACGGAAAGAGTCCCACCAGAGCTCAATCCTTTTGATATCGTAGGTATCTGGGATGAGTGAATTTTCCCCTTAGAGGGAGTGTGAGCCGTATGGCTAAATCTGAATAATAATAATCTGAAAGAACGAAAGTGTACCTTAACTTGTAGAATAGACGGGCACATTTTAGAACACATCAACAAGTTTAAGTACCTCTGATGTTGAATCGATAGCAGCCTAAATCCTGATCTTGAAATTAGAAAATCTTTGAAATAAATCAAAAGACTCATTTGTGATTTGAAGTCGAAATTCGACTACGTTTATGGGTGCTCCTAACAGAACTATTAGTTAAAAAGCAATATCTAATAAATAATTCGTTCTAACAGTAACCACATGAGAACAAACACCCCTTGTTTGAAAGTAGAATTGCGAAATATTACTTACATCTCGACTACTTTACTAATTTAATATTTTATTTGCATTTCCCTTCCTTTCACCCTGATATCCACAGATACAATTTTACGTTTAAGCTTTTCTACTTTGTATTTCTTCGCTAAATTCCTGATCCCCAGTCGCATTTACACCATTTTATTGTCGGCAAAAATGTATCTCTTGAAATCAAGTAATCACAAAATTGGTTGACGGGGGAGGATTCCTTCTCACGCATAACCGCGTTGTTATTCATGGCCGTCATATACACTCGAAAAAAACAAGGGTGTTTTCTTTTATACTTCTGTATACATTGTACTGATTTTGGTTAAGTGGTTGTAGTCAGTCAACTGAGAATACTTTGACATTCTTTTATTATTTTCGTTAAAATGGCAAGGGAGTTATTTTCTTCCTTAAAAATACAAAAGTATTTTAAGTATTTAAATTTAAAATTTAGCTATTAAATAGTTTACAGTGCAATATTCTAATCATCATTATTGTGTAGCGCTACAACGCTGGGTGGATCTTCGCTGATACTACAACTTTATTTCAAGTTCCACGAATCTATACTTACCGTATTAGCCCAGTCTGGTTATACAAAAATCATCGATTTCACGGCAAAATGTTTCGCAGATATCTGAAGCTTTTAAGACATAGGTAGGGGTTACTAGATGACGAATAGATAAAAAGATACTCCTATTTTTACCTTGCGTTTTTTTTTAAACAATAATTTATGGTCAGAATTTGATTTTTTATCTATAAGTTTTTTCCCTTATAATTTAAATAAACAATATTTATACCATTTTTTTATATCAAGAATATCTTTATTCTTCCGTTTTTTCAATTAAAATTGATAAATAATTTACGGAGATATTTGCAAAAAAGCAGATTTTTTGCACTAATTTATAAATTTAACTAATTTTTTTATTAACAAAATAAAATGTTATTAATACATTTCAACATTGAGGAATTACTGTCCTTTAAATTGGTGCGAAATTTCCCCCCGATCGGTCAAATAGTTTAAAAGTTATTCAATTTGTTTATCCCTGGGACTAATTATTTAAACCATTGAACTTGCCCTATGAATGATGCTAGACACATTTAACAAATTTCATAGGATTCTTTAAGACTTATAATATTTCAGAAGTTAAATGAATATTGAGTTTTCATCGAAATTATTTACAAAATAAACGTTTGAAAAAGGGGTTTGTTTTTTACTTATAAACAATTGTACTAACTTCTATATTTTTCAAGCTACAGACTTGTACGTACAACCATTAGATAGCTGGTAAAAAACTCACATTCAACAAACAAAAATAAACCTTCTATGAACAATAGGAACGAAGTTAGCGACAATTTTTTTGTTAATTATATCTCCATTGTTTATAAACATTAAGAAGTAAAATTTGCACAAATTTTGAATGAAAATCTAAACTTTATATTGAATTTTATAGCTATAAAATTTATCCAATTTTTCGAAACTTAAAACCTTTCGAAACGAAGTTACTTTCGAAAGATCGACATAGGAAAGTGGAGGGGAAACTGTTTTAGCTCCTCGCTGCAAAATTTAATATTAGGGTTACGGATTTATCATTCAAAAGCTTCAACAGTTCTGTAGGAATTTCATCAGGTCCATTTGCTTTTCCATTTTTAGCGTTTCTTATTGCGTATTCTACTTCTTCTTTCAATATGTCTGGCCCAGTTGCATTGATTATCTGAGTTAAGTTGTTTCTATCGTCTTCAAATAATTCATTTAGGTATTCTGTCCATCTTTTTATTTTATTCTCTAGATCTACAATAAGATTTCCATCTTTGTCTTTAAGTTTACCTATTTGGCATTTCGTTATGCTTCCTGTTATCTCTTTTACTTTTTTGTGCATTTTGAACGCATCGTACTTTTTCTCATAGGTTTCCATTTCTTCACATTGTTCTTTAATCCACTCCTCTTTGGCTTCTTTTATTCTTTTTTTTATGTGTTTATTTATTTCTTTGTATTTGTCTGGGTAATTATTCAGCTTTCTTCTTTGTTCCATCAAGTCTAGTATATTTTGTGTCATCCACCCCTTATTCTTTGTTGTTGTTTTTGTAAGATGTTTCTTTCCTGCTGTTTGTATAGCTGTATTTATGTACTTTAATTTTTGGTTAACGTTATTTGTATCGTTAATTTGTTGCTGCACTGAACGGAGGTTTTCATTTATTTCTTCTCCTGTTTCTTGTCGTATATTTTTGTTTCTAAGTTTATTTAAATCTAGTGCCTTTCTGTGTGGTCTTCTAATCTTTTTTGGTCTCGCCTCTATCACAGTAACTACCGGATTATGATCTGAGCCTATATCAGCTCCTGGGTACGTCTTAGTACATTTAACAGCATTATGATACCTCCTTGCTATCATAATGTAGTCTATTTGATTTCTCACTATTTTTTCTTTGGTATGTTGTGGAGATGTCCATGTATATAACCGTCGAGGAGGTAATTTGAAAAAGGTATTTGTTATTACGAAGTCTTCACTTTGGCAAAATTGAATCAATCGATCTCCTCTGTCATTTCGTTTCCTCTGTTCATAAGATCGCCCATTAATATGTTAATGTATGGAAAGACTGACTTAATAAGTGAAGACAAACAACCTGCAACAAAAAGGTTCAGACCTGACAGTGAAGTCGAATAAATGAACCAAATTTTAACTTTTAAACCAATGTCTGTAAAGAAAATAAAAAAAGTAAAGTTCAATAAACATTGCAAAATTTAATAAGGCAAGTGATGAAAAAATCGACTTATTTTATCAAAGCAGTAAGGCAGATTAGATTAATATTGTATATCATATTTATAAGAAAAATAGAATAAAAATCAATATTGTTAATTATAAAAATACAAACAATTATAATTAATATAAGGAATATAATAATATCATGTGTAAAAAATTACCTGAAATTTAATTTATAAAATATATAAGTATTATTACATCATTGATATAAAATGAAAAAACATATGTTGATTTTCCGGGATTTTCCGAGATTTATGGGGGGTGAAAATTATGTCATCATTATTAATACTGCGACAGACTATTCGAGCAAATTAAAAAAAAGTAAGTATTTAGGGTCAATTTCAAATGGACTCAATTTTTCAGAGTTTTCCCATATTTTCCGGCCAGTGAAAACTATGTAGTTATTCATATTTCGACGAGATACCCCAGAATAAAAAAAGAGGCTTGCAGCTGCAAAGGAAGCCGAGATAATGTAAATTTTTCCTACGTATTGCAATTTGAAGTTCCGATGCCGAAAAAAAAAACGGAGCTGAAACAGATATCCTCCCCACTTTCCTATGTCGATCTTTCGAAAGTACCGTCGTTTCGAAAAATTGGATAAATTTTATAGCTATAAGTTTCAATATAAAGTTTAGATTTTTATTCAAAATTTGTGCAAATTTTACTTCTTAATGTTTATAAACAATGGAGATATGATTTTTTTAAAAATAGTCACTAACTTCGTTCCTATTGGTCATAGAAGGTTTTTTATTTTTTAATGTGAGTTTTTTTTACCAGCTATCCAATGGTTGTACGTACAAGTCTGTAGCTTGAAAAATATAGAAGTTATTACAATTGTTTATAAGTAAAAAACATACCCTTTTTCAAACGTTTATTTTGTAAATAATTTCGATGAAAACTCAATATGCATTTAACTTCTGAGATAGTCTAAGTCTTAAAGAATCCTATGAAATTTGCTGAATGTGTCTAGCATCATGCATAGGGCAAGCTCAATAGTTTAAATAATTAGCCTCAGGGATAAACAAATTAAATAACTTATAAAATATTTGACTGATCGGGGGGAAATTTCGCACAAATCTAAAAGATGGTAATTCCTTGATGTTTAAATGTATTAATGCCATTTTATTTTGTTAATAAAAAAATTAATAAAATTTATAAATTAGTGCAAAAAAACCGCTTTTTTGCAAATATCTCTGTAAATTATTTATTAATTTTAATTAAAAAAACGGGAAAATAAAGATATTCTTGACATAAAAAAATGACATAAACATTGTTTATTTAAAATATAAGGGAAAAAATTTATAGACAAAAAATCAAATTCTGACCATAAATTATTGCTTAAAAAAACGCAAGGTAAAACTAGGAGTATCTTTTCATCTATTCATCATCTAGTATCCCCCACCTATGTCTTAAAAGCTTCAGATATCTGCGAAACATTTTTCCACCTTTTTTTTAACCAGACTGGGCTATATATACTTACTTATACACGCTTATACTTACGTTTAGGTCTTCACCGGGTATTATTATATGTGATCATAACACATATGCACCTCGCTCTTACAGTTTTCACTAATTTCGCGAGGAACCACTTACAATTCAAACGTACAATGAAAGAGTAAAGAGTAAATATTAGTACTAGCAAACCGAGATTTTTGGATTCTGTTGGATTCTCTCGTGTATTGTACCGATACTGCATAAGCGTTTCACAATAAAAGGGTCAATATACTTCTCTGAAATTAGTGGCTGTGAATACCCCGGGTTAAAACATAAGGATAAAAATAATCTTTTATGTACATAAACATTTAATTTCCATTTTTGTGAGAATTTGGGGAACACCACTGTCATTTTATCATGCGTTCTTGCAACTTCTACTATATTCTCCCTAATTTCAGTAGCAGCAATTATGTATAATATCAATGTATAATATGTAATTTTAGATTGATTAAATAAATACAGTTGCTAAAATGTTGTGAATTAGATAAATCAATTTTTGTTTTTATTTCATTATCTATTTCAAATATACCAATCTCCCCATACCAAAACAATCAAACACTAAAATCGGATTTATCAAACATAGACATTGTTTTCGCTACTTCGACACAGTTGATATATAATAACAAATTACACGAAATTAATTAATTCCATAAAAACATTTACCTTTGTTTACCGGAATGAAAAATGTGACGTCGACTGAACAAACAAAATATCGACGATTGCCAATAATCCCATATTCACCGCTCCCACACCTCGCGCGTCCTTTTACACCAATAACAACAATTTTTGGAAGCGTCTATTCTCCCGAAGCCGAACATTACCTTGATCTGCACAGAACGGTATTATTACGTTTTTGTTTGTTTATTGTCAAACATATGATAAAAAATACTTGAAAAATGTTAAGAAAATTTTGCAGACCTCTAAACAAAGTTAAAAACAGCGACCCATTTTTATAAAGATGTATATATAGTCAACATAATATAGATAGATAATAACAAAAAAGAATGGTTTAATATGGATTTTTTATAATACCTGAAAGTAATGGAAAAAAGTGAAACCCAGAAGAAAATCCTATAAAATCCAATAGAGGAAAACAAAAATACCCAGCCTCCATGTTAAGTTGTTTAATTTAACAGAGATTTTTGGTCTCTTAGACCTTATCACACTAAGACCTCGAAAACCTTGTATGTATACCGTACATCTATGCTCTATCCCAAAAATTTTGCTCTTTAAGAAATCTTTTATTTCTTTCGAAACTACGTTTATTAAGACATTTTCTGCCTTTTCTCTGCATTTTCGCAGAATAAAACTGTTTGCCTATTTTAGAGAGATTACATCTGACCAACTGGTGTCTGGTTCTCACACCGAGACTTTCAGTTTTCTGAACTTCAAAGAGTATTTTCCCATTAGTCAAATAAACAGAGTATCAGCTGCAAGAACTTTTACCAGCAATATTTATGCCCTGGCACCAATATATAGAGTTACTTTTTTGTATTTCGCCACTGACTGAAGTAGTCCAAATCTTTTACTATCAATACCGAAGCCAAAATTTGAAGACATTAGATAGTGACTCAAGTATATAATCTTCCAATTATTATTTTGGCCGACATATCGATTAGACCACTGTATTCGTTCTGCTCCAACCTCTGGTTTCTTAAAATTTTCGAGAACATAACTTAAAATACAGAAAGATATTTCAGCAATGTTCCTTTTGCCTACAGTTTCATGCCAACAATACTTGGTAGCCTAGTCTAGCAAAATAATGGAAAACTTCCTGATTCTATTTTAGAAGTATTAGAAAACTGTGATATTCATATGTATACAAATATCAGAATATTTCTGCAAATATTAATTACACTGCCAGTCAGTACAGCAACAGCAGAGCGCAGTTTTTCTACGCTTAAGCGTCTAAAAAATTGGCTTAGAAATAGAACTTCGGAGGAAAGGTTAACTGGTTTAGCACTCATCAATGTGCAACTTGAAATTACTCTAGATATTGATGCAATCGTATAGAGATTTGCTAAATCGGATAGGCGAAAAGAATACATTTTATAAAATTATATAATATCTACTTATCTTATTCTTATAGTATTTTTAATCACTGAACTTTTATTTATCACTCGTTGCCGGCTGTTGCTGATAATTCGTGAGAAAAATTTCAATACCGAGTAAAAAAATATTTCACTCACTCATAGCCTAATATGCTTATTTATATAAATAACTATTCTTAAATTATATTATGTTATTTGTTAAATAAGTTAATTTAAAAATGCTGTTTACTCTTCTTCTTAAGGTTCCTTCTTCATTACGGAAGGGTGGGTATAACTACAGCAAATTGCTCTTTATGTATGATGAGCTATCTTGAGCTGTTCTTAGTATTGAATGTGTCTCTTACGTTCTTCAGCCATGAGCATTTTCTTCTTCCTGGACCTCTTATTCCTTCTACTTTCCCTTCCATTATGAGTCGTAGAAAGTAATATTTCTCTCCTCAAGATAATGCCCGACCACATGTTGCAAGAGTCACAATAGATGGCCACCAAGATCTCCCGACTTATCCCCAATTGAGCACGTGTGGGATATGATGGGTAGGAGATTGCTCAATTTGCAACGTCCTCCTCAGACTCTACAAGCACTTCGAGAGGAGTTGGTGGTTGCCTGGAATGAGATACCACAAGAGGATATTGACCACCTAATCAGAAGTATTTCTAGGCGCGTTGGAGAATGCGTAACACATCAGGGTACATCCACACATTATTAAAGGTAAAGGGGCTTTAAAGCAATGCAATCATTTTAAAATTTTAATCATTTACTTATTATGCTTCATTAAGTACTTATACAAAATTTTATTAAAATAAAATCATTTAAACTGGGTGTTCGGATTTCTATGTCACTTAGTATATATTTTAATAACTTTCCTTTGGTTTAATAGTCTCTTACACTTAATTTTACTGTCAAAGAGTATGTGGGTTTAAACTATTTTTTTTGTTTAAGTTTAAGACCCCCTAATGTAACCTTCTTTACACTTGTAGGATATTTGGGTTTTAGTAACTTCTCATTGGTTTAATATATCGCTTAAAATAATTATTCAGAAAATGGTTCCGTTGCATGAGGCTCAAATCATGTCAATCGTAAAGGTGCAAAAATCTAAATTCTATATCAAAATCACTCTGAAGACGCATAACCCCGCGGACAAAAATTTCTGGGGATCAACCAGTGAAAGGTGCAAAAATCTAAATCCTATTTCAAAATCACATTCAAGACGCATGACCCCACCCCCCTCCCCCCGACAAAAATTTCTGGATCCGCCACTGGTTAAGGCACTGTTTTTTGTTGGAGTTTGAAGAATAGTGCATTTCTTGGCATACCTGTTGTCTTTTTCCAGTAATCAACAAAAAATATTTTACAGTACACTGAAGTTTTGATTTGGCTTCATCTACCCTCCTTTTCTTTGGCTCCTCTACTTCCATATATAACCCCAAATAGTGTGACTATTCATTGTATGTTTTCTTATAGAAATCATTAAATAAGTTGAGTCTTATTTCAAGGGTAATTAACTGACATGCGTGCACAAGATCTAGCCTAAAACGAAAATATGAGTTTACAGATTTTTAAAACATGTAAAGTAAAGATTTTTATAATGTTTGTAAGGTTGTCCACTGTTTTTTAAGCGCTTACGCTTTTCTTTCGCCCAGTTTTCAAAATGTATTTGTCGTGTTTTACCTTTATTTAGATGATTTAAGACACGTGTTATAGACGATAACTCTCTACACTCCACCATGTTTAATAAACAAGTTACGTTTTTCCTCTCGCGCCGTGTTTTATAGTTCTTTAAGGAGAGCATTGAATTAAAGTAATTTTAATAGATGGTGGCACTAATTTGTTTAACGCATAAAAACGTTTTTCCACTGAAACATCACTTTATCGAAATTTGTCGCTTACAACGTTTTCCAGGCAGGTCTTCATTTATACCAGTACTTACCTTATAAGTGTGAAACATTACTTACTTGATAATTGGGATATCATTGCCAGTTAATAATAAATTAAGTATTTAGAGATTTGATGGTGGTCAGTACCTCTCGATTCTTATTTATCCTTCTGAGGACCTCCTCATATGTGACTCGGACAGTCCACGGGATCTTAAGTATTCTCCGATATAGCCATATCTCAAATGCTTCCAGTTTTCTGCACATATCTTCGTTCAAGGTCCATGATTCAACACCATAAAAAATTAGAGAGAAGACGTAGCATCGCAACATTCTTACTTTTGTATCAAGAGAGAGGTTGTAACTCTTGAAAAAGACCCCCATCCGATTGAAGATGGATCTAGCTTTTCCGATGCGTGCTCTAGTCTTCTGGTTGTTGGTCCATTCTTCATTTATTATGGTGCTGAGGTAGTTGTAGTGCGTCACTTTTTCTACAGGGGATTGGTTGACATGGAGTTGACCTTCTGTTATCCTTCTTGCTAATTATCATAAGCTTTGTCTTCTTAACGTTTATATTGAGTCCATATTGTTGACTGTAATACGTGATTTTGTTCATAAGAACTTGTAGGTCTTCTAAGTTGTCCGCAAATACTATGGTCTCATCAACATATCTGATGTTGTTTAACCGGTAACCATTTAGTAGAATACCTTTTGCAGTTTTGTGCAAAGCTTCGATAAATATTCTTTCAAAGTACAGATTGAAGATTAGAGGAGACAAAATACAGTCTTGCCTCACTCCATGATCTTCACATAATCATTTTGTTCACCTTCAACTCTGAGATTTGCTGTCTGATTCCAGTAAATATTTCTAATTATTTTCATATATTGGTTGTTAATTCCTGCTTCTTTTAGTATTTGCATCATCTTAGCGTGCTGTACTCGATCAAACGCTTTCTCGTAATCAACCAGACATGCGTATACGTCGCAGTTGAGGTCTCTGCATCTCTGGAATAAGACTTGTACTGAGAACAAAGCCTCTGTAGTACCAACAGTATTTGTGAACCCGAACTGGTTGGGGGAAATTTGACTTTCACACAGCTTGTAGATTCTCTTATGAATTATCTTTAGGAACAATTTTAGGAGATGACTCATGAGGCTTATAGTACGGTAATCTTGGCATTTTTTGGCTCCTGGTTTTTTTGGAAGTGCAATAAACTCAGATTTCAGCCATTCTGTTGGTATTTCTCCAGAGTTGTATATGTAGTTGAATATCTTTGCGATTATTGCTATTGATTCGTTGTCCATTAGTTTGAGTAGTTCTGCCGCTTTGCCATCCTTTAACTGTATTATTGCGGAATAAACTTCCTGCTGTAATATTCTTGGTCCATCATTTACCTCTTCTTCTAGCTCTAGAAGAATAATACTATATCATTGTAAAATGGAAGTAGTAAAATAGTGATCCGTTTAAAAATCCCTTTAAAAATAGTCTCCCCGTATCTATATCACGTCACTAAAAGCCATTTTGAATTACAGCTTTAGCTGTACTATGTAAATTGGACGAGTACTCTCTTGTTGTGTACGATCGATGTGCGTTATTTCGCAGTGATTAACAAAACCATAAACGCTTATTTTTAAAAAGGGCGGCCTAGTAGTCACTTCCAGAACGAAATCATAAAATTCGTCATTGCCATAACATGACCAAATGTCAGAGCCGTCGAGGCCATAAACAGGAGTTTTAATCACAACATACCCCATTAGCACACACTACTAAATATACCTATGTGATATTACATCATTCTGTTTGCAATATAAACATTCCTTTATGATTTGACAAATAAATTTCGTACATTTTGCTTTGAAAATGATCATATTGCGCGTTTTCAATTTGATCATAATTAAACGACGACGAACTGGATATAAAATATGAAACGAAATAATTGCTGGCTGAATGAAAATTTGTCCTCGCTAAATTCGTTGTTTATATGTGAATTGCATAAGGTATACCGAATGTCCATAGCAAATATTGTGTTGTTTGAAAACGCATTTATAAACCGGTAAGCATTTATGTTTTTGCGTTCGTTATCACGTGTTGTTTGATTATCTTATCGGTTATTTAAAAATCTACATTTTAAAAATTTTGTTCGGGAAAAATATGGAAATTCCTTTATGTATTCGTAAACCTATAAAGAGATTAAATTTAATGATCTCGTTCACCAATAGTATTGAAACTATTTTATATTAAGAAGTAGTTAGTTTTTTACTTTATAATTCAACTTACATATTATGAGAATTAAAATAATTTAGATTTACGTAAAATGCGAATTTTACATATTTTTATAAAAGTCTGCATAAAGTGCATGTAAAATTTGGATGTAACTATAGAAATTATAGATTTGGATGTAACTATAGAAGACAAAGATATTGAGCCAGTTGACTCCCATAAATACTTGGCCATGAGATCAGAATAACCTAACCAAACAATCGAGCTGAAAAGAAGAATAAACCTCGCTTGGGCTGCATTTGGAAAGATGAAGGATATTTTTAGGTCTAAGATTCCAATGTGTCTAAAAAGAAAAGTATTTAATCAGTGGATTTTGCTAACAGAAACCCTAACACTCACAAGAACAACAGTGAGTAAACTACAAGTTGCGGAAAGGGCAATGGAGAGAATAATGTTAACAGAATACCCAATGCTACTATACGCAAAAGATCAGGAGTAGCAGATGTTATTGAAAGGATAACAACACTAAAGTGGAACTGGGCAGGTCATGTAGCAATGACCGGTGGACAAAAAAAATTTTGGAATGGAGACCCCGAATACAAGCTAACAGAAATAGAGGTCGACCCCCAACGAGATGGACAGATGACATAAAAGAGTTACTACAAATTGGATTCAGATGGCGCAAAATCGGACTAAGTGGAAAAGGATGTAAGAGGCCTATATTCAGCAGTGGACGTTAGAGGCTAGTTGATGATGATGGTAGATATTCATGTAATAAATCAACAAATAGCTTGAAAACCCAATAATATTTTTTTTTCAATATCTCTAGATATCCCAATATCTCTAGATATCCCAAAAAGTCGTGAGATCTTTGGAGACGGATTGAAGAGAAATACTGTAAATATATATAAAACAGCGCTACAGGCCTTGTAGGCCCCTGACTTTTAAAAACTTGGTTATTTCCCTCCATTTTTATCGGTCCCTTCTCCAATGTCTGACGTCTATTTCTGCTTTCCTGCTTCCAACCATTTCTTCTTTCACGTGTTCGTTATGGTTAGTCCTAAGTATTCAAATTCTGACACTTTTTCAAAACTATAGACAGTCTTTGCTCCTTTCATTTTGATATATTTGTTATTATTTGTTAAGTTTCCTCTCATTTCCATATATTCCGTATTATTAATCCAAATCTTTTCGCTTATTCTTAAAATTTCTGGAAAACTTTTTCTAAATGTATTTTTGTTCTCGCTAGTATCACCACATCATCAGCCTACGCTATTGAAAATAGTTATGTTTGTACTCATATTCGATCTTCGTACGATTTGTTCTAATACTAGGTTGAATAAATTCGTTGATAGCGAATCCCCTTGTTTTAAACTTCTATTCACCTGTTGAACTGTCTTGAAAAGCTTCCTTCCATTGTTGCCCTATTTATCGTGTTCCTAAGCGTCATTCTCACTAGCCTTAAAAGCTTTTCTGGTATGTTTAATGTTCTCATGGCCTCATATAGCATCATTCGGTTGATGTAGTCATATGCTTGTTTAAAATCAATAAATAGCATATGTAATTCTAAGTTTTGTTCGTAGCTATTATTTTGTACTAATGTTAACATACTTATTTGATCAGTAGTTGCTCTTCTTGGTCTAAGACCTCCCTGGTATTCTCCCATTACTTTGTTATCATATTTAACCTTTTCCTAATAATTTTTGCAAGTATTTTATTGACTTCTAATAGTGCTATACCTCTATAATTTTCGCACTCCGTTTAGTCTCCTTTTTAAGATAGGACAAATAAGAGCGCTATTCCATTGTTTTGGCATTTCTTCTTTTGCCAAATTATTAATGTTAAGTGAAATATCATTTTCTTTAATCTCTCGCCACCTGCCTTAAAAATCTTAACTGGGATACCACTTTCTCTTGCACTTTTGTTACTTTTTATGGTCTCTTATTATTTCTTCGACTTCATTCAAAGTTGGTTCCTGGCACGTTCCTTTTTCATCTTCTTCTTGTTGGTCTTGTTGGTCTTGTTGGTCTGTATTTAATAGATCTTCGAAATATTCCGCCCATTTGTTTATTTTTCTGTTGTTTCTTCTAGAAATAAACCTGTGTTTCTGAAATACTGTGGATTATTCTTTGTAGTTTTTCTGGATTTCTTAACTTCTTGGTAGAAATTCTTTACCACCTCTTTGTTTATGTAGGATTTTTCTATTATTTTAAATTGCTTTTCTTGCTGTTCTCTTTTTTTTTCTGCAAAGTCTTTTCACTTCTCTTCATCTTGCCATATAGTTTTCGATCGCATTTTGGGTATTTTCTATATCTCTTTGTAGTTTTGCCCTGTTTCATCTTGTCAAAACATTCCTACATTCTTCATCGACCCAGTCTTGCCGTCTTTTTATATGCACTCTTCCTATACACTTTTCCGCTGCTTTCGACATGGCTGTCTGTATGGTCTGCCACTCTTCTTCTATATCCTATTTGACTTTTTTAGCTTTTTATTTATTTATTCCTTTAAGGTCGTGGCATATTATCATGCACGTTGCGTTTCCAGCACATAGTGTTTAGTTTTCCGAAAAATATATTTATATATAATATAAATAATATAATATTATGCTGTATAATAATTAAAATACTAATAATCTACTAAATAATGTAGGAAAACTTATAATAGATAAACGAGAAATACTTAGTACCAATATAACAAAATACAAATATATTTTATCCGTATTTTGCTTTTAATTTTCTGCTAAATGTAACTGATAAAACTTTCCTAGCAGCACCGTATATTTTGATATTATCAAGGTGATAAATGGATTTCCACGTACCGTTTTTATGGCTCTGTCAATAAATAACAAAACATACTGCCATTTCCACATCCTTATATCATTTCCTCTATAAAATCGTTCAAACGGAAAAATATTAGGTATCCCCGGAATTCTTCTACCGCTTCTCAATTAACTCAATGTATTTATCGGATATTTTCCAAATAGCTGATACTGTAATGTTTAGATCATAACGTTTGACGTGTACACATTATTTTGACCATAATTATCACATTGCTGCTGCATATATATATATATATATATATATATATATATATATATATATATATATATACATAATGATACATATATATATATATATATATATATATATATATATATATATATATATATATATATATATATATAAATATGTTCCGAAAGGTTTTCGCGGTTAGTACAGTTAAACCTAGAGCTAAGATTAATACTACTACAAGAATATTAACTAGGAGGATTAAACTCAACACTTCCGGGTTGAACCGTGGTAATTATCATTGCGTCGAGCTTTCGACATCCTCTTCGATGTCTTCTTCAGGGCTTCCGAGGTCTCAGTCTCTCGAGCCGCTAGACATTACTACACTGATTACTAACCAATGCTTTACTGGTACTGGGAATAGAGGACGGTTCATTTATACCGTCGATGGTGACGTAGTTTGGGAGGAGGTTGGAGTGAGAGTTAGCGTGAAGATTGGCGCGATGGTTGGCGCGAACATTTCTGACGGTAGGATTTTGATTGACTGGTGGAGCGGACGAGATTTTCTTTATGAGAGGTCTCCAAGACGAAGGACGTATGCCATCATCTCTTTTGAGACATATTAAATTTATATGGCTTCTCGGATAATTTTTGGTTTATATAAGCAGATGAGGCCTATGGTTCTGGAGTTTTCAAAATCAATTGTGTCCTGTGTCTTGTATAAAGATGGTGTTAACCTAGAGCTGAAATTGAGTCGGAATTTCAAATAGAAATGGAATGTTCATAAATCTTATTTTGGATTCTACGATTTGTTTGGCCTATATAGGATCGGGGGAAGTCTGCACAAGGAATTTCATAAAATCCGTGTTGTTCATTTGGAATGTTGTGAAGAGATGAAAGTTTTTGTTGGGGGGTAAATGGTATATATTTTCTTTATTCCAATTGATTTAAAAATTTTGTCGATTTTGTCAGTAACACTTTTGATGTAAGAAGAAAAAGCTTTCGGGGTCTGAGTCTTTGGATTAGGACTGAGTGGAAAATTGATGTCTGTGGATGCTCCTATTGATGTGATTTTCGCTGTAATCGTTTTGAATAAGGGCTTGTTTTAAACTAGAGAGCTCAGCAGGTCTACTTGCCTCATCGCGAAGGCATACGGATCTTGAGACAAGCGTATTAATGACTGAATTAATTTGTGAAGGGGGATGATGAAAGTTGGCATGCAAGTAACGATTGGTATGGGTGGTTTTTTGATAAACGAGTAATGAAAACCTTGGGATTGGTTTTTCTTTATAATAACGTCGAGAAACGGTAGGGATGAATCTGTTTCCACCTCCATCGTGAACTGGATATTTGGAGTGGTCTTCTTGGATACTGTATTTCTCTACCTATATAAGGATTTTTACATCTGTCGGCGCCTTCCTTCTTTCAGCCAACGTCTCCAGTCCTTGCTGTTCTGCCATTCTCCATCTCTAAGGTCTCGTCTTTCCATGGCCTCGTCCACTTCATCCGTCCATGATCTTTGGGGTCTACCTCTTTTCATCCTTCCTATTGGGATCCAATCCGAAATCTTTGCTATCCACCTTGTATGATCTGTTCTTCTCACATGTCCATACCAAATTAAACGTTTTTCTTCGATGTAGCTGAGTATGTCTTGTTCTACTGCCATTCTTCGTTTTATCTCCTCATTTCTGATGCGATCCACTTTTGTCACTCTGCAGCTTCTGCAACTCCATTTCAGTTGCTGTGATTTTGGACCTTTTTCGATTAATTATTACCCAATTCTCTGCTCCATAGGTCATTATACTGCGTACCAAGGTGTTATAAATTCTCTTCTTTGTATTTCTGGTAATCTGTCTATCCCACAGTACCCCGTTCATTTGTTTAATACATGTTCTTGTCTGTGCTAATCTGCTGGTTATCTCTTGTTCGGTGGTTCCATTTTTTGAGAGTATGAATCCTAAATATTTGAATTTGTCAGTGCCGTTAATTTCCCTATTATCGTCCATTTCCAAGTTTCTCACTGGTTCTTGCTCTGTTGTTAAATATTCGGTCTTTTCTAGATTTATTTCCAGTCCATTTTTTGTGTATTCCTTTTCTAATTTTCGGAGCATATAGCACAGATCTTCTTCATCTTGAGCCGTGTATGCTGGATGCTGTATTTATATTTCAGAATGTTTAGTTAGAGTTTCGTCTATAGGAATGTTTGTAAAGAGTAAAGCGATATCGAAACTTACTAGAATGTCTAATGATGAGATAGGGTATTGTTTAAGAAGTTTGATAAATTAAAAAGAATTTTTGACGAAGGATGAAACATTTTCGGCGAGAGATTGTAAAGTTTTAGCCAAGTACATGGCCAATGGTTGTGTAGGGCAGTTGTATGCACTGAAAATGGGACGTAGAGGAATATCGGGTTTGTGAATTTTGGGTAGGCCATATATTCCAGGTGTTCTTTGGAAGTGGAAGGCTTTTCACGAGGAATTATATGTTTTATGTCAATAGGAAGAGAGGTTTTATTGATAATGGCTTTTATTGTTTTCTCCAGATCTGGAGATCTTAAGATTAGATATTCATAAAGCTTTATGGCTAAAGGAATATGTTTAAACCGATAAATGGCAGAATAAATTTTAGAGAAAAATTATTAATATTTTTGTAGTTAATGATGAATATTTAGAATATGGTATTATACTTGGATTAGATTATATTTTGAATTTTTAAATGAGACAATATTTTGATTTAGAAGTTTATCAAAAATAAAATTGAATGCGAATACTGAAGAAAATATAGAAAAATTTTATAATAAATACTATTAATATTGCAGAATACTAAATAAACTTTAATGAGTGAATTCCCACAGAGCTTTTTGAAGCAAAATTAGAAAATTTATTGCCAGATCAGAGAAATAAAATAGAAATATTATTAAATAAGTTTTGCGAAACATAAATTTGGCATTGAGCAGGTTCAAAATTATGAAGCATAAATTTAACTTTTATTTAAATAGAATTTCAAATAGGACAATTGTTTAAAGCAAATTTAATAGAAAAATGATCTTTACCATTTGTAGCCCCGGTTACATTGGCTCAAAAAAAAAGATGTAAATCCAGATTATATATTGATTTTCGTGAATTAAACAAATTAATTATTCCTAAACCGCATTCTTTTCCGTTCATTGACGAGATTTTAACCAAAATAAGGAATTCTAAATTATTTACTATTTTAGACATAAATTCTGCTTTTTGGTGTATTCCAGTTCGGATATAAGATCGGAAATATAAGACAGCGTTCGTTACACAAAATGATCATTGGCGATCATTTAAAGAACACTTAGATCATATAGAAAGACTCATTGAAGAAATTCTCTAAGAAGAATTTACTCGCTCTGTTTCAGTGGGTCCCTGATAGACCAAATTATTCGAGACTAATAACTATAAAGTAAGGAGCAGTGTTATAACAGTTCAGTAAGATTTATTCCATGAACAAAAAGTTCCTTGATGAAAAACCTGTAAAATAAAAAAACGAGGATGTTCTAGACGTCATCGAAATGTCCTGAAATTACTCTTAAGATTTTGAACGTCAGAAAATGTATATAGACAGGAAGTTGACAGTTCAATAAGTGGTAGTAATTGAGTGTTTGAATAGTTCTGACTACTAATTCGGTCAGAATTGTTTAAAAGTAATATTGTTTGCTATTTTGAATAAAAGTAATTAGAAAAAAATTTAACAATATACTCTTTCTTAGAGGATAACATAACAAAAAAAGCACATTTTAGACTATTGATGGCTGGTTTAACACACTTAGCAAACTGAGAACTTTTCATAATATAAATTACTTTACTTTAGTTCTATTTCTTATATACCTTGATGCTAAAAAGTTTTATTTAAAAAAAAATGTGCTACTAAATTTAAGAGTACCTCTTTTTCCTAAGGTATAATACTTTTAACAATGTAGAAAAATTGTAATTCTGCTCCAATTTATATTTCTATTTATTTTATTTTTTATTTTAAACGGAATTAATTCTGATTCTATAAAATATGACCGTTTCAAGGATTCAAAAACTAATACTTTATAAATATTAAAACAATGTCTTTTGATAACTGCAACTGCAGATAAAAATCCACTCTGCTCTTCAGACAACTACATAAGACGTACTCATGTTATTTTACTTCAAAAACAACGTTGTGAACTGAACGAAGGAAATAAAATTATATGCACGAGTTCCTGATAAAATATCTTCATCATCCAGTCATAATATTTCATGAAGCATATCTGCATTATACAACAGTGGCAGTCCGAAAAGAAAAATGTGAAACAAAATGTGTATTTGTGTTTATTTGTATTTCTCACGTGCGTGAGTAAGTATGATTTTGGAAAAACGAACATTAAGTAATAGTATAATTACTTTATGAGGCGGAGAAGCATGACTTTTCTTGACGCGCCCGATATTACGCGCCGAACGAAGTGAGGCGCGTAATAGAGGGCAAGTCAAGAAAAGTCGCTTCTTTGCCGAATAAAGTATACTATTTTTTCTTCAAACGTAGCAATTTTCAACCATAAAAAGTACAATTCATACGCTATTTTTACTCGAAATTAACTGTGACAACTATCAAAGTCGTCTAGATGTTAGAAATTAAAATAATTAAGTCGTCAGTGGGATTTGCGTCTCCCTGGTTACAGTTGTTTGACAGTTGTTTGCAATTATTAAAGACAGCTTATTGTTGTTGCAACCGCAAGCGCAAATTTAGTGCGAAAATGGAAAACTTAAACGAAATAAGAAATAAGAACGATAATGCTCAAAAAATTTTAAACCCTCATGATTCGCCAACATCGGGAATGATTGCTGAAAGTTGTTCTCGACCATCAGTATCATCAACAATTACCAATGCGTATCAAGAGTCGGGAACATTTTTGCACGGTTTCAATTTTGAAAATGCCTCATTAACTAATTGTACTTTTAATATTACTATAAATAAAAATAATGTTGGGAAAAAAAACTGCTGCCGTGTCAATTGTATAGTTGGTTGCCTAACTATAATCACATAATTTTCTCACCACAATTTCATCTCACATACATAATTTAAAACAATAACATTGATGGTTGATACTGTTATAATTTTATTTTTATTTAAACTTTCACAATTTTTAAACAACGTTGGCTTCTGTCTTAAATAGACATATACAGTTACACTGACTGCTCTGTCACAACTTCCATCATAACCTGTCAAGATTGTCATTTCAATCAGTTGCTTTAATAAAGTCCTCGTAGACATACCGTCTCAGGACTTGCAACTTAATGTAGAGTCATATGTCGCCATGTTACCAATCCAACGGTAACTTTACCATCTTAATTATAAACTAGACATAATGTAAACTAAATTTTATTTAGCAATTTTTAAAGGGTTTTTACCCCCATATTTAGTGGCTATTTCCATGTATTAAACTGTAAGTATTAACCACATTTTACATTAACCTTAGTCAAAACTTAATTTATTTCATGTTCTTCTTAATTAAGTGGTTAAATACTTTTTAGGACACTGATGATGGAATACTTATTCCGAAAACGTTTTGTCAATTTAACATAGCCCAAATGGGTTTTTTATATACCTTTTTATAAAGGATTTTATTGTAAAATTTTTTTAATATATGGTATACAGCCAATTACAGGAACTTAGTTTCCTTGTGGAATTTAAAACGTTGTACTCTTTCAAAATTGAAGGTGTTGATCTTCTCATTTTGTCCTATTCTCTCTCTTCGTGTCGTTCTATTTATACACATATATTTTGTCTTCTCTTCATTAATCTTCAGCCTGGAATACATCGCTGTATATTATTTTCTCCTTGGGAAGCCTTGTTGTTCATCCTCAAGTGAGATTCTGTCTTTAATTAATTTGGTTAAAATTGTTGTTGTTAGTTTCAGCGTGGTGTGCAATAGATTAATTACTTTATTTCTCCACATTTTTTCGGTTCTTTTTTGATATCATTCTCCGATATAAAACTCAAAATTCGTCTGAAGAAATTCCTATATCCCCACCACCTACCTACTCGCATAGGATAGTATGATAGATTGCTTACGAATTTCCTCGAATAAACTTTCAAGATAAAGAGGTATATCTATCTTCAAATTGGATTTTTGCAACACAAGATTAGCAGTAGACGCTATTGTAAGACAAAAGGATAATAGATAAACAAAACAGATTCTAGAATAGCAACCAAGAGCTGACAGCTGTAATCGGTTAAGACTATCTACCTGATGGACAAATGACGTGAATAGAGTTATCGCAAGCTGACGGCAGGCAGAAAGGATAAGACATTTGGAAAAGGCTTATGTCCAACAATGGACAAGTCTAACTGATAAAATTATTATTTTCTTCTAATTTATGAGTTTTTATTGCAGTAATAAAGTATTTAACCATGAATTTTACCACTTACAAGAAGCGTTAATTTTAAACAAAAATTTATTATATATGAAGGTGTTCAGGATTTTATCAAGAAATTTATATAATTTGCCTGTTTTTTATTTGAACTAGTTAAGTTTAATATTTAAAGCAGATAATAAGTCAAAAATATATTTTCTTTATTAAAACTTATTTAAAAAATACTTCTGGTGTCGCCACTGGTAGTTGAGTTTCACGGGAAGATTGACTTTTCTATTTTCTCGTACATAAACATGGTGTATAAACGGTCCCCAATTTATTTATTTATACCTGTTTTGCTTGTTTTGTCTATGGTTATAAATCTCCGCGTTAGGACATCCCAGTAACTAGTAGTGTCCTTGCAGGCTAAGATATATGTCTCAGAGATAGCAGGACATCTTTTGTATTGATTCTACTTAAAAGCTTCTTCTCGTATTTTTACAACGCACTCATATTCGAGTTTTACTGTAACTTGTTACTAAATGTAGTTGATTTATTTAATTCAAATTATGTTCTTGAGAATAAATCATTTTATTCTATATTCAGATATTCTATTTTATTCAATAAAACTTCAAAATAAATTACATACTTTTATGTTTTTGGTTTACAAATTTTAACATTTACTTTATAAAAGGAAGTTTGGACGTTTGTAAAATTCCTAATAATAGTAATAATAAGGCAGAAGGCGAAAAGTCGTTCTATCAGAAACTCAATTCCACTGCCGAAAGTGCCAATAAATCATACCCAAGCCAAGAAGAAATTCAGGAGTCTTGGGGAAATCAACTTTCCACACCAGCTGCTTTTAACACCAATGCTGGATGGATAGAAGATACGACGCACAGCTGTCAACACTACCGTACGAACCCTTCACCACAGAAGAAGTCTCTAATATCCTCAAAGAGCTTCATAACTGGAAATCTCCTGGACCAGACGGAGTTCAAAACTTCTGGCTTAAGAAGTTCTGGAGTGCTCAAGAGTGCTTGTCAACACTAATTAATCGTGTTATTTCTAATCCGCAGTAAATACCATCATTCCTAACTCAGGGAACAACTTATTTAATACCGAAGGATCAAAATAATACCCAAGATCCAGCCAAGTACCTCCCAATTACTTGTCTTCCAACTCTGTATAAATTGGCCTCATCCTGTGTAGCCCAGCGTATCTACCAACACTGCACTCTAAACAATATCATAGAACCTCAACAGAAAGGATGCGGAAGGGTTCCATGGGTTGCAAAGAACAACTTATTATCGACTCAGTCATTTCTAACCAGGCATACGCCAAAAAACGGAACCTCTTCACTGTCTTTATTGACTGTAAGAAAGCCTTTGACTGAGTGCCGCATGAATGGCTGGTAGATATATTAAGAATATATAAAGTCGATGATAATATGGTGACCTTTTTAAGACATATAATGACAGATCGGAAGACTAAAATTCACCTCCAAATACCTGGTGAAACCAATATCGAAACTGAAGATATACCAATTAACCGGGGCCTTTTCCAGGGGGACTCGTTGAGTCCACTTTGATTCTGGTTAGCGATGAACCCACTATCCCAGCTATTGAACTCCACTGACTCAGGTTTTAGCATTAAAAACAACAATACTGTAGTGGCGAAGCTTAATCATCTGTTGTATATGGATGATTTGAAACTACTGGCTTCCACTCGAAATCACTTAGAGCAAATGCTGAAAACTGTAGAAACTTTTTCAAATGATATCAGTATGCACTTTGGGTTAGACAAATGTCGTGTACTAAAAATATAGTCAAGAGAAAGGTTAATCCCGGAGGATTCGATATGCAAAATGGCCAAAACATCGAGGCTATGATCGAAAATGACATGTATAAATATCTGGGAGTAAACACCTACGCATTTTCCGCACTTAGCTACTCATTTGGGATTATTAAGTGGACCAAAACGGATATAGAAACTCTTCCGCGAAAAGTACGAACACACCTCACATAGGCACAAAAACACCATCCTCGAAGTGCAGTAGAAAGAACGACATTACCGCGGTATTTAGGAGGACGAGGACTAATAAGCGAGCCATTAGAAAAACAGATTTACGAACTTATTTTCAGGTGCAGGCGGAGACATTTACTCTTCATCGCGCGATTTGTGCAGTAGATGAAACAACACTGATCAAACTGAGGGAACAAGATATGCGCATAAACCATCTTACTAAGAACGAAAAAATGCGCATCTGGATGGGTAAACCTCTGCACGGGCGACATCCGAATGAAGTCAGTTAAGCTATGTCGACAATATAGCGTCGAACTATTGGCTGACATATAGAAAGATGGTTCCTGAAACAGAAGGTTCATTACTCGCCATGCAGGGTCAGGCTATACCCACCAAAAATTACCTGAAATATATCGACAAAGACCCTCAGGTCCAAAACGACAAATGCCGATATGGATGTCAAGCCCAAGAAACTATCCAACATCTTACGGGGGGCTGCCAGGCATTTGCTGCAACTGAATATAAGGAACGGCATGACTCAGTAGGGAAGATCCTCCATCAAGAGATAGCTTTTAAACTGGGACTTCTACAAACAAACCATCTCCCATATTATCAATACGTTCCTGAGAGTAAACTTGAGAATGACAACACAAGCTATACTGGGATCGCACTGTGCTCACAGACCAAACTATAGCACATAATAGACCAGATCTCGTGCTAGTTAATAAACTAACAAGACAAACAACACTAATCGATGTGGCGATACCTAACAACAATAATCTGCGTGTTAAGTACAACGAAAAGATCGCCAAGTACAGAATTCTGGAAAAAAATACAAAAGGAGACAATGGAGAATGCAAAATACCCAGACGATACCTATTATTCTTTCTACCACTGGAGTCATCCCGAAGAACCTCCTAGAAAACATAAAAAAGCTGGCTCTAAATGAACATCTATATAAGATCGTGCAGAAAGCTGTGCTACTTTCGACGTCCAGATGTGTGCGAGAATTTTTGGGAGATACACCGACGTACCAAGTCACCTAGGACTCGATAGCATGGAAAGAGTCCCACTAGAGGTATGGCTTAATCTGGTAATAATAATAATATAATATTTATTTAAGAAGCTTACATAGATTACAAGAAACAAAAATCATACTAAATACAAAATAAACATAGAAAATCACTGAAGAGCTACTATAAAAGTAGCGCCCCTTGTGCATTAGACTTAAAAATATATATTCAAACAAAGAAATATTTAACAATTGTATAAATATATAAAGAGTTACATATGCCTACTTATATTAAATACATTAATTATAATTTTAATATAGCATGTGACACAACTGTGAGTACACAAATGTAAGTACATAATATTAATTGCAATAAATTTAGGAAATGTTGTAGTTTGTAATCAAAGTTTATTTAGATATATATTATTTATTACTATTGTCCATTAATCAATTCTTTATAGAATTGTGTTGTTTTGTTTTCAATCCATTTTTTAATTTCATATTATTTAAATCTATTTTTTGACGTGACAACGTCTGTAACAGTGAGTCGCCGAACGAGAGAGAGGCCCGCCGGACCGGCGAATGCCTTGCGTCTCTCTCCCACTCAAACATGGTCGGTCCGCTGCGCGCGGCACTAGAGAATTAGGCGCGTTGAATCGCTAAAGTTGAAAGTATCGTCAGCTGTGTCTGTAGTGAAAATGTGGAGTGCTTAGATTCGTCACTTACAACAACTACAACAATAAAGGTAAATAATTGTACACTAATATTTCATTATCGTAAACTATGATTGATTGATTAATTGTTAGATTGACACAAAAGTTGAGAAACTGAGTTTATAGGTTATGTCATACTATTGACAAATGTTGATAGTGTTAAGTAAATTATTAGTTTAAATCACTCTGCAATCAATCGTAATTCAGTCGATTGAGAAGAAACAGCGCGTATTGCTAGTCAAACATTTAAAATAACAAATTATAACTTCTAACCTGTCAAAACAGGGAGACCAAACAAACGAACTAAACCGACCAATCACCACGCGCGGAGTTAGAATTTAACTGTGTTTAGCAAGAATTTCAAATTCCAATTTTAGTAAATGTTTTAATTTTCAACTTTACCATTTACATTTACAAATTTTAATTAATTTCAAATTTATTTAGCAAAAATTTGAACCTTCGATCTGAATAAGTGTTTTGATTTTCAAATTGATTCTTTAAAATTAAAAATATTAAAATATATATAATCAGAAGTGAACGTCACATAACATTATCTGTACTTATTATTATTTAATATGTAGGCAAATACATGTGACCATACTTGGTAGACACAATTGGAAATAGTAATTTTTTATAACTGAAAAAAATTAATAGGTATATAAAATACTGGTAGCAAACAATAACTTCAATGATCGATATCTCCGCAACTAATTGATATCTCGAAAAAATTTTCAAATAAATTTTGTAGAAAATAATAAGATCAATAATATAATATAAAATAAATAATATATAAAATAATATACAAAAATATAATATATAAAATATAAATAATATATAAAATACCTAATAAATCGGTAATGCAATTCTTATTTTCATTCAATTCCTTGTTCCTATTGTGCAATTTAATAATATTCATATCAATAAATATTCTACCGAGAAAAAGACGTTGTCACGTAAAATCTTCGCCCGTAAAACCGACTTTACAGGCAACCGATTTTTTTTTATAATTTTTAATTTGTTTTAAATTCTCTGGTAGACAATTTTATAGTTTGGGCCCTATGTAACCAACATATCTCTGTAGTATGGATTTATTACTTTTAGGTAAAATTACATTATTCCTTCCCAGACCCGCTTGGGTTTCGTAGAGGAAAAGGTACTATGGATTGCATTTCACATATAGCAACCCAACCGATATCCAGTTAACTTATTCTAAAAACCAATATACTGCTGCTTTCTTTGTGGAGATTTCTGGTGCATACGACAACATTATTCTCGACCTTCTGCTTGAACAACTTGTTAAATTAAGAGTGCCTACTAAATGTGCTTGTATCCTAGTCAATATATTTACAAATAGACAAGTCCATATTGGTTTAAATAATTCCTTGATTGGCCCAAGAATAGTTAACAAAGGGTTACCTCAGGGCTCAGTTCTTAGTCCGTTACTATTTAACTTGTATTCATTAAACTTACATACTATGGGAATACAATGTAACATTTTACAATATACTGATTGATGACTTATGTTTCTATGTTGAGAAAACAACTTTTCACCAATGTATTAATGCCCTTAAAGTAAATATGTCTTATATCAAAAAGTATTTTGATAGTCATGGGCTTGACATGTCACCTAAGAAATCAGGTGTAGTATTTTTTTCGATACACAAGTAACCAAAAGTTAGTACGTTAAAATTCTCCCAGCTGGAAAGTCCTGTATATAACAGTTTTACATACCTAGGTGTTACCTTGGATTCAAAATTAACCTGGGACGAGCATATTAATACTTGTATTACCAAATGTGAAAAAGTCTTAATATCCTTAAGGCCGTTAATCGATACGATTGGGGAGTAGACCGTAAAATAAACTTATTATTTTACAGAGCATAATTATACCAGGTCAATTTTGGACTATGGAAGCTTTTTCTATAGATCAGCGATAAAATTCAGCGACATTCATCTAATGAATGACAGAATTAAACTATAATAAATTTAATACGAAAAACTTAAGAATTACGATAAAAAACAGTTTAGGAAATGTATTTCTCCTATATACCATTTTGAAAATGCTTAGATACAGATGGATCTAAAAGACTAATGTAATAAATAAAAAAGTATCCCAGTTACAGCTACAGAGACGCATAAAAAGCTTCATTATAATCGTTGCCCCCAACCAATGCCGTACTTGTCTTAGAAATCGCGAAGCAAATGTAAGAAGGAAAATTTGCATGATAATGTGACCCGAAAAGTGGCTTTCCAAGAATTTCCCTACAATATGGTCCGGATCAAACAATAGAAAGTTCAACCATTTTCGCTACACCATCCGCCCAAAATCTAGTTCAACAACACATTGATTGTTATTAGTAGCGAAGCTTTCTCGTACAATTAGTATAAAATAATAGTGGAATCCAAGTATACAAATAATATTAGAATTAATATCAGCAATAATTAAATATAACTATAATTATATTTTTATAGTTAAAAAAGAGATCAGATTTGAGATTAAAAAGTTTGCGATCGCAAAATCAAGGCGACCTAGAATGGTATGCCGAACAACGAAAAAAAGTAAAGAAAATTCTAAGAGCGCGGAAAAGAAAGTACATATATGGATGATAAAGTAAAGCTTATTGAAGAAAATTACAAGAAAAATGAAATAAAAAATCTTTTCAAAGAGGTAAAATACATTAAAACTGTAAAAGATCAGCAAGGAAACCTGATAGTGGACGTGGACCAAATATGTGAAAGGAGGAAAGAATATTTCGAAGAAATGCTAAATGACGAAATGAGTACTGAAGAAAATTATAATGTTACTAAACCTCAAATAGTAATAAAAGAAATACCAAAGCCCACAGGAGAAGAAATTGAAGACATAATAA
Organism: Diabrotica undecimpunctata; assembly: GCF_040954645.1. Classification (NCBI taxonomy): domain Eukaryota; kingdom Metazoa; phylum Arthropoda; class Insecta; order Coleoptera; family Chrysomelidae; genus Diabrotica; species Diabrotica undecimpunctata. The sequence goes on along the minus strand of NC_092807.1, from coordinate 158,211,532 downwards.
AAGATATGAAAAATCAAAAAAGCCCCGGGGAGAGCGGCATTGTGGCAGAGAACTTAAAAGAAGCTTTAATAAACCAACTTAATGAGCTAATACTAGAAGTGTGGGATGTCGAAGAAATGCCTCAAGAATGGAACAGGTCCATTATAATTCCAATACACAAAATATGAATGCGCAAATTATAGACGAATATTCTTGTTAATGTAATATATGTAGAGAAGAATCTAGGAGAATACCAGAGAGGATTTCACAAGGAAAGATCAACAACTGATCAAATTTTTATGCTAAAACAAATCCTGATCAATTGCTATGTATACAACATTTCAGTACAAGTACTTTTTATTTATTACAAAGCCGCTTATAATACAATAAACAGAAACAAATTAATAGAAACGCTAAAAGAATTCCAAGTGCCAGAAGAAATAGTAAGACTGGTAAAAATAACAATAATATAAACAATTTGAAATACAACAGTAGTCTCAAAAGAATTCGAAGGGAAAAAAGGTGTTCGCCAAGGAGACTCGTTGTCTACATTGCTATTCAAGATAGTTCTAGAAAAAATTGTAAGGTTTAGTGGGATAAATAGGTCCGGCACTATTTTATACATAAAACATTGCTAAGCATTTATATATGCTAAGTTTTTATGCACCAATGCTTAGCATATGTTGATGATTTGGTTCTAGAAAGGGAACTGAAAATTAATATTGATAAATCCAAGTACATGCAAATCTCGATCAAAAAAGGAATAAACGCAAGGAGCGCCTTTAAATTGGAGATGGAGGATGGATCAATTGTAGAATTCGAGAAGGTGGATGAACATATATACTGAGGTACTCTTATTGATCAGACATGTAAGGAAGAATCTGAACCAGAGACTGACCCAGAGCAACAGATGTGCTGGAGCCATGAGCAAATAAGGGCAAAGATATATCACGTAATACAAAAATTAGAGTATACAAAACTATAATTAGACCCACAATGCTATACGCTGCCGAGACACAGACTATGAACAAAATCATACAGAACAGATTAAGATCGAGAAAAAAAGATACTTCGAAGAATGTTTGGTGGAAATCAGGAGAGAGAGCATGGAGAAGACGAACTAATGCAGAAGTGTACCAATATGTATGTATACTCTACAATAACAAAAATGGCGAAAAGACGTAGACTCGAATAGCTCGGACATCTAGAAAGAATGCACATACGGTGAATGGACCGACATGGAGAATCTAAATTTGCATTCCACGACATATCGATTCACCTAGACAAGAACCTTACGTGAACTGGTTTCTTATACTTAAAACAAGTAAATAAAGATACTGAAAGAACAGTTAAAATTTGATTTCACGTATCATCATCATTCTGGCTTCACAACCCTGTGTGGCTACTAGCGTTCTCAAGAATTTCTTCAACGTCTTCATCGATGTTATCAAGAAACCTTGTTCTGGGTCTTCTTCTTCTTCTCTGACCAATGGGTCTATCAAAAAGCGTTTTTCTAGCTGAATCATTTTGTTCCATCTGCATTACCTGTCCTATCCACCTCAGACGTCCTATCTTAATATGTTTTACGATTTCTGCTTTCTGTTATATTCTACAAAAGTTCGAAGTTGTATCGTATTTTCCACACTCCATTGTCATTCACTGCTCCATAGATTTGCCTTAGTATTTTTCTGTAGAAACATCCTAATATGTTTTCATTACTTTTTGTTAAAGTTCAGATCTCTAAACCATGTGTTAGGACTGGAAGTATTATTGTTTTGCGGAGTTTTATTTTTGTATTTCTCGATATAATTGTGGATTTAATGAGGAGATTGAGCCCAAAATAGCATCTTTTGGCCATGCAAATTCTGCGGTTTATCTCTGCGGTAGTATTATTTTCAGTGTTAAGAGCTCTCAGGTATACAAATTTGTTCACTGTTTTGATGACGTAGTTGGATCGAAGTGGTCGTAGGATTTGTGGTTGCTTGCTTTTTTTGACATACTTCGTTTTGTTGGTGTTTATTATTAAACCCATTTTTGTAGATAATTCTTTTATTGCTACATACGCCTCTCGTACAGCGTTTTCCGTTCTCCCAACGATATTGATATCATCAGCATAGACAAAGATTTGCATTGATTTATTATATATTGAACCAGTGGTTGTGATTAGTGACATACGTATTACTTTTTCCAGAGCCAGATGGAACAGTATACAGGAGAAAGGGTCTCCCTGGCGCAGCGTGTTATTTGTTTTAAAAGATTTAGACAATTCCCCCTGAGTTCGTACTCTACTTTGTTAAATTTACTAACTGATTTGGTATATCTAGCTCTTTAATTGCTGTGTACATTTCTCTTCTATTCACAGAGTCGTAGGCTGCTTTGCAGTCTAAATATTTGATGAGTATCTATGCCATATTCCAGTGTTTCTTTTTCTTCTAAAATTTGTTTCAGAGTTGCAATCTGATGAATTGTTGATTTAATAATTTTGACGGAATGCCCCTGAAGATGCTCTGAGACCAAAGGTACTCAGCAAGCTTTAATAAAAAACTGTGCTCGATATCTACCTTTTATTTGTCCAATTCATATATTCGAATATTCAACCATTTTTTTTATATTTTCCTTCTATAGACCTCCAAAATGAATCATATTGCAGAAAAAATTTCTAATGCGTATTCAATTGCATAAATTGACAGTTGCATTTTATAAATTCATGAGCTACAATAGTTAAATTTTTTAAATACATATTTTTAAGCTGTTAAACAATAAGACATAGGTCCATTGGATGTACAAGTGTGGGTTCATATTTTTAAGATCATCATCATTGGCTTTTACAACTCTTCGTGAGTTTTTGCTGCGCTTACTATTGCCTTCCATTGATTCCGATCCTGTGCTATTATTTCCCATGGCCTTACTTCCATCTTCTCCAGGTCTTCCCTGACTGCGTCTTTCCACCTTTTTCTAGGCCTTCCTGTCGATCTTCTACCATCTGGTCTTTCCCAAAACACATTGCTAATCAGTCTGTCGTCATCACTCCGTACCACGTGGCCTGCCCATCTTAATCTATTGGCTTTTATGTATCTTACGATGTTTCCTTTCCCGAAGAGAGTCTCTATTTCATTGTTGTATCTGCTCCTCCATTCATTTGTCACGCTGTCCCTGCAAGGACCATATATAATTCGCAGGATTTTGCGTTCCCATACTAATAGCTTATTGATTTCTTTCTTTCTCAATGTCTGGTATGGCCAATCTCTATGTATGGTTTTGTACATTTGGATTTTGGCACGCCTTGAGAGAAGCTTTGACCTCATTAGATGTTGAATGGCAAAGAATGATTTATTCCCCGCCAGTATTCGTATTTCAACCTCCCATTCTCCTGTGTTTTCACTGGTAATTGTTGCTCCTAGGTATTTGAATTCTTTGACCACCTCAAAATTATGATCGTTTATGGTAATGTTTTGTCTTATATGCTGTCGTTCCTTTTTTGATACGACCATGTATTTAGTTTTTTCTTCGTTTATTTTCAGGCCTACGCTAAGTGTTGCTTCTTCAAAGTTCGATACTATATCCTTAACTTCCAGTGTTGTCTGTGCTACTGCATCTACATCATCTGCAAATGCGAGAATAATCTTTGCTCCTCTGGCAGTTATGTCTGGTTTGACTCTGGTATAGATTTTTCGCATTGCATATTCCAATGCTAGGTTAAATAGTAATGGGGACAGCGGGTCTCCCTGTCTGAGTCCGGTGCTTATGCCGAAAGCCTTTGAAGTTTTGCCTTCTATTCTAATTTGTGCAAAGGAATTGTTGACACACATTCGCGCAATCATGGTCAGCTTCTTTGGTACGCCTAACTCCATCATTGCACTTCACAGTTTTAAGCGATCTATGGAATCATATGCTTGTTTGAAATCTATGAAGATCTGGTGTACTTCTTTATTATATTCCCAATACTTTTCTAGCATTTGTCTGATAGTAAATATTTGGTCGATTGTTGATCTTCCAGGCCTAAAGCCGCATTGGTAATCGCCAATAATTTCCTCTGTATATGGCAGTAATCGTTTTAGTACAACTGAAGCTAATATCTTATATGTAGTACCGATTAGTGAGATTCCCCTGTAGTTGCCACATGTATCCTTTGTGCCTTTTTTATGTATTGGCACGATAATACAGCCACTCCATTCTTTTGGCATTATTTCTTGTTTCCAGGCTTCTTTCATTAATTGGTGTATTTTAGTTCTAAGTTCATGCCCTCCTTTTTTAATCAGTTCTGCATCAATATTGTCTAGTCCCGGGGATTTGTCATTTTTTAGGGTTTCTATCGCCGTGATAATTTCTTCCAGGCTTGGCGGGGGTACTTCTATCTCGGCCGTTTGGTACTCACAATTTGCTTTATTTCCATCCGCGTCTATCTGGACATTTAGAAGACTTTCAAAGTATTCAGCCCATCTTTCGATTATTTTATTTTCAGCTGTAATCATTTGCTCATTTTTATCTCTCACAAAGTTCGGTGTTCTTATATGTCATGTTTTTAAGATGTTGAACAATAAGACAATGGTCCATTCGATGTACAAGTATTGGTTTGTTTTCCCATATTCAAACAATTACTAATAGCACTTAAACAGCTTTTGCATTTGTTCCACTTTTTGTTTAAAATGTTGCTCTTTTATGGTAAACACATTATTTCCAGCCAATAATCTCCGCTACTAAAGCATCTATTTATCATAAAAATCGCAGAAAAATGATACCTATCTTAACCTTACCACTCAGTTGCAATTTATATTCCGCGTTTTTTATTCTCTCTTTATGCTTTTTTATGTTTTGACAAGCACTTTTACGAATTAATTAGGAAGTTGGTTGGATTCCAAAAGATAATGGTCGAAATGATTGCAAAAAAATGGTAAAAAAAGGACGATGATTAATTTTTCTTCGGCATTTTTCTATATTTAAGCTATTTTGACTACCTATTTACACAATACATCCACAAAAGTGCATTGTAATCGCTTGAATATTTTTATAAAGATATCAGGGATAAAAGGTTTCTTCCCGAAATTCAAAGCTGAAAAATAAACTTTAAACAGCTTTTAAATATCTTGATCTCCTATCCGAAGTTTAAAAATCTTTTGTCGCCGAGTTTTGTTTTCTATAATTTACATTATTTTTGATTTTAAAGATTCTTTTTTAAGAGGTACAGCAAAATAATTGCTGATGTCTATTAGAAGTGTAAGTTTTTTCCATACGAAATAATGAAAATATGTTGAAAGGAATATCTATTTTAATAAAAATATATTTACTATTGTTATGTTTATTGTTCTGAAGCTATTTCCTTGTGGCATTTTAAAGTAATTATTATTTAAATGGGAATAAGCCACAATTAAAGGTTAAAGTACGTTTATTGACGTTTCAATTTCCACTTCGGAAATCGTTCTCAAAATACAAACATTAGTAAATTAAACAAATTTTGTTTTTTTGTTACTTAGTGAAAAATTCTTCTAATTTAATTTTATCTGACTCATCTATATTGACAATTCAGACATAGGTACATTATACATTTTAAAGTAGACGACTTTAAAATGATATTGCCAATATTGTTGAGTTGCGTTCCTGGGACGACTTTACTTATAAGATAGTTCATTCGATTACATGAAATCAACTTTAACTTGAGAATATCCGTCAGAAAAGATCATAACATGTAATTCGTCATCATTCGATCATAACTGTAATACTTTTAATAAAAAATATATTAATTATTACAATAATAAGCCCCGTGCCCCCAAATCTTATTACGAGAGTATCCGATTATATAGCTCCAGACTGAACATTCAATTCCCAACAGTATTTCAAACGAATACCAATAACTATCTACCTTGGACTATCTAACAGCCCAAAGTCATTACAGCGTTAAGTATATATAATAAACATTAAACTAGTCCTATTATTTTTAAAGTTAAACTAAATTCAATCCTAGATCAACAATACAATGAGTGGATTAAAATTTATACAGATGCATCCAAAGGTAAACTTGGCGTTGGAGTAGCAGTGGTAACCCCAAATGACACTTTTCAATTTAAACTTCCTCTAAATTTCAGCATCTATACTGCAGAACTATTTGGTTTGCTCAAAGCCATCAAGCAAATAAATATTAAAAACATCCCTTGTTGTCTAGTCCTTTCTGACTCTCTCAGCGCAGTCAAAGCTATGCAAAATGTATACCCTAAACACCCCATTGAGAAAATTATCAGGGCTGAATTAATGAAAGCTCAAGAAAATTTCAGAAGAGTCCACTTCCTATGGATACCATCTCATATAGGCATAGAAGGGAATGAAGAAGCAGATACTAGTGCGCGTAACGCTATCACCAGTGACGCATCAGAAACAGAGTGTCGGAGTATCGCAGGCGATCTAAAAGTTTATTTCAAAAATAAGGTGTTAAGTGCGTGGAATTGGGAGTGGAATGACTCTAGTTCGAAACTCAGAACCATCAAAAGTGATATTTTTTCATGGAAGTCCACAGCCAGAAGTAGAAGATGCCAAACTATTATTACACGTCTACGACTTGGACACTGTAGGTATACTCATGCCTATCTCTTCTCAAATAGTGAACCTCCAAAATGCGAAACATGCAATACAGTAGACAGTATAAAGCACTTCTTGATAGACGTAAATCAAAGACAGTCTTACAATTTGCCAAATAACCTGAAAGCACTCCTCAACAAAAATTTAGTTCCGAACAATTTATTAGGTTACTTAAAATGTATAAATATGTTACACAAAATTTAACTTAATTAATTGTTACAAATGTTCAATTGTTTTTAAATTGTAAATAATTGTTACAATGATTGATTGTTACAAATGTTAAATTTAATATTATTACAAATGTTACAGGAATGTCGCTAATAACCTTTGGGTGGATGCGACTTTGTTTCTTTAAATAAAAAAAAATTACTGGTTTACTTATTTTTACCTAAATCCCTTTCTAAACATCAATATAATAGATTTCTCGATAAAACACTCCACACCAACGAGCTGTCTCTTCAACATTTTTCTGCAAAGAAAAGGCAGAAAAGACACCTTTCGACCCTCGTTAGAGCCGTTATTCTTTTAACTCGTAGGATACGTCAAGGGTCAATTCCTTTATTGCTGTTTATGGGGAGTTTTTGGCAATCTTTTACTGGGTAATTAATTGGAACCGGAAAAATTATTTGTTCTCTTTAGCGATACAAGTTAGAATTCATAGGCGTGCCAGAAATACGAAAGAAGCCTATCCTATTGATGTTTATTTACCTTTCTCAATCGTCTGATTTAACTATCCTCGTTTAAAGCACTGAAACTATCCTACTTTATCAAAGTTTAAAGTTGGAAACAAATTGGAAACATCGATCCCACTAATGAATGATCGTCGATAAGTCAATCAATTAAAAATGAGATTTTTTGAGATTTAAATTTTTATGACAGTTTTGTTTTCTTATTGCTCTCTCGAACAAAAGCTCTCGATTTATGTTTTACTTTAATCCAGTCTTTGGGCAATCAATAGCAACTCTATCTACAGATTCTGTCGTCAGTAATTTAGAGTTTAGTGTACTCGTTGCCATCGTCGACATGTTTAATTTCATTTCGGTCAGTCCACCCACACCTGTTAAGTTGGTACAATTGAATCCCTTTTAACCCTCGTTAATTGTCTAGAACGGGGAGAAATCATTAAGTGGAAACCGGCAGGCACAGGCAGGCACCAGGCAAGAGACCGTGATACGGCAACCACAAGGCAGTTTCGTATACACTTCCCTCTGGTATAAACGTACGAGTATATATTCACCTTTCGCTATCTAGTATAAGGGATTGAGAAAATCGCTTCAAATAATATTAGGATTTAGGAATAGTGCGATTAACTAATTTAAAATTAACAAAGTGAATTAGATCTTTTTACGGTTTTTCAAGATTGAATACCTAATTAAACTAATTTATACAAAATAAATTATATAACTATTTTCTTTTCTAAATTTAAATTAAGAACTGAGGAGGTTTTTCCTCGATAAAAATTTGTTATTATTTAAATAAAATAATTCAATTTTAATCCTGAAGCGGCTATTAGTGCATCCACTCAAAGCAAACAAATATTTAAAACTAACAAAGTGAAATATTAGATTCTTTTTCTAGTTTCTGAACTATCATTCTGCCAATTTCTTTTCATTTGTATTAAAAATAGTATATTTCTTTTTATTACAGTTGTAGTACCTAATAAAATAATAAAATAGTGTAATATCAAAGAAACAAATGTCTGATGAACACATTTAGCTTCATAGATCATTGTATTTATTTGTAGGAGCGTTTGCGTAAAAATTTTTGTTATTTTCGGATTAAATTTCACAATAAATTTTGTGTCTATCTGAACATCTATTAACTAAAATAATTTTAGTTGATATGTCATACTAACAGTAGATCCTTTTTATTTGAATAATAATTAGACCAATTTACTTTCATAGTTCTACTTGCTCAGTAAAATATTCGTTGTCGCAATAATCCAAAACAGTCGTATATTCGTGGAATAACCTATTGCTGTCCGTATCTTACCACTTATTTTACAAAGCTTTTTATACTGGTTTTTCCCGTTTTTGCTAGTTGGTTTGCTAGCTAGTAGGCAAGGCAATGCTACCTGCTCTGCGGTGATTGGTGGTTCGGAACGTGCTTCTGTTATGCAATGTTGCATGGGTCGATTATTAGAAAATAGTTCTTCTGGACTACAGAACTAGAACTAGAACAGTTTGCAAGGACAAAAATCGGGCAATTATCAGCGAGAAAGAGGAAATAATGAAAAGGTGGAAGGAGCATTTTCAAGAGCTGTTAAACATCTAAAAAATAACAAAGCACCTGGCACAGATAGAATAACTGCAGAATTGATAAAGAATGGTGGACATGCGCTATGGAGGCGTATCCATAAACTAATCGACCGCATATGGACACTAGAAGTCATCCCAGAAGATTGGAAAGTGGGAATCATACTTCCTATGTACAAAGACGGAGACGACTCTGCAAAAATTATAGGGGCATAACAGTTTTAAATGTCATCTACAAGATATTATCAGGAATTATATACAGCCGCCTGGAATCGTTTTCGGAGGAGATTATTGGTGAATACCAATGTGGCTTCAGACCAAAGAGGTCAAATATAGACCAAATACATATGTTAAGAGGTATACATGAAAAATGTGTTGAATATAACATACCTATTTACAACTTGTATATCGATTTCAAACAGGCGTTTGATGGAGTAGATCGACAAAAGATGTTAAAGCAACTATCTATGTTAGGGATACCCAATAAGTTGGTTAAACTTATACGAATGACTCTGGAGGGTTCCAAAGCTATGGTGAGAATAGATGGAAATATGACGCAGGCCTTTGATATTGAAAATGGAGTTAGACAAGGGGATGCCTTATCAACAACACTTTTTAATCTAACTTTAGAAGCTGTTGTTAGAAAACTGGATATAAACGGCTGTATTAATACAAGATCTATGCAAATATGCGCATATGCGGATGATGTTGCCATAATAAGCCGCAACAAAAGGGTATTAAGCGAAAAAGTTATAGAACTGAAACGAGAAGCTGCTACGTTTGGTCTATATATAAATGAAAGCAAAACAAAATATATGGAGTGCACAAAATCGAATGAACATGAGAATCTGAAGGTAGACAACCATACCTACAAATATGCCTCCACTTTTCCCTACCTAGGCTCAATAATAAATGATAACAACAACATCAGTCAAGAAATACAAGCACGGATTCTTAGCGGTAATGTAATAAAGTGCTTTTATGCATACAAAGACTTAATGAAAAGTAAGTTACTGAATCGTGAGTCTAAGCTGAGAATCTACAAAAAAGTAATTAGACCAGTGGTGACATATGGATGTGAAACGTGGACCCTCTCAACCACTGATGAAAATCAACTGAGAATATTTGAGCGCAAAATACTAAGGAAGATATTTGGACCAACCCAATGCAGCGATAGTTCGAGGAGAATTAAAATGAACCACGAGCTGGATGAACTAATGCAGAGCGCAGATATTGTCAGATTTGTAAAGTCACAAAGACTAAACTGGCTTGGTTACCTAGAAAGAATGCTAGATAATCGAGCTGTAAAAGTAGTCCAGAGATGGAAGCCACAAGGAAACAGAACAAGAGGAAAGCCCCGTAAAAGATGGATAGACGACGTAGAGAGGGATCTTAAAACCATGAACATCAGGCAGTGGCGAAGGAAAGTATCCGACAGGGCAGAATGGAAGAACATTGTTAAGCAGGCCAAGACTCACAAAGGGTTGTAGCGCCATCAGAAGAAGAAGAAGAAGAAGAGTTCTTTTAGACATTGTTTTTATCTCATAAGTTTGCGACAGCGTATTAAATATGTAATCTCCATGTTTATCAACATTATTATATCAATCGTAGGTACAAGAGAAGATCTCTTTTCATTAGTTGTATTATTTCGGAGATACCTCAATGTTAACCAAAAAATATGTATGTGTCTTTTATAGATTTAAACAAAGCTTTAGAATTATGGCAAATAGATACTACAAGCAACGAACAAAAAGTACGAATTAATTAGCAAACACAATCACAGGACTAACCTTTTATTAGAAACAGCGAGGACCAAGGGGGATCAATAAATGTACTTCTTCTTAGAGTGCCGTCTCCCTAGGGAGGTTGGCAATCATAATGGCTATTTTTGTTTTTGAACTTGCTGCTCTAAACAAATCAATCAATCTGCATTAATACCAATCAGGTAGATTCTTCAACCATGAGTTTTGCCTTCGACCAACAGATTTTCTTCCTTGAATCTTTCCCTGTATTATGAGTCTCAAAATTTCATATTTGATGCCTAGATCATACGTACACATTAGAACAACTGATAGAGAAGAAAATGGCAAAAGGTAGACCGGTCCATCTGGCCTTTGTTGATCTAAAGAAAGCATATGACTCAATACCTAGAGTCAAATTATGGGAAGCAATGAATGATCTCGGAATCCGACAAACACTAATAAAAGCAGTCAAAGCACTATACAAAGAAAACAAAGTAGCTATTAAATGTGGAAATAAAGCCTACAATCCATTTAAGACGACAAAAGGACTTCTACAAGGCTGTGCTACGTCCCCTACTCTGTTTAAAATATTCTTGGAAAAGACACTCAAACCATGGAGGAGAAAGTGCGAAGGAATGGGCATACCAGTAAGAGACGAATACCTATACACCTTAAGTTTTGCCGACGATCAAGTAGTCATCGCACAAGATGAAGAAGATCTCAGCTTTATGCTCAGAAAACTAGAAGAAGAATATAAAAACAACGGAATGGAAATAAACTTAAAAAAAACCGAATACCTAACAACAGAAAACAAGAATATGAGAAACCTAGAGATAGACAAGGAAAGACAAATAAATGGAACAGATAAATTCAAGTATTTAGGAACCATAATATCGAACCAGGGAACAACAGAAGAAGATATAAACAACAGACTGAGACAAACAAGAAACTGTATAAGACAACTAAACTCAGTGTTGTGGGATAAGAACATTACGATAAAGACAAAAAAGAGAATATATAATACCCTGACAAGAAGTATCCTGACATATGGGTCCGAAAACTGGACAATAAACAAGAGAAATAGAGGTAGAATAAGAGCAGTAAAAATGGAGTTCCTGAGGAGAAGCTGTAGACTTACAAAAAGAGACAGAATTGAAAACGCGGAGATTAAGCGGAGAATGGGAGTGCAATCAGACATAATCGACTATATAGAGGAGAAGAGACTATCCTGGTACGGCCACGTCAAAAGAGCGGACAGAGGACGCTGGATAAACAAAATCACAGAATGGAGCCCGATTGGAAGAAGAAAGAGAGGAACACCCCGAAGGTCATTCAGAGATGAAATCGCCGAGGCTATGGAGAAAAGAACCCTGCGAGATGGAGACTGGAATGACAGGGAAAATTGGAGAAAACGGTTGAGTGAAGGAAGACAGTGAAAACTGTGGAAATCCTTAGTAGTAGTAGTAAAATTTCATATTTTGGTGCTCTCATCACGTGGCCTAGGTATTCCAGTTTTCAGTTTGTATAGTGGTGATTAGTTCTATTTCTTTACCAACCCTCTCCAGTACTTCTTTATTTGTAATTCTATCAGTCCATGATATTTATAATATTAGAACAAGTAGAAAACTATATTAATCTTGGCACAAAAATAAATCAACAAAATGATTAGCCCAAAGAAGTCAAAGTTCGGGAAAAGAGAAAGTACTCGGTACTCTCTTTTTATCCCCTTCTCTAGTCGTTTCCTCATTGCTGAGTGTCGTGAATTTATACCATACCAGCCAAATGTCGCCTGGCAAAATTTCCAATGTGTTTTAAATGTATCCATTATTTTCGAATCCGGAGAAAACTAATAAATATTTTTGAAAAATTTAAACGCAGAATGAAAGATTACATTATTACTCAGGGCAGAAAGTCACTGAAAACTTCTACAGTGTTTATTTTAATATGTTATGTAATAGGGGTGAAAATAAAAGAGAAAATATGGTATAATTTTTAATTGAAAATATTGCATGCAAAAGAAACTTTTTATTTATTTTAAAAAATATTTCATTCTGCTTTTAAATTTTTCAAAAATTCTTTTTAGTTTTCTCAGGATTTGAAAAAAAAATGGATACATTTAAAACACATTGAACATTTTGATAGGCGACATTTTGCGCCTTTCCCCTTTAATACCTTACGATTACAACTACTATTACTTACCTTATATAATTACGATTAGAAAACTATTCAAATTCAAAATAAATAGGATCAACATCGGAATCCGAGTCGACTTGAGGGTTAATAATTAGGTTAATAATCTCTACGGTCTCATCAATTATGTTATCAAGATCCCACATTTCTTGTTCTTCTTCTATTACATGTCTTACTGCATCTTTCCAGTTTTGTTTTGTAATATGTTATAAAGACTCGTATAACAATTCACGTACAACTTGTATTTTATATGACGTATTTTTTCTAGCCACATAACTTTTCATTTGTGCTCAAATGAGTTCAATTGGATTTATTTCGCAGTGGTAGAGTGGAAGTCTAAAGACTGTGATGTTTCACTTTTCCGCCATTTTGTCAACTACGTATTTCTTGAACTTAGATTTGTGTTGCCGGCACTTTTTAAAAGTTCTGCTTTTACCATTCCATCTTCGTAAGGCAGATACTTATTCCGCAGCCAGTCAAGAATATCCTGTTTCTTCCACGCATTCGTTAGAAGTCTTTCTACTAGTCGTGAATGATAAGGTGCATTATCTAATACTATAATTGAATTTGGTGGTATGTGTTCAATCATTTGCTCAAAATACTTTTCGAAAACATCAGCTGTCATCTCCTCGTGATAGTCTTTTGTGCTTTTAGAATAAAATTCCAACAAACCATGCTTAACAAATCCTTTTTCACTGCCAATGTGAGAAATTATTAATCTACTGCCTTTACCAGAAGGTGGGGAGATACCAGTAGACCAACCTTCCATAAAGGCGTGCCTGGAGCTTAATATATTTTTATCTGACCAAATTTTTTTTAGAGTATGACCTGAGTTTACCCACGTTTCATCCTGGTAGAAGATGGGCATTTCTTCAGCCCGGAATTTTCGTATGAATCTTAGATAATTTCTTCTCCAACATCATCTTCTCCTCCCGGTCAATCAAAAGTGATTTTCGGTCTGATTTCTCCCACCGGAAATTTAATTCTTTTAAAACTTGCCACAATTTATTTCGTCCGATATGAGGCAAATCCGGGTCGTCTCTAACTTCTTGTAAAATTTTGTTTAGGTTGGGTATTTCTTTGTTGAAAAAAAATCCATGAATTTTCCTTCGAATACCATTTTTGACAAATTCATCAATTTCAATAGGCTTTTTCCCTCTCTTTAAGTGTTCGTTTGTGTTTGGGTTAGCTATACCGTGTTTTTTTCTTTCTGATAGGAACCTATATAAAGTTGACTCTCCTACGCCAGTCATGTTGGCACAACTTTCGACTATGTTGCGAACAGTGTTTGTGGGATTCTGAGAAACCAGAGCATCGTGAACATTCAGGACAATAGTCTTCTCTCTTGGTGAATAGACAGACTTACTGACTGTACGCAACAGTACCGGTGTAAAACTTGATGATGAAGCCATCACAAACAATCCAACAAAACGAGCACGAGCGAAAGGTACGTATATGTTCGTAGGTATATGGAATAAAAAATCACTCACGCACTGCATATAATTCGCAAAAGAAATGTTCGAGACGCTAATTACTGCCGTAGACACGGAAACACCGACGAGCCGTAAATTACATGCGATCAAAAACGTACTAAACAAAAAAATTGTTTTCGTTCGTAATAACTTCACCCTTTCAAGTTAAGTTTCGAATATAATTATATCATTAAAAATCTGGGGAATTCCATCTTAATTATCTTGCAACGAATAGTACCTTCGGATATGAATTCCAGGTTTTCTAGTAAAGTGATTAAACGCGAAGATTAGTATTGAAATATCCAAAGAGATAAGGTATTCTTATTTACAAAATTGTTAATGGTTAAATTCTTATTTTTATTAATATAATATAATGACCAACATTAGTCGTGAAAGTTTTAATTGTTTTTTTGCTAAATATATTAGTATTAAAATATTATCAATATTATATATAACAGTATTAAAACATTATATTATTATTTAATGAATAAACACCTTAGGAACGCCTATGATTTACGACCGTTTTATGAGTTTGAGATATATTTCGTGCTCTCAACAATTTGTAAACGAAGAATAGTAGTTTGTTAATACTTATATTAGTATGTTTATTATTATTATATGTTTTATTTTTAATACAATATAACAAAATTCACAAATAAATTAAATGAAATTCTACAAATCAATATCTTCGTAGTGATACAAATACTTGATAGTTTAGTAAATGTGAATGTTTCCCTGTTATATTATTTTAAAATATGAACCCTCCTTATATTTGCTGTAACTTCTTCACAAAAAATGCATTTAGGTGTCAATTATTTCCATTTTTATCTGAACAGTCCAAGTTAAGGGGTATCATGGCAGTGGACACTTAACGAGGGTTGAAAGGTGTCTCTGTCGTTCTAGTGAAATATCGTAGAGACAGGTTGCCTGGCCAGTCCATTGTTTTATAGTGAAATCGGGGATTTGAGAAAGTCTGGAAGTTTTTGCGCATTTATAGTCGGATCTCGTGAAATTGAAATAATGGAACGTCAGACCTAGTGGCAGGTACCATTATTTCCGGTTTTACGGGAAAAGCACTTTAAAAACTTAATCATTCTTTTGAAGAATAAACGAACGTTTCGTGCAGGAATATAAATTATGACAGGCAAATTTCTTGTTATCTAAAGTATCTGTTATAAGCGAAAATTTAAATAAAAATAATAATTAATGATAAAGTAAAAATTGTAAAGAGATTTCATAGGTAAAAATAAAAAATTTTTCCGAGCTTCTATGCTGGCCTTGTAAATGTTTTGCTCTCTAGTAAAATTCTGAGGTAAGCGTCACGTAACTAGCGTCACGGATAACGTCACGAAATAGCGATTATTTGCATCGATTCACAACTCTCTATCAATTTGTTTCTAGTCATTATATATTTATTTTAAGTAGGTTTAAATTAAAAACTGCATTAAAAATATCTAACAAAATACAACCAATAAAGGCAAAGTAAATAATTATAAGAATATTTTAAAATAAAAGATGTAATAAAATAAACAGAAAAATAAAAGATCGATACTGGTATTCTATTCGTTTATTCGTCAAAATTTAATAGTCAGCACATCATAAATATCATCCCATTGGATGATGAAATGAAATTGGTTGACAAAATGGAAAATTAAAGTCAATAACGAAAAATCAGGCCAAATCACATTTACAACAAGAAGACGCACTTGTCCACAAGTTAATCAAAACAATGTCCCCATTCCTGCTAGAGACTTCTTCATTTGGTGCCTATCCTCTGTGGAGGTTGGCAATCACGTTGGTCCATACAACTTTGTTGTATATGACAGCTGCTCTAAATAGACGTATGGTAGTCATTTCTGCCCACTTTCTGATGTTCTTTAACCACGATCCTTCTGCGCCCTCGAGATCTTGCCTTCTATCTTGCCTTGTAAAATTAGTTGAATTAGTTGATACTTCTCATTACGCATCACATGCCCTAAGTATGTCATCTTTCTAATTTTCACGATACGCATAATTTTCAGATCTTTATTCATACGTTGGATCACGGTGTTGTTTGTAACATGATGTATATAGGAAATTCTGAGCATGCGGCGGTAGCACCACATTTCGAAGGCTTCTAATCGTTTGGATGTTGCCTCCGTCAATGTCCAGGCTTCGACTCCATATAAAAGTGTAGAAAATACATAGCATCTCAAGACTCGTGTTCTTATATCAATATTCAGGTGCATATTACATAAAATCTTCCTGAGGGGATTGAAGACAGCTCTCGCCTTTTCTATACGACATCTTATTTCCTGTGAGTGGTCCCATTCCTTATTTAGGCTGCATTCAAGGTATGTAAATTTGTCGATTATTTTCAAGGATTCATTATTAGCTGTGAATTGGTGCTGTATTACGTCGTTTTTACTTACTACAAGAATTTTGGTCTTCTTACAGTTTAATTTCATGCCGTATCTGTCACAGGCTTTCACTACACGGTCTATTAATGTTTTCAGATCCTCCGCATTATCAGCAATCAAAACCGTATCGTCCGCATATCTTAAATTGTTTATGATTTCGCCATTGATTTTTATACCTTCTCTTAAACCATCAATATCTTCCCTGAACAGACTTACTCCCCGTTTTATCGTGAATTCTTATGAGGTTTCGTTGTCTACTCATACAGCTGCCCTTTGCTATAAGTATAAATTTTTAATTAGGGCTAAATCTTTGTCATCAATACTAGATTCTTTCAGATTCTGAAATAATTTTTAATGTTGTCCCTGCTAGACATGTTGTGAAATATCTTGGGTTGCATTTGGACCGAAAGCTGACCTGGGCGCAACACATTAACGCCAAAAAAACTCAGCTCAATATAAAATTGAAACAAATGAATTGGTTACTTGGCAGAAAGTCACAACTGTCATTGGAGAACAAAATACTGCTCTACAAAGTCATACTAAAACCAATATGGACTTATGGCCTGAAACTTTGGGGCTGTAGCAAGCCTTTAAACACAAAAATTTTGCAGACCTTCCAATCAAAAACACTACCTATAATAGCTGACGCCCCTTGGTATATGAGCAACGCAACCATCCACAATGACCTAGAAGCACCAACCGTAAAATATATCACTTCACGCCAATAAGACCTACATTCTTAATTTAATGCCCCACAGCCAAATGAACAGCCACCAATGAAGGAACGAAGACTGAAGAAGACTTAGCCAGAAGATCTGGTTTCATAGGTGAAAATGGAACTGTCGCTGGACGGTACTCAAATCAAGTCAATATTGTCATTACATTTACTAATTACTCAATGTACTGTTTATGAGTAGATTCTAAATATGCATTTAAAAAATAAAAACGTCCGATTGTATCTTTCAATTTATGTCTACTAGACAAAAATTTATGTATGTTTTATTTGTGTTGTTGTTTGTAAGTATTTACTTTTTAAAGATATTAGTTTTAACAGTGTATCAAATATATCGGCTTTGTTCTATTTTTATGCCCATAAATAAAAGCTAGTAAGTGTAACAAAAACAAAAAATAGGAAAAGTTTCCTAACCACATTTTTCAACCCTTCATTTTTCCTTCGCACATAAACAAGAGGACTATTTTTGACATACAGCTTCCGGTTAAAAATAACAACTTCCTACTCCACTCTCAATTTCCGAAAAATACCAATTCACTATTCTCTACACATATTTGTTTACAAAAAAAGTGAAATCTGGTTGTTAATGCCAACGGTTACGACCCAGAAGCGTTTTATTAAGTTCTAACCATTCCGTTTCCGTATATATTGGCAGTAAGTGCGAATTGAATGAGCTGATAGCAAAAGAAGTTCTTTTAACGGCAGCATAACCATTGGAAGTGGCCGATTTCTTTCCCAATTGGATTACATGTAAATGCAAACTAAGATACTTACTTGAAGATTGTTGAGGTAAATCAGTGAACAGAAAATCTGGATTGGTCAAATTACATTTAAAAACGGTGAATGAGATGACATTTATTGCAAAACCAAATGCTTGATAAATTAATGTAGTAGGTTTACTGAAAAGTATTTAATTAGAAAGATATAATAAATTTTATTTCACAACGATAACTAAGTTATTTGTCCTGTATGCTAAAAAAAATTACACTTTAAATGGGATTTGGTCTCCTTTTATTTACTCCTATGCGAAGTCGTCTTTCCTAATTATATTTCGCCATAAGTTTCTATCTTGAGTCATACCGATCCATGTCCTGCCTCAGCTTTTCTCCCCAGGTTTTCTTTGGTCTTTCTCTTCTTCTCCTTCAGTAGCTTACACATCACCAATTCTTTGTGTTGTATTTAGATATAAGTTCACCATCATTATTTACTACTTCAGGGTTGGGAAAACTGCTACAATGTCACAATTGTTAACTAAAAATTGGTCATTCTCCATATCTTTAAACTTATTTCGTGATGTTTCACAGATTTCGTATCTATTACTTCCCCTCCCTCATCTGTTATAGAAACATATCTGTATATTGACTTTTTACGACTTCATTCCATTACTCTAAAAATCTCGTCACGAGATGCTTCATATATTGCTGGTTCTGATTCCTCATCTGAACTTCTGCTTCTTTTCATCTGTCAATATAAGTCTATGTGCATCCATCCACCCTTGGCGAGAACGGTTATACCTCGATCCTTCGGATCAACAACTTCCGCTACAACATGGAGATTTTTCGCTCTTTTGAACCTTTTTCGTTCACGGGACCGACTGATCTGTTTGAACTTATAAATAATATACGGTGGTAGCAAAACACCTGATGCTGAACCATAGATGTTTATGGACGTGGCGCTTTTGATAAAGTTATAAACTATTTCAGGGTATTTACTTTAATTTAGTGTCACAATATTTAGTCAATTATTTTCCATCCAATCTAATGTCATCTACCCACCTCTTTTGAGGTCTTCTCATTTTTTTTGTGGGCCTCTTTGGATTCCCCATGACCTTTAACTATGACCTTTAACTAATAGTTATTTTTATATTATAGTAATTTTTGACGTTTCCTATGTATATAAGAGAGTTTTTTAAGAATTTGCGTGAAAAAGTTACAAACTTTGATATTAAATTTAATTCTAATTGTAACCCACTAATATTTAGTACACTTTTTTGTCAATTTTATAATTATTTTTCTAGTTGTCTAAGTGTTATTAACATAGATACTTTACTTGCGAATATATTGCTTCTTTGGCGATATACAGGCCCCATCCATCGTCGTTTATCCACTCAAGGATTATCCTGGGAAGAGGAGAAAAACAGGTTAAGATAAACCTATCCATGAATCACATGCACGTTAAGGTCGAAAGCCCAAGTTTCTTTTCTTCACTACACTCATAGAAATCTCGTTATATAGCATTAACATTTGATTAACTAATATTTTTTAAGATAAATTTATTCTATTATTGTGTAGATATATAAAATAGACATTTACTCATCTATTAAATTTGATAATTATCAATTAACGCCATTTTCATGTCAGTCAAACAAGTTTTGGTTATTTGCCAAAAACTTTTTGTCTTTAAAATTCAGATATTATCTTTTGTTTATGTAGACATTTACGAATTTTGCTGACAATCCACTCAAAAACATAATCACCTCATTTTTCATTTGATAGTTTTAGATTTACTCGTTTAATATTAAGAATCGTCTACTTTTATGTTTTACAAGAATAAAAGAAATCGTTTCATAGTAAAATTAAATATTTTATCTTCTCCCATTTTTCACCTAACTACACTCAACTAAAAGAGAGTTATAGGTTAAATATGGAAACTAAAAGAGAACTTTATATGTCAAATAAAAAGTATTGATTTTTATCATGTACTGGAGGGTAGTAGCAAACTACTAAGGACGCATTAATCTTGCATTCAGGTTCATGGAAATTTATTGTGAATCATTCAACATGCACCACTCAGTAGGGCGTATATTAGCAGGGAAATAAAGAAACAGCTAAAAAATTCGTATAGTTATTTGAAGCGATCATAAATTGGTATTGGTAAGTTCTTGGTGAAAGAAATATAAATAAAAATAAATCGTTTCCAAGGCGAGGAACTGCATGGTTTTGTACAGAAGTGAAAGAAACATGCAAAGAAAAAAATAAGCTTACGTGAAATACATATCAACCAAAACATAAGGGGCATACCATAATTACAAGACAATTGCGAAACGAAACACATGCACTTAAGAAAAAAAATAAAAAATAATCACTGGGAACGCTTTTCGAAAGAAATGGAACATGATTTTTACTGTCTGCAAAAGGAAATATGGCGCTTCATAAGAGGTCAAACAACGGAGGTAAAGGAACTAATAAAACCAAAACATAGTAGCGCACCTAGAATTTGCCTCTGGGGGGGGTTTTGGTTGATCACCAAAATTTTTTTATGGTGTTACCTCCATTTTGAGTCCTTAAAATGTGTAAGTAACAGTGTGTCGTCTCCAGTGTAATTAATAAACGTATGAAAAACTGATTGCAACTTGGTGCGAGTTTCCATGTTTATTAATTTATCCAACTATTGCGCAATATGGTGTTATATTGCGTAGTTGGCCGGTACGCTCTTATTGTCGCATTATCTTGATGACAATCTATTATCAATGACAATGCCATTGTGGTTTTATTAGGTGGTTGAAATAAAACACATTATTTCTAAGAAGAAAAAAACTCAGCTTCAAAGTCTTAGAAAGAAACAGAGCCCTTCGAGCAAAGTGCTCTAGGGAGCTACCCTACACGGGTAAAACCATGAGTTAGACACTACTATCACAACTGACACTACTAACTTGAGATCCGAAAATGTCCCATATTTAAAGATAAATTAACTTTTTTATGAAACTTTTTCATTTCTCAACCAATTAAATTTAATTATAAGTTCCAGAAGGAAGGGCGATGAACATCGAAGTGCGTGATTGGTGGCACTTGATGACATCCCCCCTGCTTTGGAGACTCTGAGGCTGATAAAAAAAGGTGATTTTATTAAAAAACTTAAGAAAACAATTTTTTTTACAAATCACATGTAGAAAAGAAAAAAATGCATAAAATGTATCAAAATGAATATGTCTATATTGTCAAATTACTTACAAGTCCTCTAACACACACTACACTCGCGTACACTCGCGTAGCGCGCACTTACACTGCACAAAAACACTCACAGGCGGTGGTCGGTGTTGTTGACAGCATCTGCAGGTCCATCCTCGACGACGTGCTCTCGTTCTACGGCGGCTTCGTCCTCTCTAGCTGTACATTTCCCATCTGCATGTCGCCGGTGTGTCGTAGGAGAGTTTGCCGGGCCTCCGTGGTGCTCTGGACCACATAATGGTAGGGCAGGCAGTGACTGGCTACTGCGGAGACATCCATTGCATCAGGTACTTAGCATCAAGTAGGCTGGCTCGTCGGAGATATGGCACATCGACGGTTTCAGGGCTGCAGAAGGTGGATATCGGCATGTCAGTTTGGTGTACTAACATCCGATGCTTCTCCCCGCTGTTTTCTTGAGTGGTTTTGATGCAGGCATCGTGTTGGAACTTTTTGCGATTTTCGATCGCGGAGCATGAGAACTCTAACATCTCGGAGTCGTGGTAGAGTTCGTTGAAGGTTGGGCGCCATGTCGTCTCCGGTGTAATTAATAAACGTATGAAAAACTGATTGCAACTTGGTGCGAGTTTGAGATCCGAAAATGTCCCATATTTAAAGAAAAATTAACTTTTATATGAAACTTTTTCATTTCTCAACCAATTAAATTTAACTATAAGTTCCAGAAGGAAGGGCGATGAACATGAAGTGCGTGATTGGTGGCACTTGATGACAAGTGTCGGAATAGGGTCCTGGAGGGGTTTTAACCCCCAAAACCCCCCCTCGGTGCGCCACTGACGTGGATTGACTACCTAAAAAGGCTATATGCAGAGGAAGAACAAACGACGTTAGAATCGGAAACACCGCAAATTACCACAAATGAAGAACTTAATATAAGTGTACAAGAAGTTCCGAAAATACTTGAAAACCAAGTACAGAAAAGCAGCTGGTAAAACGGGATACCAAACGTATTACTGAAATATTGTGGAGCAGCAATGACAGAACAATTAACAACATTAATTAATTATATTATAACGTACGATAAAATACCAGAGAATGGAGAACGAGCGAACTAATTCTACTACTTGTTAAATACTACGCTAAAACTTACAACTATAACAATACCTTATCCGTGGTCCAGTATTGTTTGTCTGTTAAAATAAATGTCTTGATGGACCCCTAGACGAGAAGCGAGTGTCCTTGTATTTTCCTTCGACGTGTTCTTCTATTAATTATTCGTCTATTTCGTCTTAGGGATATCGCTGTGCATTTGTCTGAGAGAAATAGTCTGTACTTATGTGTATATACCTTCTTAAGGAATATATTATAACCTTTCGAGACTAGCTGAATGACGAAAGTCTATGCCACAATAAATAAATAAAAAAAAAACTTACAACTAAAATTTTGTAAGTGCTAATAATTCATAGGATAAGTTTAGCAAATGCACTACAGGGTTTTCGTAGTGGAAGATCGTGTACTGATGCAATATTCGTTATAAAGCAAATTACTGAGAAATCATTAGAGTATAATAAACCAGCATTTAGAGTTTAACAGAGTAAGATTCAAATATGTAATCCATCTTCTGTACAATAAAGAAGTTCCCCTAAATATTATAAAAACTATGGAAAATATCTACCAAAACAACAAAATGGAAGTTATTATAGATGGGCAACTTACAGAAAGAACTTTAAGGCAGCGGAATAAGACAAGAGGGATTCATTGACCCTCATGCTCTTCAATTTAATCATGGATGAAATCATTAAAAGCATTAACAAAGGAAGAGGATACATAATGGAAACAAAGAAATAAAAATACTCTGTTACGCAGACGACGCAATATTGATAGCCCAAGATGAAGATAGTCTGCAAAGACTGGTCTACAGATTTAACATAAGAGCAAAAGAATTAAATATGACAATCTCGTCTCGGAAAACTAAAACAATAGTAGTCAGCAAAGAACCAACCAAATGTAGAATGAAATTTGATGGCATCAGTATTGAACAAGCCATGGAAATAAAATACCTGGGAATTACACTGACTGGAAAGATGCCTTAATAACAATATATGGCGAAAGATACACATTAACACTAAGATGAAGTCAAGAATTTATAAAGCCAGTCTTCTTCTTCAAGTGCCATCTCCGCGGCGGTGGTCGGCAATCATCATAGCTATTCGGACTTTTGAGACGGCTGCTCTGAAAAGTTCATTTGATGTACATCCGTACCACTCTCTCAGGTTGCGCAGCCATGAGATTCTACGCCTCCCCATGCTTCTCTTTCCTTGGATCTTTCCCTGCATAATCAGTTGGAGCAAGGTGTATTTCTCTCCACGTGTAATATGTCCGAGATATTCTAATTTTCTTGTTTTTATTTTATTTAAAATTTCCATTTCTTTGTTCATCCTTCCCAGAACCTCTTTGTTTGTGACGTGTTCTGTTCATGATATTTTTAGAATTCTTCTGTACACCCACAGCTCAAATGATTCCAGTTTTTTCATTGATGTCGCATTCAAGGTCCAAGATTCCATTCCATAAAATAAAGTCGAAAAAACATAGCACCTCGCCAACCTAACTCTTAGTTCCAGTTTTAAATCCCTGGTACATAGAACTCTTCTCATTTTGTTGAAATAAAGCCAGTGTAAGACCATTAATTACATATGCCTCAGAAACAAGACCCAACACAGTCACAATGCAAAGGCTACTGGAAACGGCAGAGATGAGAGTACTTGTTTTAGTGTTGCTTACGTCTTTTAGTTGCAGTTAAAACCAGTCGGTGTGTTTAGTTTCGAAGGATACCAGACTGGAGGTTCCACGGGAACGCCACTGAGATATATAATATTTTCTGGATTTTAATCGCAGGTCGTCGTGTGAGTGATTTTCTGCACCAAACATCACGTGTATGTCGTCAAATGACTGTCTTAAGCTCATAAATGTAGTCGAAAATGCATGAGAGTGTATTTACCTGGACCTCAGATATCATGAAATATAAGCGGGGCATAGACCTGCAACCATTTACATAGAAAATACACCACTTTTTAGACAGTTAACTCTAATTCTCATTTATGAAAACGCACTAGAAGAAGATATAACAAATTAAATAAAGGGCAAAATATTTTCCACTCAGTAAATTCTATTTAAATATTATTTTAGCTAAGTCTGTACGATTGAACAAATCATATCTCTGAGTGTATTTTATGTGTAGGTTATCTCAGAGATTCTGGCTGGATTCTGAAGAGAGAGGAACGTCGGTGATTCTTACTTTCTAATTCAAAGCACGTTCCTTTAATACCATCACACATCCATACTCAGCCATGCTTAACTGCTAAAATTTGTCGGACTCTATTGTTACCATATACTTTTGTTTCTTTACACAATCCCAACGAGTGGTGATTGTAAATTCGCGTTATTTGCTTAAAACGGTTTTAGATGCTAATTCCGTCGGATATTAGGGGTTAATTTTATCGTATAAAGGAGGTAAAAGCGTAAGATATTTTTAAATGATTGTTTTTTCTGAAGAGACGTTTTAGAAAACTTTTAAATGCTATTACAATTGGATTGTTTTTAAGTTTTAGATTTACTTTAGTAACAATTATATAAGAAATATGATTATGCTACTATCACTGTTCTATACAGATTGAACGAATTTAAAACGGAACATACGAAATCAATGTATTTCGGCTCAACTCCGCTCTAGGTGGTTGGCCAACAAAAGGTTGTCAAATAATTATATTATAAAAATCCAATACTTCAGCGGGCTGCTGGATTCTGAATTCATTCAAGAACAAGTCAAAACTCCACACAAATAGGTTGCCTAGAATCACTGTGAAAACTAGACTACACAAGCAGTTATTATGCTGTCAAACCACTTATCGCTTCCTTATAGTCCAAGAGATAGAGCCGAAATTTTAAACTGATCAGTAATATGACATTTCTCTATTGGAATATATTCAGTGTAACTGGGTTAAGACTTTGCCTTACAGGCGGACGTCCCTCGTGGTACAGGGGGTGGCTATACAGGGATGAAGTTGTCATTTTTTTCGGAAAAATTAACGATCGATAATATGGCTGAAAATTTGCCCAGAGTAAGATCTTGGTATAACCAGACGAAATCCCAAAGGACGGACGCGAGAGTGGATACATAAGGGGTGGCGGACAGGGGTGAAATTGCAATTTTTTGGGGAAAAATAACGATAAGTAATATGTCCGCCATTTTCATGGCTCATTATTTAGCCCCTAAAAACTCTAAATCCAAAAGGGCGGACAGCTGGATTGGTACAGAGAGCCATAAAACGGGGTCAAATGTACCACTTGCCTGCGCATTTTAGGTCTCGGTAACAATTTTCAAACTGATTTTATTATGATATTTTTATACCGATTGATTTGAAAATTTGTATGCTCACTTCTGTTACTATTCTGAGAAGCCTCAAGTAGAGTTTTCCTCAAAATTTTCCAAAAAAATTTCCGTAAATGAAAATTTTCGTAATTTTTTGAGGTAAAATCTAATTTATAGAATCCTTTCGATTTTCTGTAAGTTATACCATGATTTTATTCCAAAAATTTTCAAACGATTTTTCCGATAAGAAAAAAAAATTAGAAGAACTTTTCTAAAACATTTGATAAAACTCTACGTCATCGTCTGAATCTTTTATAGAATATTTTATAGTTTTAAAATGATATTATGATAATGTTTTTTTTTTTCAAACTAAAGTCATATTTACTTTACAAATTACATTTTTTTCTTAAATATAAATATTTTACGAATTCATTTTTAATTGAATAAATGTTTGATATTTGATAACTATTAAATATTTTTGGTATAACAAATAGTAATTTTACTTATTTTTTATTACAATAAAAAGGTTTTTAAATTTATATTGCATAAATAATGGTTGTTCAGATATAAGAAAAATTTGATTTATTATTACATTAATAATCAAATACAAAATATATTATTTCTATTTATCAATAGGTAAAATTCAATTTGTAGAATTCCTTTAACATTTTTCAAATAATTATTAATAAAAATCAATTTAATAGTGGAATTATCAATTTTTTAAGTTTTGAAATTTACTTTGTACTTAGATATTTTCAATATTTTTTTTAACTTTCAAATTGATTGAATTTTTTTTTCATTAGTTAATTATAATTTTACAAATTCTGTTTGGACATTAATTTTGCATCATTATTATTTTAAAATATTAAAATAATAATGATGCGCGTTCCATTTAGATCAGTAATTCTAGACGCATGCGCTAAATGTAATAAGTATCAAGATGCTTTTATCCAACTTGGTGAAACTGACTTCGATTGTAATAAAGTTTTTGAAACCTTAGAAACTTTCATATGTCACTTATATGGAACAGGACTGACGAGAACAATTCCAAAAAGAAATGTAAACGATGTCAGATTTTCACTATTTAACCGGCAGTATAAGTTGCATGATATGAACGAGCCTTTAAAAAAAAAAACTAAAAAATTTCGATGCTTCAAGCTTACCACCATGTCAAGATGAATTACATTAACATCTACTGCGAGCCCATTACATTTCAAATATTTGGACAAATGCTCATAAAAAAGTACCAACAGAATTGATTGTTGAAGAACATGGTTGGGAGTTTGAAGATGAAACATATAAATTCAAATGGTTTAGTGGACCTCAGATGCCAGGATCAGTTCAAGAAGTAGTGATTGAAAATGAAGCAGATAATGAATGTGATATTATTGAAAGTGAAAGTGACGAAGATGTGATGACATCAGTGAGAGTGAGAAAAATGACGAAATTTTTAAAGTTTTTCTAAATTTTTTTTTCTTATCGGAAAAATCGTTTGAAAATTTTTGGAAAAATTCATGGTATAACTGACAGAAAATCGAAAGGATTCTACAAATTAGATTTTTCTCCAAAAAATTACGAAAATTTTCATTTACGGAAATTTTTTTGGAAAATTTTGAGGAAAACTCTACTTGACGCTTTTCAGAATAGTAACAGAAGTGAGCATACCAATTTGCAAATCAATCGGTGTAAAAATATAATAAAATCAGTTTGAAAATTGTTACCGAGACCTAAAATGCGCAGGCGAGTGGTACATTTGACCCCGTTTTATAGCTCTCTGTACCAACCCAGCTGTCCGCTCTTTTGGATTTAGAGTTTTTAGGGGATAAATAATGAGCCATGAAAATGGCGAACATATTACTTATCGTTAATTTTTCCAAAAAAAAATTGCAATTTCATCCCTGTCCGCCATCCCTTATGTATCCACTCTCGCGTCCGCCCTTTGGGATTTCGTCTAGTTATACCAAGATCTTACTCTGGGCAAATTTTCAGCCATATTATCGATCGTTAATTTTTCCGAAAAAAATGACAACTTCATCCCTGTATAGCCACCCCCTGTACCACGAGGGGCGTCCGCCTGTAAGGCAAAGTCTTAACCCAGTTACAATGAATATATTCCAATAGAGAAATGTCATATTACTGATCAGTTCAAAATTTCGGCTCTATCTCTCCGACTATTAGGCAAGCTCCTTTAAAGGAGACAGATAGTTGAACGATATTTTATACAATGTCTATCACCGGGTATGGATTTATTTTTGTCCAAGTTTTATATTGGTCCACTATTTCAAATGCAGTTCAAACAGACATATATTAAATTGTATGTTCCGTTTTAAATTCGTTCAATCTGTATACCAAGTGAACCAAAAGTCAGTTAACCGTTTTGTATATTAATAAAAGCAAAAATAACTGGAGTAAAAACACGTTTATTGTTTATTGTAAATAAGTAGATACAAAAAAGTGCATGCTTTACATTTTATGTTCAAAATGTAAACCACCTTTATCAATATATTTTTGGCAACGCTCATACAGAGTGAAACAAGTCATTCTACAGAATTCCAGGTTGCCACGGAAAACTTTAACTTCTTCTGCAATCCTGTTTTTTAAGTGCTGCATATCCCGAATTGGAGTGGCAAAAACTTTATCTTTAAGTACTTCCCACAAGGTAAAATCACAAGGCGTCAAATCTGACGAACGCGCGATCCATTCAATCGTGCCTTATCCTTTTTCCTATCCAATCAGTAAACTGGTCATTTAGAAACTCACGAACTTACAATCCGTACTGAGGCGATGCGCCGTCTTGCTAAAGATATCGAATAACTTGTCCAGTATACAGTAACTCTGGATTATTTTCAAGTTCTCTCTTTAAATCGATGAGAAGTTCCAAGTAATCTTTAGAATTTACCGTTTCTTAAAAAAAATATGGGCCTACAAGACCACCCGCATAAATTCCAGCCCATACTGTTATACCAGGAACATTTAACTCTTCTGTGATGGTTTTATGAGGGTTAGCAGATGCCCAATGCACACAATTGTGACGATTAATTCGCCCGTTCAATTAAAATTGAGCTTCGTCAGATCAAAGAATGGATCGGTAAAAATTTGCGTCGTCTTCTGCGCACCCAGTGTATCACTCGAAAAATTGTAGCCTGCGATCTGGATCGTCTTCAGATAACGCCTGCAACAATTCATCTTCATTTTCTTTAACATACGATGAAAACTAGTACGTGATATTTCTAATTCACGAGATGTGCGACGTGCGGTTTTGGTAGGTGCTAGGGCCACGAGTTGCATATTCTCTTCTGTGCTAACGGTGGTGAGGGTTTGGTCTACCCGGCATATAGTTAAAAATCTTCAAACGTTCAGAACAAAAAAAAGTCACATTTTTATACTTTTTAAGCGTTTATTCTCTTTTGTATTACTTTCAGCAGTACTTTTAAAGTATAACTCATGAGGCTCAGTGTTCGATAATCAGAGCACTCTTTTGCTGCTTGTTTTTTAGGGATGGTTATAAATACTGACTTCAGCCACTCTTGTGGTATTATCCCCGTATCGTACACCGTGTTGAATAAATCTGCCAATACTTCCAAATTATCCTCTTCCACTAGTTTTAACAGTTCTACTGGTATTTCATCTAATCCAGCTGCCTTATTGTCTTTAGCATATTTGATTTCATCTATCGTGATCTTCTGTCTCTCTAAAGGATTTAATTCTTGTATTTTCTGCATTTCACCTCTTTGATCTTGGAAAAGTTTAGAGAACTGTAACGTACTCCTCCCATCGTCTTAATTTCTCTGGTAAATCTATTAGGAGTACTCCTTTTTTGTCTTTTATGTGTCCTTGCTATCTATTTCGACCTATTCCAGTCACTTCTCTTATTTTTTTGTGTATATTTCTCATATCATATTTTGTTTCTAGTTTTTCTATCTCTTAACATTGTTTCATTAAATAGATTTTCTTAGCTTTTTTGATTGTTTCCTTAATTATTCGTTGTATTTCTTTGTACTTCTGTAGATCTTTTCCTTTGTATTTTCTTCTTTCTTCCATCTGTAATAGTATTTCTTCTATCATCCACTGTTTTTTAGCCTCTGACCTATGCTGTATCAAACTTTCTTGAGCTGGTTTCAGTAATGTGTTTTTTATATTACACCACTTTTTATTTACATCCATAATTTGTTTGTTGTCAGTTAGTGTTTTTAGCATATTAATATTCACATTATCTTTTTAGCATTCTTACATTAATTTTTGGTTGTTGTTTTCTGAGTTCAATTCTTTTTAATTTTATTTTCACGTCAGCAACTAACGGATTGTGGTCTGAGTTAACATCTGCTCCAGGATAAGTTTTAACTGAGGTTATAGAGTTTTTATATCTGCTTTTTACGAGTATAAAGTCTATCTGGTTTCTGATAATGTGGTTTTCTGTATGTGAAGGAGACATCCATGTATATAGTCTTCTCTTAGAAAGCTGAAACCAAGTATTGGCAATTACCATATTCTTTTCTTGGCAGAATTCTATGAGCCTTTCTACTCTCTTGTTTCTAGTTCCTAATCCGAACTGTCCAACTATATTTTCAACTGTACCTACTCCAATTTTTGCATTAAAATCTCCTAAAATGTAAGTAATATCTCTAGATGTTGTTAACTTGATTGTATTGTGCAATTCTGAATAAAACTTTTCGTTCTCATCTTCGGTCTTATCAGCTGTGGGAGCATAGACACATCTAGCACTGATTTTCTAATAGTGTTGCTTATGATGAAAGCTACTCCGTATCGATGTTCAGTTTTACCTCCTCCAGTGTAATAAATATTGTGGTTATTTGTTGATATCTCTCCATTTCCTGACCATTGTACGTCGCTAACCCCAAGTATATCTATATTTAGCCTCTCTTTCCCTTTAATAACATTATGTAATTTTCGTAGCTATACATATATATAGCTATATATATGTATAGCTACGAAACTCTCTTAACCCTCTCAGATATATAGCTATATATCTGAGAGGATTGAGTATTGTTTTTTGGTTTTTTGTGCAAGGGTTTCGCATGTTAACGACCATTTCTTTCCTGACCTTTATTTCTTCAGGACCATGCCATTCCAGACCTTTAACGGTATTTTGTATTCTCCATTTCGGCATAGATTAAAATGTAAATAGCCTTATTTATCGATACTATTGTTCAATATCAAACAAAGATGTTTACAAAAATCTTGCAATTAAAGTTGGAGACAAACTATAAACAATTTACATATCGTATTGTCTATTCTCATATTTGCCCTTGTCTTCTCAATTTATACATTGTTAAATAGAGTTTTATTTTATTCTAATACACTTATTGAATATTTACTTTCTTGTTGTAAAAAATTATAAAACAATTTTTGAAAAATTAAATTGTGAATCAATTTTTTACGATTACTTTTCTTCATATGTGTTTTTTTGTGCCATTCTTCTAAGGTATAATATTTATTAAGTTTAAAGAAAACAAACAGACCATATAATAAATAGTAAAATCACGGGCATTTTGCCATTTTATGGAAATCACTAAAATAAGTTTTAAGATATGCCGAAATAAACTTAAAATATATTATTGTCAAAACTTTTTATTTTATGAGCAACTATTCTTTTACGAAATGTTACAAGGTTAAATCGGAATGCAAAAGGCCAGTTATGTATACACCTATATAAAAATGAGACTTAAATTTCACATGTAGAATAAACTTCTTAAAATATTAATTTGATAAATCTATGGCAAACATTTGGTAACGATAGTTTACAAACGAAACTATCAAACCCAACATTAGATACTGAAAACATTTAATTGTTTTAGTTTTATTATTTTTTTCTCTAACGGTTTTTTTAATAATTTGTATTGAATGTAGTATGAAATTATGATTTTTTATGGATTAATTTTTTTTATGATTATTCATGATTTCAGTATGGTCATTATTTTGAACAAAATAACAAACTGGCATCTAAAATAAAAGCTTTTCCTGAACTGGCATGAACTACAATAAATATTTTTTCAAGTCAAGTCAAATCAAATTTATTGATCACATGCGACATTATACAAAGTACATGTATGAGACAAGTCAAAGTTACAGACATACATCTTAAAAGTATATAAATTAATAAACACGATAAAACATACTTAAAAGTTATTTTTAGAATATGACTCTAGCTTACAAATGTATTGATGTACACACCTCCGAAAGTTTGGCTGATGTAAATTCATTCGTATATCTATTGGTAATTTGTTAAAGAAACTTATGGCGGCATAATGTGTGCTACCTTCCAACAAAACAGAACGATGTTGTGGAAGCATAAAGTGATTGTGTCTAAATCTTGTTGAATAAACATGGTTAAATTGAAATTTATTAAATTCATAATTTTTGCTATGTAAATACATTATACACGAAAATATATACAGACCAGAAACTGTAAGAATATTGTTTTGTCTAAAGATACCTCTACAAGAATCTCTAAATTTCATTTTATACATTATTACTATTATTAACAAAAAAAAAATCAACAAAATATTTTCTTTTTGTCATTTCTTTCACTTTTGCGGAATCTTAAACAAAACCATTCCTTAACTGTGTGAATGAGGTTAACTTTGTATGTAAATTAATGCCAAAATAAAATACATTTACCATAAAATTTCAAACTCCAATATAAAATTAGTTGTAAAAGTAACTGTTTGTGTAATATAAATAAATTCTAAATGCAAAACAGGACAAAAAATAGCAAAAAACACAACAAACTGACGCCACAAATTGTACTTTAAATCTGAAAACGTTCCCAAGCGTCTTTTTGTACCTATCTCATTATGATGTACTGAGTCTAGAGCGAATATAAAAATAAGATGTGCCTTTGCTTAATAAGAGCTAGTAGCTGGTGTGTCTTTAGTTTCATGTGTGGAAGACAATGATGCTAGATCAATCAACTTAAATATATATTTTTGAAACAGTAAGTAAATTTTTGATCTTTATAAAAAGCTTAAATTAGATAGGCTAAAATCAGACATTCAAAACATCCTAAAATTGTAATATTTTACGTAGTTGCCCCGTATTGAGGCGTCGCGGCAGTCTGCTCTGATACAAAGAAAGAAAACTTCCACTTTATGATATGTATCGAATCAAGTGTTTTTTACGTTTATTTATGGAAATTGTTCTTGCCGGATAAGGAGCTAACGTATGTTTCAGGGGATGGCAAAAAACATCTTTCGAAAATTGAAACGCCGCCTGATGAACAAACAAATTTATTCTCTTCATAAACATAAATTTC
This sequence comes from Diabrotica undecimpunctata, assembly GCF_040954645.1. Classification (NCBI taxonomy): domain Eukaryota; kingdom Metazoa; phylum Arthropoda; class Insecta; order Coleoptera; family Chrysomelidae; genus Diabrotica; species Diabrotica undecimpunctata. The sequence continues at coordinate 158,178,651 of NC_092807.1, read as the reverse complement.
AGGAAGGTTTACGACTGAGTCTGTTACGTCGTAAATTTTTGTATAGTGCACAATAGGAGGAATTCAAGATCGAATAAAGAAATTTGTAGCTTTAGGGTGAATTAAAATTTGTTTATATATTCTATAAAATAAAAGTATAAATACGGAATAGCAGAAATAGCCAAAAATTGTCGTCTACTAAATTGGTTATATTGGTGAATGTTTCCATATTCCCAGGTGTTTTATTTCAAACATAATGGCGGTTAAATGCGCAAAAGAGAGAGATCGATTTCCGAAGTGGAAATTTAAACGTCAATAAACTTATTTTAACCTTCAATTGTGGCTTCTTCAACACATAAAAACCTGCATGAAGACAGCAGCCCTAGAAGCTCTTGGAGAAGTGGACCAAAAATACACCCACCAAACTACGAAATTAACCGAAGACACACTAACATGCATAAAAGAGAAAAAAGAACTCCATATAAAATACCTGAACACAAAAAACTATGAGGACTTGGAACTATACAGAAAAAAAAAATAAAGAAGTGAAAAGAAAAGTGGCAAATGAAAAAAATGAAAGATGGGAAAAAACATGTACAGAGATAGAACAGCACATAGGAGGAACGAGTCATGGCGCATCTTAAAGTCGCTCCAAAGAAATAAGACAGAGAAAATCAAGATCGGTCAAATCAAAGAAAACGAATGGCAAGAATACTATAAAAAATTGCTAACCGAAGACCGCCCCGAATTCAAACAATCAGAAATAGACGGAATAGAAATCTACACACATGACGAAATCGAATTAAGCCTAGCTGAGGTAAAAAGAACGATCAAAACTCTAAAGAACAAAAAAGCAAAAGGTCCAGGTGGAATACCAAATGAATTGATAAAAAACGGATCGGAAAAGTTATTCCGAATGATACATAAAATGTTTGAGAGAGCACTGAATGGAGAAGACTTACCGGCAGAATGGACTCAAGCATATATGACATCAATATACAAGAAAGGAAATAGAAAAAACTGCGAAAACTATCGGGGAATCAGCATTATATCGTATATAGGCAGACTGTATAGAAAGACCATAAAGGAAAAATTAGAAATATATATACAAGATAAAATCGGAGAAGACCAGGCAGGTTTCACAGCGGGGAAAGCATGCTTAAATCACATTTACACGGTCGAACAACTAATAGAAAAAAGAATGGCCAAAAATAGATCGGTCCATCTGGCTTTTGTTGATCTTAAGAAGGCATATGACTCAATACCTAGAAACAAGCTATGGGAAGCAATGGAAGACATCGAAGTTCCACGAAGATTAATAAACGCGGTAAAAGCACTCTACAAGAATAACGAAGTAGCTATCAAAACGGGCAATAGAATATGCAGTCCATTTAAGACGACAAAGGGACTACTACAGGGTTGCTCCACATCCCCCACCCTGTTCAAAATATTCCTGGAAAAAACCCTGAAACCATGGAAAAGAAAGTGCGAAGGAATGGGTATACCAGTAAGGAACGAATATCCATATACGCTAAGTTTTGCCGACGACCAAATAGTGATCGCACAAGACGAGGATGACCTCAGTTTTATGATGAGAAAACTGGAGCAGGAATATACAAAGAATGGGATGGAAATAAACCTAAAGAAAACTGAATACCTTACAACGGAGAATACAGAAATAAAACAGCTGGAAATAGACGAAGGTAAACAAATCAAAGGAACAGACAAGTATAAGTATTTAGGTTTCATAATATCAAACAAAGGAACAACAGAGGAAGATATAAAAAATAGACTAGGACAAACAAGAGACTGCATACGAAAATTGAACCCGGTACTATGGGAGAAGAACATCAGCATGAAAACAAAGAAAAAAATTTATAATACCATGACAAGAAGTATCCTCACTTATGGGTGTGAAAATTGGACAATAAATAAGAAAACCAAAAACAAAATTATAGCAACAGAGATGGAATTCCTAAGGAGAAGCTGCAGAGTAACAAGAAGAGATAGAATAAATAACATGGAGATTAAGAGGAGAATGGGAATGAACTCCGACGTAATAGACTACATCGAACAGAAGAGGTTAACCTGGTACGGACATGTCAGAAGAGCAGACCAAAATCGGTGGATAAATAGAATAACAGAGTGAAGCCCGATAGGAAGAAGAAAGAGAGGCAGACCCTGAAGATCTTTCAGAGATAAAGTGGACGAAGCAATGAGTAAAAAAAACCTACAGGAAGGGGACTGGCTAAACAGGAAAAATTTGAGGAAACGGTTGAGTGAAGGAATACAGTGAAAACTGTGGAAATCCTTGTATATATATATATATATATATATATATATATATATATATATATATATATATATATATATATATATATATATAATTGTGGCTTCACCCTAAAAACCCCTCGTAAGAGGGTAAAAAAAATTTTGTGATATTGACAGCCAAACTCACAAAAATTTGGAAGAACAATGACCTAACAAAAAACGCAAAATAACGCCTTTTTCGAGCATTGATATTTCCTATCACCACCTATGCTTCAGAAACTTGGCCAATAAAAAAAAGCCGATTCAAAGCGTACAATGATGTTTGAAATGGGGTCTACCGTAGAATGTTGCGCATACCATAAACCACCCATCGCACAAATTCTAGCAGAACTTAACATAAAAACTAGACTCTCCAGTACGATGGTCGGACCAAATAAAGGAGATGACTGGTCACTCATTCTCCGAAGCTGAACAACACGCACAGGAGAGAGATAATTGGACAGAAAAGGTCAAACAAATTACCTGACGCCACTACATCCTTACGAAGGAGAAAAATGGAGGAGGATTATATCAGCAGTTTTCCATTGAATTGGAAAAATTTTTACCCTTTAATAAAATTTAGCCTAAATTGCTTCACATACATGCTATAATAATAAATTTTGCTTATTTTTAAAACGCTTATTGTTTTTATATATTGTTGAATAAATATTTGGTTTATTAGAGTATAAAAATCTAATAAAACATAAAAAAAAATTATTTGAAATTTGTACATACCCTACATATTTTAAGTAACTTTAACTCCAGACTTTTGAGCTCGAATTAAAATATTCTAATTTGCTGTTGGCGCAAAACACAACTGTATATTATTTTGTAAAGCAAATATGTATATAGTTAGTTAAATTAGTATGTTTGGTTAAAATCCCCAGTTAAAGCCGATCCAAAATCCAGGGAGAAAATAATCAGGCACATTTGCATCAGAAATACCTCAAACTGAGAGAAGTCTTAGTCCGGGGATACCAGCCATCGCTCGACGAAAATAAGCAACATTGTTAGAAACCGGGAGAGGAGAAAGGTTAAATAAAGTTTACTCATTTGTAAATGTGTATAACTAGTTTGCATTGTTACATGTCTTGTATAATCCCTATTTGTAGCCTTATCACGTCCCCCAAGCCGAGGAGTCTTATTGTTCTATCCGCTAGCAGTCTTGTTTGCTTTAATATATTATTAGAAAAAGTTGCCGCAGAATTGGATTAGGATTCAGTTCCTTACCCTAATCAGATATAACAATTTAGTTGTTGTCAAGTGTCTGCCTAGTTCACAGTTAACTCATGTAAGAATTGTTTTCGAAAAGTAGGTTAATTCCGAGAGGGTTATTAAATTGCGAAACAGGAAATGGATATGTCAACGTATATTTTGGTCATCAGGATTTCCCGATTTTAATTTTAATTACATATTTAAAACCCATTTAAACCTTAACAAGGTTTTTATTTCCTTCAATTGTTCAATATTCGACTTCACTTTGAACAATGATATTTATTTCCGAATATTTGTTATGTAGAAGTCAGATCTATTCTGTGGCATTACTAATACAAGGCCACTTTAGAAAAGAACTTCAGCTGCCACTGATGGGACTTCAGTTTTTATAGAGTATTATGGTTAAGTCACGTTTTTATGCAAAACCTTTTATGTAGTATGTACTTTTATGTAAAGAATAAATACAGTAGTTAAGCCATCTAATTATTTCGTTTTAAGGAATCCCCCACAGATCAGGAGGAATACGCAAAGAGACAATATGCAAGCAGAAGACAATGCCAATATACCGGATGGCGAAGCTACCATTCTTCTTCTTATGGTGCCTATCCGTTACGGATGTTGGACACTAACATGGCTATTCTGACTTTGTTGACTGCTGCCCTGAAAAGTCCGGTAGTGATTAAGTTAAACCATTTTCGCAGGTTATGCAGCCAGAATATTCTTCTTCGTCCTGGACCTCTTTTCTCATGCACTTTACCTTGAAGTATGGTCCGAAGTAGGTTGTATCATTGTTCATTGCGTATTATATGGCCCAGGTATTCTAGTTTGCTAGAACAAGCTATCATTACAGGAACAAATTACCGTGAAAGATATGATTTAATCTGCAGTAAGGTCCCTATTAATATATCAAGGGAAGTCGACAACACCGACTACAGAGTCACGAGAAAAAGAGTCTTTAGCAACAAGGAAATAGCTAACCTGTTACCCGAGTTTTCTGGTCAGAACACAGACATTATGCTATGGCTGGAAAAACTGAATGCAGTACAAAGTGTATATAATGTGTCTGATAATATTATGCAAATTATAGCAATGGGAAAACTGACTGGCCATGCAAAAAGCTGGTTCAATTCCAAAGTTGACTACATTATGATTAATTGGGAAACACTAAAAGTTAAAATGATAAAGATGTTCTCTAACCAGGCAGATATTGTGACGTTGCGCAGAAACTTTGAGAAGAGAAGGTGAAAAGCAGGTGAGAAGTTCACTAACTATTATCAAGAGAAAGTTACATTAGGAAATAGTACAGGAGTAACTGAAGGTAAATTAATTCAATATATATACGATTGATGGCTTTGACAATTCGATACTTCAGAGTCAAGCTAGGATGACGTTGCATGAAATTAAAACTGTTGGGGATCTATTTAGCAGAATCTTCAATGTGGTCATTAAGATTGTCCCACAAATTAATCATAATCGATTTCCAAAGAATACAGCTGGTAATTATCGTCAAAGACGTTCCACACCAGCAGTACAACACCCTGGCATCCGCTGCTTCAATTGTAATCAAGATGAGCACAAGTTAAGTTGGTGTACCAGGCCACGCAGAGAACGAGGTTCATGCTCCAAATGTGGAAAGATGGATCATAAATTTAAAGATTGCCCAGAGTGAGCTCAACCTGATAGTACAACCAATGTTGTCTAAGAAGTAGGCAACCCGATATAGTAAACATAGAATACTCAGTGAAGGTAGGAAATGATGTATTTAGTTTTAATATTACTGCTTTAATAGACAGTGGATCACCTATTAGCATTATTAAACTTAAATATGTTTCACACAATTTAATTACACCCACAGTGGAAAATAATAAGTTCACATAGATTAATGGGACTCCTTTAGTGATAGTAGGTACATTTCAAAAAGATGTATTAATAATATTATTGTAAATTTAAAGTTTTATAGATAAAAGAAATAAAATAAGACTTACTCACAATCAATTTAATTTAACTACCAAAACGACCGGTTTCGCTTTCTACACTTTGCAAAGCATCTTCAGGTCAAACGGTACAAAGTAAATTAAATGCTGAAATTATAAAAAGCCCATATTAGGGGGCTGTCTTATAAAGATATAGATAAAAAAAGGTTATAGTAATTATGCCAATATTACAAATCTGCGTTTATTAATTGATTTAGCAGGCAAAGTAAAAACCCACAAATTGGTAAGAGATAATCTATTGAATTGTAATAAATTAGTAACAATCAAAATACTACTTATATTCCGGTACAAGAATTTTTAGATAATGATTCGTGATACATAGTTCAAACTATCCTGTAATTGCTCATGATGTACTTCACTTATGTGCCTTGCAGACGATACAGTAATAATGACGGATAACAACAATGATTAACAGAACGTAATGCAACGCCGTAATGAACGTTGTCATGAGTACGGACTGAAGATAAATTTAAAGAAAACTAAATGCACGATCATGACTAAATCTGCACATGCAAATATCCAATTGACTATTGAAGATACTGCAATTGAGAGTGTTAATAACTGTAAATACTTAGAAACGTGGATAACATCAGATGTAGACCAAACCAAAGAAATTAAGATACGCATTGAAATAGCACGTGCATCATTCATTAAACTTAAAAAGTTTCTTTCTTATCGGGATAAAAGGTTAAAACTACGCCTGAGAATGCTTCGATTTTACGTGTTCTCTACTCCTCTTTATGGATTGGAAGCGTGGACACTAAAACAAGTCCATCTGAATAAGTTGGTCACCTTTGAATTTTGGTGTTACAGAAGAATCCTACGAATATCATGGATTCAAAGAATGTCAAACGTGGAAGTAACTAAAAGGATAGGAAATGAGGCGTAAATAATATTAACTATCAAAAGACGAAAACTTGAGTACTTAGAATATGTGATGAGAGGGCAAAAATACGCATTATTACAACTTATTATGCAAGGCAAAATTCGAGGAAAGCCAAATGTGGGAAGACGAAGAATATCCTGGCTTAAGAACTTAAGGGAATGGTTTGCCATGATGATTTCCAATCTTCGATAGAAGATGGAACTTAAAGAAGAAGAAGTACTTATGCAATTGTAATTATGTTTCTTATGCTCTTGTATACTCATGTTTTAAAGCAGTTAGTTATGTAGTATAGAGGTAGTTGGTCAGATCTATTCTTTGGCATTACTAATACAATGCCACTTTAGAAAAGAAGAACTGTCACCTGTCACTGATGGTGACATGGATGAGGGACTTCAGTTTAGAGAGTTGTATGGTTTCAGTAAGTCTGGAGTAAGTCACGTTTTTATGAAAAACCTTTTATGTAGTATGTACTTTTATGTTAACAATAAAATACAGAAGTTAGACTACCTATCTCATTATTTCATTTTAAGAAATCCCCCACAGCTAAAAGGAAAGTAAATAAAGAATAAACTTTCACATGTTAAGTTTTTAATATATTATATGTAGTTTTATTGCATATTGATGCCTTCAGCAGACGTTCCATATTTTCTAAAAAGGATGGGCAACTCCAAAAAATAATATTTAAATGTATAGGTATATGAAACAAGTATACTTCTTTTCTATATTAATATAAGTAAAGTTTGGTTTAGAAAATGACTCGATATTAAATTTTTATCCACAAACCTACCGCACTTTGACTAAAGTAATATTTCTGTCCCCATGCATTTCCGCTCCCTCTCTTCCGTCTACGTTTTAAACTCTTCATTATCTTTATTCGCGTAATTTGCTCCTCTGAGAGATGTACTCCAAATTATCTGATGTTAAAGTAGCACTTGATTAAATACTCTTCTCTTTTGTTCCAGGTGAGTGTTAGCTGCCGTAACTGGAAACACCATGGCTCGCTCGTCGACCGACGAAGTGCTACGAAGATTTAATTATGACACTGCTACTATAAAGGGTGAATTTTAGTCGAGTTTTTTTGTAAAGGCTGAGTTTTGCTTTTTGTTTGTAGGTTTTATTGTGAAAGTATAATAAAATTTTCCGAATATTTACATTCAGACTGAATCTTTTTAGATTTTCCACTCGATATATTTTATTCAAAAAGCAAATCGTTTACTCGAAAATATTGTATTTAACAATATCTATTAAGAATTAATTTATTCAGAGAAATCAAAATATTTCTGATTATTATACTAGCCCTTTCACTGCTCTTGACGAGTATACTCGCTTATATGCTGACTGCTCTTGACGAGTAAACTCGCGTAAATCATAAGAACTGTTTCAATATGCAGTAGAGCTTTGTTATTCGATATATGGGCCCTGATTCTATTTCATTTTGATGTCGAAATTTAAAAGCGACTACGCCATGACAGTCGCAATCGCTAGCGATTTTCATTCATTTCGATTGTAGTTAAAACTGGGGATATTTACTTTATCATTTTGACACTGCTGAAAATTTGGGTTGGCCCTCTTGTTTATTGGCTGCACGCTGCACTACGCTTGTTGAATGTTGGTTTTGTTTACGTTACGTGAACGTCTTTTTTTTTTCTTGTTTGAGTCAATAAATCACAAATAGTGGCCATTCTCAATTATATTTTGAATTTAAAGAAAAGATGGCAAGGAAAGAAAAAAGGCGATGTGGTAGGTCCTTAAGTTATAACCACTAAGGTTAATATAACCACTAGGATTTGACTTAGTGGTTATATTCTAATATATTTTTAAATTTACTGCAGATTAGTAATACTCACCCTAAACATTTTGGGTACCCTAGAGGTATAAACACCCTCCTCCAAATATGGTTCTAATACCCTTATTCAAATAATTTGCAGCTGGTTTATTAAGCCGGAATTGCTGCCTAAATTGAGCATCACTTAGTGTAAAAGGATTTTGAGTATCCCGTAACATTCTTTTTATCCTCCGTTGTGAACGTTGGATATCTATCCTCTCTAATTCCTCCAAAACCAGCAAATGTCCTTAAAACGCAGCCATATTAATACTTTTTGCCTCAGTTTTCCTTGCAAGAATCAAAACACAACACCGCCTACCTAAACTGACCCTAAGTTCACTTCTCCCAGTCCAGCCAGTCATGTCGGATTAATTTCGACTCGAAATGAAATTTCAACCACTTTCTTGAAGTTGAAATTAATTTCGATAAATCGAAAATTAGTGACGTCGTTTGGTTAGTTCAGCTGAAATCTACAAGGCTCGCAAAGTCGCATTTCGACGTCGCCATATTAATTTCGACATGTTTTGAGTCGAAATCACAATTAGAATCAGGGCCATGACCTGCTCATAGACAAGTCGAATCTTGCGTTCCGTCTCTGTCCGCGCACACCGATAGTACATACGCTAAGACTGCTCTAGACGAGTTAACTCGCATAAGGTACTAGACAAAATATTTGCTTGGTTGCAATTTGAACTCGAATCAGTATCGTTTTACCCGTCGCGAAAATGAGTCGGAAATATCTTACTGATGGAGATCTCGCGCGTATGCTAGAAGAAAGTGATTTTGAAGATGATTTTATGAACGATTATAAGAGTGACGATGGATGGCCAAAAAGCGATGAAGAAGATGCAGAAGGTAAACTAAATATATATTTATTAAGCTTTTTGTACTGCACGTTGATCTCAAAACGTGTGTTGTATATTTTTGTGTTTGTGTTGATTTTATTCTTTTATTCTAGCATCAATGCTTGTGGAAAAATCACAAAATGTTGCTGAAAACGAGGCTGAAGATGATGCAGAAAATGAAACTGGAGATGAATTGAACAACACACCAGCCGAACAATTAACAACAACTATGGAAGCTGCGGCATTTGTTTGGAAAGATGAAAGGTTTTTACCGGCCATACACCTTTTTGATAATACTAATTCTGGATGTAAAATTGATAGTTTATCAGATACGCCACATGCTGTAGATTTTTTTGAAAGCTTTTTAACGCCCCAAATAGTGAAGAAAATTGCAGATGAGACAAATTAATACTATGAACAGGAAAATAGACAACAGGTTGATGCGAATTCACGTCTACAACGATGGAAATCAGTTAATATAAATGAAATGTAGTGCTTTTTAGCAATCAATCTGTTGGTGCGCCAGACGAAAAAATCGAATGTCAATGATGATTGAACTAGTAAACCTTTTATGAATACTTCAATTTTTGGGCGCCTCATGACAAGAGATCGCTTTCTACTAATTTTGCGGATGATGCATTTTGTTGATAATGATGAAAAGCCTGTCCAAAGACATAGTTTACGTAAAATAAGGATTATAGTCGATCATTTGAAATCCAAATTTAGAGAAAATTTCAGTCCGTTTCAAAATCTTTGCATAGATGATAGTCTGTTATTATATAAAGGCAGACTTTTTTTCAAACAATACATTCCTTCAAAAAGACATCGGTTTGGAGTTAAATTTTTTCTCCTTTGTGATTGTAAAACCAGCTATGTTCTCGACTTCATCCTATACACGGGAGCCACATCTGATATTGAAGAATATGAAATTGAAAAACTGGGAAAATCTGGTGACATTGTTATGTCACTTTTGAAGCCTTACCTGAACAAGGGTTATAGCCTATTTGGAAACTCAATATTAGAAGCTATAATACTGTGCTTAGAACGCACAGTATTATAGAGACTAGGGGTATTATATGGGAAAAAAACTGTCAGTTTTTATTCTAGCTACGCAGAAAACACATTCTGCTCTATGATACCATATCTGGAATAAAGCTCTAGGAATATTTCCCAAATTTTTGGCATTTTGCTTTAATAAATACTTTATTATATCGATAAAGAGGCGTGTATATCAATGTTATCATCTCTGTATCTCCGGAAAACAAAATATTTTTGTAAAAATGGACAATCAGAAATTATAGTTAATTAGAAAAACAAAATAGGTCAACCTCAAAGAAAAACGATTGACAGATTTACATAAATCTTCTCTATAAAACCTTGTTCTAATTTAAAGATTTTAGAAATTTACCACTCTCCCTCTTTTAAACATCTTAGCCTCGAATAAGCGACTTCCAACTCTTCATTATTCGATCTGACTTTTTGTCGAAAATAAAGCTCCACTTCCGAAAGTTCGGCACCGTTCTTTCTTGGTTGGTTTTTTTGTAAAGTCTTGATACTTTTGCAACAGAGACGGATTCTCTAGTTTTTCAATTAATAATATACCGATTGATTAATGAAATCATATTTAGCAGTTGTTAGGTGATTTTATTGAAGGAAAAGATACGGTTTAACAATTTGATATGCAACGTACTCCAGTGGCGACTCGAGAGTCTCACAAGAGGTGAAGCAAATCCTATCTGTCATAACATGACCTAATTTAATCTAACCTAACTTTATGTAAGCTATCCTTTTTTTTGTTTGCTCACGGTGGTAGAAAGACTTTATGTCCGAACTGCAGAGCTGAAGGCTCCACAGAACAGTGCCGGACTCGAGCCAAAAACCACGGACTCGCTACCAGCTAAAACCACCACCGCCATACTCTCCAGACAACGCCAAATGGAACCATCTGTGTAGATATAAGATCTCTTTGGCGCCTCCCAGACTTATTCGCTCACTTCTTTGCAGGAATTTCCTCGCTCTATCAAACAATCTGCAAGGTATCAATAAGGTGTACCCCTGACGGGTACATATCCACAACTCTCTACTATAAAAGGAACACTCGACGCTCTGGAAAAAACCACGCACGCTCGAAGTCCTTACTCTCTACAAATACTCTGGGTATATGCCCAGATTTAATTGAGCAATACCCCTCTTTGGTTACATGCACACACACGGACAGGACAACATATATGTGTAACTGTAAAATAAAATACTGCATAAATAAATAAATAAATAAAATTGGTGTATACATAGAATGTAAAAATCTTCTTCTTCTTAAAGTGCCTATCCGTTCCGGATGTTGGCGATCATCACGGCTATCTTTACTTTGTTTATTGCAGCGCGGAACAGTTCAGTGGTAGTCGTACAAGCTCTCTTTTTAAGTCCATTCTTATAGATAACACCTATCCCGCACCCATCATCAATAAATTTCTTTATTCTGAAAGCTATGGGCAGTCTATTACTGAAACACCCAACGGACTAACATTAGCGTCCATTTCTAATAAAATACAGATGAGTAATTCTCCGTTTACCCCTAAACAAACCACAAAATATGCTTCGCTCCCTTCCTTCCCACAAATCACGAACAAGCTTACCAAACTTACCTGTCAAAATAGCCTTAAAAGACATCAGAACCGAAGGAAAGTTATTTTATTAGGAAAACCGTTAGGTTTAATAAAAACTATTTTATTAGAAACCGTTAGGAAAGACTAAAACTCTATTTGCTCCTTTAGAACAAACCAATGTCTTATATCATATCCCATGTGCAGAGTGCAACTCCTGCTACATTGGCCAGACCAGCCGCAAGGTCGAATAACGTCCCACAAAAGCAACATAAGGATTTCTAAACCATCTTGTGCCCTTTTAACGGAACACTAAACCCAAAAACCGTAAACTAAAAACAAAACCAGTTATATATTCTTCTTTTTCTTCTTCTTCTTCTTCTTCTTGCTCAGCTTTTACCTTTTTATGAGTCGCTATCCGTTACTCTTCTTCACCATCGTGTCTTCTTCATTTTAATCTTTCTCGCTCAATTCCTCTGTCACACAATCCTTCCATCTTCTCCTCGGTTTTCCTCTAACTCTCTTTCCCTCAACTTATAACAGCTCTGTCCTTCATCCCACATAATTCTCATTTTTAGGCTGACGTGATCAAACCGTTACAGTCTTTGTTGAACCTTTGGACCTTTTTTTGCGAATATAATCACTCCGACTCCTTCCCTAATTACTTTGTAGGGCAGAACAATATTTAAATCCTCTGTAGCAATTGATATTTAACACGAACCCTTTACCAAAAATAATTCAGTGAAATTGCTTTAAATAATTATTCAAACTACAATTGGATGAAAAGGGGTTTTAAATCCAAGAATCCATGAGTTTGTTTCCAGTTTTCATGTGCTTCAGGAAAGTAAGATTTAAAAGACATTCTCAGATCTTTGAGATATTGCACCAATTTGAGAAACGCTACATTTTGAAATATTTCTGCACTATTAAAACCACTATTTAGCAATAAAAGGCTTTCGGGATTCCATGAATAGAAGAGTGTAAACAATCCATTGTCATTTACTGGCAGTCAGCTGAATAGGCACTTGAAGCTGATGGGATTATCACCTGAAGAGCATGCGATGACCTGTGCAGAATCTGTCACATCGAAGAAAAAACAGTAGAGCACATTTTATGTCAGTGTGACAGTCTGACAAATATGCGGTTCTTTGCAAGAAAATCCACCGGCAAATAGCTACATGGAAGGTACAGTCTCGATGCTACTAGACTTTATAAAAAAGGTCAGGCTAGAGAATGTTATCTAGGACTAGAGGACCATAATAGATATGAAAAAGTCGCAGTGGAATAGGCCAAAAGGCCACCTCCCTAAATATATCTAAGATAGGATGTCTGAGGTGGATAGGGCATGTAATGCGGATGGAACAAAATGACCCAGCTAGAAAAACGCTCCTTGATAGATCCATTGGTTAGAGAAGAAGAGAAAGACCCAAAACAAGGTTCGTTGATAACATCGATGAAGACATGAGAAATATGTCTAGGACCCACGCAGAGTTGTAAAGCCATAATGATAATGAAGCATTCGGTTTCTCCCTTGCAAAAATAAGTAATTCAAAAATCTAATTTATTAATGGCCGTTATATTCTTGTTGGCATTGAAAAGTTTTCCAAGCACCAAGTCTACATTACCAGCTTTTATCGCATTAATGGTCTTTTAAATTGAAACTAAAAGGAATATCTGTAAGCAAAGCTTGTAAATCTGTTCTTGGTTCAAAAAGCTTTGTCAAAGTGTTACCCGGAGACAATCATCATCTTAATTCAGTATAGAGCAGTAGCATTTCATGATTGCTATCATAATGTTTACATAATAGTAAAAACAATCGGGATTGCCAACTGGAAGTAGTTGTTTAGAAAACAATTGTACGAATTATTGCCAGACAGAGCAATTACATTGAACCATTACATGTATGTGTCTTCAAAAAAAAATTATTATCTGTTATAAAAAAATACGATTTTATTTATCTTGTTGTTTTTACAGCCTCTCCAACACTATAGGTGATCGATACTACGATACGATATTAAGATCTCTACACAGTCCTACACTGTTAACATTTCTAAATTCAGATTTCGAAGGTTCAAATTAAATTGTCATTCTTTTGCACAAGCGGAAGGAACGGCCAAGAAAGAGAAGGCAAGAGATCTTTATTAGCTGTCCTAAATTAAGGTATCCATCAAGAAGGACACTAATCGTCCTTTCGTTTTGGGGGCGGGTTCTAAAAATTAATTGAAAGAAATTAAAAGGCTTGAAATTGAAACCGATTTGAAGGGAAAACCTTTTCTCCCCGTATTGATAAGGTTTTGCTTATTACTTCTAATTGTTTAATTACGCCGTAATCGTTTGAATTTGCAGTTCATTTGAGTTGCAATTTGGAATTTTTATAAATTCAGTAATTTTATACATACATTTTGTATCTGATTTTTTTAATCATTACAGTTCGTATCACAGGAACATCAAGTCAGTACAATTATCAAGTCAATATAAACAGTGTAACATTTTAAACACATATTGTTTACAAGCAATAATGTTGCGATTATCAGATATAAGTCGAGAATATGAGCTGGATATCAATACGAATAAAACAAAGTACATGGTAGTTAGTAAACGCGAAATTGGTAAATCAACAGCCAATTGACAGGGTAAACATCTACACATATCTTGGTACTAACATAAGCAATCAATGGGACGACTCTACTAAAATACAGCAACGCATAGGAAAAGCAAGATCAGCGTTGGTAAAGATAAAGTCTCTTTTCAAAAGTCACGGTTTACCATTTAGTACCAAAATCTCTTTGGTACTAAATGTATTTTCTACATTATTATACAGAGTATTGACGCTCTTTAAAGCTTGTTTAGAAAAGCTCGAGGCCTTCGAGATGTGGTGTACAGGCGCATCTTACGAATTTCATGGGTGGATCGTGTGGCTAATATTGAGGTCCTATGTAAAATGGGCAAGGAATGCGAGATCACTAACACAATCAAAGAGCGCATATTAGAATATCTTGACCGTGTTATGAGAAATGAACACAGATGTGGCTTATTACAACTCATCTTTTAGGGTAAGGTATTTGGAAGGAGAGGACCAGGGAGAAGAAGAATATCTTGATTTAAAAACTTAAGAAAGTGGTCCAACATGTCCACCGTAAGAAGAAGAACATTTCAAAAGCAACATCCATTAAATATTAAAACATTTTCACATATTTTTTATATTTCACAAATAAAAGGACTTACATATCTAGTGATACTGCCAGGAGAGCACAACGGTATCCACGGCGGAGAAGAACATCTTCGGTACGGTGTGTATGGCGGAATTGGCACCCCCGATTTTAGGGTTAGTATAAAATTAATTGTAGCGTCTGATCCAGAATGGACGGCTACAAACAGCGTCTGACCCGCCCTGACCAACCCGCCTGGCAAGCGTGGTGTTTTAACTGCCATTACCCCCCCCCACTTTTATCATGGCGAATAAAACAAAAGAAAATGGTCCCCAGGTGGGTGGGAAAAATTCTGAATCCCACACCTCAAAGGTCTGCCTCACGGTATCTGGGGGAGGCAATAATTCGCTTTTGATAGATAAAAACAAAAACCCACCAAGACGAGCACAACATAAATCAAAAAAATCCGTCAACCTGTCAATAGGGACATACAATATTCGATCAATGTCCATGGATGAAAAAGTACATAAACTGGAAGAAGAATTAACAAACATAAAATGGGATATCATAGGCCTATCAGAAACTCGACGAAAAGAAGAAAACCGAATACAGCTAAAATCCGGTAATCCACTGTATTATAAAGGAAATGAAAAGAATAGTAAATTTGGAGTAGGATTTATAATAAATAAAGCTATAAGTAAGCATGTCCAAATTATCAAAGGTTCAGATCGTGTCGCCTATGTCATACTTAAAATAAGAAGAACATCAATTAAAATTATCCAGGTATATGCCCCCACGACAGCTTATGATGACGAAGATATTGAACTATTTTATGAAAATATATCAAAGGCTATGGAAGAACATAAAAACAGGCTTACACTAGTAATTGGAGATTTCAATGCCAAACTGGGTAGAAAAGTAAACAAAGAAGAAACTAAAATAGGAGATTTCGGGTATGGTCAGAGAAATGATAGAGAGGCTACTTTGATGAACTACCTAGAAGAAAAGCATCTATACCCAATGAACTCCTTGTACAAAAAGAAGCTCCAACGAAAATGGACATGGATCAGCCCTAATGGATCCACAAAAAATGAAATCGACTACATACTGTCCACGGAACGATATAAGAAAAACTTACCCAAAAATTAGACAGTGATGATAAAGATATAGACGAAATAGACAACATACTTATAGCAACGATGATTACATCATAAAAAGAAATAGCGAAATTATCTTCTAACTCGCCACAAATTGGTTGCATTGCTCTTGTAGTGATCCTTTCCCAAGTTAATATGCTCCTTTTTTAACTTGGCTACACCGTACTGAAGACGACCAATAGTCAGAAATACGTATATACGGTTGCCTTCCATCGATATACCATTTGTGGTTTTCTGTTTTGCGAGACATGCCATTACTTTTAACTTCTAACCAATCAGGCTCTGGAAGAATATTTTTAAAAGATTAGTGGACAACGCTTGAATAATCTAAGGTACGCTGATGACATCGCATTGATAACCGATAAAAAAACAGAATTATTTGAAATGATGAAAGAACTGGACGTAGAAGCTGGAAAGATAGGAATATGAATTACAGCAAGACCAAAATCATAACAAATCCAGATGAAGACATCACAATGAGGATCGGATAAGATGAAATAGAACAAGTTCAGGATTATACATATCTGGGTCAAACTATAAAACTTAACAAAGAAAACCAAACAGCAGAAATAAAAAGATGAGTTAGACTGGCATAGGCGGCATCTGGCAAACTAAGTTACATTCCTAAAAACAAAAGATAGTCACAGCATCTTAAGACCAAAGTATACAATCAATGCGTACTCCCTGTTCTCACTTATGGTTCCCAAACGTGGACATTTACAAAAGCAAACATGGACAAAATCATAAAAACCCAATAATATCCATACTAATGGATAAAAAGAGAAACGAGTGGATAAGAGAGAAAAAAAAAGTGAGGAATGTTAGACAAGAAGTTGCAAAATTGAAATGAAGATTTGCCGGACACAATATAAGACAAAAATAAGACCGATGGAACAAAATTCTTATAAGTTGGAGACCGTGGGAATATAAACGAAGCAGAGGAAGGCCTCGAATGAGATGGGCAGATGATATCAAGAAGCACGTTAGCTCTAGGTGGATGACTGTAGCGACAGACAGAGAAGAATGGAAAAGGATTGGGGAGGTCTATGTCCAAAGATGGAACGAAGAAGGCTAATTAGATAGATAGATAGATAGACAGCCAGGAGGAAATATATGTATCTTAAACCCAAACCTATAGTAGAAGAATCTTTAATGGAAGAAGTATTAGGCGCTATCCATAAATTAAAAATCAACAAAGTCTCACTTCATCCTGACAATACTGCATTATTCTTGTGCATCCAGTCGAGTAATACTGTGGTTAAAATTGCTCATACCAACTTTAACAAATATTTGTCGTCAATTTATCCTCTTGTTTTCTTAATCATGTCTTAATGCTTTAATACTAAAAATTACACTATCTGTATATAGTGATATTATAAGTATTCCTGTGCCCTGTTTCAATGAGTATTTCTTTGTACATTGTGCCCAAATGTGTCTTACTTCTTCTTAGCATTTTATCATCCATGTTTGAGCATAGGCATATCTCAACTCCTTCCATCGATCTCTATTTTGAGAAACATATGTACTTCCAATTTGTTCCAGCTATTATTTTTATATAGTCTACCCATCTCATCTATGGTCCTTCTCTTATTGGACTACCTTTATAGGGTCTCCAATGTAGTATTGTGGCATTCCAACTTTGGTCCTTTTGTCTAGCAGTATGACTTGCGAAGTTTTATTTAATTTTGGCAGTTTTTGTTGTGATATCCTCAACTTTTGTTTTTAATCTTACCCAGTAGTTCCTCTTTTTATCTGACAGTCGTATACCTAACATTGCTCTTTTCCTTGCCTTTTCTGTTGTGGCTAGTTTATTCATATTTGCCTTTTTTGGGTCCAGGTTTGACATTCATAGGAAGGATGCACTGGTTAAACACTTTGCTTCTCAACTGATGTGTCTTACATCTTGTGCAATTCCAGTTCTGTGATTAGCCAAATTTTTAAAGTAACAGTTTTAGTAAAATTTTGGGGTACATATAATGATTGTTCCTATAATATACTTAAATTTCGTAAAAAATTTGTATTTCTGGTGACCGAAGATATGAATAATAATTGATTATAAAAAAAAGTAGGTGGAATCATATATATCGTCTTTTCAAGAAAAACTAGTGTTAGAGATAGTGCAAGCACTCCTGACCACGGCGCAGTAGACGAAATTTGGTTTAGTCCCCACTTTCACGCGAAACGCATTGTACTATGCACTGTATAATTCTACTTACAATAGAACCTTTCTGCTTTTACGTGAATTTGACTCCGCCTTCGCGCAGCTCCATGATCAGGAGTGTTTAAACTATCTTTAACTGCTTCCATATGAAATTGTATCCCATTCAATAATTCGTTAAGTAAGCTAGGTCTCACCTTTATTGTACAAACAAAATTTAATTTTCGACCTTTTACCATATCTTCGGAGAATTCTTTTAAATCAGGACTGGTCAAGGCTGACAAAATTATAGTAAGTTTATTCACATGGTCTGTAAAACATCAACAAACAGTACTTTTTAGCGATTTAATTATAGATTTACTAACAATAAAGTTTCTACTAAAAGAATTTGTAAAAAAATGTGTGTTCACCCCTAAAAACAATTATTCAAGCATTAATAAGTCAGCACGACCTGTTAATGACAGGAGCGAGATGCCGTTGCCGTGTTTCTTGTATAAGCTCGTAACACGTTAGCGGTCAGGTCGGAAAATTAGCAATTTCCTTTACCGGTCGCAGTGTACGGGCGAGAAGAGCGAGATAGCCTCAGGGGAGTTGCAGACTCCTCTAGACAACCAATTTATTTGCATAAATAATCAGACAGAATGCAAATCGACGAGGTCGAAGCATTAATTACGTCTCTATGTATATTGTCTTGGGACAAAGACAAGATATGCACTTGCTTCTTGCGTAAAAAGTGTTTTATTGTTTTTTATTTAATTTAGTGGATAACTTTATTGTTTCACATTTTTTACCAAGGTTTACGTAAGGCTTGAACACAAAAACCGATTATGTAAACTGAATTGATTGAGACAGGTGAATTAAGAGATCTAATCGGTCATTTATATTGACAAATAAAAGAAGTCAGCTACTTCATTGATTTAATTGAATACGTTTCGCTTTATATTTTTTTAAACATCATCAGTTTAACTAGAAAAAAAAAATTGGTGTTGTTTACAAGCAAAGCCCAATAATTGTGAATTAATACTTTTAAACAATTTTATGTTTTTTTAGTTTTTATATAAACTGCAGTTTTACTTAACATGCAAACAAAAGACGTAATGAAAAACAACAAACTAACACTGAGCGCTTCTATACATTGATTATTGTCATTAAGTAGTGATTTTAATTTTACAGAAGGCTTCATTGAACTTGTTGTTTTAGTTCATGTATAGACAAACCGATACCAAGTATTTACATTTTGGAAATTGTCCTTTGGTAGACGAGAACATCGTGTAGTGCGTGTGTAATTCATTACGTCTTGGGCGGACGGTGGGGTTAAGCGATTGAAAAGGGCATTAAAGTTAGAATATATGGGGTGTGTAGAATAATTTGTTTAATATGGAAGGTTTTTGTATGCTATACCAAGTTTTGATTATTTGTTAAAAAAAAATAGGGAATATGAAGTGGTTATTATTTGTTATGCATGATGAGAGAATGGCTCTGGCTCAAATTATCAATATCAGATAATTTATACAAGTTTGTTGAATGTTTTAGGATTTGGCACATTTCTAGGAGGGATCTTTTATGATAATTTTGTTGGTAAAGTATTTTAACGTTTGTGAAGTCGATTGGGTATTTGGTTGTAATGGCATGCTGTACATAGGCACAAGAGGACTTAGAAGTCCTTATGTCATTATTGTAAGACTTTAGTCGACCTTGAATCCTGTTTTGGATAATATAACAGAACTTGCACTTTGCACCGGAGATATGATAGACAACATTAGGGTGTTTTAATGGGGTCAATGGAGTTTTGGTTTTTTTGTTTTTGAAGGCTATTTTAACTGGTAAGATATTAAAAAGTTCGGTAAGCTTTTACGTGATTTGTGGAAAATACGAGAGAAGCATATTTTATGGCTAATTCTGCGGTAAACGAGGAGTTCATCCATAAAAATGGAAACTAATTAAACACCTTTGGGTACGTCTTTAATAAAATGACCATAGTTTTTGAAAGATAGATATTTATTTGTTGATGATAGAAATGAAATAAAAGTTATCAATGAGAATGGAATTCAGTAGATTAAGAGATTCATGTATGTACAACTTTGTACATACCAGATAATGGGGAGTAGTGAGCAAATGAATAAAGTAAGCTCGACAGAATGAGAAAAAGTTGATGCGGATGAAAGAAAGATGCGGAAAACATTAGGTAAAAGGAAAAAATGGATAAGCTTATTAAATGAATGGCCCAAATCACAAGATAATTAAAAGACATCAAAAGCGAATTAACAAATGGAAAACCGAGAGAAGAGAATTTACAGAAAATATGAAACTAATAAAAAAAGAAAAAAAAAACTCCCCAATTAATATAGAAATAAAGGAAATTGAACGAAACATGGCAATACGTGACGGACAAAGAAAGGAAAAAATGGTATCCTACCGGAAGTGAAAATTAACACAAATAAATCAGAGGATTAAAAGAAGTAATAATAGAGTTGATTAATCTACATGTTGCCTAATTGAGCTGAACAAAGTTGAAGAAAACGAAAAAATCATGAGAAACAAAAACTAAAAAGCATGAAAAATGTAAAAAATCTATATAAATCATAATATGAAGAAAGAGATGAGCATGCATGGGGAGATAAGTTCAAAGTTCTACAAGAAAACAGCAAAAAGGAAATGAAGTAAATGTTTGTCATTGTATAATTGGAATCGTTTTCAATCAAGAATCGGTGACGCACAAACTAAGTAAAGTTTAGTAAATATATAACTTAAACTAACACCTCAAATTTGCATAGTTGCAAGAAATTCAAGCGTGGCCTTGCGTATACAGACACAATATCGATTGATTGATGACGTCCTAATGCAAGGACGAATGTAAAAACGGAAAACAATGAATTGAGAACAGTTGAGTTGAGTTGAGTTGTAGAGTTGGGTCGTAGAATTGGGTTGTTAAATTGTGCTAATAAATATGGCTAATAACTTAAAGGACGAGATGTAGTTCTTATCGACTTCAATTAAGTATTATTTTAAATGTTAACGATAAGTATGTAAAAGTGTTAACTATTTGTGTTATAAATAAAGATGGAAGTACTGAGAGAAGTAACCTATGGGGGTCCAATTAAGTAGTAATTTTCAATTTTGTTTTGAATGGATAATTTTTTTGTGCTTTGGTCAATATCCCTCGAACTTTTACGAGTATTACACTACTTTAGACTAATTTATGTTTTCGTTCTTAAATGCCTAGCAGTTGGAAGAATTTTGTCAGAATACTAGACACCATTATGCAAGATATAACGAAACAAAGCAAATGGTCTTGAAAAAAGAAATACTTAAAAGCAAGGCTATTAAGATTCTGTTGTTCATACACCTTATAAATAAAAATTGGGAAGCTTTAACCAATATTCAAAGGGATACCTGTAGAAGACATTTTAATAAAATACAAGATAAAGTTATATGATCGTTCCAAGCAATAAATTCGAGAATATTAGTTCCTACTTAGATAACTCAACGGATTAATAATGAATTCTTAAATATTTCAAGCAAAACTTTACTGAGTGCGTTCGACGAAAGCGCAGGTAAACTACAATTTTTCTTAGACGACCTCGAACTTTTAGTGAAAATATCGGTAGGCCATGAGGAAACAGCGATAACCCTCGCAAAAACAAGATTCACTAACAAAGCTAAAAACTTAATAACCACTGAAAACACCATCTTAGATAAAAGCAACATTAAAGAGAGAACTAAGAAAATAAGGATAGCTAAATTAGAGAAAAACAAACAAGGACATTGTATTGCAGCTGTGTACGCATCTGAGATAGAAGAACTAGCCAAACAATTAAAAGTGGAATACATAGCAGAAGGAATGCCACTAGATTTTGCTAATAAATACACAAAAGACACAGTGGTGGCAAGAATAAAACGTAATGGCAGCTCAGAAAAAGCCAAGCTAACATTAGAGGCAGGTATACAACCCCTCAAGAAGTAATGTCATAATTTTTATCAATTGACACACGAAAAAGAGTATTAAACTATAAAACAAACTACAAAAATAAAATAGGAGAATTCCACTACAAAAGATAATATCATAATGGATACGATAAGTGGGGAAGATCAAATTTCACTCAGCAAAATGCGGTAACAAGAGTACAGCGTCCTTACAACTTCTTTGAAACAGTATATACCAATGAAGCCATTGAAAAGAGGGATAAAAATATGGGCAATATATCATTGATTTCCAGAACTATCAAGGCAAAACTAACACAGACGTTCAAGAGGGACTTGGCGAATGGGTTATATTCAAACTGAGTCAGCGTTTTTTTTAAATCGTGGATATTGTCTTATTTTGACAATTTTTTCTACTCTACTAACCTTCAGTAAGCTCTTAAGAAGCTTGCTAGAATATGTTTGCTTGTGACACATTCAGAACAGCTAGAAAATACATCTCAAAACAACATTTAGCTAATGACCAAAAATAAAAACTAGTACCAATCAAAGGCACTTTCCGTAGATGTACTAATTGCAGTCCAAATCTGAAACAGAAGAGGACCAATCTTATTTGCCAAAAAGGTGATGTAACATTATGCCAAGAATGTTTTTCTATCCTCCTCCTCATTCCATGAGGAGGAGGTGACACTCTAAATATAATTAGCTTGCTGCCTTCATTGGCTGCAATCCTGTGCCATATAGATGGCTTCATGTAAGGATCTTTCCCTTGTTGTTCGGCCTTTTACCTTTCCTTCTACTACCAATAGTTCCATGGTCCCCCTTCTTCTAGCTATATGGCGGAAGTAAGTTGTTGTCTTTCTTCCCGGAAACTGTGACATAATTCTTGCAGTTTTGCATCTTCAAAAGGATTCTCTTCCAATCTCTCCAAAAGCGTACGATCTTCATGAGTGGTAGATATTTTTGGTCTTCCAGAACCTTGCTTTCTTTCGAGAGTTTCTTATTCTCTCTATATTTTATTAATATTAAAAACTGTTGTTCTGCTTACGTTAAAATGGGCAGATAGTGACCAACCATCTTCTACTTTCGTTACAATTTTTGCTTTTAGTTCTTTGCTAGCATGTGGAGCCATTTTTTGAGGTTGAACAGAATAAGTTATCAGACAAATTTTAAGATTTAGCAGTGACAGTGACAGTATGTAAATAATAAGTATTTATCCTTCAAAATACACTGCTCAATTTTCTACAAAATACGCTTTAAGAGTTATATCAGTTTTTTTAGGAACCAACTGTGAATATTCAATATTTAAATATTTTTTAAAACGACATATTTAATGTCGTTATTTCACCGTAATATTGTTTTTTTTATAAAGGTATTATTGAGTGATATTCCAAATATCACCTCCTTTATACTTAGAGTTTATTGCATCATCTATTCCCAAAGGTCAAATGGACGTTACCGACATCTTACCACTTAAACACTATCTTCAACTAAGTATTCTCCCAATTTCTAATCTTTCCATTAATTTGTACATTGAGAAAATTTAAGGCAAACAATGAAAACATAGCTCCCCTCGATCGTTCGCAACCTCAATTACATCAACAAATACAACTCTCCACGGCCTACTAGAGATCCATATATAAATCAGAGATAAAAGAATGTCGTTTAATCCCAGCAGTTAATCATCGGATACTTTCGTTTGTTCTGGCCATAGCCATCTTGAAATTGGTAATAAATGAATTGTCGTTATTTCCTTTTTGACCGATACGAATGCGAGTTCCACTTGGGATTGAGTTCAAGAACACGTCAACAACTGTATAAAAAAGATCCCTGTAGGAACAGTGTGATAAATCCGTTCAGGACGTTGTTGAAATACACGATAAACATTAGATCGTTAACTAATTTTGTTGGATATTAATTTTGGAATAGATATATATATATATATACAAGAAATACAGGATATTCATGACTGTCGATATAAACAAAACCACCAGTTTATTAGGGCTGCAGTCAGAAGATTTTGTAAACATTTACACATTTTTTATCTATATTACAGTGTCTAGAAAAAATGATAAAACTATGACATCCCATTTAATTTTATTCATTTGAGTTTCCATTTCTGTGAATCTCTCCTCGGACAGTAGACTTCTGGCATTGTATGTACTAACGTAAAAAGTTATGGGGTTTCTGGGTTTCCGTATAGTCAGCTTTTTGTCCCCCCCTGTAATAAATCTGTATTTGTTTTAAAATCTGACATCGCGGTTTTAAGGGGTATATTGGTATTAAAACACCACGCCTGCCAGACGGGTTGGTGAGTGTTCGCAGTATCACAGCCGGTTAAATCAACTTGATTGCCGCCTGCGACTGTGGTACCGCACCTGTCAGGAATTGTAATCCTCGGCCACGGGCCGCTAATGAAACAGCTGCTGATCTATGTCATCTCCTCAGTTGATCCACGGGTACTTATTTGGCTAAGCCTTATTCTTACCTGTCTTGCCTATCTACAGGAACTTCCGTATCAGCCATTGAGACGCAGCCTGTCGGGGTTGAGGACTCCCGCACCAAGTCTGTCTTGCGCAGAGTACTGAAGGACCCCTACTTAGTTCAGGGTCCCCCCTTTACGTAAGCTGAAACCAGCACGATACCTTACATTACTAATTTAAAAAGAATGCATCATCGACATCATCCTTTTGCTCCTACCTTTCTGCGTGGTAGGTGTCGCTAATTACATTTCTCAATTGGTTTTAATTCTGGTTCAAACCAATATTGATTCACATGTCTTCTTTGGTCTTTCTTTCGCACACCTTTCAAAAACTTGCAAATCAATCTCAACGTTGAAGATGCTTTAAAATTCTCATTTCTAACACGTCCATTCGATGTTCCTCTTTCTTTTTAACTGTCCAATATTTAGTTACGTACATCCTAGCTGATCTATGCTTTCCTCATTAGTCCCAAGCATGTTTGAAGGACGGTAGAGATGGAACAGTGTGCCCAGATGTTGGAACACAACGATACGCCAAAATACCTTGGCATACATCTAGATAGAACTTAGTCTGCTGATACCACCGTCAAGTGGTCTAGAAAAAAGTAAGCACAAGAAAGAACACTCGAAGATCGAAGATACCACTTGTATGACCACTAAACTCAGCTAAGCCGAGTAAGGTCTCGGAGAAGCTTCCTGTTAACATCAAGATCCGTCCTTGAAACATCTGAAATACGCCAAATAAACCTATGGTAAGTGTCAGCTACCTAAACATATTTTGCCTTTTCAGAGGAAATGGCTGCTGGATACAAATTACCTTAGTCGATATGGAGAGCGCTAAACAGACTAAGAGCTGGCGTCTCACATTGTTTTAGTAACCTGAGAAAATGCATTAGTAAAGTATCTAATGCAAAGTTAGACAAGGATGTGTGCTGTCACCAATGCTATTTAATCTCTATTCGGAAGAAATTATGAAGAAAGCTTTGGAGGAAGAAGAGATTGGGATAAAAGTTAACGGCCAACCAATTAATAATATTAGATACGCAGATGATACGGTTTTAATGGCGGAGACAGTAGAAGACCTGCAAGCCATTTTAAACAAGGTAGTCACAGCTAGTGAAGAGAAAGGGTTAACAATGAACGTCAAGAAGACGAAATTCATGATTATTTCAAAAAAACAAAGATTGAATGCAAACCTGTACATTCACAATAACGAAATCGAACGGGTGCACAAATATAAATATTTGGGAACAAGCGTTAATAACAACAATGACATCACAAAAGAAATAAAAACTAGAATTGGAAAGGCTCGAGCTGCTTTTGTTAATATGAAGGACATTCTGGGAAGTCATGGCATTAACTTAAACCTGGAAATGAGATTGGTTAGATGCTACATCTTCTCGATCCTGCTGTATGGAGTAGAGACTTGGACTTTAAGCAAGAGCAATATTGATAAACTAGAGGCCTTGGAAATGTGGATATACAGAAGAATTTTGAAAATACCTTGGACAGACAAAGTAACAAATAGTGAAGTTCTTCGAAGAATGAACAAAGAACAGGAGCTGTTAATCACCATCAAGAGAAGAAAGTTGGAATATCTTGGTCATGTGATGACAGGGAAAAAGTACCAATTGTTCCAGTTAATTATCCAAGGAAAGATTCAGGGCAAACGAAGCGTGTGGAGACGACGTATATCTTGGCTGCGCAATTTAAGAGACTGGTTCCAGTGCACATCTAACCAATTATTTAGAGCAACAGCTTCAAAGATACGAATAGCAATGATGATTGCCAAACTCCGTAGCGGAGAGGGCACTTGAAGAAGAAAGTATCTATGAATTTCTGAAACGTTATGATGACCTCGTTATAGACTTTTACCTCTTCAAGGTATGACTGCCACCTTTTTAGTTGGTGCGGGGGGTCTGAATGGTTGGTGTATTGGGCTGGAAAATTGTGGTAGGTATTAGGGATGGTGTGTTTTTAGTTCTCAGTAGTCGCTCAGGTTGAAGTTGTGTACTTACTTGCGATATTTAAGGGGGATTGTTTTAAGGATGTTTCAGTACTCATTAGGAATTTAGTTGTCCTCTATATTGAGAAGTTTAGCTGGCGGGAAGGGGACTTTAGTTTTGGGGAGTCAGGTGAGTATGTTTCCTCGTCGGTGGCAGTTTTTTTAAGGACTTATGAATTTTTTATACCTATTCTAGGTCATCACTTCTTATCCTATTATCACACATCATTGCACTATTATTTTATTAATAAAACAATTATGTACTTGTATTTATGTACACTTTGTCCAATGTCCTTGGTAGTGAAATTAATTTATAACTCTGTAAATAGGTTTCAGCTTAATAAAAACCGGGATATAACTTTTTCTTGGAAGTATTGTTATGAGTAAAGTAGTTGATATAAAAGGATTAGTCTGAAAACTTTGAAAGAGTAAACAACTAATTAGTTTTTGAATCTAGAAAATGTTTTACTTTAATTAATGAATGACGCTCTTATGAATTTTAATTTGCTTGGAGTAAATCTCACCGTTCAAGCGTTGACAAATAAAGTCAAAATTACTTTACGAAGCCTTTTTGTTTTCTTTTTTTTTTTTAACGGAATGTGGGAGAACTTATACACGTCTTTTAAGTACTTATACATATCGGCTATTGATAATTAAAAAAAAATAGGGCTAAAAGAACCACAACGTTAAAGTGGTTTTATTATTTTATATGGTCAATAGGCCCCCAAATATGAAAAAACCTCAGAATGCTACCATTTAAAGGGCTGAGTTTTTTAGAAATTTAATCAAAATTAAATTTCCTGTCATAATGTTAAAGTCCTAATAAAGTCTTTTCTTTCTTTTTCCCCTTCCTTTTACCCTATCAGGGGGTAAAAAATAATTTTTTTTTAGTAAAAATATAGTACCACGGAGGTACAGTTATATGCATTGGTTTCAGAAAAAAAATATATCTATCTTCTTTAAAATGATGTTTGGTAAAAGTATTTAGGATTTACAGTATCCCAAATATCATTTTTCAACGTTCGCCACTTACACCATTTTTTGGCCATTTTCCAAATTTTTTTTTTCGCAAAAATTGTTCTATAACTTTTCTCTACAGATAGTTATCTGAAGGATAGACATTTATTCATAAAACAAAATGTATCCATTTTTTCACGTCAAATTATGTTGCCAAAAAATGTCGGACCATTCTCCAATTATTCTCACACTCAGTGACACTGTTATCAAAAAAGAAAGCCCCCCTAGACTTGTTAACAAAAAACTGACTGGAAAAGTTTCCAGACAGACCTTCAAGAGAAGATTAACCTCTCAGTTCCATTAAGAACCGTTGATCAACTAGAGGCAGAAGTAGAATTACTTAATATAAATGCACAACAAGCTGCATAGAACAACAGCACGAACAGTGTCGAAAAAATAAAAGGAAATAACTACCCGAAAGAAATAAGAGAAATGATAATCGAAAAAAGAAAACTGAGTGGCATCAGTCTAGAGCACCAGTTGATAAAACTAGATTAAATAATGCCACCCAAAAATTAAAAAGAGAAATTCAAAAAATTTAAAACGAATCGGTTAGCATCTACCTAAGTGAACTATCAAACGATAGAGCTACTGATTACTCATTGAGAGAGGCTACCAAACGATTAAAAAGGCCAATCTTACAGAATCCACCAAATAAAAATACTAATGGTAGCTAAGCAAGAAGAAATATACAATATACAAAAGGCCAACAGGTTTGCGGACCACCTAGAAAATACTTTTCAACCAAATGAAGAACAAGAAATAATTAACTGGGAGCTCCCTGATCAAGATGAAATGGAGATTAGCCCTGTAACTCCAAAAGAAGTATATTTTTAATAAAAGAAAATATAAATCCAAAGAGAATAGAAACAAACTGGATTGCAGCAGCTAGAGATAGAGAGAACTGGAGACGTTTGGAGGAGGCCTATATCCAACAATGGATGTGAAAACGGGGCTGGATGATGATGATAAATCCAAAGAAAGCTCCTGGATTTGATCTAATAACTGGGGAAGGGTTAAACCAACTTCCAAGGAAAGCTATAATAAAATTAACACATCTCATAAACGCTTCCTTTAGGCTGAGGTACGTACCAAAGATATGGAAGGAGGCAGAAATTATAATGACACTAAAACCAGGAAAACCTCCACAAGAAGCTTCTTCATATAAGACTATTTTACTGTTACCTGTCATGTCTAAATTATACGAAAAATTACTCTTGAAGAGACTAGAACCGATTATAGAGGTAAAAAATCTAATTCCTAATCATCAGGTTAGGTTTAGTGCAAGCCACTCGACGATAGATTAGGTACATAGAATAACAGATATAGTATAAAAAGCTCTCGAAGAAGGAAAAGTCTGTTCCACAATTTTCCTTGATGTAGCGCAGGGTTTTGACAAAGTGTGGCATGACGGATTATATCATAAAATGAGATGCTACTTACCAAAACAATAATCTGAACTACTAGAATCATATATATCCGACAGATACTTTGAGTTAAAGATGAGGAAGCATATTCAGAATTAAGAGAAGTTAAAGCTGGAGTTCCACAAGAAAGTGTCTTGGGGCCAGTGTTATACCTGCTGTATACCAGCGATATTCCATCATTAACACAATTGCGACATTTGCAGACGACACATGCATTCTAGCAGTCGGACAAAATCACGAGGATGCAGCAACCATGCTACAGAACTCTGTTGAACAAATTAACATCTGGACCAGGCGATGGCGTATCAAATTAAATGAAACAAAATCTGTTATATATCCCAGTTAGTATAAATAGAAACCAAATACCTTATGCAAATACGGCAAAATATTTGGGTGTGACATTAGATTCCAAGCTACGTTGGAAAGCACATATTAAGAAAAAAAGGAGGAATTAGAAATTAAGTTCAGAAAGATGTACTGGTTGATTGGAAAAAAATCCACTCTATCTACTTATAACAAATTGTTATAGTCCTTTAACCGATATGGGCACATGGGATACAGCTATGGGGCTGTACAAAAGAAAGTAACATCCAAATTATACAACGATATCAGAATAAATTATTAAGGAACATCGTTAACGCTCCATGGTACTTCAGAAACTGTGATCTTCATCGAGACCTCCAGATGGATACGGTTATCCAGACAATAAGTAAGTTTGCCGAGAGTCATGAACAAAGGCTCTCCAACCACGTGAATGTCGAGGTCATCAAACTCCTAGACAACGACAACCACATAAGAAGACTTAAGAGAACGAAGCCGTTTGATTTAGTGCTATAAGTGAGTGAAAGTAAAAAAGCAGAGCAAAGTAAACGTTAGCTAGTACCTAGTACTATAATGTATTAGAGCCTAAGGAATATTGCTGAATATAACCTTAGATAAGTTTTTTGTAATATTGTGTATATGGAACTAACTTGCTTATTGATCATAGTGAATGATCAGATAGCAATAATCCTAACATTCCTGTTTGAGTTTTATTTAATAAAGAAAAAAAATTATGTTGCGGTTACTTATCTGTAAGATAAATGTAAAATTTTAGAACGCACCAATATTTAATTAATTGTCAAAGAAATCACAATAATGTTTTAATATCTCTTTTGATTATACAATTTGGGATGGCAGGAATAAAATAACGAATAAAAAAAATAATACATGTTTAATGATTCTTCTCAGGTTTTTCCATAACACTAAAATATTATACAAGGTTAGCTCAAACATCTTCAACTTCAAAAAGTTCAGGTAATGTCTTCATTTAGCAATTCATCTTCAAAATTATCTTAATTTTGATCTCTCGCTAGGTTATACTCGTAGAATGTTGCTTTAGATTAGAACGGTTGAATCATTTCAACCTTACAGCCACTTCCACTGGATGAAATAGTGCCTAAACCTTCTCTTCTACACCTAAAAAGTTATGTTGCATATCTGGTTCTAATATGAAATTCATTATAGAAATTGGATTGTTCAGTGGACTTCTCAAAAATGGCTTTACTTTATAATCAGAATCTCCTTGTAAGAACCCATTTCTATTATCTCCATTTAAACTTCTTATCAAGAATAGAGAATTATTTATTCCTACCTTGTAGCTACCTAGAAAAACATGTCCAAGAAGTAACACAGAATTGTCAGAATTTAAAATCAATATTCCATATATCATATAGAACTTTATTGAAAGTTTGGATAATTTCCTACTACACTCTGGATATTTCCTAAGTATAGGAAAATAGTCTGACAACCTAGGTACTATGTGCATATTTTCCATTTTGGAATCCGATACTACTATTATTGAATCAATAGCACCACTATCTCTTGAAAAAGGTTAATTAACCCTTTTTTTTAAATATCAAGATTATGAAAATATTGAATCCCAAACTAAGTAAATGAAACTATGTATTGTAGCCTTCTTAATGTTACCGCCTTTTTTTTAAATTTAAATTTGATGCTCTGTCAAGGTTGTCAAGGTGTAATGACAGCTGACAAATGATAGATAAAAAAGAAGACTGTAAGAAATGAAATGAAGTTGGAATAAAGTTGTGTGAACCATGATGGTGTATATTATTTTTATTTCTTAAGAAATTGAAGACATCCTTTCTACAGTATACACCTAATTTTATGATCATTTATTAACAATTATTTATAATATTTTCTCAGAATATAGATCACTGTTAACCTTAACCTTTTAAAAAAGTCTTTATCATTACAAAAATTAAAATGATCAATTCTGCATCAAATATTATATTCTCTCACTAAGTTTATAAACATTAAACATCGTACTGATCATACTCCCCGGTTTTATTAAATCTTTTAATATGTATGTCTCTAACCTACACTAAACAACAATATTTAAGTTAGATTTTTGATTTCGCGATATCCTACAACATAATAACGAACTACAATAAACACAATTTATTTTACAGATAATTTTTTATTTAGTAGTTTATTTGGCAAATAAATATGTTATATTTTGTATGTCAGATAATTTTAATTTATTTTATCTGTCAGTTCATCTGTTCAGATTTCTTTCCTATGTGACGCTAGAATTTTAAATCTAAACTAACATAAAATTTTAGAATATTTTGTATTAAATCGTACCTTAAAAATATAAATAATATTATTTATTCATTAAATTAATACGTAATTATTATTTTTTGTATTATTAATGAAACTTCTAATAAAGTTAGAAATGAAATGAAATGAAATTAAAAAATTAGAAACTATTAATGAAATGTCAATAGTTCAGATTTCTTTGTTCAGATGGCGTTAGGATTTTAAATCTAAACTAACATAAAGATTTAAATTATTTTGCATTAGATTCTACATAAAAATATTATTAAAATTAAATACTAATTATATTAATATGTAATTAATACAGTAATAATAATTAAACTTATCGTTTAAAGAACAAAATATGATTGAAATGTCAAATAGCGGTTGTCTAGATTTCTTTCCCAGATGGCGTTACTGTACAAACGGTGTGACTTGTAATCATTGCCTTTTATATAGATAGAAAATCAGGTTAAGTCAACTTTCTAATTTTAATAATTAATTTTAACGTCTAATTTTAATACCCAAATAATAACCCTGTATATAGATGTAAATAGAAAAAGCTCTATATATTATCAATCTTATTTTAATTTTTATTTCACTATATAACTAAAAACGGGAAAAGTTCTTGATAATCCTCTAAAAACGATAAATACTCGATGGTGAAGTTCTTTAGGGGTCCTCTGCATGTTGACACAAGCCTGCTTGATTAACCGCCGATGTTGCTGTCGAATGGAAACGGTGAAGTAAGGGTTAATACCACTTTCGTTTAATTCCACAAGCGTAAAACAATATAAATTCACTTCCTCTACGTCGTCAATATTGTGTTTGCCGATGTGCCTGTGCCGAAGAGCACCACCATCTACTTGATTATGAATATATTAAGAGATGTGTATGTGTACCGAGTATCATGTCGATGAGAATGATGGAATTCTTGACAAAGGATATGTTTGTTTTGGCAGGGATGGGTCTATTATTAATCCATGTAAGATAAATCGTTATATACTAGTAGGAAAAACAACATCATATCATCGAACTTTTGTGCACGTCATAAAAAAATAGGACTAATGTAATTGAAACAGACATAAATACCTTTTTTTAATAATGTGTTTAATAAACGTGTTTTGTCTACGTTTATGTTTTCCCTCAGTCTTTTTCCACATTCGTTCTACTGTTCTTCTACTAATTAAACTTTTTTAGTTGAATTGCGTCGAATTTCTATTTATATATTCTATTCTATTTAGAAATCGAAAGCTTTCTATTCTCTATTTGGAGTCTTCATCATCAGAGCTCAGTCTCCTGAGCCCCGGAGCAGTTTACTTGTATGCTGTTTACTGCATTACTGCTGCTTTTAGTTGCCTTTTAATTTATAATACTGCCGTGCTGAGGATATTTTTTGTAATATTACCTATGTTTTTTTGCTTTAAAACTACTGACCCATACGGTTATTCCATTGCCAGTTAGTTTTTCTCCTATTTTTATTTTTATTGTGTTGTTTTGGTAGATATTTTTGATCGTTTTGATTATTCCTAGAGGTATCTTTCTTGCTTACAATTTGTGAATAACGTCCTTTAATTTGACCTGGTCACGTAAGAAAGATATCCGGTTTTTTGTATTAGAATGATTTCTGTTGCACTTGCCTCATTATAAATACAACATATTTATAGTAAGGCAAGTGGCAGATTAGGTTAGGTTAAGGCAAGAATAGGACAGGCAAGAAATTCTTTCAACAAACTGAAAAAAGTACTCTGCAGCAGGGACATTTCAATTTCTTTAAAGATAGGACTTCTGAGATGCTAGGTGTTCTCCGTATTATTTTATGGGTTGGAGGCTTGGACATTAAAGAAAGATGTTTTGGACAGATTAGAAGCCTTCGAATGGGAACAAGATAAAGAAACTACTCAATCACCTAGGTAGATCTCAGCCATCCTAGTAAGCTGCTTTAAACTGCAGTGAAATATATCGCAGTAAGCACTTAAGGAATTATAATAGTTGCACATGAGAAATAGAGGAAAATTTAACATAAGATTAGTTCTAGCTTGTGTATTCCTGAACGTAATCGAATTTCTCACTGAATAAGATGGAACGTTAAAATTTATTTATCGAAGAATATCAGGGCAGTCAATGAGATTATGTGGTAGCTTGTACAGGAATATAAGGGAGGCATTAATTCGTCTAGATTCTAATGATACTACGTCCAAACCGCTACACAACTCACTATTGCTGATGTCCCTCTTGGGATATATGCCGTTAATTTTGAAAGACAAAAATTTTAAAAATTTACGCTGCACCTGCTCTATAAGTTGGATATGTACATCATAAAAAGGTGACCAAATGACAGAGGCATATTCCAGTTTACAGCGTACAAAAGTGTAATAAAGTAATTTAATTGCCTTAGTATTAGTGAGATTTCGACTATTTCTAATTATGAATCCATAAGATTTAAGTGCTTCTTTAACCTTTAAATTTACATGTTCAACAAAGGTGAGTTTATAATCAAATGTAACTCCAAGGTCTTTAATTTTATTTAATCGTTCAAGTTCATTGCCGTTGATAATATAAGGATGGTATAAATTAGACTGTTTCCTAGAATAACTAACTACTTTGCACTTATTGGCATTAAGATTCAAATGATTTGCATTACACCATTCATGTACACGATTCAGTTCACTCTGCAAAAAATGACAATCATTAAGGTCGCTTATCAATGAATAAATCTTTAAATCATCGGCATAACATAAACATGGTGCAGAAATTGATTTACACAGATCGTTAATAAATAACAAGAACAATAATGGACCTAGATTAGAACCTTGTGGAACCCCTGAAGAAGCTAGGTACTTTTCCGATTTGTAACCATTATAAGCAACAAACTTCGTTCTATTTGACAAGTAAGACCTCATAAAAGTCACGGCATCCTCAGAAAGACCAAAGAGACACAATTTAGAAAGTAATACGCTGTAGTGAATTCTGTCGAACGCCTTCGTAAAGTCAGTATATATGACGTCAACTTGACTTCTATTATCTAGGGCCGCTGAGATATATTGTGTGACCATTAATAAGTTTGTCACAGTGGACAAAACCATGTTGATATTGAGACAGCTGATTACGAGTGCGTGAGTAAATACGATTATACAAAACTATTTCAAAGACTTTCAATAGATTGCAAATAATGACAATTGGTCTGTAGTTTTCTACCTGACCCTTTTCACCAGTTTTGAATATTGGGCACACTTTTGACTCCTTACAGAGACTCGGTTATTCCTTGTGTAGCTATGGAGACATGGACAAAGAAGTGAAAGATCAAGTACAAAAAGCAAATAGACTGGCAGAATGCCTTAATAACACTATATGGCGAAACTGACACATTAACACTGAAAAGAAGTCAAGAATTTATAAAGCTAGTGTAAGACCAATAATGACATATGCCTCAGAAACAAGACTCGACACAGCCACAACGCAAAGGCTACTGGCAATGGCAGAGATGAGAGTACTGAAAAAAATTACAAGAAATACGCTGAGAGACCGAAAGAGAAGTAAAGACATTAGAAGAAACTGTAACGTGCAGTGTATAAATGAATTGACAGAAAATAGAAAAAAAGAATGGAATAACCACATAAGCAGAATGGAGAAGACCCGTGTCGTCAAAATAGAAAGAGATAAGTCACCAATCGGCAGAAGAAGTATCGGACAATCGCGCAAAAGATGGAGTGACAACCTTTCAAGAGGTATTAATCCGCCAATGAACAAGCAGAATTGCTTATAAAGAGGAAGAAGATGAAGAAGAAGAAGAAGAAGAAGAGTACAGCCTTAAGATCGGAAAAAAGCAGGCCTAAGGCCTAATTTAAGAAAAGAAGAACAAGAATTATACAATAAATGAATTGTATTCAATATATTCCATTTCGAGTATATTTTGTCACAGAGTTTGTGATTTTTTGATATGATATATTATATCTGATTTGAAATATAAAGTTCTTTAAGAACTTATTTGTAAACGAAAGTTTAGTCCGATACTGCAACGATGAAAATTCTTGGCGGCGGATATGTTTGCTCAATTCTTGTCGAGTGTGGCATCAATTCTCAATTCGCATAAATCGAATCAGGCAGAGGCGCATTTAATTGTGAAAGCGCACCTCTATTCATGGCTTTCAATTTCGCTGCTGCGTGTTTATTTTCACTCAGCAGGACGAATCTCTTTGCTGACTGACTGATGTGAATATATCTATGTACATGGTGATACGTACAAAATCTAGATGTACTCGGAAAGAAACTTAGCCATTTAGATAAGAGTATAGTATTATTGTTACTGATAAATAGAGAACCTCTATTATCTTTTAAACAAAGAGATTTTTTTCTCTCTGAGCTCGTCTGATCAAAAAGATCCCTGTTATCTCTGAAGCTAAAGCTTAATGTTTTTGTTGCCCATTGTTATTTCCTAGTCCAGTCTAGAATTTTTTACCCTGTAGAAGTCTTCTGCTTGGTGTGTCCTAAATATACCATGGTCTCATCTTGGTTGTCCATACATGGTCCAGCATGGGTCCAGCTTGGGTCCAGCATTACTGATGCATGCCCGGTCAGCACTCCTGTTACTGTTCTCAGTTTGTTCCTGCCCATGTAAAGCAGTTTCTCTGTCTTTTTTTCTACATAGTCCACCAATGAAGATTTTTTTGTGTTAGTTTTGGGATTCTCTCCCAATATCGCTCATGACTCTCTTTGATCTAGTCCTCTACAGCGCTACTAACTGCAGGCTTTAGTATTTCCAGAGATACAGCCGGTTCGTTTGTTTCGTGCGATGCTCTTTTTGCATGTTGATCTGTTTTTTAATTGCTTTCGATGCTCTGTCTTTGCATCCAGACAATCTTGTTCCGGTCTTCCAGTTCATTTCGTTCTTTGAAGCAGTCTGACACCAGCCTGGACGTCACTTCCTGACACGTCAGTGCCTTCAGTGCCGCTTTACTGTCAGAAAATATATAGATCTGCTCTTTTTCAAGAGCTCCCTCAGTATTTCCTTTTGCATATTGCAGTATCACATAAATCTCCGCTTGAAAAACGGTGCAGTTCCTCTTAAAGGCAAAGCTTTCGCTAATTCTTGGATTATTGGAGTATATTCCTGCCCCCACATCCTCTGTAGGTTTGAATCCATCTGTTTACCAGATCTTACCCCGTTGGTTATGTTACTCCTTGTTTCTCCAAACATTCCTGTTCGGAATAGAATAGACACCCTATTTGAATTCTTGTATTATTGTATTGTTTTGTGAAAATTATATTATTTTGTCAAGTGATCTGGTATCTCATTAAAAATGTCCTTCGTCACAGTCCTTGTGATACTCATATGCCCTGTCCCTTCGTTTCAAAATTTTAGTGATTGCTTTATCCTGTAGGTTTCTAATCTTGCTTCTACTTATATTATCAAATGCAAAGGAAGGAAGAAAGGAAGCTACAGTATCTCGGATATGTGATGCGGGGCGAGAAGTATGGCATCCTGCGACTCATAATGCAAGGAAAGATAGATGGCAGAAGAAGCATCGGAAGAAAATGAATTTCATGGCTCAAGAACCTGAGATAATGGTTTGGATGCAGCTCAAAACAACTTTTTAGAGCTACTGCCTCAAAAATTAAAATAGCTATGATGATTGCCAACCTCCGTAACGGAGATGGCACCTAAAGAAGAAGAAAGGAGGCAGACCTAGTAGAGCCTCCATAACTGTAGTTGGAGTACTACACATAGCATCAGTTATTAACATACACGCGTGTCTTTGCATCTTACTGAGTTTGGCTTTTTTGGCACCATGTCCGATTTTAATCTCCATTTCTTTCTATACATACGCCTGGATCTCATAAGTGTTGTAACTGCACTACTTGTAATTTTTTTCTAATTGCAGGTTCCAGGTAGATTTCGAGTCTAATATAACCCCGAGATACTTTATCCCTCCCTTTGGCTGAATTACTTGCCCCTGCAGCTTTAGAGGATCCAATCCCTCTGTATGGGGAAAGAATGAGGTAGCTTGTTCGATGATTTAAAATCAAATACTTAAAAAAACTATATTGCACTACATTTGGTAGATAAAAAAAAATAGATATAACTCTCGAAGGACCAGCGATCAATAGGTCGCAAAATTGCGAAATATTAATACTGTAGTAAATAGTAAAATTGAAAATAGAAAAATTAAAATAAGATTTATTTTTCTTTTATTATTTACATAAAAATAATTAAGGTAATTGAAATCTGCTTCTACATATTTGAAAAGTGAAAAGGATTTTCTTGCTTCTAGTTGAAAAACCAAAGAGGGAGTTTTGACTAGCGTGCTTCTATTTGAGAAGGCAAAAAAGAAATGAAGTAAGGGTAGTTTGGTTTGAATGCGAAAAACTGATAGGCGCAGGACATACAGCAGGAAGAAGGCATGTCATGCTGATCATATAGTCTTTAATTTAGTGACATGTGAAATTAAAATAGTTTTTATTATTATTGTTTAGTTATTGAACAAACTATTGTATAAAAGACAATTCATTTTTTATACCCTCTACTTTCTGTCTGAGCGTGAAGGCAACTATGATGGATTTGTAAGGACTTATATTTAGTCCCTCTCTATAAGTCCATCGTCTCACTAGTTCTAGGGCCTAGGTCATGCAATCTCTGACTATAGTATTGTACTTTCCTTGCGAGATGATTACCAAATCATCCGAATATCCAATTGCTTTATGACCATTTGCCTATTAGTCCGGCTATCATAAGATTCTACAGCAGTTGTGACAAAACTCCCCCCTGTATACATTCTCTGTCGATCCGGGCTAATACGGTGTCTCCAAGCATAGTGGTATTTACCAGTCGATTCCTATAGATTATATCCAACTTAAACATATGTTATTAACTCTTTTGCGTCTCAGTGCATTGGTTATGGATGTTATTGAAGTTTCGAATGCTCCCTCTATATCCAAAAAGGCTCCCAACATCACTCCGTTATCTTCAGTTGTGTTCTCCACTTTTTCTAGGAGTGTGTGGAGTGCTGTCTCGGTTAAATTCCCTGATTCATAGGCATGTTGTTCTTGATGTATTGGAGTGTGTACCAATGTTTCATCCCTAAAATACCTGTCAAGCAGTTTTGCTAATGTCTTCTGTGGGAATGACAACAACAACAACTTTCAGAGAAAGCTAAGTGGTAGACGCAGAAATATGCTCGAACACTTACTTTTCCCCAATTTAGACATCATATTACACTAATACTGTATAACTAAAACTATATTTCTCGTTCTTGATGTTTGTCATTTTTCTTGAATTTCTTCTTTTACACCTCTTTACTAGATCTCGTATTCTAAGCCTATTTTCTCTATTTCTGATCTCCAATAAGTCACTTGTTTGACGTCCTTACATCTTATATGATTATTGACGTGACAACGTCTTAAATTAGGTTGTGGCTCGGAGTCATTCATGAAAAAGTGTAACGCCCGCTCACGTCTGTTACAGTGAGTCACCGAACGAGAGAGAGGCCCGCCGGACCGGCGAATGCCTTGCGTCTCTCTCCCACTCAAACATGATCGGTCCGCTGCGCGCGCAGCACTAGAGAATTAGCTTCCGTGCTTGTGTCTCTGTCTTTCTCGAGCGTTCTTGGCGTTCAAGACACATTACAGCAGAAACACTTCCTTTCATTTCATATTTCTCCTATCATCGTCCTATCCTCAACAAAATCACTCAAATAGAAATTAGTTAAGTTTAAGTTTACATGTACAATGTTTTAGTAAACAAAATATATTTCTATAGTTAAAATTTGTGCAATTCTTATTTTCATTCAATTCCTTGTTCCTATTGTGCAATTTAATAATATTCATATCAATAAATATTCTACCGAGAAAAAGACGTTGTCACGTAAAATCTTCGCCCGTAAAACCGACTTTACAGGCAACCGATTTTTTTTTTTTTTTCATTATACCAACAAGCTATAAGAATAAAACATTAATTTAATTTTTTTTTAACTTCATAAATAATTTTAATGATTTATGGATTAATTTTGAAATAACCCCGATAAAAACAACGACAAAATACCTTGTAATATAGTAAAAAATAATTAAAGTTTTAATCAAGCAATAACAAACATTAATTAACCTTAAAATATGAACATTCTTAGTAAATATCTTAATACTTTGATATTCTCACCTATCAAATTCACGAACAACAAATAATACCAATCGCACAGAATGAATGTTCATAACCAAAAGTCCTTATTTATTCTTCAAACAATTAAAGAAACCAATATTTCCAACTTCTTATGGGACAAATACACACAAATTAGAAATGTTTGGAAAGATTTTTAAAGCGCCATTGTGACATCACAACTTAGTGATTATAATTTACCTCAATGGTAAACAGATCAAACGATAATATTAAACAACATACAATACCGTTATTTAATTTAGACTGAAATTCTTTAAGAACAAGCAGTACATGACGGTTACTAGGAATGAGAATCGAATTGGCTTAAAGTAACTTCCGTGTTGAATATTTTTTATTTACTGGTAAAACTAGGTGCAGATGCTTAATTCCAAAACATAATGTCCGCGTTTAAAACTCTAAATTGCCGGTATTTGACACAGACATAACTCTAAATGTGCCTTGACTATGATTTCACTCACCGGACAAAATCCATGAAATGAACTATACCAAGTGACTC
The DNA here is from genome assembly GCF_040954645.1 of Diabrotica undecimpunctata. Classification (NCBI taxonomy): domain Eukaryota; kingdom Metazoa; phylum Arthropoda; class Insecta; order Coleoptera; family Chrysomelidae; genus Diabrotica; species Diabrotica undecimpunctata. Next base: position 158,138,420 of record NC_092807.1, on the reverse strand, counting down.
CAAAACCATATGGTACCCATCCACTAGATCTGTACAAGCTAGTACATCATTCTGGAATGGCTATCGTGAATAAATCACAAATGTATAATAAACCAATTACCTACCTTACGGCCGGTTTCAAACAGACGGTTTTGGGGAAAATCTACAAATTATAAATACAGAAAATACTAGTAGAAGCCATGAAAAACATGTGCAAAGAAAATGAAATGTTTATCAAAACTAAGTGGAGAATCAGAGCATTCTTCATTAAAACTAAGATTCTCGTCGAATACGTCTAGTGCTTTTTAAAATATACTCGAAAATCAAATTAAGGACATTCAAAGGAATGATGATACATGAAATACATGCAAAAACATAATACCTTTCAAGAATAGAAGAAAAGTTAAAAAATTTACACGTATAATATTGTACTCGTACCATTAAACCAAAATGTCCACATCCAAAAGAGTCCACCATGTATACGTATGTGCCTAGTTTAGTTGTGACGATTTTCAACATTACGATCTGTCGATTTCGTGTTTGTTTTACGGAAATTCTCCTGAAACCACTGCAATGTAAAGGAATTTTTTGCTGGATTATTTTCTTCGTGACTGTTTGTATTTGAGGAATTTAAATTCGTTTATAGGTAGTAGGTGTATTTCTGTTGGAAAGGTTTATAAATAAAAATAACACCGAAGAATCGCTGTCTATCAAACGGTGTACGAATAGAAAACACCAACGTCAAAGCCTAAAGCTTTTTTTTTAATTTTTTTTCTTTTAGTTTTAAAAAACTTTTTTGGATCATTCTTTAACGAGAAGTTTGATATAACCAGTTTCAATTTTTTTATGATAAAAAACTTAATGTATAGCGTTAGGCGAATTAATAGTAAACGCGAACGATTATATACAATATTTTAAAAGCTAGTATTTTTTTTTTTTTTTTAATTAAGAAGAAATATTGCCGCATCCACCAAAAGGTTATTAGCGGCATTACTCAGTAAACAAAACTTTAAATTTGATACAAGATATTAATTGACCTTAGGTAATTTAATAAGTTTTTTACGTGACAGTTTTCTCCTAATAGATCTGGTAGAGTATTTGGTATATTGTTTATGGAACGTTCTCTATGGTATTTTGGACACTCGATTAACAAATGGACGACGGTAAGATGCGCAACACATAGGTCGCACAGCGGGCGTTCACTGGCCGAAAGTAAATACGAGTGTGTTATCTTAGTGTGTCCTATACGTAGGCGCGTTAGAACCGTTTGAATAAACCGTGTGCTAGCACTAGTTTTCCACTGTCGTGTATCTGGTTTTAGCGATCTTAATTTAGATTGCGATAGAAACCATTCGCGCTGCCACTGACCCATCAATTTTTGTTTAAAAAACGATTTAAGATCTTTACACACACTCTCACGCACTAATTCAGATTCCGCACTTGTTGCTGCATCACGAGCACTACTGTCTGCCTCTTCATTGCCGATAATTCCTATATGCGATGGGATCCATATAAATTTAGGAGTTATGTGGTTCTCTTGGGCGATTTGTAGTTCAGTTTTTATTAGTTGCTCCAATGGCTGTTTAGGATACAGATGCTGTATTGCAAGAAGAGAGCTGAGCGAGTCAGTGAGAAACAGAGGTTTTGAAATTCTTGAGAGGTTTGCATGTTTTAGGGCACAATACAAAGCAAACAGTTCAGCGGTGAAAACACTTGAGCTAGGCGGTAGCTTAAATTTGAAAGTAGACGTTGGAGTAACAAAAGCACAACCAATGCCATCAGTAGATTTAGATGCATCGGTAAAGATGTTTGTGCAGTTAAGGTAGTCTCGTTCAAGAATCTCATTTAGTTTGTTTTTGATTATTATGTTGTTATTGCATTTTTTGGACAACTCTATTAAAGAGGTGTTGCAATTTGGGATGCTTATCAACCATGGAGTCGGATGTTGGATGTTACAGTAAAATACATCTGGGATTGTTGTGTCAAAATTATTCAGAATTGATTTTACTCGTGTGTAATAAGATTTTCCAGTACGAGGTTTATTAAAGAGAAAGTCAAGATTATTTTTAGAAAAAGTATTTTCGAAGAGTGGATGATCCTTATTAGCAGCTACAGAAGAAGCGTGTGAAAGTGTTAAAAGTGCCCGCCTATACTGCAATGATGGTTCTCCAGTTTTGAAGTGTAAGCTTTCTATGGGTGAAGTGTGAAAAGCTCCGAGAACGATCCGAAGTGCAGCATTGTGGATTGTATCTAATGGTTTTAGGGTACTCTTGGTTACGGAGGCATAAACAATTGAACCGTAATCGAGTTTGGATCTAATTAGTGTTTTATACAGAAGGAGTAGTGTAGAGAAGTCGGAACCCCAGAAACGATTTGATACTGTTTTAAGCAAATTGAGTCTTTTGTTGCATGTTAGCGCCAAGTGTTGTATGTACTTTTTCCAGGAAAGTTTTTGATCCAGCCACATACCAAGCAATTTTACGGAGTTTTGGAAGGGAATAATGCTGTTGTGAAGATAAAGGACTGGTGTAATGCATGATTTTTTCGTAAACACCATACCAGTTGTCTTTGTAACGGAGAATTCGAAGCCTGTACTAGCTGTCCATTCATCTAGTTGGGTTAAAAATGTCTGTACTATTCTGCACATAGATTCTTTTTGTGCTCCTTTAATGTATACAACTAAATCGTCGGCATAGAGGCGAGCTTTGAGAGGTTTCTGTAATTTGTTTAATATGTTGTTTATGGCAACTAGGAATAGGGTAGGACTAAGTACTGAGCCTTGTGGGGTACCGTTTTCTGCAGTATAAAAATCAGAATAAACGTTATTAACTCTTACTTGGAAAAAAAAGTCTTTTAACAAATTTTCGATATAGGCTAAGCAGTGTCCTCTAATATTGGATGCGTGCAATTTTTTAATGATGTTGAATCTCCAACACGTATTGAAGGCTTTCTTTATATCGAAGAAAATAGCTATGCACATTTGATTCATTTCTAACGCTTCTTGGACAGCACTTTGTAAGTCTACGATATTGTCCATTGCTGACCGATTATGTCTGAAGCCGTTTTGTTCTGGTAAGAAGAAATGAGATTTTTCCAGTGTCCACATAAGCCGGGCATTGACTATTTTCTCCATTAATTTAGCCATGGCACATGTTAGAGAGATGGGTCTGTATGATTCTGGATCAAGTAGAGGAAAAGCTAGTATTTCTTGGGCACGTTATGAAAAATTAAGAAAACTAGAGGTTACTTCTAATAATTATCAAAAGAAAATTTTAACGATAGTTAAGCTCACGGAAGAAGAATCTTCTAGAGTACCAACTTGCGAAAGTAGTTTTTAACGAATTATTTCATGGTGTAACAAACAATGTACATATCGCACTAATCGTCATTGTTCCAAACGGATCGGACACCTAAGAACGAGAAGGATATGAATAATGTTCGATGCTATTTAGAAGTTTATCATTATAAATTAGTCAACATCTGCTTGGGCCCAACCGAAATATACCACTGTCAGATGCCTTTGCATGCGTCTGGAATACAATGTATACATTTTAGTCTCTGAAAGTAAACAGATAATTCATTTGACGTGTTTTGGCATGTGGTGTTTCAATCATCTTTTGGTTTATCACACGATATTAAGGCTTCATAAAGGCTTCTAAGTTAACACCCTAGAAAAAAAGATAAAATTACATTATATGTTTTTATTTTGTTTTGATATAAATCCATGCCTAAATCTTGTATCTGTGTCTGTCCGAGTAGTCGTCGGAGGGCCATCCTGGTCTGAAACTGTAGAGGATGGAAACTTTATACTGAATAGGACATCAGGAAGACTTGGGGACTTTTTTTCACCGATATGTTACACCGGATATACATAATCCTAAACTATATTTTCAACAAAAAGCACTACTGCACGATTCGTCAGGGATGCATATTGTAACCAACACTGCTTAAAATATACTCTGAAAACATCTTTAGACAAACGATTAACGAATTAGAAGATGGATAATAATGACAAAAATATTAATCATTAGTAAACATAAACGCCTAAATTACAATAAACGATACACTGTTAGAAAGAGTCTAGAAAGTATGCTATTTGGGCTGCAATATTAAGGATACATGGAATCATATCTTCGAAATAAAAACTCGTTTTGAAAAAGCCAGAAGCTTTTTTAACTGTCTTAGGAAGATTCTCGGTAACCTTAATCTTTAAGTATCAATATACGCACAAGAATTCTTAGAGGTTACATATTTGGAGTCTCACAATTGGAGTTTATCTCACAAGTTTGGAGTCACTGGAGTCTCACAGTAGATGCAGTAAAATGATTGGAGGCACACCGCATAATTTACATACCTAACTATTCTCTAGAGGCTAAGTAAAGACAAAAAAATAATAACCACAAGTAAAGAACACAAAATTAGCTTACTTTAGCCACATTATGCATAATAATAAATACCGACTTGACTATACCGACTATACTTGACTTTACAAGGCAATATTGGGGAAAGAGAGGCTCTGGAAGCAGATGTATGGCCTGTTTGGTCACTCTTACAAAATGGACTGCTCTAACTGACCGTAGTTTGGGGTTTTTATGGATATTTACAGTGTCTGTTGGTCTGGGAGACCGTACGCGACTATTAGAGGGTTAACAATGACAACTGCTTATGTTTCTGTGAACAGTTTTCTTAGTGTACATTAAATTGAAATGAATATTATACACACAACACTAATGTAGTCCATGGCTTAAAAAAATCTGCAAAAAATTCGAGGATTTATTTCAAAAACAACAACGAAACTTTAAACATAGATATTTTATTACGAATAACATTTATTTTTGTCTTGTTTTATAAGGACATGAATTCTAGAAAACCCTTATCATGGATCAAACGACACGCACTAACAAAAGCGTAAGATGATTTACTCGGAAAAAGACGCCAAATTCTCATCTTCCTTATCAAAAAGATCTTTTACTCCGGTGGTAGCGTTCCCATAAAATCAACTCTGCACACACACATCCACATATGATAAACATCTTGTAAAATTGGTAAAAATAAATTGAAGGCGAGTTTATGGAGTACCTTCGGAGAGAGAGAGTTTCCTTGGCTGGAAGGAAAACTATAACTTGGGTGATAACCGTAACCGCTATTAGATCCTGAGGGAACGGCCAACGGCCTCCCGGAGAGCTGGGAAAGACCTGGAGCAGGTCGTTCGGCGAAAACAACAGATAACTAAGGTGATGCTGGGATATCTGACAATTGTGTAGGAAATAATAGTCGGGCAAGAAGGAGAGTCATGTCATAAAATCCGAAGACGCTGCCTTTTGCAGATATCATCGATGAGAATACGTTGACTTTATGAAACAGAGCAGTGGGGAAATATCTAGAAGGAGTAGATAATATATTTTTCATTTCTAATTAAAAAAAATCATTTTATTGATACTTTTACTAGATTTCTGCTAAATATAAATTAATATGTCTTGTGCATAATTATTTGCGCTTTTGCCGATTTGCGCTTTCTTGCAATATAATTTTAACTTCATTCTACAATAATAGTCTGGTGAACCTGCAATGAACAAACTAACATGTCAAATAAACAGAAACATCTTTTTCCTTTAGATTTGAAAAAAAAATGTCAAATCAAAACTAACAAAATTATTAAATTTTTCTAATAGCGTCGAACAACAGAGTGTTCTTTAATCTTTAATACCTTTGTTTATAATCCTTCTACCTGGAAGTTAATTATTTAGATATAATTAGTAATTAGAATTCCCAAAATGAGAGATCGTTGGAACTAACTTTCCTTTCTACCTGATAATGCGAACTGGTAACTACTTAAGTCATTACCAAAGGGTATGGTAACAGAAAAATTACCTGAAAATTCTACGTGATAATGACCATATTGATGGTCAATCATTTCTATTGCGTTCTTTGAGATAGTAGGATCAAGAATTATTGTGAATTAGTGTGAGTTAGTGTGAGTTAGTGTTTTAAAAATGGATGTGCAAATTATTGAAACTTCGAAGAGAAAACCATGTGCATTGTATAAAGGGCACAGTTTTCGTATGAAAAAAACAAATAAAGATGGTTCGGTTTTTGGAGTTGTTTGAAAGAGAAAACTGAAAAATGTCGAGGCCACATAATTATGGATAATAACACAATAATTAAGGAAGCCGAACATCTGTGTAAGCCGAGTGTTGCAGCGACAGAAGTGAAGCAGTGTGCTAGGGAAGACAATAGTTATTTGCCGATGTCAAAAATATATCAAGATGAATTTCAAAGATTATATAGTCAAGGACTGGATTTCGTGACAGACATCCCAAAATCCTTTTCAGTGAAAAGTGGTTTAAACGATTGTAGAAAACGTGCGCGTGAGCTGCTCACAGATCCAGCGGCAGCATCCGAAATAGTATTTCCAGAAGAAATTATTACAATGAGCGACAAAACGAAATTTTTATTTATCGACAAGACCACACTCCCTCGGGATACAGAATCTTGGTGTTTGCCAGCAACAAATCTAGGGAGCTTTTGGTTAACAGTAAGAACACTGTATTTATGGATGGAACATTCAAAAGCTGCAGTAAGCAATTTAGTCAAATATATACCGTTCATATCGATATTGGTAGTATGTCAGAGGAGACAAATACAATTCAATTGATATTTGCGTTACTTCCTAACAAAACCAAAGAGACATACGATATGTTATTTTTATCAATGAAAGAGAAACTACCAAATTGGAAACCATCTCTTATAAAACTGGATTTTGAAGAGGCAGTGATTGGTGCCTTAGAAAATTATTTTCCCGAAGCCAAAATTTCTGGTTGTAATTTTCATTTCAATCAATGTATATGGAAAAATGTTCAAAATATTGGACTTGTTTCTCAATACACTGACAACAAAGAGATACGTTTGCACATAAGAATGTGTGCTGCGTTAGCGTATCTACCCATAGAAGATATCGATGATGGCTGGTTATGCATTCAAGAAACCTCTCCTATTTCTGAAAAAATGGAACAGTTTTATGACTACTTTGTCAAACAATGGTTAGAAAATACTCACATTAGCAAGGAAATGTGGAATTGCCATGATCAAAGGCATCGCAGTAATAACGTTTTAGAAGGTTGGAATCATCGTCTGAATACATTAATAAGACCACATCCCAATGTATTCCAATTAGTGAAGTGCCTGGTTAAAGAAGCAGAATAGTGTGATCACCTTTATGATCGATTTACTTTCAATCTAGAAGGAAAGCGGCGCAAGAAAACATATATTAATCTTGATGAAAGAATATCCAAAACTTTACAGAAATATAAAGATACAAGGGACTTAAGGTTGTGCACCAAATTTTGTGCACCACTGAACGCTTTCCATAATACATCTATGACAAGTTCCAATAAAGTTTTTTAAGATTGTTCTTAAAAAGGATATATATATATATATATATATATATATATATATATATATATATATATATATATATATATATATATATATCCTTTTTAAGAACAATTAATCTTGTCGTTTTCGACATTTTTCAATAATCTCCCCGTATCTCGCTAATTTGGGGAGCTATTGATGATTTGGTTAAGCAATCGTTCCTTTAACGAAAAAAGAAGTCATAGCATCTTAACTACTTGTTTTTCTATTTCCTCTAGTTTCCGGAATACCCTACAAAACATACCAACTTACGACACCCTGTACATGCGTGATATTTATTTCATTATCACTGTCTTTCTAAAGCTTGTTTGTAAATAAATTATATGTAAACGATAACATTTTTATTGTCGAAACAACTCTGGATTTTTTGGTAGCTCTATATTTCTCACTCGGTTTGATTGATTGTATGTGGGCGCTATATATTTAATATTATTTTTACTCTTACATATGATTAGCCCTCGTAACCGAAAAAGTCCAGCGTTACCTCCGTTACATCATCTAGCCACTAGTGTGTCTACTATCAGAGAAACAATCTTTTGTCCCTGGTTATGCAGACATAAAGGAAAACAACGTCCATTTCGACATTCGGCAATCACCTTCCCGACTCCCAGAGGATCTCGCTGATGGACTTCCGCCGGATGTTGGGAAACTCCGAAGTGTGTCCTTTTCCTAGTCCCCATGTCTAAGAAGCGATGTTATCTCATGCTAGATGGATGGAATAGTTGTTGTGCTTATTCATACAGCGTGCGGTCATTGACACTGATATTGCATAAAAAGTTTATTTGTTTATTATCATATTTATTTGTAAAGACCATCAAAATGCTTATCATATGTTGAAACTCTTAGATTAAATGTTCTCAAACGTGTGTGAAATCTTACCAATCCCAATAAATGATATGCTAATTTTTATATGTAATTTATCCCAAGCTTTTATGGTGTCGGCCGATATGCGCTCGACATTGGCGTGTTTAGAAGATGTTTTTTTTAATTGTTAATTTTTGTTTTGATTTTTGACGTGACAACGTCTTAAATTAGGTTGTGGCTCGGAGTCATTCATGAAAAAGTGTAACGCCCGCTCACGTCTGTTACAGTGAGTCACCGAACGAGAGAGAGGCCCGCCGGACCGGCGAATGCCTTGCGTCTCTCTCCCACTCAAACATGATCGGTCTGCTGCGCGCGCAGCACTAGAGAATTAGGCGCGTTGAATCGGTGCGTGCTTCCGTGCTTGTGTCTCTGTCTTTCTCGAGCGTTCTTGGCGTTCAAGACACATTACAGCAGAAACACTTCCTTTCATTTCATATTTCTCCTATCATCGTCCTATCCTCAACAAAATCACTCAAATAGAAATTAGTTAAGTTTAAGTTTACATGTACAATGTTTTAGTAAACAAAATATATTTCTATAGTTAAAATTTGTGCAATTCTTATTTTCATTCAATTCCTTGTTCCTATTGTGCAATTTAATAATATTCATATCAATAAATATATTCTACCGAGAAAAAGACGTTGTCACGTAAAATCTTCGCCCGTAAAACCGACTTTACAGGCAACCGATTTTTTTTTTTTAATTTTTTTTGTTTTTTTTTCGTTTTTTTTTTCAAACTTTTTATACAGTAAAATACAAAAAATTCTTGGGAATAAAAAATTGTCTATTTATTGCAGCTTCTGGATATATGCCAATATCCTTAAACACAACCTTAAGTCCCTTGTATCTTTATATTTCTGTAAAGTTTTGGATATTCTTTCATCAAGATTAATATATGTTTTCTTGCGCCGCTTTCCTTCTAGATTGAAAGTAAATCGATCGTAAAGGTGATCACACTATTCTGCTTCTTTAACCAGGCACTTCACTAATTGGAATACATTGGGATGTGGTCTTATTAATGTATTCAGACGATGATTCCAACCTTCTAAAACGTTATTACTGCGATGTCTTTGATCATGGCAATTCCACATTTCCTTGGTAATGTGAGTATTTTCTAACCATTGTTTGACAAAGTAGTCATAAAACTGTTCCATTTTTTTCAGAAATAGGAGAGGTTTCTTGAATGCATAACCAGCCATCATCGATATCTTCTATGGGTAGATACGCTAACGCAGCACACATTCTTATGTGCAAACGTATCTCTTCGTTGTCAGTGTATTGAGAAACAAGTCCAATATTTTGAACATTTTTCCATATTGATTGATTGAAATGAAAATTACAACCAGAAATTTTGGCTTCGGGAAAATAATTTTCTAAGGCACCAATCACTGCCTGTTCAAAATCCAGTTTTATAAGAAATGGTTTCCAATTTGGCAGTTCCTCTTTCATTGATGAAAATAACATATCGTATGTCTCTTTGGTTTTGTTACGAAGTAACGCAAATATCAATGGAATTGTATTTGTCTCCTCTGACGTACTACCAATATCGATATGAACGGTATATATTTGACTAAATTGCTGATTGCAGCTGTTGAATGTTCCGTCCATAAATACAGTATCCTTACTGTTTTCCAAAAGCTCCCTAGATTTGTTGCTGGCAAACACCAAGATTCTGTATCCCGAGGGAGTGTGTTCTTGTCGATAAATAAAAATTTCGTTTTGTCGCTCATTGTAATAATTTCTTCTGGAAATACTATTTCGGATGCTGCCGCTGGATCTGTGAGCAGCTCACGCGCACGTTTTCTACAATCGTTTAAACCACTTTTCACTGAAGAGGATTTTGGGATGTCTGTCACGAAATCCAGTCCTTGACTATATAATCTTTGAAATTCATCTTGATATATTTTTGACATCGGCAAATAACTATTGTCTTCCCTAGCTCTTTTTCGAGCATTGAAGACACACTGCTTCACTTCTGTCGCTGCAACACTCGGCTTACACAGATGTTCGGCTTGCTTAATTATTGTGTTATTATCCATAATTATGTGGCCTCGACATTTTTCAGTTTTCTCTAAACAACTCCAAAAACCGAACCATCTTTATTTGTTTTTTTCATACGAAAACTGTGCCCTTTATACAATGCACATAGTTTTCCCTTCGAAGTTTCAATAATTTGCACATCCATTTTTAAAACACTAACTCACACTAACTCACACTAATTCACAATAATTCTTGATCCTACTATCTCAAATAACGCAATAGAAATGATTGACCATCAATATGGTCATTATCACGTAGAATTTTCAGGTAATTTTTCTGTTACCCTTTGTTAATGACTTAAGTAGTTACCAGTTCGCATTATCAGGTAGAAAGGAAAGTTGGTTCCAGCGATCTCTCATTTTGGGAATGCTAATTACTAATTATATTTAAACAATTAACTTCCAGGTAGAAGGATTATAAACAGAGGTATTAAAGATTAAAGAACACTCTGTTGTTCAACAGTATTAGAAAAATTTAATAATTTTGTTAGTTTTGATTTGACATTTTTTTTCAAATCTAAAGGAAAAAGATGTTTCTGTTTATTTGACATGTTAGTTTGTTTATTGCAGGTTCACCAGACTATTATTGTAGAATGAAATTAAAATTATATTGCAAGAGAGCGCAAATCGGCCGATTAAGGAAACTATAGTAGTTAGATATTTCTATTATGAAAATTGCAAAGGGCAAACGTATGTAGAATGGGCAACGAATGCGTAATTCATATAATATTGATAACATAATCAAAGAGCGTAAATTGGAATATATTGGCCATGTTATGAAAAATGAACAGACATCGCTTGTTGGAACTGATTCTTCAGGGCAAGGTATCTGGAAAGAGAGAACCAGAAACAAGAAGAATATCTTGACTTTAAAGCCTAAGTGGGTCAATACGTCTATAATTGGACTATTCCAAATAGTTGCAAGCAAAGTTAGGATAGCCATGCTGATCGCCAACTTCCGGAACGGACAGACACCATAAGCAGAAGAAGGTTGTACATTTTTTCCACTACCTCATACATATATTAAATATAAATCTACAATTCATGACTAGTTAATTTTTTTTATAAAGCCGTTCGTACAAAATTAGTCCGAGAATCTTAAATTTAATAAGTATTATATTAAATAGCAATCATCTTTATATTATAAATTTAATTCTTTTGGCAGGTAATAATTCCTCGAGAACTAATTGGCCTACTAGATATCAAAGATAATTTATTTTTCCCGCTGGAAAAACCCCTTATCTTCCGACGCGTCATGTTCAACTCGGGCAAGGATAATTAAAGTTCATTAAAAGAATTCCGGGGTAAAATGGGCGCAATTCGGGAGAGGTGCTGGGAAAGAGACAAGATGCATTGCTAATCTTAGATGAATTAATTGCCTCGAAGGCGGTTTCAGGAAAGTGCTAAAAGTAATAATAGAATCTCAGAGGGTTTAACTAGTAGGTATATTGAGAAATATATAATGTTTTCATTGTTCACGTTTTTCTACGTTTATGCAAAGAACTACATTTTATTCAACTATATTTAATAAAAAAAGCTTGTTTATTGTACTACATAGTACAATAAAATATTTACTGCACTCACCTATCAAACGAATTAAACCAGTGAGTTCGAAAACCGTACATGTCCAAAATATGCGTTCCGAGAAAATCAATAAAAACCTTTTAACACTAAAACTACTCAACATAGACTATCGGCATGCATAGAAAAATTTAGGTCTCTTACTTTTTTTTATAGCCCTTTTTCTATCCGAATTGTCGAATAAAGGCCTGTCCCATTTCTCGCCATTCATCCCTGTTGTGTGCTAGGCGTTTCCACATTGGTCCTGCGACTCTTTTGATATCGTCGCTCCAGCGCATTTGAGGTCTTCCTCTTGGTCTCTTCGCATCGTACGGTCGCCAGTTTCCGACTTCTTTGTTCCATCTACCATCTTCGAGACGTTCGTTGTGTCCAGCCCATTTCCATTTTAATTTAGCTGCTTGTTTCCCGGCGTCCTTTATTTTTGTTTTGTTCCGGATTGTCGTTCCATGGTTCGCTGAGTTTTTCGAATCTTGTCCATGTTCTTTTTTATGAATGTCCAGGTTTGAGCTCCGTAAGTGAGAACGGGAAGGATACAAGAATCGAACACTTTGGTTCGAAGGTTTTGGGGTATCTTTTTGTCTTTCAGTATGTATGAGAGTTTTCCAAATGCGGCCCATCCCATTCTTACTCGTCTGCTTATTTCGGTAGTTTGGTTTTCTTTGTTTACCTTGATATTCTGACCCAGATATATGTATTCTTCTACATGTTCCACTTTTGTTCCTTGGATAGTTATCGTCGATTGATCATCTTTATTCGACACTAGCTTAGTTTTACTCAGATTCATTTTCACTGGTAGTTGTTTCAGAAAAAAAATGGACTACCAAAGAAAGATTAAATGGAGGATGTATGGTTTTTGAACTCAATCTTAAATACGAAAAGAAATAGGTAAACACTTCTTGATTTATTTAACATTTATTCAATACATAATTTCAAAACTATTATTTAATCACTCAATCATTATTTTTAGAATTTGTGGTTTTCCATGATGTGATGTGGTAATAGAATTCCAATTCTTCACCTTGGGTATAAGACATTACCTTTCTGATGTCCAGGATTTTTTTTTCATTAATTGGAACGGGTTCTTTATACACCTTCCTAGTGGGCAAAGGTGGACTGTTCTTATGTTCTTTGGACAACTTAAAAGTATGGGAGTGTAAACCATCTATATACTCCCACGTTATAACATATCTTGGCTATGAACTGTCATACATTAACTCCCTATAGTTTAACACAGCAAATGTTTCTTTTTTGGAACTAGTAACTCGAGAGCTACACGTTTTTTTATAGTAGTCAGACCACCAGTGTATCGGATTTGCTTCACAGTAAATGGTTGCTTGTTTTGAAAGTCCTTATTAAGTCCTCGTATTCTTCTGGGGTATAAATTTGATCATGTTTTCTGAAATTCCGTTTTGCGCAACCAAAATCCCGGTCACAAGGCAAGAATGAATGGCCTCTTATTGGAAAATAATGATATATTTTGTTGAATCTCTAGGTTGCCTGTAATGCTAAGAGGAAACGAACCATTGTTTGGTTTCGGTTCTGCCCTGCACATCCATCGGAAAACAAATGCAGTTCAGTTATTTCAGGGGGTATATGTTTCATAATGTAGTCATTAAGGAATGTGCATACTTCATTAGGTCCCTTCTGACATTAACCTTCATGATAGGTATAAAAATGACAAGTATTATCTTTGAGCTTGTGTATTTGGAATGCAAATACCCAGAGCTGCCTAAAATAATAGATTTCTGGTCTTTCTGGATTTCTTCATCACTTCTGGTCTTTTAGTACACACGGTTTGTAGATCTGTAATTTTATTAAAAAAACTTCTTTGCTCGCCTTTTGTAAACCATTACTTCCGCTGCAACTGCTCTCTTTGCGTAATCGTTAGGATTAACATCTCTATGTCTCGTTCCATGTCTTTCACATTCCGAACATACATGAATCTGTGGTCTTTCAAATTTAAGATTGAAGTTTTCGTTAAAGTATTTTAAATAAAATTTGTATTTAACTAAGTTTTCCAACTCTGGATATTTTTCGACAAAAAGGCTATGCGTTTTCTTTACTTTCAAAGATGCATTTAAATACCGAATAGTCTTGGAGGAATAATCTGAAACTTTGACCGGAAACGTCTGAATATGCTCTTTAATTTTCTTAGTCCATTCATCGCATATTGTACGAGGTCTATTATTATGTCTGCCTCCAATATCGTTAAGTGGTTTACCTGCCAAAAGTAGGGTGTTCAGGCGCTGAACTTGCCAGTGAGATATGGCATGAATACTTATAAATGCCTTTTTGCATTTTTTACTTACCTACACGCAGATCCTACAGTCTTTGCATTAACGTGTTTTCCGTTCTCAGAAACATATGGCTGACCTTGTAAGCGGGCTATTTTTCTTGCATTATTTGTCGAACTAGCAACATTCCTTTTTCTTTTTCTGCTATCACTAGTGGTATCAGTAACTTCTTCACTATCACTGGATGACATAATTTTACTTGAAATTTTTGATAATTCGCAAATATCAAGCTATTTTGTACAATACACTTACACACTAAGTGAACGTTAAGCTTGTCAATATCCAACTTCTTCTTCTTTGGGTGCCGTGTCCGTAATCAGACATTGGCCGTCATCATGTTTACAATTTCCTGAAACCTTTCTCTGTCGGCTGCTGCGCGAAATAATTCTTCTACTGTGGAACCACACCATTGTCTAATATAATATTACGCAGCCATGAAAGTTTCTTTCGACCAATCCATCTCTTTCCTTCCACTCTTCCTTGTATTATAAGGCAAAGTAGATGGTATTTAGGTCCTCTAATTATATGGCCGAAGTATTCTGTTTTACTCCTCTTTATGGTGTTTATAAGCAGACGTTCTGAATTGATCATTTGAAGAACATCTTCATTGGAAGTGTGCGAAACCCACGATATCTTTAGGATTCGTCTATAACACCACAATTCGAATGCTTCTAACTTGTTTAGCATTGTGGTTTTGTACGTCCATGTCTCACAACCATACAATAGGATGGACCACACATAACATTTCAGGACCTTCTTACGAATATTTATCGACAGGTTTCTGTTGCATAAAACTGGTTTCCAGGTCAACTGGAATCACTGTCAATATCCAACTGACCACTATTTTATTGTTGGGATGAAAACCCGTACAAGTCCCGGACATGTACGGGTTAACGGCTAAGTTTGTGATACGGTTTTTAGGCCAAATCGAAAAAGGGACAAATTTTAAACAAAATGGCTATTTTACTTGGACTTGTACGGTTTTCGAACTCACCGATTCAAATATTTTTAACACAATAATAATTAAGTAGTTATTGTAAGAAAACAAGTTTTTTGAAATTGATAAATAGACCATACATTAATGACTAGAGCTCGGGAAATATGCAAAATGCATATTAAGTGCATATTTGTATATTTTCTGGTATACCACAATATAGACAAATATCTAAGAATGCAAGTAATGCAATTTATCGAGGTAGGTAAAAATATCCCTCGGAAATAACCCTTATTGGTATTAGCATAATATGACAATATAAACATTAAAACGCAATAAGCCGGTTGCCAGAATTAAATAAAATCATAAATCATAAATCAATATGTTTTTTCCCGAAAGCTTAACAAATAACAAATTACCAGAATTTGTATTAGCAAAACACCAAATGCAATTGTCGTTCTGTCCGTAGTGAGAGTTCAGTTTGGTGCATTCTTTGGTTCCGTAAAATTGTGTTTAAGTGTTTATCAAAAGTGTTTGAAAATGCAAAAACAAAGTGCAAGTAAATCAATTCTTTTGAAAAAGTGGATTAATAGTAAAACAGAGTTCAAAATCATTGATGACAACCATATATTTACCTTAATCTTTTAATATTTTCAAATAATATGGAAATTCTTCATTGCATTTACAAACATGTTAAAATATTTAAATACAAGTTGTAAATAGTATTTAGGCATAATCTGTTAATATGGTTTGAAAAAAAAAACAAAAAAAAGTATACCATAAATTAATATAAAAAAAACGGGTGTGGCAGTCCAGTGGGACTGCCGGTGGAAGTTACACTTCTATACACGCATTCGCCGTTACAAATTTATTTGGGAGTCAATCTGCACAATCATTACATATGTAATTCTATAGGTAAGACATAGCAGAAAGAGAAACAGAATTGATAACAACTTACTAACAATGAAGGATTGAATCAATATTTTGA
The DNA here is from genome assembly GCF_040954645.1 of Diabrotica undecimpunctata. Taxonomy (NCBI): domain Eukaryota; kingdom Metazoa; phylum Arthropoda; class Insecta; order Coleoptera; family Chrysomelidae; genus Diabrotica; species Diabrotica undecimpunctata. The sequence goes on along the minus strand of NC_092807.1, from coordinate 158,122,307 downwards.
TGAAAATGTAGATTTTTATTTTCATATATGTATGAAAGTAGTTGAATGCAAAACGTTTTTTATACATACTCTGCAGTAAAATTCATTGTTTATTTTGTTATTAATATAATAATACAATACATGCATTAAACTGCAATATTCATAAGTATTTAAAAATGACAATAATATTCGTAAAAAAAATACACTACAATACAGTGCAACATAATTCCATATAATAATTCAATACAAATTAAAATGCAATATCCATAAGTATTTAAAAATGACAATAATGTAATAATATTAATAAAAAAGTCCTCCCCGACTGGGAATCGAACCCCGGTCTCCCGCGTGACAGGCGGGGATACTGACTACTATACTACCGAGGACAGGACACAAACGTATTTCAAAATTGACAGTTCTGGAACATACAGTGATTTATTGAGATTATTATTTTGAAATACAAAAGACTAATATAATTATGAACATTTAATAAATAATACAAAACATATCACATAAATAATAATATTAATAAATATTTTATTATATGTATAATATTATATGTATATATATCTTTATATAATATATATAATATTAAATTATATATACAAAAGGAACATTTTTATATTTGAGAGAGGAAGAGAGAGAAAATATATCTTTTGTCTCTCTCTTACTCATTATCTTACATATGTAATGATTTCACAGATTCACTTCCATACAAATTTCCAACGTGGAGCGCGCGTATAGAAGTATAACTTCAAAAACATAAAAGAATAGATAGAAATGGAAGAAAATAGAAATAAAACAAAAAACAAAAAAATAAATACAAAAAAAAAGCAACAAAACAAAAAAAAACAAAACAAAACAAAAAAACAAGAAGATAATAAAAGAATAAAAAAACAAAATAAAAATATATCAAAACAAAATTTATGTATCCATAAAAATATTAGGTATATATGTAGTACTAACATTGATAACTGATAACAAGAAAATTTTGACTATGAATCTGCAATCAATAATAATTAAAATTTAGTCGATTTTAACAATGAACACAAACAAGTCTGGCTAATTGGCTCTGCCAAACCATTTTTCAGAAAAAAAACAAATATTTTGCACGGTTTGCAACAAACCGGTAAGTAGTATGTTTAATGTAATTATTGTTTTAATTTTTAAATATTTTTCTAAAAATATAAGCTAAATATAATTTTTTAATGCACTGATTTTAAAATCATTTTTAGCAAATGTGTAAACATGCTTTTGACACTGACTTTTTCGTCATAAATTAATACGTTATTGTTTTTACGACAAAAATGTGACATTTTACTAAAATCTCTAATATTTTTGAAGAAAAATTCTACGATCAAAACTCAAAAAATAGTTTATATAGGAGATATTTCGGGAAACAAGTTTTATAAAATTGTAACATGTAGTGTGCTTTATTAATGCTTTTTGTCCGTTTAAAATTTACTAAGGAAATCGCCCCTTATCTTAGTATCTTGTGTATAATTTTTTAATAAAGGTGAAAACCAATTAAATTAGGATATTATATTATATTAATTTTAAAGTGGCGAAGTACTAAGAGTTTATTGGATAACTTTTTTATTTCCAATTTTCAGATTGTATGTGAAAAAAAGTTTCAAATTGTTCAACAATTGGGCACTGCAACGCATAAATATCGTACACAAAAGCTTCAAGATTCGGTTCAGCAGCTCATAACTACAAATAAAACGAAAGTTTCTTACCAACAAAATTTCAATAAGGATCTCTGCAGTTTGCTGATTGGTTGTAATATTCCAATTGCAAAATTGTATAATCCATTATTCCAACAATTTTTAAAAAAGTACTGTAATAATGATGTTGTACAAGTTCCTTCCTGCTACGACTCTATGAGTGTGAGAGATATGAATAGAAGAAGAAATCCCCCAACAATGGAAGAAAAGTATAATCTGCTCTATTCATAAAAAAGGAAACAAACTGTTGTGTAAGAATTATAGAGGCATTTTTTTACTTTGTTCGTGATACAAAATACTCACAAACATCATTAATCGAAGACTCCAACCTCTCAAAGAAAAAATCATCGGGGAATATTAAGCAGGGTTTAGGCAAAATAGATCTACCATTGACCAACTATTTACAGTTAAACAAATACTAGCCCAAGCATGGGAATATGACATGGACGTTTACAATCTCTTTGTAGATTTTAAATAAGCCTATGATTCAATAGATAGAACAATTCTACCTAATATATTGGAAGAATTTGGCATACCATCAAAATTAATACGACTAGTCAAATGACAATGACAGAAACAGAAGCACAGGTATGTATTCAGGGACAGATCACTGATGCGTTTACGATAACGCAAGGACTGAAACAAGGCGACGGACTGGCCCCAACGCTCTTTAATCTTGTCCTTGAATATGTAATTAAACGGTTGACGGTGAGCGGAAATAACATACTTACAAACAAATCTACCCAATTAGTAGCATACGCAGATGATATAAACATAATGAGTAGAACAGTGAATGCAGCGGAAGAAACCTACGTTGAGTTGAAACAGAGTGCAGAAGCAGTAGGGCTAGCAATAAATACAAATAAAACAAAACTACTCATACAAACCAATTCAAATAGACCGGCGCAACAACACTTTATTGGCGATATAGAACATGTGAATAGATTCACATATCTAGGAATGGATCTGGTCGCAAGTAATAAAGAAGAACCGGAACTAAATAGAAGGCTTATGCTAGCAAATGAAGCCTATTTGGCGATGGGCCACATATTCAAATCGCGAGACGTACACCGGAAAACAAAACTCCGGGTCTATAAAACAATAATCAGGCCCATAGTAAGTTATGGTTGTGAAACATGGGTGGGGACACAGAAATCTGCCAATGCATTAGAAAGGAAAAATATTACGTATGATACTGGGCCCAATAAGTGAAAACAACAACTGGCGAATTAGGTATAATAGATAAATATACGAGCAATATAGCGAACCAACTGTAGCACAATACACTAAACTGCAGAGATTACGGTGGACAGGGTACGTGGTCCGCATACATGAGAATAGAATCCCCAGAAAATTACTAAATGCAAAAATGCAGGGAAAAAGACCTGTTGGAAGACCTAAAAAGAGATGGGAAGACGAAGTCGATGAGGATGCCAGGAACTGCCTGGGAACGTGTTCATGGAAAATAACAGCGGTAAATCTAAATGATTGGAGAAGCCTGTTGAAGGAGGCCAAGGCCCGATTTGGGCTGTAGTGCCATTGGATGGATGGAGATAATACCAATTTCAATAAATATTTTTTGTGACTTTAGCATACAATAAATTAAATACGTTCAATAAAAGTAATACTGCGTTTTTTATTTATATGCATTAAATGTATAAAAGCATAAAAAGCATATCTTTGGGCATATTTCAATTGTTTTTTGTGCATATTTGCATGCATATTTTAGGGTTTATTAAGTGCATATTCCCCGAGCTCTATTAATGACTAATATATCAAAAAGTATTGATACAAATAATTGTGGAACTTGCAAGCAGAGCAACAGATTATTCTTTGTAACTTTTGTTAACATTTTAAGTTACCTAACCTAACCTAACCTAACCTAACCTAACCTAACCTAACACCATTATAGAGTAAAATCATTAAAGCAAAGATCAGTTATATTTTTCTGCAGTGATTGGGATGATCTCTTTAAACAATTTCTATTTAGTAAAAATCTTTGTTTTGTTAAAGTAAAAAGTGATTTACAGCTTAAAAGTCAAGAAATTTAACCAAAAAAAATGAGTTTGATCGTGGAGTAAACAATATACAACAAACAGCAGTTTATAATGAGATTTGTCACTGCCTGGAGTCTGGTTTTCATATTAAACATTCATATAATACAAAACTACTGCAGCGTTCAACAATTAATTGAAAATTATTCTAGAAATGGATATATCTAGATGAAGAAACATGTTTGGATTTTAGAATAGCATTTGAAGCTATTTATATTAAATAAATATAATATATTACAGAAATGTACTTTTATTATAACAATATAGCCACACTTATATAATTTTTTTCTCAATACAATTAAAAGATTTCGTCACCGTTATCAATGCAATAATCTTTATCATTATCATCATCTTCTGCTACATCAATAACTACAGGGCTAGTGTCTTTACAATCAAAAACAATTTCTCTATCAAACCAGCGTTGTATATGCTGTATAGATAATAGGTCTGGTCTAATTTGGGCCAGGGACCAATAGCCAAAACCCCAGCCAGGGTTCCTCTAAATTATTCAACAGCTGATGTTCAAACCATCGCAAAAAGTTATAACAATTAATTTCTCCATGGTAGTCATTATTCTTTATTTTAGATGAAAAATCCATTACAATTGCCTGCATGGAGAACAATGTAGCTAAAAACTAGTTTAAATTACCAAATAAAATATAAATATTATGCAATTAGTTGTCTTGGCTATTACGGGCGTAGGAAATTTCGACACTAAGCAGGTAGCGACTAAAATTTAATGGCAATTTTCGACACCAGCCCCAATTCCCGTTTTTATCTTACAGGTATATTCGACACCAAATAAATATAGCTGCGACATAAATAAAATACCATAACTAATTAATTTATTTATTTTAATAAAAGTAATGTGCATTTTATTTCTTTATTACTGTAATAATATCTAAATATAATACAACTAGTACCTAATTTTTGTACATTTTACCGTTAATATACTTGTATACAATGATTTATTTGCTATTATAGGAATGATAAGATACAGCTTTTATAAAATCTAACCTACGTATTTGTTGGGATCGTAATTTATCCATCATTTTCTCCAAAAATGCCAATTTAGCCTTAACAGTAGTATCTTTGATTTTTGCTGGTATATGTAAACTATTTATTTTGACATAAGTGTCTACTTGAAATTCTTTTAACTTTTCAATAAAAATAAAAATAGAAGGATGTGTTGAATAAAAAGAAGAATTAAATCTCGAATGAAAGGATTCACGGGCATTTGTGGTCCTCGCAATAGACGGATTCTGATTAGACCATATGTGTGGTGGAAATAGAGCGCTATCGAAAATGTAATTTTCCAGTAAATAATCTGCATATATATCAAGTGTTGCGTTTATAGGTTTATATGACATTAAATCATAAAGAAAGCATTCTTTAACTTCTGCTGGATTTAAATAAGTTAAACCAAACGTATGCCTTAACCATTTTCCAATTTCTGAATTTGTATCCTTATATTCTTGTACCAAACCCAAAGATTGAATTTTTTTAAACCAGTTTTGGTGTAAGTGAAAACGGCATCCACTAATTTTTGCATTGGGCCACATATACAATAAAGCACAGTGAATTGCTTTTTCAAAGTCCACAAATATTTCAGTTGGCTCTAATGATAATTGAAATGTTTCAAAAATCTTAGACCTTAATAAAGAAAATAAATTTGTAAAGAAAATAAAATTGACAATTTGTCCTTTAACAAACAGTATGCTAAAGGAACATAATGTCCATTTTCCAAGCCATGTATAGTAAATAATTGTAGAAAATATTTGGTACTGTATGAAAATGTATATCATCCATATACAAAGTTTTTAATTTACACAACAAAGGAATATTTGTCTCGCATGAAAATACAATTACATTTAATTCAGGATGATTTAAAAACAAAAAACTTTCATTGCGACAGGTTTTAGGAGAATAATTACTAACCGCGTTATGGACTTCTGATATGCTTCTTGGTAACGGACCTGGTAACAGTTTACGACGACAGTTGTAAATGTTCTTTCTTATGCTAGCTATGTCAGGAACCGTCAGCAAATTGGCATCACACTCAGCAACAGCAGTTCTTGTAATTTTGGCAGGCTTTTCCGATATGTCCTCTTGGGCTTTTCTTTTACATGCATTGGTTACCATCTTTACTTCAAGCTTTTTTGGATTGGCTTCATGATTATGTACCAAATCACTTCTTGTGATGGTGAGGTCCTCACAGCCTATTGTAAACACTTTTGCGGAACACTTAGTGTTTCTTTGGATGCAGCGCCAAAATATCTCGCCGCTTTTTAACACTTTCTGTTTCGAGAACGAATGATGCTCCACCACTAATAAATCTCGACCACGGGAACTTTTTATCAAACTCATTTTTTAAATATCCGTATACGTGCACAAGTCAACGTCAAACAAGAAATAAATTACAACCGAAATAATAAGTACACAAGTGCCACGCCCCCCGCCGTGACAATAAATATTGGGAAAACCAGCTTGTCCTGCTTGGGTGCAAATGTCCATCGCCGCTAATTACCTACCTACCTGCTTTACGCCGCGGTGTCGAAATTTCCTATAATAAAATTTGACCCTTCGATTACCCCAGGTACAAAGACAATTTGGTGTCGAAAGTTCGCCCGCCGGCTATTACTGAAGGTAGTGGTAAATGTAACAAATACTGTTCTTGTGTTGTGCGGCAGTATAATAGTGACGTGTTTGATTCAAATTATAATGAAACAAAGCATAACTTCCCAAAATCATTTCAGTTTTATTTTAAAGCAAATGGTTAAACGTTTTTATTTCTTTTAAATTTAAAAATTGCAACAAAAGGTAGTTGAGTTTTAAAAAATGTATTTTTTAAACATATATTTACCTTGGATCACAGACTTTAGTTTTTTTAACACTTTTGTCACTTGAATCTTGCCAAGAACGACTAATAGTACCATCTTAAAAAATCCATATCTCGTCCAAGAAAACAAATGTGTATAGACACAGACCTTCATTTTTTAGTTTCACATACTGCTGCAGAAACATATCTTTTAAAAACAATATTGGCTAACTCCATTAAACCACGTCGTGCAATTTTCCATAGAGAAGTAAGACTACCACTACAAATATCACTTTCTGCTAATGTTGACTCTAAATTGATTATTTGTTTTAAAGATTATTGATATGTAAAATTGGCCAAAAACTTACTTTTTTTGTACATATCGTATAAAACATTTCCAATGGTGATTTGGTTGAATTTTTACGTTATTTTTTTTTTAAATATATAAAACCACACTCCGCCGCTGTATTTAGGAATCTTAACCAAAGATATAAGGTATAGCAAATAGTGGGAAAAGTGGATTATTTCGTTTGGTATTACGTGGACAGCAGTCCATTAATTTGATCTGGATAGTCCCGAACTCGCAGCGGTTGGAGTAACACCTTTTTCGTGTTTCGTGAAGAAGAGGAGACATTTTGTGCCCGCCTGCGAAACGGTATGCAAAATAGAGCATAAAGGAGTTGTGGCGAAGGACAGGAGAGCGGACCGTTTTTATGTTGCGAGAAATGTCGTGGGACAATGTCGGAGAAGGAGGTTTGTATCGCAAAAGAACGGTCTTGATGAGAGGCTATCCAGTTGAAAGGTAGCGACATACCAGTTGTAAGTTTTTACAAACAATATTCGTATGCATAAGTAATACTTATTAAATTCAGGAACTCTATCGAAAATTTTATAAGAATTTCTGCTCTAGTTATATCTTATATTAAAAAGATAAATATCTTCTTCTTCTTTGAGGGCCTCTCCTATCGGAGATTGGATATCATTAGGGCGATTCTAATTTTTATTTACTACTGTTTTGAATAATTCGTTAGTGGTACAGCCAAACCACTTTCTTAAATTTCTCATCCAGGACATTCTTCTACAGCCTGGATTTCTGCGTCCTTTGATTTTTCCTTGCATTATATTTTGTATGTACCAGGGATTTAAAACTGGAACTAAGAGTTAGGTTGGTGAGGTGCTATGTTTTTACGACTTTATTTTATGGAATGGAATCTTGGACCTTGAATGCGACATCAATGAAAAAACTGGAATCATTTGAGCTGTGGGTGTACAGAAGAATTCTGAAAATATCATGGACAGAACACGTCACAAACAAAGAGGTTCTGGGAAGAATGAACAAAGAAATTGAAATTTTAAATTTAATAAAAACAAGAAAATTAGAATATCTCGGACATATTACACGTGGAGAGAAATACACCTTGCTCCAACTGATTATGCAGGGAAAGATCCAAGGAAAGAGAAGCATAGGGAGGCGTAGAATGTCATGGCTGCGCAACCTGAGAGATTGGTACGGATGTACATCAAATGAACTTTTCAGAGCAGCCGTCTCAAAAGTCCGAATAGCTATGATGATTGCCGACCTCCGCCGCGGAGATGGCACTTGAAGAAGAAGATATTTTGTAGGAATGTGTACTTTTGTCCTCTCATCAGGTGGCCCAAGTATTCAAGTTTTCTCTTTTATATATTCAGTATAACTTCTGAATCGTTATTTATTCTGCGTATTACCTGTTCATTTGTAATTTTATCCACCCAACTTATTTTTAGTATACGGCGGTAGCACCACATCTCAAAGCTTTCAAGATTTTTAACATTCCTCTGTTTTTTAAGAGTCCATGCCTCAACACCGTAAAGCAAAGTACTGAATACATAGCATTTTAACATTATAGTTCGTAGCTGAATACTAATATCACGATTACAAAATTATTTTTTCATTTTGATGATGTGATGCGAAGCATAGACGATAATCTCTCATGGTTGATTGAGGTAATATTTTTATAATAGTATTTCAATTCTCTTTGGTAGATCGTTACAATCGTTATAAAATATATCGTTCCAAGGTTTAACGTTTATTTTTTTGAAATTGTATAATGGTCTATAGGTTTATATTTACAAATAGAAAGATTACTATTCACAAAATAGCTTTTGGGCCATCATCATTTGCTTAGTGTATAGTAAAACTAATTACTTGTAACGATGCTCTGATCGTTTAACAGTTCGAACCGTGGGAGTGTCAATATTTGCGCATCCACTTCTACAACGTGACGGCGAAGTGGGATTCAGAACGGCTATTTAAGGCGTGTGAATAGCGGAATTAGACAGTCTTGTAGCTAGCGCTCTAGGCTCCCTGACTCGCCGGTGTAGTGAACCTGCGAGCCATCCCGGACAGAGAGATTTCCGTATTGAGGATCATACTCTGTCCTTAACCAAGCGGAACCCATCGGTGCTGTGTATTGAACATTACCGTGGATCTGCACAGAGCCAAGCCGGACAGAGAGATTTCCGTATTGAGGATCGTACTCTGTCCTTAGCCAAGCGAAACCCATCGGTATTGTGTATTGAACATTACCGTGGGTCTGCTATTTCATTTCCTTATTAGTAATAATTAGTTTCTTTTCTTTTATAGACGTTCGCCGGGGAATTCATTCATCGCGGGACCCAGAAGGGAAAGTAGAATTCATTTTATTTTTGTTTTATAAGTATACAACGTAGAATTCCTTTTTTATTTTTTTATTTATTGTATATATACTAAATAGATTTATTTTTATTTCAAACCTGTGTTTTACTGAGTCTGTCGCCCCGAAAGAGCTACCCATCACATACTGTCGATCAAAATTTATTTATTTACACCATATAATTTATTGATCAAAAGAACAAATAATAAATTTACAAAAAGTGTTGCTAATTTTTCAATAAACAATGAAATTCATTTCGAATCATATTTTAAATTTGAAATTTTAATATTGAATAATATTAAATTTTATTCCTTACTTTAAGGAAATATTAAGTGAAATCATTTCCCAGTTTCCTTACAATAATTATAAGTTGCTTACATTATTAATTGCGTACATAAATTATTATCATTTCAGTAGATTTTAATAATGTCAATTTTTAATATTTTTAATTAATTTAATTTAATTTTTAATATTTTATAATAATTTTTCTCTGTAGTAAAATGCAAAGTGCGTAGTCACAACGGGAACTATTTCGTAGCGTGACCATTTTTAATCTATACAATAAACAAAAAACTAACTTTTTAAAGTATATAACACTGTTTGCGCTACCCTAATATAGAGTAAGCAAGTCAGTAAGAATTTTATAGAAGAGTGTAGAAGCTTCGGTAACTTTGGCTACCTCAGCCGCCCAGTGACCGTCCTCAGGCGTTGGTGCATTTCTATTCTTGAATTTGAATTGAAAATGGCTCTCAGCAGTCAATATTATTTTACGGACTAACACTTTTGAAAGTGCTGACTTTTTATTGGAAATAATAAAATCCGCAAATAGTTAGATTGTTCAGTTTAATAGTACAATTCGCACTACTTCGCAACAATGATGTGTAATTAAAATTATATATTGAAATAAAAACGATAGCTATACAGAAAACAATAAAATGAAAAGCTGCGTTTAAAACATTCCTATCTTTTTCAAGTGGTGAGTCGGGTCGTTTATGAACCATTTAGTTCAAAAATCAAGATACTAACATTGACGCTAAAGACACACGGTTTTCAAAATTATTGCAACTTTTAAGACAAAGTTCGCATTTGATCAAAGAACTACTTCTGACATCTTTCTTAGAGACAGTATTGGCTGGTGAGTGAGCACTACTATTTCTAATCGAACTAAATTTTATAATAATTACATTTATCTGAAGCGGCCTCATTAAATTCGGGACTGATTTCTTCTTCTTCTTCCTACTTTATAAATAGGCAAAATGCCTGTTTGACTTCGGTTTTAGCCTCAATTGACGTTGTCTGACCATCTTTTCCTCGGTCGTCCCAATGATCTTCTTCCATTTGGCGATTTGTCTCTTGCTATTCGTACTATTCTATTTTCTGTCATTCTTTCGATGTGTTGATTCCATTCCACTTTTCTTCTTTTGGTCTATACTGAGACTATATTATGAGACCCACTTTCTAGTGGAGGGCTAGCGATCAAAATTCGTACGAAAACCAGCCAATGTCAAATGGCAAAGCCAAACAGTTAAACATCCCACCAAGAATATGTTCTGGGGCTGTTTTTTATACTCAGGAACTGGCACTCTTATTCCTATTGAAGGTATGATGAACAGTGAAAAGTACAAAGCCATGGTAGGGCAACGCTTAGCTATAGAGCTTGACAAAGTACAGGACGAAGGAACTGCAATTTTTCAACAAGATTCAGCTCCGTGTATATTTCATCAAGCAATTTGCCGACTCCTCGAATATTGTGAGCCGGTGCTCCATCTTGTTGAAACTAAGCGTCGTTTGCCTCATTATTATGTAAAGCAAGCAGTGCTGATACAATTACTTGCCGAAAAGTATTGCAGCAAAAAATTCTACACGTCTTACATAATCTCCAGGATGTAAATGTTGAGCTAGTGTATACGAATAAAGGGTCCAATAATTTTTAAAATTCTGTGAATTATTCGAGTCAATACCTGTAACAATTGCTCACATTACCGTAAGGATGAATTTGGATTAGCTGCAAAATATCCCAGGATATATATTTGTAAGTTTTTATTACCGAAGTGGTTCCTTTTACTTACAAACTGACCAAACTAGAAACAGTTGTTCAACTAATGTTTTTTTATGGTTTGGTCGAGGCTTCTCAGGATATCTCTCAGTAAAAACACGGCAAGTTCTGAATTCTACAAGTTAATATTATATTTGTCGCCCAATGGCATACAAGGTTACTATTAAATATTAACAATAACTGAGTAGTTAGTACACAGGAGTTACTCCAGGTGATACTGGTATCATCAGCAAAAAGAATAATTTTCCCATTGTCCAAATGTCATTTATAAAGATAAGGAAAAGTAAAGGATCCAATAATGAACCTTATGGTACTCCACATACTACTACTCTAATGCTTTTATGACTAGAGTTAGTATCATTTGCTCTAACTAGTTATTTTCTATTCCTCAAGTAAGATTGGAACCAATTCATGGAAATACCTCAAATCCCGTAGGAAATTAGCTTTTTTATCAAAATGTTCCAAACGCTTTTCTGTTTGTTTTAGGTTGTCAACACATTGTCTATACAAGAACGACCAGTACGAAAGCCACTCTGATCTTCAGCGTCTTCCCAGCAATCTTCAATTCGGCTTTTAATTATCTTTCCGTAGACTCTACAGATTGAGTTAGTTACACTAAGCCCTCGGTAGTTCTTACAATCTTTTCTGTCGCCTTTATTTTTGTATAGATTGCTGGTATATGCAGAGGAAAATTCTTAAACCTTAAAAAATAACTGAAAAATATTTCCTTTTTTGCAATAATTACCGTAGAGTTCTGGGAACTCAATGAATTGGGACAATATGGTTTAATGATATTGGATATCTTCGGAAAATTCGTTCCTAAAGAAATTTCAATTATTTTGATTTGCAAAACACCTGAACACCGTTCTTGCAAATTTATCCAAAACTTAGTCATTTAACAATTTAAGAATAATTTTATGTATGTAAGATATTAAAAAACTATACTCCTCTAACAGTTTTTCTATGTAACAAATTCATATATACTTTATATTTATTTTTTGCGCTCCCAAATTCAACGGAAGCTGTTCAGAATAACTTAATCACGAGAAGGGACGTTAACTGATTAGTGGAGTGAAAAGAAGCAGCGATGCTACAAAAAAATACACTCCTAAGTTATGTAAATTTAAGGTGCTATTTACATATTAAACAAATTTTCAGAGGTTTTTTAGGGGAACCGAAAAGTTAATGCCGAACGAGGGAAAAATTAAAAGCCGTTACGGATTAATTAGTAGAACGTAATGAGTAACAAGAGAAGGCTAAGTATTAAGCCGACGTTAAGTAGCAAAAAGATAAAGGGGATGAATATCGGCGCGCTGATTATTTAGTTATTTTTTAAATAGCATTATTACTATATAATTTTCTCACAGTCACCACAATACCATCCCATTTGGTTCAACTCTTACATCACAGTTCCTTGATCATTGCAAAAAATTATACAGGTTGAGTCCTAACTATTGGGACATAGACTAAGGACAGGTTATTTGGAACAAAATATGACTATTGGGCCAAATATGCCTTAATAAAATGTTGTTGAGAAAAAAGATACAGGGTGTTAAAGTTAATTTTTGTTTTTCGATTTTTGCTAATAGTTTCCCTGTATATTTATAAATTGCTATCAAAATTGGCACAAAGGCATAATCTTAGACAAGAAATAGTATTTTATTTACAATTTTACGTTTTGTTATAGAGGGCGCCACGTGGATCATTCCTAATGATCAAATTGAGTCTTTTTTGAAACATTTTCTGATGAAACTTTTTAGTAATTTTTATTAGAAAATATGACGTAAACATCATTTTTACGTAAAATTGGTACTCTTGTTTAAACATGATAATTTCAACCGTTTTCGATAAAAACGCAGTCGAACTGCTTAGAGTCTTAAAAAAGGATTTCAAATATTATTTCATTTATGAAAAGTATGCTTTTTACTGTCAGATAATTGTTGTTGGTAAATGTCATTTGTTCAGAGTAAATTATTTTTGATGTGACAGTGTAGTGTAATGTTGCATTTTTTAAAAGTAATCATTACTTTTTTTGATTGAAATGCCTCGTCACAATCATTTTACTAATGAAGAAATGGAGATATGATTTGCGTAGACGCACAAGAAAATTTTTGCGGTCGCTCGGCAGCCAGAAGGTATGGAATGTTATACGCAAACAGAAGGCAACCAAATCACAAAACTTTTGCAGGATTATATCGTAGTTTAGGTGAAACTGGATCATTTCACACTAAAAATCGGGGTGGTCGACCGAAACAAATTGCACCTAATCAAGAAGATGAACTTTTGGTTCGAGTAGATGAAAATCCTGAAATAAGTTCACGACATCTATCAGCAGCAACAGGAGTAAGTCAGTCGTCTATTGTTAGAATTCTAAAAAAGAGAACCTCCATCCATATCACTTCACTCCTGTTCAAAATTTACTTCCAACAGATCTTCCACGACGGTTACAGTTTTGCCAACGTATTCTTAATAAACATCGCAATGACAGACACTTTATTAAGAATATTATGTTCACCGACGAGACAACTTTTACCAGACGAGGGGTTTTTAATTGGCGAAATAGTCATTATTGGGAAGAAGAAAACCCGCATGCTATTAAAGCTAGACATTTTCAGCATGAGTTTAAATTGAATATTTGGTGTGGCATTATAGGCGACCAACTACTAGGGCCTTATGTTCTTCCTCCGAATTTAAATGGAGATTCTTATTTATTCATTTTGGAACATACTCTTAGTGATATTTTAGATGATCTGTCACTGGATGTAAGAAGAAAAATGTGGTTTATGCAGGATGGAGCGCCACCTCATTTTTCATTAGCTGTTAGAAATCATCTTAATGACGTATTTCCTCAACGATGGATTGGCAGAGGCAGTGATTTTTAATGGCCACCAAGAAGTCCTGAGTACAACCCGCTAGATTTTTATTTTTGGAGACATATGAAGTCCTTAGTTTATGCCAATGAAATTAATACACGAGACGAACTTTGGAGATACATTCAAAATGCAGGTAATCTTTTAAGGGGACAGAATAATATTTTTTTAACGTCCGAAAATCCTTTATAAAAAGAATTAGAAAAGGCATAGAAATCGGAGGAGACCATGTAGAACATTTAGTTTGAGTTTTTGTGAGTTCTTTTAAGTTAAAGTGTGTTTAGTTTTGATTTATCGTCAAAACGGAAACCTTACGTTAGTTGCAACTTTGTTTATTAGTTTGGTATTTGATAGTGGAATTGTAAATAAAATACTATTTCTTGTCTAAGATTATGCCTCTGTGCCAATTTTGATAGCAATTTATAAATATACAGGGAAACTATTAGCAAAAAACGAAAAACAAAAATTAACTTTAACACCCTGTATCTTTTTTCTCAGCAACATTTTATTAAGGCATATTTGGCCCAATAGTCATATTTTGGTCCAAATAACCTGTCCTTAGTATATGTCCCAATAGTTATGACTCACCCTGTATATTCTACATACTTTTGTTGGTTCTCATGTTAATTGACATGGAATTTTTATTAACATTCAATAGAAAAATAACTTAATATTTTTATAAACTTTTGCAATAATATTGTTTACATGTCTGTTGCGGCTTCGCTGAATAGTGCGCATCCGAAATTTCAAATTTCTCATGGCTCAACCGCATAAATGAGGCTGAATTTGACCGATGGCACAGAATGTTTTGATTTAAGAGCTGCTGTAGTTTGTGGTTTATTCCATTCCTGCTGTAGTTGGTGTTCTTTTTATCTAATTCAGACTAAAAGAAGTTGGTTATCCTCCACCATAGCACTCGCAGTCAAAGCTGATAGGCCAACGTCGTTCTCAAAGAAAAATGGACCGATGATACCGCCAGCCCAAAATCCACAACAAAGAGTAAATCCGTTCAGTGGAATAACAAAACAATCTGGAATATTTTTAGGATAAGTCAGTAAATTAACTCTCAAAACGTTTCCAGATGATGGTCGAATAATCGCTATAAAAATTGTACAGATTTTTTTTATGGCTGAACAGAGAATACAATAAACGAAACCAAGACATTCCTTTATCTGTAGCGTTTACATTTTTCTATAATTATAGTAATAACTGTGTTTAGATTTTGATTCTGCTGTACCTATACTGCTGCTATACTGCTGTACCAGCTCTTCAGCAGCTGAAGAGTAGATAGCAAAAATTTTAAAAAACTTAAAAAAATAAACCAAATGGACACTTAGAAAAGAAAAGAATCGAGCAGTGATCTCCTTTTTGGTAGAAGAGCACAGATAATGTAAGGTATAGGATACACTATTCCCATAGGTCAAACTATCTCCCTACTAATTGTAATTTAAGAATAATCTGCATTTAAAAATACTATGATTACTTTAAGAATGTGCCGAGTCCCTTTCCCACCTCAATTACTCGAACGATAGGCTTTCGGAAAGACAATCAACCCGTACCTAAAACCAAGCACCGAAAACGGCGTCGGGACGCATTAACAAACGTTACTTTGTCATTTAAATTAAACGAAAGAATGGGCGAATGCCATTAAATTAATAGGTATGGGGGTTCGAGACATAACAACAACTGTGACGTTGGTGTCGTCGGTCTCTGAGAACGGGCTTGCGGCCTCGCGATCTGCATCCAGCTCATTACACAGGTAAATTAAACTCGGGATCGTGGAATCACCTGGGGAGGTCTATTCGACTGCTGGGGACGATTTACGGCCGAGACAATTACGTGGTATCAGACCCGAAAGCGACGTAGCCAAATCGACCAACGTTTCTGGGTACATTCGTTTACCAGTTAGTACATATTTTAAAACACAACATTTGGTTATATTTAGAAGAGAATAGGATCAAATAGAAATATATTTATTCGCAATAATCGCTTGACAACAAATAATTTAAATTAACTCCTTGTTCTTCTTCTTCCTTCTTGTATGTAGGCTTTAGAGCCTGTTTCTTCTTCAATATTAGCTTCCTAAATTGTTTAAATTGTCGCACCATCTTTTTCTTGGTCTGCCAATACTTCTTCGCCCATTTGGTGACTTATCTCGTGCTATTCGTACTATCCTATCCTCTGCCATTCATATAATGTGTACGTTCCACTCCGGTTTCCGTTTTTTCACCCATCCATTTATGTCTTCTATATTGCATGCTCTTCTTATGTTTTCGCTTCTTTCTGTTGTTTCTAGTAATCGTCTATAGTGTATTTTTATGTATGAGAGAGTAATAAAACAATAAATTATGTATGCAAATCCCTAAACTGTTGATACGGGTGACTCAATGAAAAACAGATATTTGTCAACAAGTTTACAGAAGTATATAGGAAAACAATTTTAAATTGAGTATGACCACCAGGTATAAAGGTTGGAGCAGAATAGAATACAATAGTTGTGAGGATTACTAATCCCTAAATAAGGTTGCCAGTGTTGGAGTGATGGAGGTTAACAGGTACTAATGAATTTGCAAGAAATGTAAGATGTTTATTTTATTGGTTATATATAACTAATAAAAGTTTAATAAGTACCTACCTATTTGCAAAATAAAGTTTAATTCTTTAGATAAAATAAAACGTTTTATTTTATCTATTTGCAAAATAAAGTTTAATTCTTTGCCTATTTGCAAAATAAAGTTTAATTCTTTAGATAAAATAAAACGTTTTATTTTATCTATTTGCAAAATAAAGTTTAATTCTTTAGATAAAATAAAACGTTTTATTTTATCTGAAATGTGTGCATTCCACGAAGTAAGGGTTTCAACAATCAAACATTTAATTCTTTAATTCCAGGAATCTACGACAGTAATTGACTAGATAATTACCTTCTAAACTTATTCCACAGAAAATGTGATAGTGGGTTTTTCCATTTTGTATATAGGAAGGTCCAAGTGGCGTATTCAAAATTCTTAACAGTTCACTAAAAGTAGGTACTTCAGTTGCAAGGTGCAGTTTATTGTGTATACTAGTGTTATGGAAAATTTGGAAGTGCCGTGTAAACGCCGAAAAATTGGTCCTCTAACAGTTAATGAAAAAACATTAATATTTAATTGTTTTAAATCATTTACAGACAAACGTTTATGTGAAAGTGTTGATGAGACCGTTGAGTTAGTTAGCAGTACACTTGGTGTTGAGAAATCTACGATTTACAGAGTTATTAAAGAAGAGAAATGTGGTAGTTTTCAAATGCCACGTAATGCTCCAGGGAAACCAAAATTTCAAATAGAATATCATTTTAAAGAAGGACTTCGACGGAAAGTGCATGAATTCTTCTTTAGACAAGAATTTCCAACATTGGATAAAGTTCTTGTCTCAGTTCGAGATGATAAGGATTACCCAGAAATGAGTCGAAGTACGTTATGGAAACTTTTAAAAAAAATAGGCTTCTGCTGGAAAAAGAATCCCAAAAAGTCTATTTTATTAGAAAGAAGCGATATTGTCATATGGAGAAGACATTTTCTAAGAACCATAAAGGAAATGAGAAACCAAAAAAGAAAAATATTTTATCTTGATGAAACATGGATCAACGAGGGTCATACACCAAATACATTTTGGCAGGATGAAACTGTTACAAGTCAAAGGCACGCTTTTGTAAATAACTTATCTACTGGTTTAAACCCACCATCAGGAAAGGGACGCAGGCTGATAATAGTACACATTGGCAGTTCAGACGGTTTTGTTGAAGGTGGTTTATTAACTTTTGAATCAACTCGTACCGATGACTACCATGAAGACATGAACGCTGATGTCTTTCAAGAATGGTTCGAACAAATGATAGATCTTCTTCCTAAGAACTGTGTAATAGTAATGGATAATGCAAGTTATCACTCCAGACTTATAGAAGGACTGCCCACAACCAAGTGGTTAAAAAAAGACTTGCAGAATTGGCTGAGTTCAAAAAATATTACGTACCATCCCGGATCTATAAGAAAGGAACTTTATTCGTTGTGTGCCCTTCATAAAGAAAAATTTAAAAAATACGAAATTGATGAAATTGCCAAAAATCGTGGAATGACAGTACTTAGATCCCCACCATATCATTGTGAATTAAACCCGATTGAACTGGTATGGGCACAGATAAAGAGTGAAGTTTCAAGAAAAAATACCACTTTTAAAATTCATGATGTTAAACAGTTGTTTTTGGAGGCCGTAAATAATGTAAAACCTGAAAACTGGGAAAAGGCAGTAAATCACACTATTAAAGAAGAGGAAAAAATGTGGAAGCTGGACAATATTACTGATAAAATGATCGAGCCAGTTATTATAAATCTTGGTTCTGAAAGTTCATCTTATGAATCTGATTTGGATTTGTAACAAGTAGCTGTAAGTTTTATATTAATATTTTTATTCATCTATTTAACATACCTTAGACGGTTTTAAAAACTCTTTTTCTGTTTTGTAATTTTTAAAAATTAAAAAAAAAATGTGAATTTTTTAAAACCCTTTTTAATGTAGGCTAGTCAGTTCTAATATAGTGTGTGATAAAAGAGGTCACTTTTGTTTACATACACATAACACTTTATAACACTGAAATAATTCATTTATTTTTTACAATTATTCAAAGTAATTTTTCAATTAATCTTGAGCACGCCCATGGAGTGGTCGGAGCTACCAGTTAAAATTATGCTAATTACTCTCTCGTTCATAAAAATAAACTATAGAGGTATCTCTCTTTAGTACAATAACTGGATAACGTCTTTTTATTTGAGCCAGTCAAATGCCTTCTTAAGGTCCACGAGACAGATATGCCGGTATTGTAATGATTTATTTCTTTTGCACTTATCTTAGTATAAATACAGCGTCGGTGTATGATCTTCTTGACCTAAAACCTTGTTGTTCTTCTGCTAGTGTTATAATTTCATTCAGTTTATTTATTATCACTTTGTTTGTTAATTTTAGTCTTGTATTTAAATAATAAAATTATATTCCATGTTTCTAGTTTAATTTGTAGTATTTTAGAATGTTGATTTTGAACAAATATTCGAACCATAAGCGACAACACCGCGTTGGAATGTATCGTGATTTGGCATGTTCGTTTTCGGCTTTCCATTACCAATTACGTCTGTGTTTGACTTTATGTAGCTCGTTATTCCGATGTTCTACCTTCGCATGTTTGAATAAACGCTGATATGGTAATAGGAAATCATCAACGAACATGATTAAATTCAAAATTAAAAAGAGAGAGTGGCTCGTTTGGCGGTTGACAGAGGCCCAAAAAGTTTAGAGAGACTAAATTAATGGACCTTTTGTTTTAACTCTGGCCGAAAATATTCATCGATACCTTTCAGCGATCGCCGCTAGGGACTAATTACAATATTTATTGTCAATGGTAATTACAATGGTAATACATATTTGTTTATCGAAGTTTCAAACGCAAAAATAACTCATTTTAACAAATTGTGATAAAATTGCTACATTTTTGTTTATTTGGAAATATATTTTATTTATATTTATACTATTATTTATATACTGTGCAAAAACTGTTTGTGGAATCTCAGTGTTTTATATATATTTTTTAACAAATAGGTACAATGTAGAAATTTCCCAAAAGTATTTATATTCTTTAGCAGCAGCTAATGGGTGTTTTTTTAGAGGTATAGAATTTTGAAATGGAGTAAAACAAAGATAATTTGTTATGAGCAGCAGGATTTTGCGTTCCCATACTAATAGCTTATTGATTTCTTTCTTTCTCAATGTCCATGTTTCACTTCCATATGTCACTGCTGGTCGTATTATGGTTTTGTACATTTGGATTTTGGCACGCCTTGAGAGAAGCTTTGACCTCATTAGATGTTGAATGACAAAGAATGATTTATTCCCCGCCAGTATTCGTATTTCAACCTCCCGTTCTCCTGTGTTTTCACTGGTAATTGTTGTTCCTAGGTATTTGAATTCTTTGACCACCTCAAAATTATGATCGTTTATGGTAATGTTTTGTCTTATTCGCTGTAGTTCCTTTTTTGATACGACCATGTATTTAGTTATTTCTTCGTTTATTTTTAGACCTACGCTTAGTATTGCTTCTTCAAAGTTCGATATTTTATTCTTAACTTCCAGTGTTGTCTGTGCTACTGCATCTACATCATCTGCAAATGCGAGAATAATCTTTGCTCCTCTGGCAGTTATGTCTGGTTTGACTCTGGTATAGATTTTTCGCATTGCATATTCCAATGCTAGGTTAAATAGTAATGGGGACAGCGGGTCTCCTTGTCTAAGTCCGGTGCTTATGCCGAAAGTCTTTGAAGTTTTGCCTCCTATTCTAATTTGTGCAAAGGAATTGTTGACACACATTCGCGCAATCATGGTCAGCTTCTTTGGTACGCCTAACTCCATCATTGCACTCCACAGTTTTAAGCGATCTATGGAATCATATGCTTGTTTGAAATCTATGAAGATCTGGTGTACTTCTTTATTATATTCCCAATACTTTTCTAGCATTTGTCTGATAGTAAATATTTGGTCGATTGTTGATCTTTCAGGCCTAAAGCCGCATTGGTAATCGCCAATAATTTCCTCTGTATATGGCAGTAATCGTTTTAGTACAACTGAAGCTAATATCTTATATGTAGTACCGATTAGTGAGATTACCCTGTAGTTACCACATGTATCCCTTCTGCCTTTTTTATGTATTGGCACGATAATACAGCCACTCCATTCTTTTGGCATTATTTCTTGTTTCCAGGCTTCTTTCATTAATTGGTGTAATTTAATTCTAAGTTCATGCCCTCCTTTTTTAATCAGTTCTGCATCAATATTGTCAAGTCCCGGGGATTTGTCATTTTTTAGGGTTTCTATCGCCGTGATAATTTCTTCCAGGCTTGGCGGGGGTACTTCTATCTCGGCCGTTTGGTACTCACAATTTGCTTTATTTCCATCCGCGTCTACCTGGACATTTAGAAGACTTTCAAAGTATTCAGCCCATTTTTCGATTATTTTATTTTCAGCTGTAATCATTTGCTCATTTTATCTCTCACAAAGTTCGGTGTTCTTATATATGCACCTTTCTTATGTTGTCTTACTTCTTTGTAGGATTTTTTATTTTGCTTGCTTCTGTGTTCACGTCCTACTTTTTCAATTTGTTGTTGTAAATGTTGTCTCTTTTTTCTCCTTACTGTTCTTCTGGCTAAGGCTCTCTCTCTCTATTGTATTGTTCACGCTTTTCATCCGTCGGGTTTGCTAGGTAGTCGATTCTTCTTTTGTTTGCTTCTTTTAAGGTATCCTTGCATTCTTCATCAAACCATTTATTTCTTTTTGCTTTTCTCTTCCGACCTATACACTTCTCTGCTGTTTCTGTAATGATCGTTTTAATGGAGTGCCATTTCTGGTCAATATTTTCTCTTTCATTTTCTTTCGTTTCCAACACCTGGAATCGGTTTCTCAATTCTAGTTGGTATTGTCTCTTTCCCTCTTCTTCTTCCAATTTAGACACATTCCATCTTTCGATCTTCATCTGTTTATCTGTTGTTTGTGTTGAGATTCTAGTTCTGAGCTTGGCCTTTACTAGGAAATGGTCTGTATCACTATCTGGTCCCCGTCTAGTTCTTACGTCTATTATACTACTGGAATGCCTCCCATCAATTAATACGTGATCAATTTGGTTCCTCGTTCTTCCATCATTTGATCTCCATGTTACCTTATATATGTTTTTCCTGGCAAATTGGGTGCTTTTGATAATCATGTTGCACCCTGCTGCAGACTCAATCAGCCTTGAACCATTATCATTGGTAATGTCATGTAGACTCTGATTTCCAGCTACCGGCCTTATGTGTTCTTCTTTGCCTATTTTTGCGTTTAAGTCCCCTAATATTATTTTGATGTCATGTTTTGGGGCTTCCGTGTATAATCGGGTTAGGGAGTCATAGAATTCTTCCTTCTCTTCCTCTGCTGCTTATTCGGTTGGTGCATACACTGAGAATATCGATAGATTGAACCATTTGCCCTTTATTCTTATGCTACAGACTCTATCATTAATTGCTTTGAAATCTAGTATAGCAGATTTAATCTTTCGCTTATTACAAAACCACACCCCCTATCATGTCCAGACGATAACACTATTGACTTCTCCATTTGGATTGTCCCAGACCCAGTCCATCTGACTTCTTGGATTGCAGTCACATCGTATTGTAGTTCTTCCAGCTGTTTTATTGCTCTTGTGGAAATTCCAGGTCGATACCAACTTAGTACGTTCCATGTCCCTAATAGAGTGTCCTTTATTCGTAGCTTACGTCGTTTGTCGTAATGGAGGAGGTCTAAATCGTAGGAAGTGGGTTCAATTAATAGAGTATACAGTATTAAAATTTATCAAATATAGTAATCTTTACATCAAAATATTTTAATTTAATAGCTAAATAGTTAACAGATATCGACGAGTTTTTCAGTGTGATTAACACCTCACAATCATACACATTTTTTTAACTTTTCCCCAGATCTATACTTCTATTTCCCACTGCATTAAAACATAACTCGACATGTCTGTGTATCAGTATGTACGTTAGCTGTCAAACCGATAGAAATTTACAATTCACATTTTCTATGTTACTCAGTAATTTCCGAGTTTATGTACATCCGAAGAATCCCATTTAAAACGGTCGGCAAAGCAGCGGGTGGACATCAGGCCGACAAGGTATGCTACACATACGCTTCGATGCTTTTCACTGGCCAGCTTCTGCATGCACACATATCTAAATTAAGATAGCGAAATGGCCGAAATGTCTGTAAAATGCAATAACGGCCCTGGACTGACACAACCGTGCTATGTCAATTTTAAATAGGTTCTGCTTAATTTGTATAAGTATCAGGTTAATCCTTAGCATAGAAACAAAGTATTAGGAGAATCAGACACTTGAGAAAAATTATAATGTTTAAAAAATGAACATGATATTTACACTAACAAGATGTTTACACTATTAGATAAAATAAACAATTACAATTTTATGATACTATACCTTTGACTAGATTTGACACACATGTCTTATCGAAAACCTCTATCTTACTGGACAGCCTACATCCTTTATAAAAATAATACATTCCTCTCTCTCCAATTGGACAATCCGTATCAATGTCGCTAAAATTCTATTAACACCATTTATTCCACAAGCTGGAGTCCCCCAGGGAATAGTTCTAGCTCTAATATTATACACACTCTACAGTGACTTCTTTTTAAATAGCTCAGAGTCTATTCTATTATATGCTGACTAGACGGCATTCCTCTCCACTGATACATACCAAGGGACGTTAAGGCATGCGTCTGTATTAGATAGAGCGCAAAATCAATTGAACAGAGTTGTAAGGTAATGCAACAAATGGAGAGTTCTCCTCGGAGAAAGGCTCAAATTCAGAACCTCGGTGTCCTATTTGGGTGTTTATTTTAGCAGGACTCTCAACTAAGACATTGACATCAAAAATACCCTAGATAAGGTAAGAAAAAAGTTAATCTCCTAGGTGCACTATCTGAAAAATTTGGTAATATTTCAAATAAAATTATTTTGCACACCTACAAAACTTTCATCATGCCTATAATCGAATACAAGGCATGTGTTTACGCGTCACTGAACAAACGCCAAATTAACACTATTCTTTCAACACAAAGAAAAATCATTATATCCGTCAGTAATAATTCATCCCCTTGCTAACATCCCCTTAATAGAGGACAAAGGCCGTACGCTCAGTAAAAGATATGTCCCCCGCATAATAGATAGCTCCGACAACAGAGCTAAATAGACTCTAAGAACTCCTTCTTCGCCTATGGCATATATCCTAATATTAGTTGAGCTCTTCGCATTTACTTTCTCAGGAAACACACCTTACCGACTTATACCTTAATCTCTATTCTTGCATCCTTTTTGCCGTACGGAGAATCGATTGTCATATCTACGACTGGATCCGAGTCCTCTTGTAATAAGATATTCATACCACCCGCAGTCAAGATAAAAGAATAATTCTGCACAACACACTCAATTAGGCATCTGGCCTGTCCGTTTTTTGTCCCAGAGACCTATAAGAGGAACCTAGGAGTAATTTAAATCTCCTCCAAACAGAGCATTCGTATCTATTGTTACGAAACTCTCGCTGCGATGATATAGAAACTCCTCATTTTCTTCCAAAATAATATTTGTTGGTATGTATGTAACATCTAGATACAACATAAGTCTTTCATTTTATCGACAATAAAGTCCTCTAGCATGCTTTATACGTGGTTTTAGACTAGAGACCAGTCACATTGGCACATGATTACTCTCTTCTACAAAATATCTACATAACCCACACATCTCAGATTATGTTCACTCACAATTACAACATCCACCATTTTATCCTGGATCGTGTTCCACATAAAATTCATCGCTGCTCCACACCTATTAATATTTATGGGCAGGTAAATGGGCAGGCAATTATGCCCCCTATTCGTAAGAGTACATCAGGAATGAAGGACTATTAAACATTGTGTAACATTACTTAATAGCCCAAAGCTAAATAATCCTGTGAAACAGAAACAGTGGATAGAAAAACTCTTAAAATAATTGAGAATAGAAGAAATCTTTGACAAAGTGGTGTATATCGTGAAAAGGGAAAAGTGAGTTTAAGAAACATTAACAAAGAAATAAAATCAAAATGCAAGGCTGTAAAATAACAATAGTAGCATAATATAATGTAACGAGAGATCTATTTAGAATGATATATGATATCAGTAGAAATGCTCAAAGCTACAGAAGAAACCGGAATAAAATTGCCTATGTAACAAAATATGGCATTACAAGCAATAGCCTGATGACTGGACAAAATCTGCAATAACAACAATACATAAAAAACTCAGCTTCCATAAATGCGATAATTATAGACATATTTCCCTTATCTCACATTCCTGCAAGAAAGTGCTACACATAATCAATGAGAAACTAAAAACTTTCCTACATAGAGAACTACCCAAACCCAAAGAGAAAGAGCAACTGGATTTACCAAATGTAGAGAACACCTTCAGAACATAAACAAATAATTAAAAATCTAGGGAATTCAATATCCCACTATATGTTTAATAAATTATCGCAAAGCGTTCGACAGGTTCAAATGACAACACTTAATTTGGCTTATAACTTAACTATACGAACACACTACTGGATCAGTTAAAGTACTCGACTCTCAAATGAATTCCATCCAGAGCAAGGTATCAGACAAGGATGTAGACTGTCTCCACAATTATGGGGAACATATTATTATAAGAACGCTTTAAGAATGGGAAAACAGCATCTCAATATATGGCCAAAAAATAAAAAATATACGTTTTGCAGATGACACCGGCCTTATTACAAAATATCTAAGAAGCGTTAATTGATCTCATACGATTGATTGGAAACGAAAGTCAAAAATTTGGTCTGCAGTTAAATCAAAAGTCGCCATAGGAAAGATGGCCAAAATATGGAAGAATGCCCAAATCTCACGAAGTCTAAAAATGAGGTCGATCAACTGCTTAACATTTTCAATGCTCACATACGGATGTGAATCATCTTGGACACTACGACAAGCGGAAAGAAGAAAGATACTCAAATGTTCTGTTGGATAAGAATTCTGTAGACCGATCACTGGACAAATAATTCAATTTTAAATAAATCAAAAATTAGCAAACGACTCTCCAGCAAAGTTTATCTCCAACAATTAAATTACTTTGGACATGATATGAGAGCAGACACAGAAAACATGGAAAGACTTAGTATTCAAGGAAAGGAAGAAGACTGAAGATCACGGAGAAGATCACCAACAAGATTGATCGAAAAAATTACAAGAATGTGCAAAAGACCTGTACATGAGTTAAAAGAAATGACCAGTGACAAAGATTTTTGAAGGCGACAGTACACGACATCACGATGACCACGGCACTCCTCCCAAGGGGGTTAGGACTAAAGGAAGAGAGAAATGATAGGTTAAGTCAATACAGAAATAGTTATTGCAAAAGCATACAAAGGATGGATGAAAAACGATCAAGTGCTAAAATCTATCAGATATAAATTTTTGATAAAGGGCAGGCTCAGGTTGCCCAATCAAGTGTTTGTTATGTCTGCAGCAGCCGAAGATGAAAACTTCGCATAAAAAAATCGTTTCATTAAGAAAATGAAATTAAAAAATGTTTATTTGAGTTTTCATCGATATTTTTTCAACTAACACACTTTCTACACTGTTAAATTTTGGAAATATATTTTTTATTTATGTCATTTTCAATATAAAATCAATGTCTTTGATTTCAGTAGTAAGTCAAGTATTTGCTTATCAACAGTCCCAGTTTCGGAAGTACCCATCTGCACGGCGCTGCATGGCGCTTCATCACCTCACTCTTAATGAAAATGCCGTAACGTGCATTTTGTATTCAGAACTTCCGGCGACGCTAGGCGTTGCGGCGGCAAGCGTCGGACGTCGTCGTCGACGGCGGCGGCGGCGGCACAACCTGTTCCTCCTCCTCTACTTTCCTTCCACCAGGAATTTTGATGGGCTCTTTAGGTGCGCCGGCATTAAATTCTTTGCCTGATTCGTCGGAAAATAAAAAGGCGGTGCTTCTACTCTACACGATACACTTACTTTTCAACTACGGTAATGATGAGCGTGTATGCAGAACATAATTTATCCTTGCGTTAGGTAAATATGTTTAAAAACAAAACGGTAACAGTGTTCCACATAAATTTCGATTAACCTACTTTAGTTTATTTTAGCGGACATTACAAAACGAAAAATTTATTAAAAAAAAAGAATTTAAGAGTTTTAAATTGCTTTAGGTTCGTTATGTTACAAAACCGTTTCGACTAGATAGATAAAACAGACTTTTAGTTGTTTGCTCAATGCTATAACGTACCAATCTACCAATTAAAAAAATTAGCATCTGATAAGCGAGAAAGTAAAGTATGTACCTAATGGTGAAAAGAGCTAACACAAGTTATGAAATGAGATTAAAAATGAATTTTATTAGTATACATACCTAGTGACTCAGATTGAGAAGAATTAAATCTTAGAACACCGGTACACAATAGGTTTGAAGGAACCGTTGCTCAGTTCGGGTGGATTGTGAGCGAGGTGGTTCTTAGAGGTGAGAAACTTTTTTTTAATTTCCCAATATATAAGTAAATAAAAAAATGTCTTATGTCTAATGATTTGGTTAGACTTGTGCTTTTAGATTCTATTAGGCTTCTGCTACTAGTTTACAGTTAACAGGTCGGCTAGTTTCTTTCATTTAAGCCTTCGTCCGATTGGTTGTGTCATTAAAGTTTGGGCTAGATTATTGGTGTGGTCTGCTAGTTTCTCATCATATTGTTGGAAGAGTTTGGTGATTTCTTCGTTAACAGTTGTTTGACTTGTTTGAGGTTTCGTGGTATCGTCTTGTTTGGAAGGTACCATGGAGCATTAGTTATCATCCGCATGACTTTCTGTTGGAATCTTTCAAGAATGTCAATACTGGATCTGGCGCTGTTCCCCATAGGTGAATTCTATAGCTCCAAATGGGTTTTAAAATAACTCTGAGAATAGTTTCCTTTGCGGTTTGTAAAAATCTTGTTTGTAGATTTTATCTCGTTGGATCCCAGACGACACATTTTTAGTAAAAATTGTATTGCATTTAGGTTAGCCTGTACTATGTGGGTCTTTATGCTAAGATATTACTACTGTATTATCTGTATAAGTTGCTGTTGTCGCTTTTGGTGATGTAGGTAAGTCCGTAGTGAATATCTGGTACAGCGTCGGCCCGAGAGTACTGCTGGTATACTCATCGTGATGTTTTACAAGGTAATGGTGGCTTTGCATTTAGGATTTGGAAGTAATTGTTTCGAAGAAATATTTTGATTTTGCATAAAAGGCCATTATGCCAAATTTTGTCAAATACCTGGGATATGCCTAAAAAGACATGGAAGCAATATTCTCTGTTTTCCAGTAATTGACGTATTTGTTGGTAAACCCGATGAATTTGTTCTTTGGCCTAAAACCAAACTGGTGATGTGGAATTATATGTTTGTTAATCAAAATTGGCTCTATTCTGGGTAACAGCAGTGTTTTCAATATTTTAGACGTAATAGGGAAAAGCTAATAGGTTTGTAGGACTTTATTTTTTCCAAAAATTTTCCGAGTTTTGTAATTAATATTATTTGGGCTAATTTCCAAACTTGAGGAAAATGTACTGTTTTTTGGGTCTGTCCTGTGGTTAAATAAAGTAGGGCTTTTGGTGGTAATTCCTTTAAGATTCTTATGGCAATTAAGTCATGCTCTGGGGACTTTTTGAGGTTTAATTTAGTGTGAATAATATTATCGTATTAACGAAGTCATCGTTTAATCTAATTTTTTTAGAGGAGTTTTAAGTTGATAGGAATATTCTAGATAAATTTGGATTTCTTTATCTATATTAATACTTTCATCTGCAGAAAATTCAGGGCCTGCTTTTCTTTGGTAATGTTATCAAACAATCATCTGGTATTTTTCCTTCGTTGTAAATTTTGTTAACATACGAAAGGATATGAAAGTGGTTAAATAGGTAATGTTTCCTCGTCCAACAGTTTAAGTAGCTCAGCAGGGATTTGATCTGGACCAGGCGCTTCATTATTAATGGCTTGCTGTCTTGCTTTTCTGAGTTGGTATTTCAGTATAATGGGACCTCTATTCAACTATTCAACTCTCTTCAACTATATTATAGTTCTTAAATTTTTAGATATTCTAGTACTAAAAGGTACTCTTACTTAAAGTCTGTAGGATAAACCGTTTTCTAGAAAAATCGATTTGAAAATTTTTCGTTTTTTCGTCATAAAAGTTAAATTAATAGGTACTTTAATTAATCTTATAAATTACGTTTTGTTTCAATAAATGCTGCACAAAATTCGTAAAAAAAGTTTGGAAAAAGAAGTAAAAACTCAATTTGAAACAAAATTTTATTTAAAGGTTTTCAAAAACGAAGTATTCATTACGATGGAATGAAACTACGAGTAACACAAAAAAACAAGTATCAAAGATAGATAGTAACTAAAGATGCTCAATGTGATGACCGTTAGTCTCTTTTATATATCCTCAAATATAATCATCGCAAGGATTCAAATCCGGCGACCTTCATGGCCAAGCAACTGGACCGCCCCTTTCAATCCAGTGGCTTTCGTAGTTATTATCAAGAAATTCTCGTACATTCCTGTTAAAGTTGGCCGGACAGACGCCATGTATAAACCATAAATTTTGCCGAATATTTAAAGGCACATCATTTAACAAATCAGATAAAATATTTTGCAGGAAATGTAAATAATCAGCACCATTTAAACGACCAGGCAATTCCACGGGTCCAAGTAGATAATAATAATAATATACATTATGTAAATTAAAAATTCCGTTTTTTGTGAATGTTGCTTCATCGCAAAAAAAAAATGTATCTAAAAAATCTTTATTTTGATTTTTCTGATTTTGTAACCATATAGCGACTTCTTCACAAGCAAATCTACGTGTACCAGTGCTTGTTTCTTTGTTAAATGAAATGGATATAAATTTTCGTTGTGTAAGATATTTCTTGCGGAAGATTTTGAAATTGTGGAATACATGGCAGATAGTCTTTGAAGGCTAATTTCTAAATTTTCCTCAACTTGTATTAAAATAACATCTTCATGTGCTGCTGTTACATCATTATGTCCCCCGTGTCATAATTTTTGGGAACACTGAACTTGTTTTTTTTTTTAATTGGAAAATTTTTCAGCCTATCTACACGTTACTGCTCGAGCGTTACACTTAATTTTGTAATAAACTAAATGCATATCAGCGTATTCCTCATTAGTAAAAACCATTTTTGTTGAATTGAAATTGCTGTGTTTGAATATCACAAAGTAAAAACTAAATACCCTGTATATTACAATGGAATTATGGACTAATGCTGCTCTAAAAACTCACCCTGTACATGGAACAGTGTAATATTGTGTGAATAGAATAAATTAAAAATATACAATCTTTCCACCACTATTTTACTACTTTTATTAGCATTAGGCCGTAGGGTCATCCCCAAAATACACTCCAAGAAACTATCCACACATGGTTTTCTTGTCTCATCGTCCAAGACAAGTTTCTTGGCAATAGGTATTTTTATAGGTAACAATGGGCTATCATAAAATCATCCCTTTTGAATCTCCAGTTATAAAACCATGATTTATCGGCACTAGAGGGTAATTTATTATTGTTTTCGGGGTAAGTGGGGCACAATAAACGGTGAAAAGGGTGTAAACTTTGAAATTGCGTTTCACTTTCGTTTGGGGTTATTGAGGGAATGATTAATGTTGCCAAAGATAGCAAAAAAGACTTTGTGTACATTTACTTGCGAACAGCTATAAACAGTAAAAAATGGTTGCAATGGCCCGACAGTCCGACTATTGTTACGTCTGTATATCTTAAATATTTTAGAAACCCTTAAACCGTTTACCCCTTAATAAGACATGGGATATAAGGAGAATTACTTTGTTTGCTTATATACTTTTGGTATCTAAAGGATGTAAATAAAACAACCATATTTTTGTTGAAATAAAAAATAATTTGAAAGAGTAATAAAAAAAAAGTGTGAAAATGATTTGAAACATTTTTTTGGGCATAAAGCTACTTGACAATAACTACATATAATGTTAGTTCGTTTTTCTTCTTTTTTTGTTGAGCAAAATCTGCATCTTGTACAATTTTTAACATCTGGTAAATGTGGTGCTACATTTATCAGCCGAATTTCGTCTGGAACATCAAGGTTTCCCATTTTATTTTTATATATCACAAGTCGAGATGTCTTTACTGTAAAGTCACCTATGAGAGCTCTTCCGAAGAGAAACCTAAAATCCTTGTGGGAAGTATTTGTTTGATCATGAATTCTTGTGTATATAATATATGCATTAATCACAATCTCATCCACGATCTTCTAGCCTTCACATTTATGGGATGTGATGCCCTAAACTGGTCAAAGTGATAAACACCTTCCATGTTTAGCGTGTAATCCGCAATAATTTTTGGGCACATTATATTTTTCTTTGTGCCATCTCTTTGTGTACGTTTTATCACGGTTACTTCATGTGGTTTATTGGCAGTTGTAATAACCGTGACTTTTTTGGTATCCAACTACTTTATTGCTGTTATAGGGCCACTTCTCAAACAATAGAATTCATTATTATGAAGTTTTTCATTTTTGGTTTGCTTTTTCCACATGAAATCGGGCAAACCTTTGCGATTAGTTGTGACTGTACCTATAGCATACAAATCGTCCAACAGTTTGCAACTTGTAAAAAAGTTATCAAAAACAACCAAAAATTTGTGTGGTATATCTTGGCATAATTCAGTTACAACTTTGTATCCCAAGCCATCATTTTCAATGCCTTCAGTTTTTCCAGTGTAGATAATAAACTGGTACAGATACCCAGTAATAGAACTTTGTCCAAATTTTAGAAATCCGAGTCTAAGCTCGGATGCGTAAGGCAAAGGACGATCTTTGGTCAATACCCAAAAAATTAGATCCGTGTAATACGGGAATGACAGTGGGCTAGTGGGTTCAGATCAGTACTCAAAAACTTGGAGTAGGAGCTCCCACCAGATCAACACTACGGATTGAACTTAGTTCTATGTCAGTTGTTCACACCATTATATTTTTGCCAGTATTTCATTCCCAGCGGGCATCGATGGTACTGGTAGGTTCTTGATGGGAGTCTGAGTAGACAGAGGGAGGGCCGGTAACGGTGTATTGTTATAAACTGACGTAAACATACCAAGTGAGTTCGTATCGTCAATAATGTGATTTTTAAGTGAATCCAGTCACTATATGTCGCACGATTTTCTTCATCTGCTTCTTCTTTTCATTTAACCAGGAAAAAAGTGCTGGAATAATTTCGGTCAACCACTAAACCCAAAAAAATTGTATATGTAACACGAATCATAAATTTAAACCTCAGGTTGAAAATATTCCGAAAGAGATGGAAGGAAGCTCAAGTAATTGAGTTGTTAAAAAAAGGCACCTTTCCTCAAAATTATAGGCCATCAGCGAATTGAATTTGATAAGCAAAATTACTAGGAGGGTAATATTAGCTGGGATAGGTAACCATCATAACTGTATGTGAGTTACCAAAACTCTTAGTAGATTATACGGAAAAGTTATGAAAACTTCAGTTAAAAACGAACACGAACTACTTCAGCTGGAAAGGCAAGCAGAATTTTACCTACACTTTAGTTCAACTAAATAAAAAAAAATATATCTCAAGATAGACTAACATATTATTTGAAGATTTGACGAAGCTTAGGTTCCGTCTGGTTCCGAGATTCTTTGAGTCTTGTTTTCTTTTACAATGGGTAGAATGCTAACCTGGCCCATCAACCCTTCTCTTTTGTCCGGGCTTGGGACATAAACGCGCCTTCTGAGCTACTCAATCCACCCAGTCCTCGCGCCCATAACCCTCAGGCAGAGTAAATTCACTCAAAAATAGAAGGTCACCAGGACCAGGCAGAATAACCAACAAGCTTCTAAAACACGGAGGAAAAAAACTAATATTGCAGTGCAAGATACCAGACGCATGGAGAAATAGCAGAATGATAGCAATGTTCAAGAAAGGAGATAAAGAAGACCACAACAATTATAGAGGCATAAATCTACTCCTAGAAAAGGCTATCGACGAGCACAATAAATCAGCATATCTATGTTTTATAGACCTGACAAAGGCTTTCAATCTCATCCAAGTCGAAGTCGTCTTACACCTACTGTATAAAGAAACATACCAATCAATACTACACAAACCATCGAAAACATCTACTTCCATAATCAAATACAAGCAAAGATAAATAGAAAACTAACACTGTGTATGTGTATACCAGTGCAAAGGGAGTAAAGCGGCCGTATCTCTTAATGACACAATCTGGAAGAACAAACGCCGAGAACAAGACACAAAAACAAGAATCTATAAAGCAGCAATTAGACCTATATTAATATATACGGCGGAGACAAGACCTGACACATCTAAAACGAGACGACTACTAGAAACAACAGAGATGAAAATACTTCAACGAATATCAGGGAGAAGTCTGTTGGATAGAAAGAGAAGCGAAAATATAAGAAGAGCATGCAGTATAGAAGAAATAAATAGATGGGTGACAAAACGGAAACAGAAGTCTAACGAGCACATTAGTAGAATGGTAGAAGATAGGATAGTACGAATAGCACGAGATAAGTCACCAAATGGACAAAGAAGTATTGGCAGACCAAGAAAAAGAAGGTGCGATAATTTAAACAATATAGGAGGCTAATATTGAAGAAGAAACATGCTTTAAAGCCTACATAAAAGAAGGAAGAAGAAGAAGAAGACAACAGCTTATGATACGATATCCTTTTGTAAAAGCAATACTACAATATTCTTCAATTAAAAATATAGATTAGCAACCAGTTCCCCGAAAATCTTATAGTACGGTATCAATTGATGTCAAAATGATTATCACCCAACCCGAAGAATCTCGAGTTTCAAGTTTCTGAAGGAGTAGGAGAGGCAGACCAACGAAGACCTGATGGGAGACACTTAGCAAGGCATTTTCGCAAAAGAGATTTGTATTGGTATGACCCAGATATAAACTTCTGGAGAAAAATACTTAGCAAAGCCGCCCCCCGCATATGGATCGAAGCAAAGAGAATGATGATCTATTTAATACCTTATAAAGGCCTTAATATAAGAAGATCTGTATTTTATTTTAAGGGAGTAAACAGGGGAAGGATTTATAGCTTATTCAGCAAAATTTATTCAATAGATAAATTATATTTTTTGTACGTTTAATTATAAATAAGAGCAAAGCTGCATTTTAAGATTCCTTTATGTCCGCCCCTGATAAACGCATTTATTGTTCTATCTTATCAAATAATGTTTATCAGACAACCAAACCGACATATACAGTCAATAATTTATCGTAGTACTTTAGTTTTTATTGATAAACGTGTTCATTTTTTACTGGTTCCCTCTCTTATATAAGATACCCACGTATAAAAAATAAATAGGTATAAACATTATTTATTGTCGAAAGATAATCTTTATAGAGCCGATAGCATGTTTACGGTTGGCATTTTATCTACCCTCTTCCTAAAAAAATGTAGCTATTATTTTTTCACCTCTGTACCGTTTCAGGTCAGAGCCGCCATGATCCAAAAGACTCTTATCAGACTAGCGCTGGTCCGCCAAGACCACTAAATCAAGCAGCGGTCAGATATAGGGACTCGCAACCTGTACACTGTTCATTGGTGTGTTGTGTGTATAAGGCGTACGGTTAGATAAAGTAAAGGAAAGTTACGCAGTATCGGTTTCGTTCACATGCCATTTATTATATTATGTTTTTATTCGGAAATTAAATAGTCATTATAAGGTGTAATTTATTAAACAGAATCAAACATCAAAATCAATATTAAATTCAATAGAACAGAAATACCTCAATATCATGAACCACAGCCTCCTAAATTATACTCTTTTATTAAACTACATAAAGCTGATCAGTGATCACCCAATAAGACCTGTAGTTTCTTTTTATACATATAAACTATCAAAAAAACTATATATATATATATATATATATATATATATATATATATATATATATATATATATATATATATTGTTATGATATGTAAAATCGAGAAAAATATTGGTTTGTTTAAAAATATTTCAAAATTCAATAACATTAAAATAATTCAGATAAGTAGGATAATATCCAACAAACATTTCGAAGAAGGAGAGTTATTAATTTCTTGAATTACCTGTACCAAACAAAAAGTAAGCTTTGCATAAATTATTTCTTTGTTATACTTGAGTGACCCGCATAATTTTAAGTGAAAACAAAAAGACAATTGAACGGGGTTTTCCAAAATACATTAATGCAGTGATTAGGGACAAATAGAAGAGATTTTAGATAGAGGTTTTTGTTAGTTTTTAAGAATTATAGAAAATATTATTTGTAAATAAGTTTTAGGAAATTTTATAATTATAGGTAAAAATTTGTTTGTTATCGAAATGAAAAAATGGGGGAATTGTGACGAGTTTTGATTGGCGGAGATTGAAAAAGGTGAGATAAGTATGTAGGAAAAAGTTTAGCGAGATTGAGGAGGAGAGAGAAAAAGATCAGTTGGTTTCCAAGTCTGTGAGAGGAACGGTGATTGTTCTCTGGCGGTTCCTGAAATGTAGCAAGCAGTAGTGGAATGTTAGTGAGTTTTTGTGGAGTTAGTGTATCTGACAGAAGCTGAAGCAGCAAAATATTGTAAGTCATATTTCTCTACTTATATTCCAAGAGTCACTGTTCAGGCCAACGAGAGATTCAGTTTATCGTAAAGAGAAGATATTCCAAGAGTCATTTTTCACTCGGGCCAACGAGAGATTCAGTTTATCGAGAGGAGAAAGGCTATCATAATTTGAATGATTTGTGCTTTTGAAGGAGATCATTAAGGACGATATACTTGCAACAATCTGTGTAAGATTGCTGTTTACATAGGGAGCGGTTGAGAGGAGATAATATAGTCTACAAGGAACAAGGATTTGGACCACTCATCATCAGAGAGAGATATTTTTGTTTCTGCAGTTTTTTTCTTTTATTGATAACAAAATTTTTACACGTAATTGAGAAAGGATACAAATATTTTGATTAGGAGAGTTAGAATAGTTTGGGATTTTGAGATTTCAATTAATATTGTTTGTACCATTAATTTTGATTGTTCACGTACGGAGAACAAAATTTTGAGAATCCTTATATGAGATTTGTTTATTGAAAACCTTTGAGTGTGAATTATTTCATTATTTTTATTTCAATATATAGTGTTAGATCATATGTGTTTTTTATTATTCCGGTATTCTCTGGACCTTACCTTTCACATGTAATAGCCTAGATATTGAAGCACGAATTTAACCCTGAGATAAAAGAATTAAAAATTGTGATAGAGTCATAATCATATCATTTAAATAATTTTAATTAATCAAAAAAATTAATTAGCTAATTATTGCTTGGCGCACCAAGACTTTAAATATCACAATAATATATATATATATATATATATATATATATATATATATATATATATATATATACGAGGCGTGTTTTTAAGTAAGTACCGTTTTGGAATTAAAAAAAGACGTGCAAAGACATGGCAATAATTTTATTTTTACATGAAAGCCTGTATCTTAATCTACTTTTCTACATAATTTTCGTGAATATTGAGGCACTTGTCATACCGTGGCACCTAGTTTTTGAGTTTTTGAATACCCTCCTGATAAAATTCTGCCGCCTGACTTGTTACCACTGCATCACAAATTAATGTTTTGACTTCGTTATCGTCTTGAAGACGCTGACCGCCCAGGTGTTTCTTCAAGTGCTGGAACAAATGGTAGTCGCTGGGCGCCACATCAGGGCTGTATGGAGGATGATCTAGAGTTTCCCATTTAAATGATTTGATGAGATCTTTGGTCTGATTAGCCACATGTGGACGGGCATTGTCATGCAGCAAAACGATACCCTTACTCAACTTGCCACGTCTTTTGTTCTGGATTGCACGACGCAGATTTTTCAATGTCTCACAATAAAACGCTGCATTGATTGTCTCATTACGAGGCAGAAACTCCACTAGCAATACTCCTTTTCTGTCCCAAAAAACTGTGCACATGATTTTCCGGGCAGAAATTGTTTGCTTAAACTTCACACTCTTTTGGGTGATGATGAATGTCACCATTCCATGGATTGTTGTTTCGATTCTGGTGTGACGTAGGCCACCCACGTTTCGTCACTAGTAACAATTTGGTCTAAAAAATCTTCACCTTCACGGTGGTACCGCTCAAGGAAAGTCAATGCACTGCCTAAACGTTGGGTTTTGTGCAAATCCGTCAACATTTTTGGAACCCAACGTGAACACAATTTCCGGTAATTCAAGTTATCGGTAACAATGCGATACAAAACACTACGAGAATACTGAGGAAACAGTCGGACAATGATGAAATTGTAAAGCGTCTGTTTTCTCTCACCTTTTCGTCCACTTTCTGCACCAAATTTTCATTAACGACCGAAGGACGCCCACTCCGTTCTTCATCATGCACATTTGTGCGGCCATCTTTAAATGCTCTCACCCATTTCCTTACCATTCCATCACTCATAATGTTTTGTCCTTAAACTTCAACGATCTCACGATGAATATCGATCGGTTTTACGCCTTTAGCACTAAGAAATCGTATAACAGCCCGTACTTCACAATCAGCGTGACTCACGATTGTCGGAGGCATCTTAAACACTGGAGTAAACAAGTATACAATGAAGAATCAGACTGTAATGGCGTTAGTGCGTAGACAAGAGATGTAAGTAACCACCGCTCATACGCGGAACGCCGTAGCGCTGCTGCGGCGGAATCGCAAAACGGTACTTACTTAAAAAGCATGCCTCGTATATATATATATATATATATATATATATATATATATATATATATATATATATATATATATATATACAAACAACACAGTTTATTAGGGCTGCAGTCAGTAGGTTTGGCCGGGATGTTATAGAAACACTCTTTTGACTTTTGGTCGAGCTTTCTTAATTTTTTTATTCCTTCTTCAAGACACTGTATTTAGAAGTAAATACACTGTTGTAAATATTTACAACATATCTCAAATGGTCATTACAACTTACTAGTCGTTGAGATTATTTTTGCTAAGCTACGACACTCAACATTAAAAACACACATATAAAATATAACATTTAAAATAATGGACAATATACATTTTAAAATTAGTTGGAAAGTTTAAATTTTCTTAGTAACATCTTTTCATGGTGTGTTTGACTGATCCATTGAGAACAGAAAAAAAACACAAATAGTGTGATTAAAAAGTAATTAGGAATTCTTGCTATTATATTAATGGAAGTAGTATATTAAACCTGTCTTGATAGTATGCAACATGTTTTGTATGCAGGTGTATTACGGTGTGTATATGTAAAAGTAAATATTTATTTTATTTTTCATGTTTTGTCAGTAAGTAACAATAAATGATACTCAATTTATCTATGTCTGACTTTTTATTTATACAAGACGTATTAGATTTTATGAAACACATTTCCAAGAAAACACGTTTTGACTGGTTTTTTTCCTTTGCCAGAATACAGGAATCTTCGAAATTAAATTCATGTTTTAAAGTTAATGCATGTTCTGTGAGCGCACATGCGTTTATCTTTTTGGTTTTTATGTCGCTGCGATGTGATATTACTCTATTGTGAAAATTACGAGATGATTCTCCGATATACACGTTTTACAATTGGCACACGTATAGAATAAACAACATTCGATGACTCCTGTATTGTGAAAGGATCCTTTGTCTTTGTGTACAACTTCGATACCGTTTTCACATTCTTAGTTGCAATTTTTACGCCACTAACATTTTTGAAAATGTTCAATAGCTTAGGTGTGAGAACTGGAATATAGGGTAGGCAACCATACGTTATTTTAGATTGTGGTAGCTCTGATGTGTTCTGTGTCAATGTCTGTGTCAGTTGTCGGACCTCATTCACCTCATTATTATGAAAATTTTGATTGTCAGAAAATTCCAAAGGAAAAGGAGAACCAAAAATGAGTTTATTCAAAAGCCCTGTAGGATAGGAGTTCTCTTGTAGTATAGATCTCAACTTTTTTAGTCCCTTGTCCCTGAACTCGATGTGTGATAAGTTGATAACCCTAGTTTTAAGGGCCAAAACCAAATTTGTATTCATCTTAGATGGATGTTGAGAATAAAAGTTTATGAAAAGTATGTTTTAGTAACCGTTTCAGGAAGCCAAAATAAAAATCAATTACACAGCGGTGTATACAAACTTAAATGTGGTGACTTCTCAACAACTTACATCGCTCAAACTGATAGAACTTTTATCAAACGTATAGCAGAACATAAAAGGGCTTTCAATAATAGAAAAACAGATTCTACGTACGTACTTCACCTTCTAGACCATAATCATTCGTTTAATGACGAATTTCAAATTCTACACATTAAAAATAAAGGCATTGAGCTATCTTTATTAGAATCTATGGAAACCACCAAATTAAAAAATTCAGACATAATTCTGAACGACTAACTTAATACACATAGTTCTACCCTCATCAACTTATTTAGTTAAATAAAAAAAAAAGATCACTTGAGAAAGGCACTATGCCGATACAGCTGTAATGATAATAATTTAAAATAAATGTTGTGGAAGTGTTCAAAAAAAAGTTTTCAGTGTTTATTGTTAATAAACAGATTTTATTTGCACTTTAATGATTTGAATTGACATAATTACAGTTGTACTGTTTTAGGATGGACCACCAAACTCACGTAAATCAATAACAGTGTGGCCTCTGAAAGAAAAAACATTAAAAACACATTTAGATCAACAGAAATGGATTTCTGGCGACGCTCAATGACAATATCTAGACGTGAGTAATCAAAAAAAAATGTCCCATGAGAATATCTAGACGTGAGTAATCAAAAAAAGTGTCCCAATAGTTCCCATCGGTCTTTCTCAGTCAACAAGTCTTCCACTGTTTTCTTGTTCGTTTCTTTTTATTCTCGTTGCTAGTTATTGGTACTTTTCACATTCAATAAAATTCGAAACATCAAAATAAACTTCTTTTAAAGTAAAATTGTGGCTTATTTCCAATAAAAATACTTTTCAAGAGAGAAGATAAGACAGCCTTTGGCTACCTGTGCTGAGACTATATATCCCAGCAAAGTTACTGATGTAACACGCCTCGTCAGCATACAATTTGTTTAGCATTTGTGATTACTTTGTAGGGGACTTTTCCAGATCTAGTTTTGCCAGAATTCGATATAAAACTACCCTTATGAGCCTCTACGTACATAACTTTTTGTACATGTCGTTTTATTACTGTAGAAGTATTGGATAAGTCCAGTCCGTACCCGGTCACTTATATGGCTTAAATAAATGGATTAACCTGTTAACTTTGTCCTGATCTACTACTTCTTTTAGCACACACCACTTTTTGGTAGAACCCTAACTTCTAATTTCCAGTACAGTGTACTTCTATGGGTCTAGTGCTATTATTTTGGTTTCAGAGTCAGAAAATTGGACCCTTACAAGTTCTTTCGGTTTCTCTTCATCATTATGAGTATATTCACCTGATTCCTTTTTGATTGAAGGATCCTCAGAGAGGACTTTATGGAGATTTAACATTTCTATAGTTTGTCATATCTCCTTTCAATGCCCTTTCCACAATTCTCTTTTTGGGCCAACTAAAAAATTGGTAGTTAAAGAAGATAACAGATATGACCTTATTAAAAGTTCATTCACGCACAAAAGTAAAAGCAGAAAACAAACTGCTAGCGGTAGAAATGTTCGTAAGGTCAACGTGAAAATCTAAATCTTTTATAAGGGCGATGCTTAAAATATTTAAAACATACTACCTCTGTCCTAGAAGGTGAACAAAACCGCCTTCCAGCCTCGGTTATGCAGGACCCCTCCAGCGTGGCCACGATGATATCCGAGGCCGTGCGCTGGGGTTGTTCGGATACTATCCCCGTCGATGCCAGAGCCTACCTGCTAAAGAAATACCCTCCTCAGCGGTGAATTACCGGCCGGATCGCCCTGATTGGGACGCAACATCGGCACGACATTCACCCGATCTCTCATTAACGCATAATTTTCACGCATTCTAACACTTTCTCACTACGACCGAATTCTTGTCTCCTTCTGTTTCTCCCTGCTCATGTTTAATCTCACCCCTTCTGTTTCTGCCTTGCTCCTGGGCACCCTGCCTCCCTTCGGATTGCCTTTCTTCTTGTTCCTTGTATTCCAATGTTCTCCTCACATATCTCTGAACTGCTCTTCAACGATCTGACGACCTAAGCATCTCCTCCATCAGTTCCGTGACTGATTGCACCCTACTTCCTAGCTCTCTCCCAAGCAGGCTCCTCTCACCTATTAATATATCGCATACCAATAGAGTGTGAGACAATGTCCGATATTTCACAGTAAAAGCATTTGTTATTTCCAAATCTGTAAAGGTATGCCCTGAAACAACCATGTTCTGTGAGCATCTGCGTCAGAAAGTAATCCAAATGCGGATGCCAGCCAGTCCATACATCATCTCAGATTAGGAATCAGTGACTTCGTCCACTGCGCCATCCTTCCCATTTCGTCCCATTTATCTTGCCACATTATAATGGACCTTTCCCTTTATTCTTTTTTTAAACGTTCTGTTGTTGTGTCTTAATTTCTTCTCTTGTATATTCTTCATCTTTCCTTCACTAGTACGTGCATGAAACGTGGGTGAAAACGCCCAGCGCCTCGGCAGAGACTGGTATGTAAGCACATACCACACACAACAGACTCTTCCTATGTTCTCGGCTGCTTACTGTACTTCTTTGTAAACCTGCAGTACCCCAGATTGATTGCATAACAGAATGAAGAGCCCTCCTCCTCTCAGTTTTGGGCCCTCCGATGTTGGTCATGATCCCCCCAACGCGACGGATCTCATCGCAGCTCTTTGAGTCACTGCCTTTACGTGCTCTCCCTGCCTTTTGTTTTGACTCAGAGTCACACTTCAATACCTCACGCATTTCTTAGGAATTACTCTCTTTTTTGTACATTTAAGTGTCATCTCGTACCTTTTTCTTGGTCCCTTAAGAACTATAGCCAGTTCTAGGTCATGCATTTTTATCCATTCCTCAACTTGGTCGCATGTATACTGTGTACCAAAGATAAGTTCCTCCTTGTCCCGCGCCACTACCAGCATAGCGAGGTCGTCCACAAATGCGAAAGGAGTTACACCCTCTGCGTATTGTTGGCTCACAACCCCTTCACATGCCAAGTTCCACAGCGTGGGTCCCAGAACCGACCCTTGAGGCACTCCAGCCGTCAAGCTTTCAAAACTCTTATAAAACTAAAATTAACAAAAGCTATGTCCTTTTCCGGATGTTTTACTCATAAAATAGGATACAGGATATGCTTTACTTACAAAGTCTTTTTATAACATCTAATTTATTTTCAAAATACTTTAGTATTAGTTTTATTTAAAAAATGTGTTGTAGTCAATTTTTTTCATTCTCTTATTTTTCCTTTCTACCCTAAGAAAAATCACTTTCTTTAACTTAATTTACGAATGAGGTGGCTATGAAAATGATTTTATTGTTGGAACGTTACTGCGATTTTCAGATGTTTCCGGAGTGACAATGCGACTCATAGGCGACTAGACCGCCTCAGGGATATGGGACTCTTTCGCGCATTATTTTATGATCGTCGACCGACCTTTTGAAAATTGTCTTTATGCGTCTTGAGAACACTGATTCAGCAACCGACGAAGATGATTTGATGGCTCCAGATTCGTAATTCACCTTGATTTTCCTCGTAAAATTCGATGAATGTTAGATATCGAGACGTTCTCCTTTTGATTTAATGAAGTAGGTAATTTGTCGAGTTGCCGAAGGAAGAAATGAGAATTAGGTTGTTTTTGTGCCTGTAGATAGTTATGATGTATTATAATAAAAGATTTATGGTTTTTGGGTTAATAAAAGCTGCAGATAAAAAATTGCCTTATCAGTTGTAATGAAGTTTATTACATTCAATTTTAATTTTCTTAAACTTTACAATATAAACTTCTTTATATATATATATATATATATATATATATATATATATATATATACAGGGTGTTTTAAAAAGGTATGTCATAAATTAAATCACGCATTCCGGGGACAAAAATATATTAATTGAATCCAACTTACCTTAGTACAAAAGTGTACACAAAAAAAGTTACAGCCCTTTGAAGTTACAAAATAAAATTTTTTTTATATACGACTGTGCTATCAATAAAATTCATAAATAGAAGCCACAACCATTTCTTCCGTCTCATTCTGATTTGGTAATTAGTAATGCCATTATCGTGCAAATTCACACCACCCATAAACATATTGTATTTGGCTACTACATTAGGCTAAGATACGAGAATATTTTTGTGGTCTTTTCGACTGTATCGTTCTGTTTGAACAAGAGGTACTAATATGCAGATATTTGTTATTACCGTAACAGCAGAATTATTCTATCTCACGAGTAAAACTTTAGACACAGTATCAAATGCAGACTCGAATGTTCCTTATGCCATCTTTTTGAACGTTTTGCTATTCTGTAATGGACACTTTGCAGTGCTGTTTTCTCTTATAGTACCTGTGGCAAAGAAGCCTAGATCCTGCAGTGTCGCAAAAAGAGCATAAGAAAAGAAATTCTCGAAAAAGACTCGATGCTGTTGGGGTTTGACAACTACAGAACATAACTCTAAAACTACCTTCGTTCCCAAACTATTACCCGAATGAAAAGTATTATGTTGTTTTCCTCCATATGGTATGAATTTGTATAAATAACCTGTATGTGAACAAAGACACCATAATTTAAATTGAACATCCCCGAATGAACATCTTGCAAGAATGACGTCCAAAATATGCTACCATTTCCTCGTCTATTTAAAGGTTGGGGTTGTTGTTTGATAGCTGTATCATTTAGAGTTACATTGAGAGTATCGCCCGCAAGTTGATTCGACAGTAGAAAGAGACAGGTTTCAGTTTTGCTTGTGTTAGGACGTAAGCGCCAGTTCTTAAAATAGTTACTTAGTGTAGTTAAGTCCTCGTTTAGAGCTCGTTCTCCTGCTTCTTTACTATTATCTTGGAAGCCAATGGTCAGGTCGTCAGCATAAGCAAATTTTCTCGATTTTGTTTCAGGTATATCTGCTGTATAAACGTTAAATAATAAAGGAGCTAGCACTGAGCCTTGAGGTAAGCCGTTGTTAAGTTTTCTAACGTTACTCTGTGCATCATTCATATATACCTGAAACAGTCTGTTAGTCAGTAGATTGTTTTCAGCTGACAAGTTTTGAGGCAAGGTATGATTTTCATCAGCTTATAAATAAGGCCCTCTTTCCACACAGTGTCATAGGCAGCCGTGAGATCTATAAATGTTATGGCAGATTTTTCGCGTCGTTCAAAGCCAGCTTCAATAAATGTAGTTAAGGACAGTACTTGGTCACAGCAACTTCGTCCTCTCCATCCTAAATCCAGTTTGTTCAATTGGTAC
The DNA here is from genome assembly GCF_040954645.1 of Diabrotica undecimpunctata. Classification (NCBI taxonomy): domain Eukaryota; kingdom Metazoa; phylum Arthropoda; class Insecta; order Coleoptera; family Chrysomelidae; genus Diabrotica; species Diabrotica undecimpunctata. The sequence goes on along the minus strand of NC_092807.1, from coordinate 158,077,984 downwards.
AGCATCCTCAATGGTGTTACATATTCGGTTATATAAAAGTCGTTCTAGTAATTTATAACAGCAACTGAGTAAGGCAATAGGCCGGTAACTTTCAGGCAGCTTGTTGTCTTTGCCAGGCTTCTTTATTGCGATAATTTTTGTTCTTTTGAATTCTGGTGGTAGCACAGCTGTATTCACAATGTCGCTAAAGAATTTTTTGAGCCACTGTCGTGTTTTTGTACCAGTGTGGACTATAAACTCAGGATACATTCCATCGAAGCCTGCTGCTTTTCCTGTTTTAGTTTGGTTAAGCGCTTCGTTTATTTCATCCAATGAGAAGGCACGTGAGTATTCTGATGTTGCGGGAGTATTTGCTTTAAGTTGTTTAAGAGCTCTTTTTACGGTAGATGTGAAAAAAGAAGTGTAATTGATTGTTACAATTTGTTTAAAAAATGTGTTTAAAAAAATTTGAACAACTTCTCGCCTGGGCGACCTCTTGAAGCTAATTTTGAGGTATCTTCTGAAAATGATTATGCAAGTAATTATGCTCGAGTTTATTTACAATTGGCATCAGTGTAACCAATAATGAACGTTACCTTTCGCCCATCCGCTATTTATACTATGCACTAAAATAAGATTAAAATTTACTTAATTTTCTATTATTATATTTTCAATTTGAAAAGTTCCGAAATTTCGAACAAACGGCCAGCGCCTCGCTAAATTTAAGTTCGTGTTGATTTTCGTTTGAAAGTATATCTCATAAAGTGGAAACAAAAGCATACAGCCCTAAAAAGGAACGTGAAACGCCGGAATATTATAATTTCGAAGGAACATCGCGGAAAAGATCCCAGTTTCTTGATGTTTTTCTTTTCTCGAGTCTTGAACCGGTCTTCTGTCTCATAAAGAAAAGGGAACAAACAACAGACAATTTCAACATTTGTAAAAAGCTATATAAAGGATGCGAAACTATAAATGTCTTTGCCTAAAATTAGTCCAGGACCCTTATAAAAGGAGTAAATTGTTCGCAGTTTTATATTTTTCTTGTCCTGGCTACTGTCTCGAGATAATTAGAGGGAGGATACGATGGTTATTTCTTTTCGTAAACAAATGCCTTTTCTTGCTTTAGTTCGTATATTATCATGCCGATATCCTTAGCAATTTTGTAACCGAAAGAATTTTATGGATATATGCCAAATACTGACCACACAAACTTTGATCAATAGTCATTTTTTACCATAATAAATTCTTTTATAAGAGGAACTAACGTCCATTCATATAATAAAAATGTAACCCACGACAAAATTTCAGAAATAAAAGGAGAAGTAAACAAATAGATATATTTTATTCAAGTTTAATGATAAATTAAATATTCTTAAACAAGTGAAACACTTTCCCGTTTAACAGAATCAGTAATAATTACAAATTATTTGTATATGCAGGCTCTAAGGGCAAGATTATAATATAGAGCCGTCGAAAAAATTGTAATTAGTGTAGTTATACGGACGGCGGCTGATGCCGGTAAACAAAAATAAATGTTAGTGGCGTTCGGATGGATAGGATGAAAGAAGATATTTAGTCAATACCCAAAGACCGTGGAGTGGCCGATGAATACTCTGACAAGGTGAGGTACGGTACGGCAGCGATCAATCAACACTCGATTGCAGGAATGGGAAGTTAGTTGTCGTCGTAGAATTAATTCTCGTCGTTCTTCATGGCATTTTATACTTTTGCTAAGGTTCCATCTCCAGCGTGCATCGATTGTAGTAGTAGGATGTTGGTAGGAGTGCGAGCACACTCCAAAACTTTAAGCATTGGTAGTAAATTGGTTGAAAGTGTAAGTGAAAATTATGATAGTTAACCTTATATTGTCACTAAGTAGTTTTATAATCTTGTAGTTTGTTTATTGTTGAACATTACCTTTTTTGTACACAGAGGCTAAGATCCTGCTTCTTAATTTTTGGTATTGCATTAAATGACATTTGTCCTGTATCCACAATTGTATTAAATAAATCTAATCATCTTGTTCCTATTTCTCTAATCGTTGTCCAGCTTATTTGTCCTTCTCTATTTTTAGTAGAACTTAAGCAATTTTTTGTTTGTCTCTAATATACCTATTTTCTGTGTACACTTACACTTAATACAAATTTCCCTTTTTAATATTTTTTCTTGGACTTATTTTAGCTACCTTTAGGTTTTTTTAATTTGAAATTTCTTTCTTGAGGTTCTCCAAGTATTTCATTTCTAATACTATTAGCGATATTTCTTCAAATTGTATTAGAACTTCCTTTTATGTTCCTTTGCAGTACCCTTATGCACAAGCAACTAAAGTATTTCTACTAACATTTCCGACAGTGGGATTTTGATTCGAGGATGGAGGGGGCGATATTTTCTTTATGAGAGGTCTCCATGTAGAAGTCACACTGTCGGAAATGCTCGCGCCAACTCTCGCGCCAATCCCCATCCCAACCCCCACCTAGACCACGTCACCATCGACGGTATAAATGAACCGTCCTCTGGTCCCAGTCGTAGTAGTGAAGTGACTAGTGAGTGTAGTAGTGTCTGGGGGCTCGGGAGACTGAGACCTCGGAAGTCCTGAAGAAGACATCAGAGAGGATGTCGAAAGCTCGGCCCAATGGATATCGACGCGGTTCAACCCGGAAGACTGGTGAGTTTAATATTAATTTTTTAAATTGTATTAATCTTAGGTCTAGGTTTAAATTTACGTAATTTCAGTAAATTTTAAATTGTCAATTGTTATTGTTATTTTTGTGGTTTTTTGTAAGCTTTGTCCATAAAATTGTACAATTTTCAGTGACAATAAAGTATATTCCTATTCTATTCTATAGTAAAAACAATTTTGTTGATTAATGTAAAGCTTCGCCCTAGTCTACAGCAACGCGTAGTGAACCCTTTTTTTCTTAATCTTATAAGGTAAAAACATACAAGAGATACCAAGAAACTAAAAAATAAGAACATTAATTAAATAATTATCGCGTGGACGAAATTAGAAATTTCAGACAAAAACAAAAAATGGAAACCTCAATGTTATTGTAAGTGTAATTAAATTGTACTTGAAAGAATTCAACTCCAAGTTCTTTGAAGCATATGATTTTTAAATGACACTCCCTCAAGAATTTTTGTAGGCGGCCAAAATATTAATCTTTTTTAAAACCAACAATTGGGAGAGTTCTTTCTTTGAAGGGAACAAGATGTTTTCTTTCGCACAAAAATTTGTTTTACTTTTAATCCAAGCTAATGAAATAATGATAGGGTTGGAGTGCTGGGAAGGGAGAGATTAAGAATATAATTAGTAACGCACAAATGACTAATTTCGGAGAGACAATGCTCCGTGGCGGCCGTAGTAGTAATTATGCACACTTTTAATGCGAAAAGCTAAGCCAAAAGAGAAATGCTCATTTGAATGAAGATGGTGCAATAATCCCAATTAAAAATGCCGACTGGAAACAATGGCGCCTCACAACTTTAACTGTCGACAAAATTGATAATTAATGTTGTGTTTATAATGGCTGAATTGAGGAATTAAAAATGTACCTAGTCAAAAGGAGGCGCTAATTACAAAAGAAACGAAAACGAGGGTTAACAAAAGAAACATCATCTACGTCCATTTGTCTTGCTCCTCCAAGTTTGCAAAATTTACAAGACAGATAAACAATTTTCTAAAAACACCATAAAACTAGTCGCAAATTACTTACAAACGGTTTTAAAGTGGTTTATACGCATTGAACTTAATTTTTAACTAAATGTATTAGCTTAATTTTTAGCTATATATATATATATATATATATATATATATATATATATATAATGGAGCTTTGAGGTTTATTGGGATACGCAGCGGTGCAATAAGTATACTCTTTTAACTAAGTTTCAAGCTTTCGAAAATGTTTACTTTCATCTTCAGGAACAACTGAAATAAAGTGAGACTGTTAGTAAAGCATCCTCGAAAAATATATTAAAAGGTGTAAAGGTTTGTTTAACTTACGTCATTGAGATTTGTATTTCTTGGATGTTTTACTAATAGGTGACAATATTACGAACCACTCAATGATTGAGTATAATATTAAAAAATATGTTGTAAAAAAATTTTTTTTAAATTAAAAAATTGTTTTATAAACTGACACATAAGAAAAAGAAAAATAAAAAACAGTCTTCATGTCATCTTTAAAAGCCAAGCGTGCCGGCCAACTGTAATTTTTGACTTATGAGGTTAAGAGTAAATGTAATTTCTGGACATTGCAAATGACAACACTTCTTCTTTTATTTTTTCTTTTTCTTATCAATTACTATTACTAATAGTGTACACATCAAAATTTACTAGAAAGTTGTTTGAAGTTAAAAAACCAAAATTGTATACTAAATACTTTAAGATAGACTGGAATACTGGAATACTCATTGGAATAGAGAATGGTTATCTAAATATAATAGGTAGGAGTAAATAGGGCTTAATTGATTTATATCACTCCTTTTGTTCATTGCATTGGCATACTGAGAAATGAATGCCATTTCTAAGAATGATTGTTCAAAGATATGAAAGAGTCCAGGGTTTTTGTTAGAGTCCAGGTCTCTGAACCATATGTTAGGACTGGGCGTATTATTGTTTTGTAGAGTTTTATTTTTACTACTTACATACTAAACAAACGACTCCAACAACTAACTGAAAATATTGTCGGGGAATATCAAACCGGTTTCCGACAAGGAAGATCTACAACTGACCAACTATTCACTGTGCAACAAATTTTAAACAAATCGTGGAAATACGACATTGACGTCCACAATATATTCACAGATTTCAAACAAGCCTACGACTCAATTAATAGGAACAAGTTATATCAAATATTGCAGAGCTTTAATATCCCCCAAAAATACAACTGGTAAAAACAACAATGGATTCGTCAATAGCAACTGTCAGAGTCCAAAATGAGCTCACTGAAAAGTTTACGATATCCCAAGGATTAAAGCAAGGAGACGGGCTGGCAGCGACACTATTCAACCTGACCTTGGAATGTGTGATAAGACAACTGAATATAGGAAGAGGTAATTTCCTAACAAATAAATTAATACAGATTGCCGCCTATGCCGATGATATCAGTATCATGTCTCGCAGAACAGAAGAGGCGGCAGAAATATATTCACAATTAAAATCAAAGGCAAAAGAGACCGGACTAGAAATAAATATTCAAAAGACAAAAAGTTAACACAGGCAAGACCTAGGGAAAACAGACGCACAGTTGAATTAGAGGACGATATTGAAACGGTAGAAAGTTTCACATATTTAGGAGTTGCATTAAACACGGATGGAACAGAAGACCCAGAAATCCAAAGAAGAATAATAAAGGGAAACAAAGCTTATTTTTCATTCGATCATGTGTTTCGCTCCAAAAACACACAATAGAGATCAAAAATCAGGGTCTACAAAACTATTATCAGACCAATAGTATGTTATGCATGCGAGACATGGTGGGTGATGACAGAAGAGACAAAAAGAAAACTGGAAGTCTTCGAAAGAAAAGTCCTAAGAAAGATATTTGGACCTATTAACGAAAACGGAATATGGAGATCCAGGTATAACCATGAACTCTACCAACTGTTCAAAGAGACACCGATCTCAGAATTCGTTAAACTTCAGAGACTTTGCTGGGCTGGTCATATAGCAAGAATGGAGACAGAAAGATTGCCGAAAAGAGCTCTAGATAGTAACATACAGGGCGCAAGACCAAAAGGAAGGCCACGGAAAAGATGGGAGGATGAAGTGGCAGCGGACGCACAAAATTTGCTAGACGTGAGAACCTGGAGAAGATCGGCGCGGGACCGACAAGGTTGGAGGTACAGTTTGGAGGAGGCCAAGGCCCGATTTGGGCTGTAGCGCCATTGGAGAGAGAGTTTTATTTTTGTATTTCACGATATAATTGTGGATTTAAGGAGGAGATTGAGCCCAAAATAGCATCTGTTGGCCGTGCAAATTCTGAGGTTTATCTCTGCGGTAGTATTATTTTCAGTATTATGGAGCGCTCCCTAGTATATAAATTCGTTCACTGCTTCGATGACGTCGTTTTCTATAACCAGTGGTCGTAGTACTTGCGGTTGCTTATTTTCATATACTTCGTTTTGTTGGTGTTTATTTTTAACCCATTTTTGTAGCTGATTTTTTAATGCTACATACGTCTCTCGTACAGCGTTTTCCGTTTTCTCAACAATATTGATATCATCAGCATTTATTAAACAATAGAAGATTTTATAACCAATAATGATCCATATTTTCCGGTTTATCTATGACAAAAATAAAAATTTAAGATTTAAAAAATGTATGAATGTCACAATAGCCCATTAATATTACGTTAATGCTGTTCCGATGTCAGCCAGTGCAAAGAGCTTAATATGCTCCTCTACCGAAAAATCATTTGCAAACACAAAAATTGAAAAGCAAATATCAATTGATGACACATTTTTGCATACAAACCATAATTACGAAAAAAGCCTGCAATCCTCTATCTATCTATTTTCCGTTACATGAAACGCAACAATAAACCTCTGTGAAAAACAAATAAAACGCTTTAATTAAAAAAGCATCCATCCATTTACTTTTTGCTGTTCGTCGACGTTTTCGTCAATTTTTCACTGAATATTTTATTTCTAATTTATTTCATGACTTTTTAATTTCACGATGACATTACTTGTTAACAAAAATGATAGTGATTCATTTTTATTTAACAAAAACAATCAATATGTTTTAACTACACTCATCATTTACAGTAGACACCTCGATACCGGACCCTAGGTCGAACTTAAAGCCGCGTTTACATGATGACAATTGGCGAGACTATTGTCATTCTATAATTGTCATCATGTAGTTGCGGATTGTCGGAGGCCAGTCCAGTTGAACGAGAAGATGTTTATACGGGGCCAACTATTGCCATGGCAGTAGACAGCTAAAACATGGCCGACTGCTCGACATTGCTCGACATCGAAGTTGCCAGGAATCGACAGGAGTGGCGACTTCTTTGTGAGCAGGCCAAGATCCACAACGGATTGTCGAGCCACTTATGATGATGAAACGTATTTTAACCTTTAATTGTGGCTTATTCCCATTTAAATAGTAATTAAATTAAAATGCCACAAGAAAATAGCTTCAGAACAATATTAAGAATTTTAAAATGCAAATTACATGACTGATTCTATTCCACAGTAGCATTTAATTATATTCTTAACACGTTAAGTGCCACCATGTTAAAAATAAACGCAGTTCTGGGGACCACTGTGTAAAATTCATAAATATGTATTAAAAATGACCCACTTAACTGTGTCTTTTATAATTTATATGTTATAATGTTATTTTCTTATAAAAACATTGTTGTATCGAAATGGATACAAATGGCCCATTTTCATAAATTGACGCTGTTGGCCACTTGTATCGATTTGGATTTACCATTATAAACTATAAAAAGGAGACCTTACGTATCAGTCTACAAGTTTACAAAGCAACAAAGGTTGTACTGTTTTAAAATGTAAGGACAAAAAGATGTCTTGGTGATTTCACCAAACACAGCAATGCAACGGCTCGTCTAGCATTTATCGATCTTTCTGAAGGCATATTTTACTAGTTCACGAAAAGGGATTAAATGGTATCGAAAATTATCAGTAGAATTACTAACAGCAACTACGCTAATAAATGCATATTGCGTACATCAGACGGTAACGAAGAACAAAATGTCCATCACCAAATTCAAAGAAGAAGTTGTCACTCAGCTTTTGGACGAAAATTTTACAAGACCTTCTTCGCCTAATAACATCAACGAAAATCATATTTTAGTGGATGATAATAAAAAAAGAAGATGTATGGCTTGCTACGAAAGGCTAACATACCTCCACGATTGGAAATATGCCCAAGCCAAATCTTCACAAACTCGCCACAAATGTAGTGCTTGTAAAAAAATTTATTGTCTCAAATGTTTTTTTTATTTCTTATAAATCATTATAGTTAATAACAGTTTTTATTAATAGCTACTAAAAATAAATATGTTATTTTTTGATTTAAATTAATTATATTTTATTTTTAACAAAATGTGTTTATTTATTACCTTGTAGAAACAAAACGTTGGTTAAAAACAAATTTTGAACCAACCGGCTATGCTTTATAAGTCCCCCTAAAATTAAATACAAACCCTGCATTCTTTTGAATTCAGCTAGCCTAAAGTGAACGTATTCCTTTGTATCCGTATGGATACAGGTGGTCAAAAATCATCAAAGTCATTTGTATCTAATAGGATACAAATGGCGCTTAAGGTGTTAAACATAGAAAAAATTCGTTCCTGAAAAATTTACTTTTTTGACTTAGACCATTTTTTGTTACATTGGCTTTTAGAATCATCCCATATAGTACATCAAGATATTGTATATTTTCAGTTTATTTCTTGCTTACTATTTGGTTATATAAGTTAAAATTATTAAGTCTTTTCACTCTTATTACTAGGTATACTTATCTGTGTTTACTTTATACTGGTATGGAACTATATTAAATACTACTATTATATATTTTGTTTGTTAATTTGATTATCATCTTTTGTTTATTTGATTTGCCATGTTGGAAAGAATGTTGTGATTTTTGTGTATAGATTTAGTCACTCATTTGTCATAGTCATACTTTATTTTAATTAATATCTTGATGTACTATATGGGATGATTCTAAAATCAGTTATTAGGAATTATTTATATACTTAATTTGTAGGTTTTTTATACTCTTATATCATATGGACTATTCTGCCTATGCATACTTGACTGAGTACGTGGGTTCGAAGTTGTTGTTCAATCAGAGGCCTCAGTTGTTCGATGAGTTTCGGAATTCACCATTTTCATGATAAGTTATGCAGATGACGGGGCAGTAAGATGTTCGTTAATGATTAGCTAATATTGTCAATTTGAATTCTACTTTGAACATTTTAGTTTTAATCTTGAGTCTTTCCAGACTATGTTCAATTATAATTACAGAACATTTCCTTTGGCTGACTTCTTAGTCTCACGTATGTTAAGTTATTCTTGTCATTGCTACCTTTATGGCTAGCATAGTTAGATTGCTTTCTGAAATTAGTAATTTATATTTTAGTCAACAAATGACGCACGGTTCATACCTATTCTATCATTTTTGTTAGGTATGCAAAAAAAAATTTTTGGTTTAAAATTTTTTTCTCTGAATAAGAGGGGAATGTAACGAGTCCGTCACTTCAATAATCCTTTAAACATTTTTTGTTAAAACCTTTTGGAATCCACCTTTTCAATTGTGAATGGGGGAATTTGAAAACATTTATTGAAAAAGTCCCTTATAACTTCTCCATCAGAAAAAGTTCTCACTTTCTTACCAATTATTCTTGTAATATTATGTATTCAAAGGTATGTTTTTTGAAGTTGGTTATTAAATCACATGTATACCTATTTTTTCCAACGAATAAACTTAAAGCAGTACGCTCCTGCATCGCAATCTGTTACACACCGCAAACGGCGTTCGACATTTTTCAAAAGCTCTTTAATCGCCGATCGAACTTATTGAAACCTGTTGCGGTTCTTTGAGAGAGTTGAAATGAGGTGAACGTCAAAAGTGTAAAAAACCGGCAGTAATATTGAATCACAATAAAATCAGCACTTCTCATGTTAATATTTTTGAAGAATTGTTTCCGGAATTTTATTTGAACTAAAACTTCAAATTCAAATAATTTAGTAAAATGTAATTTGAACATTTATATTTTCTGCATTTTATTGAATGCAGAATTAAAAATTTACAACAAATTGATTGATACAGCAATAATAGTCGATGTTTCATTGCATAACTATATTGTACTACGTGAGCTGTGGATATAACTACAGCTTCCCTTAACGCAGTTACTAAAGAAGGTCCAAAAAATCTGAAAATAATCGCTTATCCATATCTCTCATCTGTATATAGTGATATTTTTCACTTTAGTCTCATATATCCTCTTTTTATTTTCTTTGCTGATAAACTGGTCTTATAAAATACTGTTTAACAATATAATGGCGTTCTACCTGCCATATTTCTTGCTCTTATGGCTTTGTCTCATGTTCCATCGTGCGAAATTTTGATACCTAGATACTTGTAGTTGTAGCATTGTAATCTGTCTATCTAACTTGTACTCTATCATTTCACCGGTATTAAAACAAGGTGATCCTGAATTAATGTCAAATTTTCGACCATTGTATGTTCCATCTGTGGTATCTAAGATGATTGAATATGCAATGCTAAAACAACTTATCATTTCTAGTTATCAACCAAATTATCACTGAACATCAACATGCATTTCGAAATAAATTTTCTACTTTAGCCCTTCCACGGCCATTAACAGTTTCTATGAGGAAGTTTTAATCTCAATTAAAAACAGCGAAAATACAATTGCCATTTTTTGTGACCTCAGTCGTGCTTTTGATTGTGTGAAAAACGATGTACTCCTCGATAGATTGTACAGATATGGTGTTAGGGGAGTTGCCCATAGTTGGTTTGGACCTATCTGAAAGACCGACACCAAATAGTTAAAATAAAAAATAACTTCAAAATTTCAATGTCTGGTCCGATTGTTAATAAGAATGGAGTACCACAGGGCTCCATATTATGCCCAATATTATTTATTTTGTATATTAATGAACTATCATATGTAATGTCTGATGCATTTGTATCAGTTTATGCGGATGACATAAATGAAGACATAAATTTTTTACAAGATAAAATAACAAACTCACTGAAGACCTTCTCTGAATGGTCTAGTAATATATCGCTCCTGTTCAATGTTCACAAAACTAATTTTGTGTTATTTGCATCCCGTGCAAGATCTACTAAACCTGATTGGTATTGCCATCAATGGTGAGGGTATTTTGAATTGTGATGTGAAGTTTTTAGGAGTGACTTTCGACTCTCATTTATCTTTTCAGACTCATTGTTCGAATATGTGTAAAAAACTCAACTCTAAGTGTTATCAATTGAGAAATTTGGGAAGAATAATTAGTCTGCATCAGCATCATCTTCGTTCTTTTTATTTTGCTGAAGTAAAGTCGACAATGAATTATAGTATAATTATCTGGGGTGGCTTTCCTAGTATAAAGGATGTTTTCAAGGCCCAAAAGCGTATTGTGAGATGTATTGCAGGTGTTCCATAGGTCTGGTAAAAGCCTATTTAGGGATTTAAATATAGTAAGGTGTATGCAATTTACATTTTGGAATTGTTGATACTAATTCATAAGAATCAAAGAACTTTTTATGTTATAGTGATATTCACCCATATAACACAAGAAATAAGAGACAAAAGAGGTAAAAAAGAAATAAATTAGACTTACTCACAATCAGTTTAATTTTACTATCCAAACGACCGGTTTCGCTTTCTAAAATTTGAAAAGCATCATCAGTTTAGTGGTACAAAGTAAATTAAATGCTGAAATTATAAAAAGCCCATTATTAGGGTGCTGTCTTATAAGAATATAGATCAAAAAAGTTATAGATCAAAAAAAGGTTTTAGTAATTATGCCAATATTACATGTCTGTGTTAATTAATATGCATAAATTGCATTAGCAGACAGAGTAACAACCCACAAATTGGTAAGAGAAAAAGTCTGTTGAATTGTAATAAATTAGAAATAAACAAAATACTACTTACATTCCGGTACAAGAGTTTTTATATAGTGATTGGGGATTCATAGTTCAAACTATCCCTTATTACTGATAATGAGTGATATTCGGTCAATGTTCTAACTGTCTAACAACTTAGGAGGAAGTTTCTTGAGGGGAGGGATGTTAACAGATGATATAGGAGTAAGGTATATGTTATTGTTTGTTGAAAGAAAATGTGATGTTTCAATACCACAGCTTCTTTAGTGGAACGCTATTATAGTGCTCACAATTGTCTATATTGTGGAGCTTTGAACACTGTGTTACATACCCTTTTGAAGTGTGTTAGATGGGTAAGAGAAAGGAATGAGCTAGAGAGATTGTTTGAGTCGGTGTAAGTAGGAAATATGGTGATAATTGAACGATGGTGGAACTAGAGCCACAACTCTGTAAGATAGGTGCTGTCGATAAAAGCGACGGAAGAGTGGGAGTTAGATGCAGTTTTAGCAGTTATCGAGGAGGCAGAAGTGGACCCGCAGACGTAGGAAGAATGAGAGGTCGACAATACCGGGGTAAAGGCAAGTATGAATGAGAGAGTGAGAGAGGCGGAAGTGGAATGATGTAAGTGTCGATTGAGGTGCAGACGAACGACGACAAATAGCACACGGGACAGCTAATTGTGGCTTCCATCTGGAGGCCGGGACGCGATAAGGCTGTAGTAACGACGGTCGGGTGGTACATATGTAGGTATTCGTAGGAAGGAAAACAAAGGAAAAAATCTGATTACGCAGTGACGGCGAGCAAGTGAGAATCAGACAAAAGAAGGACATCGGGAAGAAGTTGTGCTCTAACGGACAATCACAATCCGATGCCCTGGAATGATAGAGGTGGAGTTTAACTGTTCCCGATCACATCGTAGTTTCGGAGGGCAGGGAGATCCAACTTAGGACCAAGCTGATCGGCGTGACTTTGAAGGGTTTTTAGTTTAGGAACCCAGCACTGTCGAAAATATTATACCGCACTACCTCCGGCGTATGTTTGCAGATTTCCCATTTAGTGATGGAAAAAAAGACCTTTAGTAACCGAAATGCGTGCCATTTACATAAAAAAGAATGTTGAAATCTGCATACTCCACGCAGAAGAAAAGATGCACAAAACTAAAAATTTTCCCATAACGAACTACTACCTTTACCTTTAGTTATTTAATCAGTATTTATACTCACACACTTTCGCCTATTTATTCTTCTAACGTTAAAGTGCAAAGCAAATCTTTGTACCGTTTAACTTCCTCAGACTACTACATCTTGTGCACTCCTTGAAAAATAAAGTTTCAGTTCGCTCCCCTGTCGTATAGTCATCCACAATCAGAAAGTCAGCTTCTAAACTTTCAACACTAATAGAGTTGTTTTTCCGGAAAAGACAAAATATATAAAATTAACTTGAGAATTTCTGTTGTAGTTTGCGCTGGCAAACAAACTTTTGACAGCCTGTAGTGTGGTTAAGTTCTCTATAAAGTAGGTACGTAGCAGTAATTTACATCTCCTTTGTCTTCTCACTTCGGAAAATTTCAGAGTTAAAGGTAGATTTGCGGTATTAAAATTATTATTTTGAAGTTTCTGTTAGTTATATTTACGAATTTTGTTGGACAAAATTAATCACCAAAAGAAATGACAGAATTCACCAAAGAAGCCGTTATTAGTGACTTATGAATCGTGAATTGTAATAAAAAATATGTTGAGTTACTTTTAATTACATAAATTGTCAATATAAATTAATTAAATGAAAATGCTACTGCAGTGGTAATCTTGAAAACTTAGTGAAAATTAGAAAAGTAGATTTATGTCTTAAAAAGATGTAGTAAATTAAATATCATGTACCTATTGCCTATAATGTAAGAATATTAAAGTTTATGAAAGATTTTGTAATCAAAGAATGTTACTCACGAAGAAATATTGAGAAGGGTAAGCACAGAGAAATAGCTGTTGAATACAGAAATATAAAGAAAAGTGTGCCACTTATTAATGAGTCACTTGTCGAGAGATTCGTGAGATTTCATACCGATGATCATACTTCAAAGTAAAATGTGGTTAAGACAACACCTGGAAGAAAACCTGAAAGAAGTATGGAATTTTTCCTGCAGCTGACTTATTTCGCCAGGCAGAAAATAGTACTCTAATGTTGTTAATGTATTAATGAAGATGAAAGGTTGACCCCAATTAGTAGAAATAGACGAGAACACAAGAAAGTTGTCTCCCCTTAATATTTTGAATCATGAAACCATGATGCAGCAAAAAATGTTTGATAGAATGCCAAATTAACTATCCGTAAATAAATATAATTAAGTACATACCAAAAATCCACTGCTAGTGTTAGCGTCAAACGGTGATCGTCAAACTCAAAAATTATCAATATAACGTGGATATATGCTTTTCTATGCCATATTGTACTGGCTTGTTTCCTTATGTCAGTCCCATTTAAAATTTGGACGTCTTTTTGGTCCGCTGATGTCTCTTGGATACCAGTGTAATTCAAGTACCATATATTGTCTGTTCTTTTCGCTAAATGTCCCCCACTGCCATTTTTAAGATTTAATTCTGTGGATTACATCAGTGACCTCAATTTTCTGTCTGATCCATTCTATTCTTTTTCGATCTCTCTTTGTTATGCCTAGCATGCATCACTCCATTGACCTTTGAGTGTCTTTGATTTTCTTTCTTTTGTGTCAAAATTTCGCAGTCGTATGTCATGATTGGTGATAGTACACACTGGCCGAATGCTTTTTTTTTTCAGATATATCCACTACCGAGCATAACATTAGGGTCACCTCGTAATTTGAATTTATTTTAGAAATTATTATTCTGTTTTAACTACTTTCGGTTGTAACATAGTTTACTAACGGATTGCTTAAAGAAAACAACGTTTTTGTCGTTTAAAGTTTATTAAAAATAATGGAAATGAAGAATTTTCCTTTGATATACTAAATATTGAAAAGGGACAATTTTAATTTGATGTGCTTTTTGTTGAAAAAAAAGAAATTTTAAGAACTTCAGTAGCGAGTATTCCCTCCTCTGGCAGTGATAACAGCTGGCAAACGACGAGGCATACTCTCTCGAATTTCTGGGGGCCGGCACATGACTCCGTAAACGTCTCTTCATCTCATCCCAAACATGTTCTATGGGATTGATATCTGGACAGCGAGCAGGCCAAACAAATCGTGTGATTTGAACCTCGTCAAGATACTCAGTAACTATCCTAGCAGTGTGGGGCCGTGCATTATCGTCTCCAAGAATAACCATAAACGGTAAAACATGGTCTTCCAGAATCTGTGTCAGGTACCTATGCGCTGGCAATGTCCCATTCTCGATAAAGACTAACTCCGTGCAAGCATTAAACGATATGCCTCCCCATGCCATAACTGACCCTCCACCAAATGGAAGACGCTCGGCAACACATGCTTGAGCATATCTCTCGCCTGGACGTCGCCACACTCTTACACGTTTATTATTAATTTATTGGAAGTCCTTCCAATAATACTTTAGTTTCTTGGGTGAAATCTTTTCCCTCTATATTTTGTTTATAACATTCGTACATATTAGATATAGTAAATCCAGGATTTATTTCATTATGAAAGTAACTTTTGATTTGTAGTACTGTTAGCTCCTAGTAAGCTTGTCTATGAAGTTGTGAAAATGAGTGATATTTACTTTTATAATGAAAGTTATGACTTAATGGGATCGCACGAAGCACAATATTTTGTCAAAATATAGAGTTACACCGCTTTTACAATGAACGACACATATATTTGTCGTTAATAGGCTCTCCCCAGGTGTCCGAAATATATTCATTAAAAGATTCCCCTTAATGCGGGCAGTTGACGTGTGAAACGGGTTGGGAACCTTCATAGGCAGGACCGAAATAGGTTGAATATGTTTTAGTTTGGATGGATAAAATTATTTAAACTATGATTTATATTTCACAAAATAGGAACATATACTGCGTGGCATAAGTACGGGATATTACCAATATATTGGTGATGGTACTTCATTCTGCATCAATTATTTGTAAGTACACAAATAAAAATTGTTATAGTTTTTAAAAAACATGAAAATTTGAGATCGTATAAAGATAATCCGACCAAAAAAACATTCAGCGTGTTGACAAAATACCTGTACAGCCATTTGAAAATGACCTTTGTTCTCTCAAGTGGGATAAACAATTATAATTGTTTAAAAACTACTTGGCCGATTGCGCACATCTTTCGCAAATGTGGTAACTACATACAAACTCACATTATGAAATGTGTTTTAAATGTTTTTATTGTTTATTTTACTAATTATAAACAATTGAAAAACATGCTAACTTTTAGGTTTCATTTGCAATAACTTTTTTGTTTATAAACATTTTTTAATTTAGCAAATCTCATTTTAAAGGGCAAGTATTTTCAAGAAAGTCGTCTCTTAAACGTTTTTATCTAGAATGCGTTGTTTTTTCACAATATTGAAACAGACCTATAAAAAAGCCTCGACCTTCCCAAGTCTATTACGCCAGTCAGTTCTATCCATTGCCAACTGTTGCCAGTTTGCTGCGCCTATTTGTCTACCATCCTCATCTACACCATCCCTCCATCTGAGTTTTGGTCTACCCCTACTTCTACTTCCCACAGATTGTGACATAAGGATTCTTCTAGGAGGGTTGTTCTGCTGTGATCTTACCAGATGTCCTTCCCATCTTAATCTTCCTATTTTTATAAGAGATACTACGTCTTTACCACCAAATATATGTTTATATATGTGATATATCTCGTAGTTGTACCTCCTTCTCCAAACACCATTTTCACGGATGCCACCGACTATTCTTCTCAGGATCCTTCGTTCAAATATAAGCAGGGGGTTTTCATCTGCCTTGAAAATGGTCCATGTCTCCGACCCATATGTCAACACTAGTTGTATAAGAGTTTTGTATATGGTTATTTTTATTTTTTGGCTTAAGTTTCTGCTTCTCATATGTCTACTCAGTCCAAAATAGCATTTGTTTGCTAGGATTATTCTTCGCTTGATTTCTTCAGCCATGATGTTCTCCTTGGTGATCAGGGAGCCTTATTATGTAAATTTGTCCACCACTTCAAATGTAGAGTTATCAACCGTGAATTGGTGGCCAATGTTTCTGGCTCTATTGTTGGTATTGATGCCATTATCTTAGTTTTTTCCTCATTTACTTGCAGGTCCGTATTTTTTGAGGCGTTTTACAAGGTGGTATACATTTCTTCTAGCTTGGGTGTTGGGCGGGCAACTAGGTCAACATCATCTGCATATGTCAAAATTTGGAATGATTTATTAAAAATGTTTCCTCTGTTGTCTAATTGGGCATTCCTGACCGCCTTTTCCAGAGCTATGTTGAAAAAGAGACACGCCAGCGGATCTCCCTGTCGCAGCCCAAAATGCGTTTCAAATGCCTGTTATTGTTATTGTTCGCCCTGTATTTCGACTTTGCGAACAACTTTAGGCATTGTAGCATTAACCATGTATCATAGTCCAATCTAAAATCTACGAAAAGATGGTATGTGTCGATATTGAATTCATTGGTTTTTTCCAGTATTTGCCTTAGCACAAAGATCTGGTCTGTTGTTGATCGACCAGACCTAAAACCACTTTGATATTTGGCAAGAAGCTCCTCTGAATATGCACTCTGGCGACCATATATAATACTCGAAAATATTTTGTATGCTGTATTAAAGAGGGTTATTCCCCTATAGTTTCTACATTCCAATTGATCTCCCTTTTTGTGTAGCGGGCAAACGATCCCAATACAACCTTTTCAATACTTCTTCTTTTGTATTGAGTATATTCCCCTCCTTATCCTCACATAGTCCGATCCTTGGTTTAAATTCTTTTCTGCCTTTATTTAGATTTTTATAGAATTTTCTTGTTTGATTTTCCTTTTGCCTCAAGTTCTTCCAATATTCTATTTTCATAAGTTCGCTTTTTTTCCAATGGATGTACTTCTCTTCTGAGATCTTTATATTTTTGTTCTTTTCCTCGGGTTCTTCTTTGCTGCATCAGTTTATATGCATTGTTCTTTCTTCTTGTAATGTCCTCGCACTCAGCATCGAACCACTCATTGCGTGGTGGTGGTCTTTGCGGTCCTAGAATGTTATTTGCTGCCTCTTTAATATAATTTTTACATAACTATATACTTCATTAAAATACATAAAAGGCATAACACCCAGACTGACAAGACTTTTTAAATATTTTACTAATTTAAAAATAGCCTTTAAAACTTCATTAACTGCAAGATCAATATATTCCAAAGTCAATGATAAAAGTGACATCAAAGATTGTTCCAACGTAGTGTACCAGATTCCTTGCAACAATTGTAATTTGGTATATGTGGGACAAACCACTCGTAGCCTAGGTAGTCGCTTAATCAGTCATCGAAGCGACAGCAGACTATATCCGGAAAGATCTGCCCTTGCAGAACATGTAAATAAAGAACATCACATAATGAATTATGAATCAGTGAAAGTTTTAGTTA
Organism: Diabrotica undecimpunctata; assembly: GCF_040954645.1. Lineage (NCBI taxonomy): Eukaryota > Metazoa > Arthropoda > Insecta > Coleoptera > Chrysomelidae > Diabrotica > Diabrotica undecimpunctata. The sequence continues at coordinate 158,059,857 of NC_092807.1, read as the reverse complement.
CTGAATCCAATTACAAAAAAAGAATCTTCTTAGAAATGGCATTCATTGCTCAAAATTCAAACGCAATGAACAAAAGGAGTGACATTAATCAGTTAAGCTCCATTTACTCCTACCTATTATATTTGGATACACATTCACATTTCAATTATGTTTCAACATCTGAGTCATTGTAAAGTTTCCAGGTTTCTTCATTTAGTATATTCTCATCTTAAAATTGTTCTTTCAACCTAAATCAATCCTTTTTAAATTTTGATGTGTAATATTAGTAGTACATACTACATAAGACAAAGAAAACAAGAAGAAGTTCTGTCATTTGCCATGTCCAGGAATGACAGCTACTCTTAACCTAACACTCCACTGTTGGCTGGCACACGTGTCCGTTTTAAATCGTTGTAATTGTCTTTTTCTTATGTATTAAAAGTAATAATAATTGTCAAGTTTGGTCTTTTACACCATGCAATTTATGGATTATTTAATTATTGACTCAATGAGTGGTGCGTGATATTGTCACATGTGAGTAGAACATCCACGAAAGACAAATCTCAATAACGTAAGTTTTTATAACCTTTTACACTCTTAATAGGTTTCGAGGATGCTTTACGAACATTAGCACTTTATTTCAGTTTTTCCTGATGATGAAAATAAACATTTTCGAAAGCTTGAAACTTAGTTAAAAGAGTACACTTATTTCACCGCTGCAAATCCCAATAAACCTCAAAGCTCCGTTTTCTAACGTTGTCAGCAAAGACTTCTTTTCCTTTTATATATATATATATATATATATATATATATATATATATATATATATATATATATATATATATATATATATATATATATATTATATTTCTGGAAGCTATCAAGTTAATTCCAACCCTGTGCCCTGACGTGCATCCGATGGGGGTGTTCAAAAGTCACCCCACAAATCCCGTACATCCAACGCACATACGTACAGAACACACAATACTGTGCATTGTAATAAAAATGACCTTGTTTTATTTTTATTATGCGTACGTGAAACGTGTACGTGGGATGAATCATCATTTCTTTTTCATTGATTCTGCGATTGAAAGGAGCTCATGCAGAAAATATATTCTTGGGTTTTATTCTCATCTATTGCTCATTCTCACTTCCCTATAGTATACGGTGGGATTTATACTCTTGAATGTATAACATTTTGCAGGATTTTCTTTCAACCAAATCTTCTGAAATATTATTTATAAATTTAAAGTGAATTGAAGCGTGGATAAAATATTAAGAATACAAATCAAAGAAAGTATACTAAAAAGTGCTAACTATAGATAGAATAGATAGAACTTCTATAGATATAATATATTATAGATTAATATTGACACTAAAATTCGATAGTCTTAATTTACTATACCTAAAGGACATTTCAATTTTTTACTGTTATTTCCAAAATTTCTAATTAACACTGAAAAATCAGCAATTACATTTGAAAAAACGTTAAAAATATTGTTATATAGCGGTGGTTGTTCAATCACAAATTAAGCCTCTAACTTGTAATCTCAAATTAATCTTATATTTCTAATTTCATCTTTTTTACATTTTTTACAAATTTATGTAATGTGTTCTCTGTGTGTTCCCATCCCATGTGTTAAGTTAAAGCCTAGGTGATTATCGTTTATAAAGAAATTGTAGTTTACATTAGGATTTTTCCTGATTATCATCATTTTCATTTAATCGATTTGAAGACTAATTTTGAACTTTCTGCTAGTCTTTCCGATTTGGTTAACACTCCGTTCGACGACGAAGGTCAGTCATGTCAAGTCTACTACGTAAAACGTTACATTTACATTTTACATTATATTTTACAAAAAAAAAATCGTTTTATTTTTTTCAAAAAAAATTATATGAAGGAGTCGAAAATGATTCCGATAGTTCTATTGCTAACGATGATAGAGACGAGTTTAGCGATCATTACACGGAATCTGAGCAAGAGAATATCCCGGAAGCAACACCAACGATTGAAGAACAAAAAATTAATGAAGTAAAATCTGACAAGAGATTATATTATTATGCGAAGGATGGACCTAAATGGAAGTAATTTGCACCACCTACGAATATTCTCACTCGACGGGAGAATATAGGTTCTCACTTACCAGGAACTGTCCGAGAAGCAAAAAACGGAATGAGTTTCATTAAATCATGGGATCTTCTAATGGAAAATATCATTGAACTTGTAGTAGAATACACCAATATTTATATTAGAGAGACGTTGGGAAGATACAAAAATCAAAACGACTTCAGACTTACATCTGTTCCGGAAACGAGAGCTTTTATTGATTTGGTATATTTAGCAGGTTTGTTTGGATACAATACAACATTGGAGACCTTACGAAAATAAACGACCAAGAGGAAGACCACAGATGAGACGGGTGGATGATATTAAAAGAATAGCCGGAACAAATTGGAAATATGTTGTTCAGGATAGAGACCGATGGAAGGAGTTGGGAGAGGCCTATGTCCAAACATGGACGACAGAAGGCTAAGAAGAAGAAGAAGAAGAGCAAGTTTGGATCACGGCTCTCGAAAAAATTTAGAAAAATTTTGGGCAGACGATGGCATGGGATCATAAATATTTGTAGCGACCATGGCACAAAGACTATTTAGGTGTCTGTTCTGAAAAGTAATACGTTTTGGTAATAAACAGACCAGAGACGAAAGACTGAAAATCGATAAACTAGCTCTGATAAGAGAGATTTTTGAAACATTTGTAAAAAACAGTCAATCTTGTTTTACCGTTGCTGACTATTTAACTCTCCATGAGATACTTTTTGCTTTTCGTGGAAGGTCTTGCTTCCGCATGTACATTCAAACAAACCTAAAAAAATGGTATCAAGATATTTGCCACTGTCGACGCAAAAACATTTTACACTAATAATATGGAAATATATGCTGGTCAACTTCCTCCTGGACCGTATAAAGTAGATAATTCAGGTGCAGCAGTTACTACAAAGGTGTGTGAACCTCTCTATGAAACAGGAAGAAATATGACGATGGATCGCTGGTTTGTTACTTGTAACCTTTTTATCCAACGAAATAGAGAACACAGGCTAATAGTTGTGGGTACGATTTAGTCCCAAAGAAAAGGATTGCCCCCAATTATGACCAATGTGAAAGACCGCCCAGTAGATTTGTCTGTTTTTGGTTTTGGAGCACATATGATGTTGACATTGCATGTACCCAAAAAGACTAAAAATATGTTACTAGTTTCATTTTTTCATCACACTGATATATTATATGAAAGTAGCAAAATGCCAGAGATGATTTTATTCTATAATGATACCAAATGTGGAGTAGATATTGTAGATAAAATGGCGTCATCTTAAGATGTATAGAAATACTAGACGATGGCCACTTGTAATTTTTTATGGGATCCTAAATATGGTCAGTATAAACGCTTTTGTAATTACCAAACATAATACTCCCAATACGGAATATACTAAACAACGAAGACAATTTATTAAAAAATTAGGAGGAACCTAGTAAAAAGTTATTTGGAACCAACGGCTACAACGTCAGAATTACATTCTAACACTTGACAAGCTGTTATGAAATACTCTGGAATGCCGGCACAAAACCGAAATAATCCACCAGCAGGTAAAAGAGGGCATTGCAAATACTGCAACAAAAGGAAAACCCATTTTTGCACATTTTGCAAATGTTGGTTATGCATAATATATGCATAATTTTTCGTGATTAATTTTTCTGTATTCTCTGTGTCAAAGAATTTTGCTGAACTGTTTTTATATAGTTTCATTATTGTTTTTATAAATTTTTGTAAAATAGAAGAACAATTTGATTTTTTATAAGTGTGGTAAGCTGTCAAAATTATGATGTCAAATATATCACTTATTTTTTATCTACTTTAATTTAATGCAAGGTAGGCATAAACCAACAAAATATTACCATCAGATGGAAGAAAAGTATTGTTATTATTTATTGTTATTATATCGGAGTGTTAATTCGTTAATTCGCCTTTGAAGGTATTCTGCGTTAGCAGCAAGAAGAATAGTATTCTCAGCATATCGGAAACTATTTATAAATCCACAAGGAAAATAATTCCTGTAGCTGGCTGTATACCACGTATAACAAAAGAGGTTAGTCTTTGTATGTGGGTATATTTTATTTTATAAAAACCCTTAAAAGGGCAACATTACAAGCACGAACGTTTTCGGAACAACTGTTCCATCATCAGGTTAAAATGCAGGTTAACATGCCTGAGCCACCAAAATATTTGGGTAAAAACCCTTTAAATTGAAAAATGTTACCGAAGAATGTACATGATGTTTATAATATTATATGATGTTTAATATTTTAATTAGATTTTACTTCAGGTAACATACACCCATGCTTAAGTGAGTTCCAGTGTCCGGAGAGTAAACCTCTTCAAACGGACTACGGTTGGCAACTACGGATGGAACAGTTGTTCCGAAAACGTTCGTGCTTGTAATGTTGCCCTTTTAAGGGTTTTTATAAAATAAAATATACCCACATACAAAGACTAACCTCTTTTATTTATAAATATCCCATTTACCAAAAGTCGTGTTTAGTATTTGCCATCGCATCTCTAAACAGGTATTCAAAGTTTACAAATCACTTATTAGAAGTAAATTAGATTACGGTTGCATATCTTACGGTGCTGCGAGCAAAACTGTTTTAAAAAAACTAAATAACATACAATCTACAGCCTTAAGATTCGCACTGGGTGCCTTCAGAACTAGTCCTATTAGTAGCTTACAAGTTTTAGCGATAAAACCAATATCTATATATTAGACGCCAACAACTATCCCTTAACTATATAGGGAAAATATCAGCACAGAAACAACATCCAGTATTCTCCCAAATTTGCCATCTCAGTATTGGCTCTACAAAACCAACTAAAAATAGTACTCCCCTTATGAAACGAATAAAATCTTCTAACTTTGATATGGATAAGCTAAATCGATCTCTACAAGTCAGTGTAAATATTCCTCCATGGATAATCCAACCACTTACCATTGATTTAACCCTCACAAAATACCCCAAATCAACTACAAATCCGATTTTCATTAAACACTTGTATTCCGAAGTGATATCTCATTATCCTAATCATCTCCAAATTTTTAGTGATGCCTCTAAAGCTCATGACGGACATGCTGCTGCATACTACTATAAATACACTACTCACACTATATCCATACCTACAAACTGCTGCATCCTCACAGGCGAGACCACAGCCATTTTGGAAGCCTTCATTTTCTTCAAAAGGCGTAGTGAGAATAAAAGTGTCATCATCACTGACTCATTAAATGCTTTATTAGGTGTAAACAAATATACCCTACAAATCCAATATTTCGGGCTATAAAAAATGAAATAAATGTAATTTAATCAACTTGAAACGAAGTAGCATTTATCTGTTATCTGGGTACCGTCGCATGTAGGAATAGCTGGAAATGAGAAAGTGGACAACCTAGCAAACACAAGTCGAATAAACTCACAATACACAACCAAATCAATAAATTACCCATATTCCGATCTTAAAAACCTAATTAAAAACCACTGTATGAACATGCAAGACTACTGGAAAGATTCAGGAACCAAACTATATGAGATTTATCCCCTTGTGAAGACCATCTTGAATAATCCATCCAATAGAAGGGATCAAGTAATAATTAACCGACTAAGAATTAGACACACTGCACTGACCCATAGATTCTTAATCAACAAAGAACCTTCTCCAACCTGCAGAAACTGTTCTCTCCCATTGACGGTGAAGCATATTATGATTGACTGCCAGTACCACGAAGAAACAAGAAGAAAATATGGAATCTCAGATGACATCAAAACCACTTTAACCATAAACACTGACCATGTAATAAATGATTTAAAAGATTTACGTTTATATACATCTATTTAATGTGAATAAAATGAACTCTTGTATACGTTACTCCACTAATAACCCTGCGTGGTTGATGTGGATTATATGTTTTTTCTAAATAAGAAAAAGGTATTCAAAGTAAATATTAAACAATAAACAATAAGAGTGAGAAAATACATCCCTGTCGAACTTCTCTCTTTATATTAAATGTTTCGGAATAGGTATTGTCAACTTTAACGATTTCCTATGACTTCCCCCCTTGGACACTCAAAGAAACTCTCGTTTCTTTGAATGTCCCAGCTGTTATTCCATCTTACCCTTCCGCATTTCTGAATTTTAACTTTTTTATCGTCTTTTTTTACTCTGTATGCATTATCCTTCTGTTATATGTTTTTATTTTTCGTAAGAAGAATACAATTTAATACACTTTCCACATGTTTCTTAGGTTATTTCAAAAGATAAATTCCTAAAAGTCGTAAAACACTAATTACATAAACTATATTAAATAGCTTGTTTTATTATTAGAAAAAAATCGTTCGGTCTATCCAGTTATGTATGCTCGGAATTGTTATTTCAATTAGCAACTGATACGCAAGGTTTATTTAAAAAAAACTAACCTAACCTATTTGCTAAAAGGCTATCAGGAATTACATTTTTTTCCTGGTTGTAGGGAAATCTGAGTCACTTTTATCAGTTTCTTCTAAATATAATTATCATCGATAAGTATACTAACAAGTACTGTTCTTTAAAGTTATTTGATTCAAAAAGATGAAAATTTTATATGTAAGATTTAATAAAAAAAATTTTTATCTAGATTGACCAGTACATCAATTATTAATTAGAAGGTCACAATACTTAATTTAATCATTGTTAGTAGACTTTAATATAAACGTGTAAGGAAAGATTCGTTTCTTAGATTAGTATTACCAGTACGAGTACACCAGTACATCTGTGAAAAAATCATTGGTTTCATGTAAAAATCTTATACAGATATTTGAAGGTTCTAAAAGGTGTATGAGGGGTAGCTGATGAAAAATCCGTGATTTTGCTTTGTCTTTTGCTCTGTATCTGGCAAAGTGTTTCAAAATATATGAAATTTGATTTAATGTGTCAGTTTGGCACCACAAACGATAAGCAATAAAAATAAAACTCATAAAACTAAAAGAAAGTGACTTTTGAATTTGTAGCTAAAAAGTTACATTGCCAGTTTTAGGTACCGTCTTTTATACCTAAGTTGGTGTGAGGTAGAAATCAGATTATCAAATATTTTATGTTTATTTGGAATAAAAAATTAACAACCAAACATGTAAAATGAAATTATGTAAGAAGAATATATGAAATGCTGCCAAAAATATTAGAACCGAACCCTGATTAACCAAAACGTTTATGCTTCATTGTGAAAAATATATAAAAACAATTTTTACTTTCAGTCATACATAGTCACATTTACTGCATACTATAACAGTAAATCCAGATGTAGAATATCTACACCTACCCTTGGTGATATGTTTGGGCCAATGAGCAACTGAATCCTCTGTAGTGGCTTATCTGGTCTCAATGCAAGAGGAGATTGAATTTTATTTTTAGGCTGCAGGGAAGGTCTACCTCTTTTATTTTTTTTTTCCTGTGCGTAAGAGAGAACTTGCTAGCTGTAGTCTAAATGCTTTCAAAGGCATAGGTTTTTCTTTCAGAGCAGTGCAGTCATTTTGATAGAGTATCCATCCATTTATGACAGATACGTCCAATATCCAAGTTAGAATGGGAAAATACCATCTATTGGCTTTACTTGGACTTCTATAAAATATTTCTAAAATAATATATTCTAAAATATTTATAAAAGAGAAAACAATAGTGAACATCAAAGAAAATTTACAAAATATAGAGAAACTGAATAGAAATACTGATAACATAGACCAAAAATGGGAGAATATTAAACATGCCGTAATGCTGGTAGGGAGAGAAAATTTAACACCGAAAGAAAGGAAACATAAAGAATGGATGAATGAGGAAATACTACAGTTGATGTGTGAAAGAAGGGTACACAAAACAAATAATCCGATAAGATACAAAGAAACAGATAAACTGATAAAAAAGAAAATAAGAGAAGCTAGAAGAAAGTGAGCAATGCCAGGAGTTGGAACAACTGGAGCGAAAATATGACTTTTTTAATGTACACAAAAAGATTAAAGAAATGACAGGAAGGAGAAGAACAACACAGACAGGACAGATCAAAGATACAGATGGTTTACTCATAACAGATTTACAACAAAAAATGAATCGATAGACAGAATACATATCACAACTTTTTGATGACAAAGATAGACAAGAAATCTCAAACGAATATACAGATGATACAGGGCCTGATATAATCAGAGAAGAAATAGATTATGCAATCAAACAAGCGAAAAGTGGTAAGGCCCCCGGTCCTGATGAAATTCCCGTAGAACTGCTCAAACTTATGGACGATGAATCTATTAAAATACTCCTAGATCTATTTAACACAATATATAGAACTGGAATAATACCTAGGGAATGGCTCCGTTCGACCTTTATACTACTGCCAAAAAAGGCAAATACAAGGGAATGCAGCGAATATCGTACGATAGCTTTGATGAGTCATGCTCTAAAACTGTTCCTGAAAATAATCCATAATAGGATCTATAGGAAATTAGACGTAGACATCAGTAACACTCAGATGGGATTCAGAAAAGGGCTGGGTACAAGGGAGGCTCTGTTTGCAAAGAACGTTCTCTTACAGAGATGCTTAGACATGAACCAAGAAATTTACACCTCCTTTATTGATTTCGAAAAGGCCTTTGACAAAGTACAAGATGAACCACTAAGACAAATTCTAATAAAGAAAAATATAGACAGCCGAGATATTCGAATTATATGCAACCTATATTGGAATCAAACAGCAAATGTGAAGGTTGAGGGTAGGCTAACAGAAGAAATTCAAATCCGTCGAGGAGTCCGGCAGGGATGCATCTTGTCGCCACTTTTATTTAATCTGTATAGTGAAGCTATTTGTGAACAAGCACTCGAGGAAGAAGATCTTGGTCTGATAATAAATGGTGAGACGATCAACAATATAAGGTACTAAATTTATGGTAATCACGAAATCAAAGAACATCAGAGCTAATCTTGTAATAGACAATACAACGATTGAGCGTGTGTCCTGTTATAAATATCTAGGTGCTTGGATCACAGACGATACTGATCAAACAAAAGAGATTAGATGTAGAATAGAAATCGCTAGATCAGTCTTTAATAGAATGCGCAAACTCTTCTGCAATCGTGATATCAATATAAAGTTACGAATACGAATGCTGCGGTGTTATGTCTTTTCTACCCTGTTGTATGGAGTAGAGGCTTGGACACTAAAACAGTTGACCACAAAAAATATCGAAGCTTTCGAGATGTGGTGTTATAGGCGCATTCTCAGAATATTATGGATGGACCGCGTCACTAACACGCAAGTACTCCAAACTTTAGACAAAAGATGCGAAATTCTAAATGAGATAAAAACTAGAAAGATGGAACACTTGGGGCACATTGTGAGAGGTGAAAAGTACGAACTTTTAAGAAATATCATGCAGGGCAAAATTAAGGGCAAAAGAAGTGTGGGACGAAGAAAAATATCGTGGCTTCGTAATCTACGTGAATGGTTCGGGTGTAGTTCGATTGAACTTTTTAGGCGCGCTGCTAACAAAGTCGCAGTGGCCATGATGATTTCCAATCTCCGCTAGGAGTGGCACGAGAAGAAGAAGAAGAAGGACTTCTATACAATCAAAGTAAAGAGTTTGTCTTATCAACCCCTCTCATGTGCTTGATATGTTCTGTAATTAGAGAGGGACACGGTACATTTACTTTTCTTTTTTCTCAGTTTTACAGAATCTTTGTACATAAGTTAGGGGTTTAATCCCACAAAAAGTACTTGCTAAAAGTACACATTTATTGTCAATCCATTTAGTAACAATAATTCCCTTTTCGGTATCACACTTATACATATATGATCCTCTGCCACGTTTCGACATTAGGGATCAAAAATGGTCTTGCTAACACTTATAACAACGCTAGCATCTACACCAAAAAAAGTTTGTTCTTCAGTAAGCGCGTTTAGAGAGTATTGTACAACTCAGAAAATGTGAAAGCTCCTTGGTATGCAATAAAATCGGCAATGTAGCCAGACACGCCAGCTCGAACAAACATTTATGAGGCTTATTTTGAATATATTGCCTGAGATTCCCTGAACGAGTACCTTTATATGCAATCATAGTTTCGTCTATGGAATACTGATTTTTAAATTGATGTTTCAGTCAATTAAATGTGACTGCATCGAAAAGTGGTCTGTTTTTAAATACCGATCTTTGGTTTGGTCTGTAACTTGGCTGTTGTCATTGCAGTGTATAAATCTTCTGAGAAGTTGAAATTGTTTTTGTGGCATAATATCCGCAATTTGGGATATTCTAGAGAATGTCGCCCAATAGTCTTCCACTGGTGGTAAATTTATTACTCCCATCAATTATAAAATGGATAAGAAATCTATTATTTCACCGGGCGAAGTGTTGATGGATTTTCCTCTTACCTGTGTACTGTACAAATTAGGTTGGTACACGATATTTTCAATAACGTCAAGTGAAAACAACTTGGTAAAGTACTCCAATCTCTCCACTGAAAAATCGATCTGGATCAGAAATGGAAGTAGTTGTAATATCATCTTCTGTCCAATTAAAATAGGTAGGATCTCTTTTTGCTTTTTTTCTTCGTACAACTTCCTCTTCTTCGTTTGCTCCTTCCTCATCAGCTTCTCTATCTTCATCTATTTCTTGTATAACCATATTGTTTGGACCTGTTTCATCATCAGTTCGAGTTTTCGAAAATATTTTCGTGTTGCAAATGATTTTCTTCAGAATCAGATAAATCAGATATATCTGAAATATTTGAATCTACTGGAGTTATAGCAAGCGTTTTTTTTTTTCATAAAAACATACAGCCCTGATTGGCTTAAAATGCATAATAAAAACAGTTTTCTTTGTAAAATCTGCAACAAAAAACTTGCTATAAACTAACAATGTTGCATCTTACCTACATAGTTTTTTTAATGCAGATTTCACTGTTATATATAATCTTCTTATATTATAAGCTTCCAATAATCAGTTTGTATTTGTTTTCTTTTTCGATTGGGTATTCCAAGATGACTGTCCTGTTTTTAATTCCAATAAACCATTGCAGTCTTTTTTCTTTTGCGAAAAATGTATGTCTCTTACCAATTGAAGACAGAATGGGAAAATATAGGTTCAACGTCGAAATGATAATTACTCAACGCAAAAAATCACTGACTTTAAAATTCCTAATAAGTTGGAGAAAGAGGTAAAAGAAAATGTGGTGGTAAAAGAATTTTTCTATATAATGATTGTTATACCTGCTTGTTGGAATATATTTCATATTATTTATGTTATTTTTTTATTACTTTTGTTCATTTTATTCTGTACTTACTTAATTATTACTATAATATATACTATAATTAATAGTTAATTGTACGCCCCTGCAACGTTACTGTAGTACATACACTACACCCCTGTCTGCGTAGTTTTTGTATTGTGTTTTTGGCTATACACAACATTTGGCGTACACGTGCTATGCAATAATTGTAGGATCTTTCCTATTATACACTTTGTTCTCCACAAGATGTTACGTTGTACTCACCAACGTGTTTTTCTTATTAGTTCAGGTTGTTGCTGATTGTGAGAGAGAAAGAAGCGGGATAGAAGTTTGGACCTTAGGTATACTGATTCTTTTTGCTTCCTATAACAATTTCTTGTTGTTGAAATGTGATTTATAGGATAGTCGAAACGAATTTGAACATCTGTGATTTACCTTTTAACTTTTTATTAAGGAAGTGAATGTCATAAAAGCAACACTTTAGATAAATAAGCATGGTCAGGTTTATCTTTTGTGTAGATTAAGGTAAATTTGAAAATATTTCTAAGACTTCTACATGAACTTGCTGATCCTGAGACAAAGTGTCTACGAGGAGTTGATGATAGCAACTGATTGAAATGACATATTGAAATGTTAATGTTAAGTAACATCTTTTTTATGCAATTTTTTATATGCGCTCTTCTGTGGAACGTATCCACCGCATTACATAAACGAGTTAGTACTGTATATATTTAAGATTTATTTGATAGTTCTGTTCATATAACAGTACTTTATTACCCATCTGCTTTAAAATTTATTTTAGAAAATGAATATTGACATTAAAATTAATGGAATTATTGCTTAGTTCATTATTTATTTCCTCTTACAAATGATTTAACAAAGTCAATAATTAATTTTCAAGATAAATGTTTGCATAACCTTTAGCCACAAAGAAGATTAAAACTGACTACGCTCACAATTTATGTACCTAAAGTATTCAGGTAATAGGTTCTCATTGTAAATTAATCCAACTATTAAATTTATTTATATTCGTCTTTTGTTCCTTGCCGTTTCATTGAATAAATACGTTAAGACTGTATATAAAATAAATTAATTCCATGTAATTATAATGGTGAATGATTAGATTTTAATGTTAATTACATAGCACAATTTTGGGTTTCCGTTAGTAAAGTCCAAAATTATTTGTATTGTTTTTTTCTCTCTGAGATTCATTTCCATTGTTGATTACTCTGATAAAGTGGTTAATTATTAGTACATTTTTTTATGATGGACTTCTCCGTGAATCTCTTTAGCTTATTTATTGTGGTTTCTTCCCAAACAATCGGTACATTGCAAATGCAAAACAGCAGCGAAAAGTATCATATTGAAATCATATTTGATACTGTAAAATGGGGTGAAATTGATCCAAAGGGGCGAAATAATTGATAATTGCGAATGATTATAAATATTTTAATTTTCCTTAAAATCTAAGAAACTTAACAAACGGTTGACAACGTCGCTTTAGTTAGTGAAACACTAGCATGAAACCTGTGATTGTTTAGTTGAAGTAAGTATATTTTTATGGAAAAAAAGCTTGTTTTAATTATAGTTATATTTGGATAAGTTTCTTTAGCTTCCTAACTTTCCGATGCCTTAAAAAAAACTACAAAGGAATGTGCGATTTTAACTAATTATCTTAATAGTTACATGTTTTTCACGGTATCATAATTTACGCGGGAAATTTAAAAATTAACAATGGGGCTAATTTGATTAGGTCTGTGGGGGCGAAATACTTGGGGCACATTGTGAGAGGTGAAAAGTACGAACTTTTAAGAAATATCATGCAGGGCAAAAGAAGTGTGGGAAGAAGAAAAATATCGTGGCTTCGTAATCTACGTGAATGGTTCGGGTGTAGTTCGATTGAACTTTTTAGGCGCGCTGCTAACAAAGTCGCAGTGGCCATGATGATTTCCAATCTCCGCTAGGAGTGGCACGAGAAGAAGAAGAAGGGCGAAATTGATCTTCACCGGGGGCGAATTTGATAACAGTTTTTTCTGAAGCGCTTATTAGTGCTTCCTTTTCAGAAAAAATGGATCGAAATTATATGAGAAAACTTAGTGCTCGTCCGTAAAGGGACTATGACGAAGTAAAGGAAATTCCATCCAGAAAGTTCTTGAGGAAGGATGGTCTTTACGTCACGCTACCGAAGAATATAAAATTTCCTATGGAACCCTTAATAACCGCTATAATGGCCGACATGAAAGAAAAAATGGTGGGCAGACTGTATTTTCCGCGAACGAAGAAGATACCATTATCCAGCTTTCTGCAATATACGGCGAGTGGGGATTTCCCTGTGTTTGTGTAGTGTTTGTTCTTCCAGATGGTGTCATTAAGAGATCTCGCTACTTACTTGCTTTTATGCTTTGTTGTCGTACTTCTTCTTCAACATCTAGTCTATTCTAACTACGCCATCTAGTAAGATGGCGTAGTTACTTCCGTATATAGTTATTTTAATAACTATTGTCTAGGACGGGAGAGATTTTTGTTCTGGTTCAGAGCAGTGACTATACCAATCTGAAGAGACCTAAGAAGGTCGAAATACGTATCAGCGGTTGTTGCTGCACTGTATCAAAACAAAAATCTAATACCGTCATTCTGTTTTATTGATTTTGTTGGTTAGGACTTTTGTGGTAAGCTTAAGTGCGGTGTCTAGTAGATTTATACCTCTATAATTGTTGGGGTCTTCTTTATCTCCTTTCTTGAACATTGGTATCATTATGCTGTTTCTCCATGCGTCTGGTATCTTTCAGTGCAAAATTAGTTTTTGTATAAGTCTTGTCATCTCTGTGGTTATACTTTCTCCTCCGTGTTTTAGAAGCTCGTTGGTTATTCCGTCTGGTCCTGGTGTCTTTCTATTTTTGAGTGAATCCATGGCTATCTCTACTTCCTGAAAACTGATTTCTTTTTCGTGTCTTAATTCAGGTACGTTATTGTGTTGATTATTATTTTCCTTTGCTTTAAACAGTTCCCATTCGTTTGCTGGTATGTTATTGTATTCTTTCAATTTTGCCATTTCTTTCAGTTGGTTTCTTATGAATCTCCATATTTGTTTTTGGATACCGGATTCTGGGATATTTAATGTTTCGTACTTCGTATAGACATCTCGTTTCTCTTTACATTTTTCTTTTATCTCTTTTCTGAACCATGGTGTAGTGTTGTTGTTTCTTTTGTTCAGTATGACTTTGCGTTTTCCTAGAGATTCTGTTGCTGCTTCTTCAATGTTGCTTTTAATTTTCTACCAGCTCCCGTTTATATCTTCGATGTCTATTTGTTTCAACTGTATCTTCTGTGATAGCCTCCTTTGGGTACATTTCTCTTATAGAGTCGTTCCACAGTGATTCTACATTGAATTTTTCCTCGGTGATATCCTGTAGATAATAGTCAAATTGATAAAAGATATGATGCCATAAGAAAGTTATTGCAGATCAAAGTTGTTTAGTCTGCTTTATTGTTTTTTATTTTATAAACTTTTTCTCTCATAAAGTTAAATGAATGGGAAGAATATTATACGAAACTGCTGAAAGAGGATAGAGTAGAGTACAGATGGGAACAGATAAGGGAATTAATAGACAACAGAGACGAAAGACAGGAAATCCCTATAATAACATTATCTGAATTGACGGCAACCTTAAAAGAGGTTAAAAATGGAAAAGCCGCAGGGCCTGGAGACATTCCCATAGAGCTGTTTAAATATGGGCCGACTGCACTTTTAGAATTAATAGTAGACCTTTTCAATAAATGTATGTGTGGAGACCAGGAAATTCCTAAAGATTGGAATAAATCTTATATAAGCTCCATATATAAGAGAGGGAATAAAAGAGACTGTTCCAATTATAGAGGTATTAGTGTGACGAGCTCTGTGGGCCGGTTGTACGGCAGAATGTTAAAGAAGAGGGTTGAAAGACAGATACAAGATATTGAAGAACAAAGCGGCTTTCGTACCGGGAGATCCTGCCTTGATAATATATTTATCCTACGACAAATAATTGAAAAGCGTGTCGAAAGAAGTAGAGAGACCCATTTGGTATTTATAGACCTTGAGAAAGGATATGATAGTGTCCCGTTAAAGAAAATGTTTGAGGTCCTCGAAAGGTCCGGATTGGATTCGACGTATATCCGAGCGATATATAAATTGTACGAAAATGCAGTTAGTTGTGTAAAAATTGGAACCAGAACCTCAAATGAATTTAAAGTCACTAAAGGCCTAAAGCAAGGATGCTGTTTGTCACCGACACTCTTTAAAATATACGTCCAAGAAGCATTGAGGAATTGGAGAAATAAATGTAGATTTATGGGCATCGAAGTGGGACAAGAAACTCTGTATACATTGTTGTTTGCGGATGATCAGGTGGTGGTTGTAACCGATGAGGAAGATATAAATTATATGAATCGAAAATTATTTGAGGAATATGCCAAATGGGGGCTCACTGTAAACATAAGCAAAACAGAATATTTAAAAATTGGAGGAAATACCACAGATCTGAGGCTTGAAAACGCAGTCATAAAAGGCTGCAACCAGTATAAATATCTAGGAAGCATCATATCAGCAGATGGCAGAGTTAAGATAGATGTACAAAACCGAATAACCCAAGGGAAAAAATGCATCCGAATACTAAATTCATTACTGTGGTCTAATAAAATAAAGATGCATACCAAACTTCGCGTATACAGAGCAATTGTAGAACCAATTACCACATAGGGTGCCGAATGTTGGACGATGACAAAGAATGAACGAGATAAAGTAGACGTTGTGGAAATGGATTATCTTAGAAGGTCATGTCGAGTATCGAGAATGGAAAGAATCAGGAATGAGGAAATACGAAACCGTACAGGAATTAGAGATACTCTTTCAGATAGAATACAAGGAAGGCAATTACAATGGTATGGTCACGTGATGAGAATGGAGGAGGAGCGGTAGCCAAAGAAAGCCTTAATGTATGTTCCGCCAGAAAGAAGGAAAAGGGGAAGACCGCCAAATTTCTGGAGAAGAGAAATTACAAAAACAATGCAATCTAGAGGCTTAGAAGAGGGAGATTGGAGAGATAGGAAAAGATGGAGGCTGAAATGCGGGAAGCGGCAATCGCCGTAGGACCCCCGTTATATGATGATGATGATGATAAACTTTTAATTAAAAATTAAAATTTAGTGTTAATTTAATACATATTATTGTTCTGAAGCTATTTTCTTGTGGCATTTTAAAGTAATTACTATTTTAAATGTTTGTATTTTGAGGATTATTTCCGAATTGGAAATTGAAACGTCAAAAAACTTACTTGAACCTTCAATTGTGGCTTATTCCCATTAAAATAGTAATTACTTTAATTTAATATGTTCGATTTATTACTTCTTTATACCTACCTACCTACTCCTAAATAATTCCATTTTTTGTTTTGTTTTTGAAAATTACCTTAAAAATGATGTCGTTACCTATTTTAAGAAAATGTTTGGTATAAAATTATAAAATAGGCGTTAAATTTCCAGGAAGTAAAATTAGAGTTATACCAATAAAATCTTGAAAAGTATTTACGAAAACTACACGTTTTTCAGAGTGATTTGTGCGAACGAAATCCGAAACAACGACGATAATGATCACTTAATTTCCATTTCCAAACACCAAACCATAAATTTTAATTTAACGTAGCCTAAAAAGCAAAGTGTTGTAGGTAGTATTTTAAGAAACAGTAAGTCACATTAAAATTCCGGTATACAAAGTATGTGAAATTGCTAATATGACACAGAAGTAATTAACTTTTTAAAATATATTACATTTGAATATGTATTTTATAACTTTGGCTTAGAAGTCAAGGAAATTTAATTATTGTGATATCAATATACAGAAACGAGAATAAGGGCAAAAAAAACACATTGAAAGCTTTTCTGTTGTAGAAAGTTACTACACTAGAAAATATTCAAAAAGACTTTATTGGGACTGCAATCTCAATATTAAAAAAATGCACGAACTGTTCGTGGAAAAGTGTAAAGAGGACAATTTGTCAAGCTTAAGTCAGATAACTTATAGGCAAATCTTTTGCAAGGAATTTAATATATCATTTTTCAAACCTAAAAAAGACCAATGTTTGACCTATAACGAATACACAAAAGCATCCCAACAAGAAAAAGAAGAGGTGGAGCTTAATTATAAGAGCCATTTAGACAGAAAAGAGGCTGCAATGAAAGACAAAAATTCAGACAAAAAATAGCGAAAAATAATAAAAAAATTAAATTATTTACTTACATGTAATATGCAATGCGTTTTACAAATTTCATCATCGCAAGTAAGTCTCTTGTATTATCTTAAACAGTTGAACCTCTATAATTTTACAATTTATGAATCTGCTCCACCAAATGAGGCATTCTGTTATTTTTGGACCGACGTCAATAGTAAGCGTAGAAGCTGTGAAATTTGTACTTGCCTGGCAATGTACATTAATTCATTAGAACATTTAACGATTTTTCAGATACAAGTGGAAGACAGAACAGAAATATTCAAGTATCTGCTCTGCTTTTACATATTGTTAAAAATCATCCACGTCTTCGGATAATTGAGCATACTCAACTGTTTGCAACTGGCGAATATCGTGATTATCGATATTGGGCACATCCTGAAGGGATTCTAGCAAAAAAATAGCTTCCTATGGAAAATGTCCATTATGGTCTGAATTTCTACAGATCCCGCCTAGTCTATTAGTCCAGTGCCTTATTCCACATATTTGAAACAGCAGTATCAGAATGCTCATGCCCATCTATATCAATATACTTATTGTAATACGACTTACAATTTGCCCAAATTAATTCTATTGCGTTAAATTCACAGTGATAAGGAAGCAGTCTCAACACCTCATGACCATATTCTCGGAGCAACTCGTCAATTACATATTATATTTTCTTTTCTGTTATTTTTGGCTATTTCTAGCAATTTAGCTTTAGAAAAATATGGGTTATATTTAATATTATTTGTTATTAACCAACTAATAATTTCATCTTTCCTTGAAGTAATTGAAGGTTGTTTATTTAAAAGGACACTGTGGTAAGAACCATTACAACCAATGATGGTTTTTCTAAATTAAGTATTAATTGTGTTCTTATCCACTCAGTAAAAAGTTCGTTGTTCATTTCTCCATGATAATCAACTACGTTAGATTTTGAACAAAATAATAAATTTGCTCCCGAAACAAATCCTTTGCGTGAACCAGCGTCAACAATTACAAAACGTTTACCATCATAACCTCCTGGTTTTCGGACACTTTTGGTACTATTGTCTTGCCACTTTTAAGATTTTCCATATATTTACGAAGGAATCTGGCTCTTAGAGCAGTAATACTAGTTTGCTCAATTAATGCTCGTCAATTGTCATCCTTTTTGAATTTAAATTCGATGTCTTTTAACAATGTACTAAGCGATGATTTTCCAATATCCACTACTTCTTTATCCCCTAATTGACAGGTCAAACTCCGCAGAGTAACATGCTTCTCTGAAAAAAAAAAAAAGAATTCATTATCGACTTTTATAGCTAAAAATAAGTAGATAGAAAATTACCTACCCAGGTTCTTGTTTATCATAAAATTCAGGCTGATGAAATCAATACTTACTCTGTTGGTACATATCATACAACGTATTCCGTACTGCCATTTTTGATGCTTCGGGCATATCAGTTGTCTTAGTTCTAAGACGTCGTCTATTTTTGCCTGGTTTTGAAAGTACGGGATTGTTTTCTTTCCTTTTTTATCGAGTATATTGTCCGCCGTGATATTTTTAAAGCAGCGGAGGTAAAACAGTATATTTTACACTCTTGAACAGATGTAAGAGGCTCCAAAGGTCCTCCATTACTTCTTTCTAACTCGATATATTCATATAAATTCAACACAAGTTGCTGCGCTTGGAAATTTAGCGTTTTCCCAGGCATATCTTAAAAATAATAGTAATAAGTAATCTCGAAATATACAAATAAGTTTCCGTTCGACGGAACTATAGCCAGACTCATGTATAATGACAATTTATAGATTAGAAAATATTACTTTTCTCATTAGCTTAAAAATAAATACTTACCGGAAGTAATCAAATTAAGAGAGCAACAGTTAGTCGTTCTAACAATAAATATGCTTGAACATATATAATTCAAATGACATAACCAAAGACTATAAGTTAAATAATTTGAAAAACCAAAAAAAAATAAATTCAAATAAATCAATAAACACGATAAATGAGCTAATGTCGCTGTCAATGAAAATTATAAATGTCAAAATTTACAGTAAACAAGGTATCAGACATGCCATATTGTTGATCCTTGTTTAACTTATTGTGATTTCTATGGACAAACGGCTTACTTTTGCAATACTAGTTTCTGTGATTAAAAAAGAGACCTAGTATAAAAAGTAATTCGTGAATAACTTCATCCATGGGTAAAGATAGAGTGGTATTATATATACCGTACTATAGTACTACAGTACCGGTGGCGTACTATATAAACGTATATGTGCCGAAAAAGTAAATAATTTCAGTGACTGCTGTGAAGAGGAGAGGCTTGTATCTCTTCCAGAATTCCGTGAATCTGGCCTTGTTTCTTTCAAGGAAAAACGAAATGTAGGTCTACCATCATCAGCTCGAAATGGTGACCTTGGTTCTTCTAGTAAAACTACTTTATCTGATGTTGGAAAAAGAGCGGTTCATCAAGTTGCTGATGTACGTTTTGATGGTGAAAACCATTTTCCAGTTTGGGTAAATAGAAAAGACAAGAAAAGGTGTACGCTGTATAAAAAATCTGATACGCAGCTTATCTGGTTCAAATGTGACCTCCACTTATAGGGTACAGTTAATAAAAATTGTTTTTGGGATTACCATCATTAAAAATAACATGTTCTATACTCATTTCTCTCAATAAAACTTGTTTTATAATAAAAATCTACCAAAGTTATTTTTTTCTCATAACCCGATAAGACCGTCTGTACTATTTCTCACCTAGCTCTCATTCTAGACAAGATTTTTAGCAGAGAATTTAAAAAAAAGTTACTTTTGCCTATATGTATATACTTAAAAATATATATATATCAACTTCAACAGACAATTTTTACGATCTTGCCTGGTAAAGGGTTAAATTGAATTTACATAATTATGTATCATTTTATTATTGTTACTTCTATTGTTACTATAGAAGGTAAGAATGGTCTAATAGTGGTAGTGCCAGATCACTTACTTTTAGCTGTAAAGTACTTTATGTTCTAATATAAAATTATTAAGTTAATAGTAATATATTTTGTAATAGCAACATTTAATTAATTTATTTTTTTTTTTGTTTTCAGGTAAGAATCCGTAATAAGCAGATTGCTAGAATCAGTAAGTATAATATATGTATGTTCCTTAAAAATTATACTTGAAAATTTTCCTGTCTGTTCTATGGAGGTTAATGTAAACGAGCAAATGTTTAGTTTACAAGTATACTCATCAGTAGGTTTATAATACTATGTTTTAATATAATATTATGTTTAATTAGATACTATTTTAACGGGAATAAGCCAGAATTGAAGGTTACAATAAGTTTAGTGAGGTTTCTTTAAGTTCCGCTCCTATCGGAGATTGTAAATCATTCTGGCAATTTTAATTTTGGTCAAGCGCCTTAAGGCGCTTGTTCATCAATTGAATCTAAAATTAAACTGCATCCAAACCTTCCACGGAGGCTGCATAGCCACGAGATTTTACGTCTTCCTGCGCTTCTTCTGCCTTTGATATTGCCCTGCAGTATATTCCTTAATAGTTCGTATTTTTCACCTCTCATGATGTGCTCCAAATATTACAATTTGCTAATTTTTAAGAATTTAAATCTTCACATTATTTTCCTAGTTGTTCGAGAACTTGTGCTCAACCCCATACAAAAGGGTGGAGAAAATAAAACATCGAAGCATTCTTATCCGGAGCGATTACAGAAAAGTTTTCTCTTTCTGTTAAAGGTTGACCGTGCAAAATAGTACTGAGAACGTATTAAAAAAGAGTCAAAATTACCAAAGGTTTGCTCTGCTTTCTACGTCAAAACTGTTGCCATTTATTCTTCTAAAACTATTTTCCCTTCTTTTCATTTAGACATGCGCTTCCAGTAGGTTGACGTTCTCATTGGATGTGGTCTTCAAATTGATCGATTTCCTATTGAGGAATCGTCTCTCGCCTTCTTTACTACTCTATTTGTTGTCATGCTACTTATATAATAATTCTATTCTATGTCGGAGTAAATGTTGTCAGAGGAAGAGATAGTTGACATGGAGTTTCGAGGTACATTCTTATATCATCATCTTCATCGGTATTAGTTTCTGGTGCTGAGAATACAGTTGCAAGATGCTCTGCGAATACTGTTGTTTTTTCTGCGTTTGTGCGGGCCAGGTCATATATATTTTTTTAAAGGTGAATTTGTTATTGTCGATTATTTAAATTTTTTGTAGCTTTCCATATAGAGAGGTCTTCATTTGAGAGGTTCGAAACATAAAACTGAAAAGAGTAATTTTTTTCTTCATGTAATCTTCTATTTAGTCTATGACTATTAAGGTACATTTTATTTAGTGGATTTCTCGTTTATTGTCATATGCGTCAAACTCTTCTTTTTTCTGCTACAAGTTTTCTTATATGGAGGGGAATATTATGGTTTTCTTGCACACTTCTTTGGCGCTGTGGTGTTGCTTCCCATCGTGTTATTTGTAAAACTGTAAAAATGACGACTTTTACGAAATACAAAGAGAAATATAGAGAATGATTAGAGAACAAAGAAAAGAGATA
This sequence comes from Diabrotica undecimpunctata, assembly GCF_040954645.1. NCBI lineage: Eukaryota > Metazoa > Arthropoda > Insecta > Coleoptera > Chrysomelidae > Diabrotica > Diabrotica undecimpunctata. The sequence goes on along the minus strand of NC_092807.1, from coordinate 158,037,734 downwards.
AGCGAACGAATAAAGACGAGACACATTCAAACATAGATCGAAAGATAGTCGAACTTGGTATTACGGTTTTTAGGCCAAGGTGGACATAATGGTTCACTAAGCGTTCACTAAGATCATTCATAGAAGAATATATGATAAGTGTGAGTCGGGTATTGATAGATCGTAGTTTGGCTTTCGGAAAGCACTTGGAACTAGAGAAGCAATTTTCGCTCTCCAGGTGCTTATACAGCGGTGTAGAGACGTTGATAAGGACGTGTATTTGTGCTTTGTGGATTTTAGAAAAGCATTTGACAATGTCAATCATGAACAATTGATAGATATTCTGCGAAAGATAGGTATTGACGACAAGGACATTCGAATTGTGGCAAACCTATACTGGGGTCAAACAGCAAGAGCAAAAATTGGCAACGAACTCACTAAAAGTGTGCAGATCAAAAGAGGTGTCCGTCAGGGCTGTATATTATCCCCACTCCTATTCAATATTTATTCCGAAGAAATATTTAATAAATGTATGGAAAATGCAAATGAGGGCATAAAAATAACCGGCGAGTTAACGAACAGTATAAGATATGCCGACACGGTGATCCTTGCCAGTACCATATACGAATTACAGCAGGTAATGGAAAGAGTTTATTCAGTTAGTGAGGAATACGGCCTGAGCCTCAACTTCAAGAAGACAAAGTGGATGCTGATAAGCAGGAAGCAACAGCCTGCTCGACAGTTACTAATAAGTAACATACTAATTGACCATGTAGAATCTTATGTGTACCTTGGCACCAACGTAAATGCAAAATGGGAACAGGCCACAGAAATTAAGGCGAGAATAGAACGAGCTAGAGCAGCATTTAGCAATATGAAAAAGCTCCTCATAAGCAGGGATTTGTCTCTTCCCCTAAAACTACGTCTAGTTAAATGCTACATTTTTCCGATCTTACTGTATGGTGTGGAGGCCTGGACGCTGACGGAGACGCTCACGAGAAAACTAGAAGCATTCGAAATGTGGGTGTACCGACGCATTCTTCGTATATCCTGGACCGAACATGTCACCAACACAGAGGTAATCCAAAGAATCGGAAAGGAGAAAGAAATCGTGAATACAATTAAACAAAGAAAGCTTGAATATCCAGGCCACATATTGAGACACGATAAGTACCGTCTACTGCAATTGATTGTCCAGGGAAAAATAGACAGTAAGCGAGGGCCAGGCAGGAGAAGACACTCGTGGCTCCAAAATCTGAGGAAGTGGTTCGGGCTCACATCGGTCGAACTATTCAGAAGCGCCGCAAATAAGATCAGAATTGCCATGTTAATAGCCAACGTTCGCAACGGACAGGGCACTTGAAGAAGAAGAAGAAGGACATAATGGTAATGGTTTAGTGGACCGTTCGCAAAGATTAATTTTTCGATGATACTGAGAATAGCTACAATGTAAATACGCTCTTATGACACAAAAAGATAAACATAAGACAGAAATTTGTTTTGCAATTTGTTACAAGAATTCAACCTTGGATTTTTTTTAATTCTAAATGCATTAATTAATAAGAATGTATCAATTTTTTTGTAAGGATTGATTTATATATACATATAATTAATTTCTCAATAGTTAACAAGTCTTCTTTCTTGTTTGTTGATCTGTCTTTTTATTAAAATATGTTAATGAAAAAAATAACTATTATCTGCAATTAGAAATTAGTTTTCTAGGCATACGAAAGCTTTTACACTTTAAATATAATTATATTCTATATATTTCGCATTTAAATAATAGGGAAGTTACACCCTTCGATTTGATAGTAAACCTATTTAAATTTCCCACCGAGTCGAAGAGGGAACGCCAAATGGTCCTTGGATCGGTTTGTTGGCGACGTTCAAAACAATAATAAAAAAAATCAGGTACAAGGCCGAATTGTGTGTGTCCCCCTTGGCTTATGGTTCGTTTTCTGAATAGAAGGAACAACGGTGTGGGCGACAGATGGTGCGAATAGTGACTGCAATAATAATCGAAACACCTCCGGGACGTGTTAGAAAATGGGGCTGAAATTCGTTCTCTCTCACTTCTGGTGAACAGGTCTCCGTAACGACCTGCGAGGGGCCAAAAGCCTATTATAGAATTCGAAGGTATGATCGTGTGTCGTGCGGAAGGGATTTTTGTTAAAGGGTGCCTATAATTTAAAAACAATAAAACAAGGTAATTTTTTATTTAAACACTGTTGAAATATATATAAAGACACTAGGTTTTAGTGGTTTAGTAAGAGGTTTTCAGTTTAAGAGTTTTGGTAACTTTGGACCATTCATAAACAATTTATTTACAAATGAAGGGTGTATTTCAAAAACAACCAAAAAAAAGTACCTATCAAAAGTGTCAAAAAAAGTAAATTGTCAGAAATTAATAAAAACTTAATAAACTGGTAATATTCAAGCCAATGTTTTTTTTTTATTTTTATGAATTAGGATATATACAAAGAAATATTATTTAATATACTAGGTGCCAAATACACTTCTCAACAATTGAAGTGGATATTATGAAAATGTGCATTTTATTTTCTTTTTATAAGGTCTAATAGAAAAATGGAATGATATAAATAAAGATTTATTTTTACTTCGTATTTTCATACAGATGAACCGAAAGAAAGAAATTCTTTAAGAAGAAAAAATAGAAAATAAACAAAAATTGTAAAATTAACAACCTAAAATTTCTATTCCTGCTCAATGTCTAATATCCCGAAAAAAAATTAATAGTGTGTGGATCCACCTCTGTGTCGCCTTAGTGCTCTAACTCTATTTGGAAGACCTCTTATTAAATTATTGATGAACTGCTGCGGTATACGTTCCCAAATCGCGCGTAATGTATTGGTCAACTGATCTAAGGTTTGGGGCGGTTAAAGGAGCATGTTTTGTTTCCTAGACATTTCGGCACAAACATGTTCAATGCAATTCATATCAGGTGAACACGGTGGCCACTTCATTCTTGTAAAGCCATGAGCTTCTATACACTCGTTGACAATTCTCGCACGGTGAGGGCGAGCATTATCATCAATCAGACCAAATTGTTCGCCTATTGCACCAAAAAATGGAACAACTATTGGTACTATGACTCTGTCTCGATATCGTGTAGTAGTCATTGTCTCATTAATTAAGACGACTAAGTTCGTGCGACCGTCAAAACATATGCCTCCCCACACGCAAACGGATCCAACTCCAAAAAGAGTGGTTGGGACTCTCAGATTTTCATTGTAACGCTGTCCTTTTTCCCTCCACACCAATGTTTGGCCATCATTCGTATACAAACAAAATCTGGACTCGTCAGTAAAGAGACAATTCCTCCAATTTTCGAAATTCCACTGATAGCGTTCCATCGCCCAGCGATATCTGCATGCACGCTGCTCCCTAGTTAGTCGTGGATGGGTAGCGCGCCGTCTAGCCCTTAAATTGGATGCATGTAACCGTCTTCTGACAGTTTGACTGGAAATCGCTAGTCCAGTAGCATGCCTGAAGATACTGTTAATTCTGGAAGCCGTGAATGTTGGGTTTCTTCTTGCCGTCAGAACTACAAAACGGTCTTGCCGACGAGTTGTAGATTGTTCTCTTCCTCCTCCATGCCTGTATGTTGCAGATACAGTTGCTACATACCGATTCCATGCACGACTTATCACACTTTGCGACACATTTAGCCTCATAGCAACCTCTTGTCGAGTTATGCCTTGTTGGATCCAACGAACTAATTGCTCGAGCTGTACTAGTTCTAAACGTCTTTGCGGCATAATGTTTTTGTGATAAATAGATTTCTTGACTTATTGACAACTGGTAAAGCCAATACAAGCACTTTTTTACGAATGATATATTCATGTTTGGAACAACATGTCTCTCTTTCTACGAGATGAGAGCCGATAAGAATAGGGAGAAAAAAACCACATGCAAAAAATGTTGGCAATAAAGATAGCATATAGAGTATAGTACAGGCAATTATTTTAAAAATAGTTTTGTTGTTATGTTAATTTTAGGAATTTTAAAATTATCCACTTCAATTGTTGAGTAGTGTATTTACTTTTTGAAAAAATAATGAAAAACATTTTGACTTTGACATAGTATGTTTTTTTTGTAATTTGAGTTACTCGCATCCACTGCTAGCGTCATCTTCGTCAACGTCAACAGTTAGTGCTGTTTCAGTGACTCGAAATGTTTGATAAAAGGAAACGCTTTTAGGCTTTTTAAAAATGCAGACAGTGATACAATATTTTAAATTTTCACAGAACTAATAGCAATCGGACACTCGTATAACTTATCTAAGTCTATAGCATTGGCCAATGCTCTCTTATTCCGAACAGCACAGTGAGTCTACGGACCAGAATATGTACTACGCGTTTTAACGTATGGAGAATCTATAGATATCTTGATATTACGTGCTTCTTTAAGACCCAAATTTGGTCTTAAGCCCTTTCTTCTTCAAGTGCCATCTTCGTTCCGAAGGTTGGCGATCATCAGGGCTATACGTATTTTCGAAACTGCTGACCGAAACAATTCGTTGTTGCTACAGCTATACCATTCCCGTAGATTCTTTAGCCAGGAGTTTTGTCTTTTTCCTTTTACCTTTTTCCTGCTCTTTTTCCTTGCATAATTATTCGAAGCAGTTCATATCTTTCGCCTCTTGTAATGTGTCCCAAGTATTGCAGTTTTCGTTTTTTGATCGTAAATATGACTTCCTTTTCTTTATTCATTCTTCTTAAGACCTCAACATTTGTGACTCTCTCGGTCCATGATATTCAGTTCATCCACAGTTCAAATGCCTCTAATTTTTTCTCATTAATCTTTTTTAACGTCCATGACTCCATTCCGTAGAACAGCACAGAAAGTACGTAACATCTCATCAGGCGAAGTTTCATTTCAAGGCTCAAATCTCTTCCGCAGAACACTCTCTTCATTTTGGTGAATATGGATCTGACTTTTTCTATTCTTATTTTGATTTCTGCTGAGCTATCGTTGTCTTCATTTATGTGCCTAAATATTTGTATTTGCTAACTCGATCGATAATTTCATTGTGTAAATATAAATTTTGGACATTTTGTGTTGATTTCGATATTACCATAAATTTAGTTTTCTTTATTTCAAAGATAGTCCATATTCTTCGCTGCAGTCTGCTATATTATTCACCAATGTCTGTAGCTCTTTAAGTGTTTCTGCGATCAGAACGGTGTCATAGGCAAATCTCAGATTGTTTAATCTAACACCATGTATTTTAATACCTACGGATTGCTCAGAGAGTGTTCTATTCATTACGTCTTCGGAATAGAGATTAAACAGGGTTGGTGACAGTATATACCCTTGTCGCACACCTCGCTTTATTTCAATTTCTTCAGTGGTATTATTCTCTACTCTCACTACTGCTTTCTGATTGTAGTACATATTTGCTATTAGTCGGAGGTCTCGTTTATCTAAATTCTTTTCTGTCAGGAGTCTGATTAGGTGATCAAGCGCACTTTATCAAAGGCCTTGTTGTAATCTATGAAACATATGAATACATCTTGATTTATGTCAAGACATTGAGACATAACGTTCGGTGCAAACAACGCCTCTCTTGCTCCAAGTCTATTTCGGAATCCAAACTGTGTATTATTGATGTCCATTTCCAGTTTTCTGTGTACTCTAGAGTGTATAATTTTCAGGAATATTTTCAGTACATGGCTCATCAGACTGATTGTACGGTAATCACTACTTAAGCCCTTTAGAAAGTATTAAAAACATTATTTCGAAAAAAATTTCCTGAAGTGAAATTTCCTGAACCATATGAACCACCTTAAATGGAGATGGCTTTTCTCTTGATTGACGTATGAGTTCATCCCAATCTTCTGGAACTTCTGGACTACATATTCTCTTTTTTTTTCTCAATCAGGGCAAAGTCCTGGTCATTCGGAAGGAAGGAATGGCCCCTGATGAGGAATATGTGGGTTATTTTATTTTAAAATTTTTAAAGAATGCACCAGCATATATTGTAAATTAACCATAACATGGTTTTTGTTCTGGCTAGAACATCCATCACTAAAGATAACTAAATGATTATTAGATAGATCTTTATGATTAAAATAATGCAAAAGCATAAAAGTTACATCGTTCGACCCTTTCTTTGCAATATCTTCAGTATAAACGTACATTGATGCTAAATCATCCACCATCCATCCATCCAATGGCACTACAGCTCAAATCGGGCCTTAGCCTCCTTCAACAGGCTTCTCAAATCATCTTGATTTACCGCTGTTCTTTTCCATGAACGCGTTCCCAGGCAGTTCCTGGCATTCTCATCGACTTCGTCTTTCCATCTCTTTTTAGGTCTTCCATCCTGAATCATCCACCATGAATGCCAAATACATAATATTGCAGTTGGCTAGTCGTTATATGCGGTAATGGTAGGTTTTTTGTTCAAAGTCAAAAGATATAGCCATACCTGCTCTTGCTTTCAATTTATAATGTGTTTTTAATTCCGTAAATTTATTGGCTCTTCTTTAATGCAACTATTTTTCCAACAGCCAACTGATTTTTAATAATCTCATCACTACTGGTTTTTATTTTTAAAATCAGTTCATCACAACTTGAACAAGTGTCTGTTCTTGGCACACCAAAGGAAATATTAAAGTCATTCGTAAAAAATTATAATAAACATAATATGACACGATAATTTAGATTTCCTGCAAAACCATTTTGTGCATTTTTTTACCCTTAGCTCCTCAGGTAAAAACACTTTGTCAGGATTATCTCGCCTTGAGCAATGAGACTGCCTGACCCTGAAAGATTTAATGTGTTGTCGTATAAGGCATAGAACTTCAACTGGGGTTTTAGAGGGCCTATTGTCATGCTTTCCACGTCCGTCGGAAAGTGGTATTCCAGAAGTTTTAATAGAATCCTGTATTCTCCTGAGTTGACCTAGGACAATACCATGGAAACTCAAAAAAACAGTGTTCTTCCTTATCTTTCCGAACTTTATAATAAAAGGCTACAGAATGATCAAAAGAAGGACCGTCGTCTTCATCTGCATTATGGTCAGGTCGCGGTCTTCTTTAATTTACGTTATGAAATGAAATAAGACCAAAAGGGTAGCAATCTTGCTCATTCTTTGAAGATAGGGAATTGAATTTTTCCATTATCAGTGTCCGTTGTTCAGGCCCAATTTTTTTGAAGCACTGATAACGTTTACATATCTGAAACAAAGAAAGTATTCTTTAACTAAGTACGCAGTAAATAAGCTATTATCAAACGTCTGTATGTGAGTAAATATATTATTAGACCGATAAAGTTCTTACCTGCAGTATATTTCTGTAAATTTGCCTGACAGGCATTTCAACGCCCTTATGGTTAACATAAGCTTCTACCGATACCTTTTGTCGGCTTTTTTTTACATTTAACCGGCCACTTAACATTCGATTCGGGGTCTCTTAACTCTTGATAAGATAGCGATAATAATTTTTTCTTGTACACTGAACAATAATATAATATGATAAACAAAACTATAAATATGCACGTTATTACCTTCGTAACTTTTAAGCTACCCTAAAACAAACATAAACATTGTGCATTAATAGCAAAAACTGCCGATGTCAACATTGGTTGTTTATGCAAAAACAGCGTTTTTAGAACTCTATAATGTTAATACCATAGAATAACCGAACACACAGTTCGGTTGTTCTCTGTTAATACTAAGGCGGTTTTTGTCACGATACGTTTCTGACCAGTGTAAATGATAATTTGCTATCAGATATCAGTTAAAAATTCAATAAAATTGAGATTGGTTGTTTTTGAAATAAACTCTTCCAATTATTTCACTATTATTAATTGGCTTAAGGAAAAATTAGTAATGTACAGGTTAACTGAAGATGTGCACAAGGTGATACGTTCTCTTGCGATTGAGTAATTAAAAATTTGCTGCAGATATCGTTCTTATACGCAACTGGAGTCTTTTTTTTTAAGTGAGGTCTCCTTACGGAGTTTGGCAATCATAATCGCTATTTTCGTTTTTGAACTTGCTGCTCTAAATAAATTAATCGATCTGCATTGATATTAATCACGTAGATTCTTTAAACAAGAATTCTGCCTTCGTCCGACTGATCTTCTTTGAAACTTTCCCGGTATTATGAGTCCCAAAATTTCATATTTTAATAGAACAGAAATTAAGATTTCTGCACGTTAGAAGTTGCTTTCATTCGTATAAATGTTGTTCTGCCAATCTCTATTCGCCTGTTTATTTCTGCAGTATGATCATTAGTTTCATTGATCAGAGTTCCCAAATTTTTCTACTTGTTCTATGCATATATCTAATTTTTTTGCTTTTATACTAATTCCCATCTCAGCACTATTTATATTTAAGCATATATAGAGGTACTACTTTTCTAAAATAACTAGGAATTTGCTTAGAAGATTAACCTAAACAAACAAATTACCTAACTCGAAAATACAGTTCTCCAATAGGAAAGCGATCAATAGGAAGACCACGTCAACGATGTAACGACAACTTACTGGAGGCACATTTAAAAACAGAGTTATGTCTACATTAAAAGAAGAAGAAGAAGGAAGCACGGTGATGGTTCAGTTAAATTAGAAATTAAACAAATTTGCCGTGATTGAATATGAAGTGTTGAAATATCTGGATATCACTCTATTAAGCCACATAAAGCTGGAAAGCTTGGATCGGAAGTCGAAAACAAGTGAATAGAGTACGGTAAATAAAGGTGTTTTTTCTTCTTAACTGGCTTTACAACTCGAAGCAAGTCTTCACTGCATCCACTATAGCCTTTCATCTTCTATGATGAAATTTTTACAAGTCACCCATAGCACAACGCCCATTTCGGAAGACCATTTCACCCGCTCTCGTCAGTTCCCGACCCAAGTTTTCACCTAGATTAGATACCAAATCTCTAGTTGGGTTGCTCGATTTAACAGAAGACACTAGCGTGAAGATGAAAGTCGGATTTGAGTAGAAGGAGCTTAGTGGAGTAAACTGGAATCAATTCCATGTTTTTGCATTAACTCCCTTTACCTCCCTTAAACAAAGGTGCGATATGTCGCAATGATACAATATAGAAAAATATAAATATAAGGAAAAAGCTAAAAATAGAATTTACAAAATAATTGTACAATAATGACTTATCCTGCAAAGTCCCTACCCAACACAGTAAGAGCAGCTATATCGCTAGAAATCACGTTAAACACAATAAAAATCCTCAGAAGTATTATTAAAAAACCACTTAGAACTAGCGCTAGGAGGAGAGACATAAGATGTAGATGTGACATGGGAAATAACATTCTTGTTTAACGAGATTTTTCATATGTTTAGGAAAAAATATTTAACGTTTTATTGCAAATATTTTCCACTTTTACAGTTTTATATATGTTGTTATTAAAAAAATTTTCGGTTTCTTACCGGTAACTTTATTATAAGCCGAAACATATTATTTTTTCCTATTGGAACAAAACTGTAAATTCAAAAATTTTCAAAAAATTCATAAGTATTTCTTATAATTATATCTTGATGCTGTAAAAAAATTACCAAAATCCTATGTTTGGTTTTCCCGCTTTATACTTGGAAAAAAGTAGTTTTTTTGAGTTTTTTCAAAAACGAAAACATGAAGTTTGCTTAAAAGTCGTCAAAATACTTCTAGTCATCACATATACCTTCTCAAATTTTTTCAAATTTTTTGAATTTGGAGTTTGTCTTTTGGGGGGTGCAGATCAACCTTAAGTTAAAAGAAGGGTAGAGTGAGACGAACTTACTATACACACAGAACAACCGAGGACAGAGTAGTAAAAATGCGTCAGTACGAAGGAGTGAGAAAACGAATTCTCATAGTTCTTATTTCGCAGTGAGAAGACGATCAGTAGGATAACCAGGAAAACACTGGAATGATAATATACTGGAGGCACATTTAAAAACAAGCAGATTATATGCCTATATAAAAGAAGAAGATGACTCTCTCAAAATTTAGCCAATTTTTCTGTTTATTTTGATACATTCTAGATAGTGCAATTTACTATTTTTATTGCGAATAAGCCACAATTTCACTTTAAAATTAAGTTTATTTGATATTTCGACTTTACTTCGGAAATCGTACTCAAAATAATTTTGAGCACGATTTCCGAAAGTAAATTGCACAAGAAAGAGCCAGAAAAGTAAAATTTAACTGATATCTTATAGTTGTCTGTATATGACATGTATCATACATTCATTCATTCATTTTGGCTTTACAACCCTGTGTGGGTTCCCACCTGGCTACAACCCCTAGCCTCCCCAAGAATTTTTCTCCAGTCGTCCCTATCCATCGCCTTCCTCCGCCAAGCACGTATTTCGATATTTCTCATGTGTTCATCGATGTTATCTAGGAATCTTGTTCTGGGTCTTCCTCTTCTTCTTTGACCAATAGGTCTATCAAGGAGCGTTTTTCTAGCTGGGTCGGTTTGCTCCATCCGCATTACATGGCCTACCCACCTCAGACGTCCTATCTTTATGTGTTTTACGATATCTGGTTCCTGGTATATCCTATAGTTCGAAGTTGTATCGTCTTCTCCAGACACCATTTTCATTTACCGCTCCATAGATGCGCCTTAGTATTTTTCTTTCGAAACATCCTAACATGTTTTCATTGCTTTTTGTTAAAGTCCAGGTTTCTGAACCATATGTTAGGACTGGGCGTATTCTTGTTTTGTAGAGTTTTACTTTTGTATTTCTTGATATAACTGTAGATTTAAAAAGGGGATTAAGCCCAAAATGGCATCTATTAGCCGTGCAAATTCTGCGGTTTATCTCTGCGGTAGTGTCATTTTCAGTATTGACGAGCGTTCCCAGGTATACAAATTCGTTAACTGCTTCGATGACGTCATTTTCTATAACAATTGGCCGTAGTGTTTGTGGTTGCGTACCTATTTTCATGTATTTTGTTTTGTTGGTGTTTATTATTAAACCCATTTTTGTAGCCGCTTCCTTTAATGCTACGCACGCCTCTCGTGCTGCGTTTTCCGTTCTCCCAACAATATTGATATCATCAGCATATGCTAAGATTTGCACAGATTTGTTATATATTGAACCGGTAGTTGTGATTTGTGACGTACGTATTACTTTTTCCAGAGCTAGATTGAATAGTATACAGGAGAGTGGGTCTCCCTGACGTAGCCCGTTATTTGTTTTAAAAGGTTCAGAGAGTTCCCCCTGGATTCGTACTTTGCATTCAACTTTTTCAAGGGTTAGTTTGGTTAAACTTACCAACCGATTTGGTACTCCTAGGTCTATCATTGCTCTAAACAATTCTCTTCTATTTACAGAGTCGTAGGCTGCCTTGTAGTCTATAAATATGTGGTGCGTGTCTACACCGTATTCCAGTGTTTTCTCTAGAATTTGTCTTAGGGTTGAAATCTGATGAATTGTTGATTTACCACCTCTGAAACCAGCCTGGTATTGTCCTATTATTCGCTCTGCATATGGTGCCATACGATGGCATAGTATATTGGAGAATATTTTATACGCCGCATTTAGGAGCGTAATTCCTCGATAGTTAGAGCATTCAAAGATATCACCCTTTTTGTGTATGGTGCAAAGTATTCCAATATTCCAATCATTGGGAAGGGACTTCTGTATCCATATTTCTTTTATAAGCTGCTGTAGGGCTATTATGATATCGTGGCCACCTTCTTTATATAATTCCGCTGGGAGATTATCTATTCCGGGTGATTTGTTTCTGGCTAGTTTGTTTACAGCGTCTTTAACTTCCAGGATCGTTGGTGGATCCTCCTCCCTCTCGTCTGCTCCGCTTACCTCGCAGCTTTCGTCTTCCGGGTTTTCTTCTTCCTCTATATTAAGTATCTGGTTAAAATATTCCGTCCATCGGTTTAGTACGTCTGTTCTTGTTGTTAAGAGATCGCCATTTAAACTTCTACATTGATTTGTGTTTGCCTTAAATTCTTTTCTGTTGATGTTAACTCTCTTATAGAATGTTCTGAATTCTTTCTCTCTGTTGAGGTTTTCTATATATTGAAGTTCCTTTTTTAAGTGGTTTCGTTTCTTCATTCTGTGTATTTTCTTTTCTTCTCTTCTCTTTGTCTGGTAATTCTCTATACTTGTTCTAGTTCGGCGGGTAAGCATTTTTGCATAGGCTTCATTTTTTTTCTGTGTTGCGTCTTTGCATTCATCGTCAAACCAGTGATTTTTTCGGGTACAAGTTTCTGTTCCTACATGTATCATACATATATCGTAAAAACTGCCGAAGGTTTCCAAAATTATTATTTATTACTCGTACGTCTTTGATTTCAATTTATCATCATCAAAAAAGATCGTTGTGTTTTTCACAATCTAAACTAATTGATAATACATACTTATATAAATAAACTTAAAGTAATTTTCAGACAGATACAATCAAAATTTGTTCCAGAACTACAGATACCTACTTTGACCTGATAACGTTAATTGAATAATTGATTTTCCCCTCTTAATCTACATTAACCAAATATTTTTCGAAAGTCTTCTTTGCTTTTGTTATCTAGGTGTTTGTTTATTTGAAAAATATATTTACCTTTTGTCAAGTCACGTTGATATGAACAATTGTCCATATTACTGAGGTAATTAGAATTTTTTACTTTTCTAATACTGATCCAAAGAAAATAGGACTTCACAGAGGAAATAATAGACGCGGCACAAGTTAAAGAGTAATTTGCAGGTCATATCTGCCCATTTGAAAAAAGACCAGATATTATGTTAGAAGAAATTAAAGCTGCAATAAAGAAAAAAACACAATTTATATTACTTTGTATGATTTGCAGAAGATATGAGGAAGAGTTCAAGCTGGTCAAGGATTTTCGTGATATGGACTATAATAGACAGACATCGTTTCTTGCTTCTTGCATCAAGATTGGAGATATAAATTGCCGTCGAATGAAGATTTGTCTGCTAGACAGTAAGAGCCTGCATGGCAATCAATTTAAGCTTCCTGGTGAAAAAAAGAATAGATTAAGGCTCAGAATTACTTTTTTCCTCGTCAAGAAAACCAGTATTCAAGATCCCGATCTGAATATTAGAAAAATATGAGAATTATTTTGCATTAAGTACTCTGGGAATTCTGCAAAGCTTCACGTTTACCGTGTAATTTTTACTAGTGAATTTGAGCTCAGGTTTGGTCTACTAGATCTGACACATGTAGTTATTGTGACAAATTATATGTTCAGCTCATTGGAGCTATCGATGAAAAACTGAGAGTAAATTACACAAATGACAATTATTATTATAAGGCTGTAAGAAATGATAAGGAGGAGACCAAGCTTAGAGAACATATAGTTTTCTACATAGACCTTCAGCAGGTTTTACTTTGCCAAATCTCATGCACACTAATGTCTTTTATCAGAGGCAACTCTCATGTTATGACTCAGGGGAGCATGACCAGGGGAAAAACGTAGTTTATATGATGTTTTGCATCATGTGGTGTCAAAGAGTGGTTCGGCAGAAATAAAATCTTTCATCCTTAAATATGTTGAGCTTACGTTTGAACAATTAAGACCAAATCAAGAAAGAACTCTGGAGCTGAGGTCTAACAGGTAAAATAACAACTAGCGTATGATTCCTGTCATGCAACACTTATTACTAAATGAGTTCTTTACTTCTGGGGATCAGGAGTTCATGACAACAGATCATAGTTTCTGTTCAATTTTTATATGCGAAAAATTATGTTATATTTTTCGCTCTAATAAATCCTAGAGAGAAAGAAACTTGATGTTGTGAAGTACAACAGAATGTTAGAAAGAAGAAAGAGACTAGAAAAAGGTATGACAGGTCTAAAAGAAAGGCAGATAAGAGTTTATACAAGGTGACAAAGAGCGAAACAAAGCGAGCTGTAGTTACTACTAATTAAATATCGTCTGCACAGCTGTATAAAGAGTTGGAAACACCTGAGGGGATAAAAAGGTTATATAGCATTGCTAAAGCAAGGGACAAGTCACCAAAGGACTTAAACCACGTGCGACAGATTAAGAGTGTGGATAGAAGAGTGCTAAGGACCGGTGTTGAAATAAAGCAAAGATGGTATGAGTACTTTAGAAAGTTGGTAAATGAAAAACACCGGATAAGAGACAGAGGATGTGGGATCCCAAATGAGAATGTAATACTAGGGATAACCAGAAATGAAGTTGTCTAGGCGTTAAATAGGATGAAGAATAGTAAGATATTCGGAATATCTGTGAAAGTTTGGAAGGCTCTAGGAGAGAAAGGTTGATATTTTGTGGCAAATGATGAGTGGGATATATCAGGAAGAATGGATGCCCAATGCATGAAGAGAAGGTGTGATACTATCATTGTATAAAGATAAAGGGGTCATTCAGAACTGTAAGACCTATAGAGGAATAAAGTTAATGTCACACACAATGAAAATTTGGGAGAGAACTGTAGAGCGAAGGTTAAAGAGAGAGACATCTATATGAAAACAACAGTTTGGGTTTGTGCCAGAAAGGAGTACAACACAGGTTTCGAAAACAGAGTATATGTGGTTGGGAGGAAGAGGAACGTTGGGGACGTTTAAATATGGTAGGGGAGAATTTAAATACTTTGGCTCCTACATAATGAAAAATGGAATACAAGATCAAGAAATTTCCCACGGATACAGACTAGTTGGTTTAACTGAAAGCGATTGAGCGTTGTACTTTGTGAATGAAAAATTGGGGAATGCTGAAAGGAAAGATATACCAGAGTGTGGTGAGACTTGCATTGGTGTACGGCGGTGAAGGGGGAAAAGATGAGAAAGAAGAAGAAGAAAAGCAGTTTCTTGTGTTTCCTGGAATATTTTGGCACTTGCATCATTGTTCAGCAGAACTATTCAATTAATAAATATCTTTTTTCTACATATTACGCTATTAAAAAATGGATCCTTCTTATTTCTATAAGTACCGCCCATGATTAGCTTATCTCGATGACCTAGAGTTCATATAATTTCCAAATGTATAAGGTACTATTAACTTTGTAATTTGGCATATTCCGTACAAAAACATATTTCCAAAGTTCTCAAGGTAAAGTTTAGTTAAACTAAAATCAGAATTGTTTCATGTCCACAGTTTGTTACACCACGTGTGACCAAACACGACAAATATGTTTTAGTTATCCGTTTTGACACTTATCTTAGTTCGTCATCGTCTGATTAACAAAAAGTACTTATTTTGTTAATTCATCAATGGGTGAGTATTACTAGCATATCGATAATAATACGTTAAATTGATAAAAAACAACTTTTATACCAGTTGTTTAAAAAGCTTCTGAAACTGTTTTCTTGTGGATATCTAAGTGAAATCAATTGTAATAATCATTATAATCAATTGCGGCTTAATTCCATATCATCCAGCATTCATTTATCATGTCCACTGCTGGACATAAGCCTCCCTAAACTCCTCCATTCTTTGCGATTTTGTGCTCTTTGTTTGCAAAGTTTTGGTGATACGCCTGATATCGTCAGCCCAACGTGTAGGTGGTTTTCCTCTACTACGTTTGTCTGCTCTTGGCCTCCAATTTGTAATTTTGATCGTCCATCGTGAGTCATGCATTTTTGCTACATGGACTGTTCAGTTCCGCCGCGTGCCATCTCCGCGGCGGAGGTCGGCAATCATCATAGCTATTCGGACTTTTGAGACGGCTGCTCTGAAAAGTTCATTTGATGTACATCCGTACCACTCTCTCAGGTTGCGCAGCCATGACATTCTACGCCTCCCTAGGCTTCTCTTTCCTTGGATCTTTCCCTGCATAATCAGTTGGAGCAAGGTGTATTTCTCTCCACGTGTAATATGTCCGAGATATTCTAATTTTCTTGTTTTTATTGAATTTAAAATTTCCATTTCTTTATTCATCCTTCCCAGAACCTCTTTGTTTGTGACGTGTTCTGTCCATGATATTTTCAGAATTCTTCTGTACACCCACAGCTCAAATGATTCCAGTTTTTTCATTGATGTCGCATTCAAGGTCCAAGATTCCATTCCATAAAATAAAGTCGAAAAAACATAGCACCTCGCCAACCTAACTCTTAGTTCCAGTTTTAAATCCCTGGTACATAGAACTCTTCTCATTTTGTTGAAATTTGCTCTAGCCTTTTCTATTCTTATTTTTATCTCCTGATTGTAATCATTTATGGAGTTAATCATTGTTCCCAGGTATGCATATTTGTCCACTTGTTCGACGTTGGTTTCGTTTATTAGAAGATTCTCGTTATTTCTTTGAGTTTTCGATATTCTCATAAATTTCGTCTACTTGACATTCATTGTTAGACCATACTCTTTTCCATACTCTGCTATTCTGGTCACCATTCTCTGAAGATCTTCAATGTTTTCGGCTAAGATCACAGTGTCGTCCGCATATCTAATGTTGTTAATGGGAACTCCATTTACCTTTATTCCAGCTGTTTCACCCTCAAGAGCTTTTTTCAGGACCTCTTCGGTCCTTATGGTCAATCCTGCTGTCATTTTCGCCTGTCTATTTCGATCGTGTCGAACGCTTTATGAAAATCTATTAAAGTGAGGACAAGAAGTTTGTTGTATTCTATAGATTTTTCAATGAGTGTCTTTACTGTGGGGAGGTGATCATTGGTATTCAAGGTGAATTTCAAATTTCCCATTCGTTACTTTTCTACGTAGAACTTTTAGGCTGTTATTTTCCCGAGATACCATGAGATTTATTTTTAATCATTATGTTCGTTTCTCTTTTTATGTTAATTTAAACTTTTACTCGTATCATTATGTCTTCACTGCTTGTGGTGAACTTGTTGAGTATTGCTACATCTTTAATTATTTGTTTTTTGTCACTTATGATGTAGTCAATTTCTTTCCTTGTTCTACCGTTTGGACTTTTCCAGGTCTATCTTCTGTGCATTTTGTTGTGAAAGAAGCTGTTCATGTTGAATAAATTATTCTGGAATAGGAATCCAAGTAGCGTTTCTCCTCGGTCATGTACATAAAAGGAATATAAAATACTGATTAGAAAATATCCGTTAACTTCAAAAAGCAAAAATTTATTTAATAACAGCATAAACAAATATTTAAAGATCCTCCCTTATTAATTATAATTTTATCAAGCTACGATGTACATTCAATAAAATTGTGAAGCCATGCGCCATCTATCGTGCCGCGAAAGAAATAAGGTACATTTCTCAACGCATTATTCGTCGAACCCCAGTCCCAGTCTTCCCACTGGTCAGGCATCGTCTGTAAAGGTTATTTTATTTAATCATTTTAAATATTCAAATTAAGTGTTTCAAAAAAAGTTGTCCTAGGGGAGATCCTCTCAAATACTGACAACACTATTTTAGAATATTTTAAAACAAGTGTTATAAATATAAATATACTGTAGCTAGAAGGTTTACTTAGTTTTGGTTTAAATTAAATACGTAAATAAACATACATTATGGATTTTCCTTAATAAATAAAATAAATAAATAAATAATTTCCTTAGACAAACAAAGTTTGTGTAGAATTGGTCAGTTAATTAAATAAAACAAACAAAAGTAAACTAACACACTAAACAAACTTACAACAAAATGAGTAATGTAACAAATAAAACACTGAAAACTTTGTTTTCAAAACTTCCACAAAATTTATTTTAAATTCTTATCACTACAGCTGTTTCGGCTGATTGCCTTTCTCAAGTGATCTGTTTCTGGCATGGGTTTACACTTTATAGTCTCTAATGAAATAGGTTGAGGAGGGGAGAACTGTTTGTCTCAAGCTGGTCATTCAGAATTATATCTGTGTTTTTTAATTTGTTGATTTCCATAGATTCTAACAAAGATAGCTTAAGGCCTTTATTTTGAATGTGTAGAATTTTAAATTCATCATTAAAAGAATGATTATGATCTAGAAGGTGAAGTGCGTATGTAGAATCTGTTTTTCTATTATTGAAAGCCCTTTTATGTTCTGCTATTCGTTTATTAAAATTTCTACCTGTTTGACCAATGTAAGTTTTTGGGCAGTCGCCACATTTAAGTTTGTACACACCACTGTGTAAGTGTTTTTTATGTTGGCTCTTGTTGTTTTTAATATATTTGCCTAGGTTGTTATTTGTTCTGAAAGCTGGTGTTATTCCTTTCTTTTTTATGTGTTTGGCTATTTTTGTTGATATTTTGCCTGTATATGTAATCGAGCAGAAGGTACTGGGTTTTTTCTCTGGTGGTGGAAATACTAAGTTCAGGGCTTTCTTGTGTAGTTTTTGATTTAACATTTTATTAATTGTTTGTTCGTTGTATCCATTGTTTACTGCTATTTGCTTAATGATATTTAATTGTGTCTCAAAATTGTATTTTGACATAGGAATTGCTGTTAATCTATGTAACATACTATGATAGGCTGCCAGTTTATGTTGTGTGGGATGGGATGATGAATTGTGAATAGTGGTGTCAGTATGGGTAGGTTTATGAAATATGGAGAAGTCATGTTTGTTTTTAAGTCTGGTAATTTTTAAATCTAAAAAATTTATGGATTGATTTTGTTCTGTTTCTATTGTAAATTCAATATGACTATGAAGAGAATTAATATACGATAAAAATTGGTCGAGTTGCCTGTTAGTTCCTGTGAAACATACCAGTACGTCGTCTACGTATCTCCACCAATATAAAAACTGTTTGAATATGGGATGTTTTGAAATCTTTGTCTCTAGATGATCCATAAAAATATCTGATAGCAATGGGCTTAGAGGATTGCCCATTATATGACGGTCGAATCCATCAATTATTTAAAATGAGTAATATTTAAAATTAAAAAAATTCTTTAAATGATGAATAGAATCCTAGATGAATAGATTCTTTAATGAATAGAAAATGTCTTCTTCTTCTTCTTCCGGCTAGGATTACTCCTGTTTGTCTGCCTCTTATTCTGTTTCAGTCGTTGTTAACTGTACTTAAATATCTTTCCACCTTTTTGGCGGCCTTCCAACGGGTCTTCTGCTATACGGCTTGTATACAGATGTTCGCTAATCTATCTGGTCCTATTCGGTTTCGTTCCAGTTTTTTTTTTTCTTGTTTTTATCCACCTGTTAATATTTTGAATTTTGCATTGTTCGCGTATACTTCTGTTGGTTTGTCTGTCTCTTAATGATATGCCCGCTATTGATCTTAATACTTTCATTTCGATATTGTTGATTTGTTGTTTCGTCTTTCTTGTATCGGTGCTTGTCACCGCTGCATATGTTAGGATTGGTCTTACTGTTGTCTTGTATACTTTCATTTTGCTTTCCGTGGTCAGATATTTGATTCTCCATATGGTTTCTCGGAGGCAACCACTTACTCTTGCCGCTTTTGATGCTTGCCTTGTGGTCTCTGTTCTTATATCCCTGTCACTAGTGATCTCTACTCCTAGGTAATTAAATTTCATTACTTAGAAAGAAAATGTGTGCAGTCAAAAATTCATTTAAATTTAGTTTAAAGCTTGTCATGCTCTTATACAATTTTATATGCATTGGTAGCCTATTAAAAAGTCTTTGTATCACTATCAGTATACTAGGAGACCTGAAATATATATTTCCCCTGCATATTAGGCCAAATAAGATACCGTTATATCTAGTTTTTAAGTTATGAACTTGCCCATTGGTTTTAAAATTTTCGAGGTTATTAAATACAAATACACAATTTTCCAGAATATATAGACAGACCAAGGGCAGTATGTTGAATTTTTGAAAATATTGTCTGCATCTAGTATTATGAGAGACACCAGCAATAATTCTTTTTTATGCAATAAAGACTTCATTAATATGGCTACTAGTTCACCAAAAACAAATCCTGTATCTTACACGGGATTCGGCCTGCGCATAATAAAGCACTATTAATTAAAACTTGTTTTAAATTTCGAAACAAAAAAGTTATAATATATAATAGTCTCCCGTTTTATACCGCTGTCGCGGCTTTGGGAGTATAGCAGGGTAGTCTGCTATATCTAGGGCCTACGGTATACAAGGAAGGTAACATGGCCAGTGCTACGCTTCAACCGTCTATTATTACCCCTGGTTTTACCCAAGGTACTCATTTTTATTCAGGCTGAGTCGACCTGGGGCCTATAGACATTTTTAAAATGTCTAGATGTTCTTGCCGGCGGTGGGATTCGAACCCCGGACCACCGGCTTGCGAGTCAAGCATCCTACCGCTTGCGCTACGCAGGCCCACAAAAAAGTTACTGAGTTTAATTTTGCGGTAAGTGCATCACAATGTTTTCTCCAATTAAGACATTCATCTATATGAAGTCCTAGGAACTTTACCGATGAAACGTTTTCTATATCATTACTATTTGTATTCAAATTAATTCAGTTGCCTATTATGAAACTGCATGAAAAGAGTTTTTCGGGTATTTAATAATAGGTTATTATTACAGAACCAGGTGTAAAGGTCTGACAATAAACGATTACACTTTTAGACTCCAAAGAGGTTTCAGATCCGTTAATTATGGCATTTATATCATCCGCAAATAATGTAAAATATCCATCTGAGTTAACCGAGACAACATCATTGACGTAAATAAGAAATAGAATGGGTCCTAAAATTGAGCCTTGATTTTAAAGCTGACATATTATCGAAGTGCAGTTAAATATGATGTTAACCAATTCAATGTACGTCCTTGAATACTCATATTTTTTAATTCATAAATTAAAATTTCGTGATTGACGCAGTCGAAGGTCTTACTGAGATCACAAAATATCCCAACAGGACTCTCTCCTTCATCTATTAAACTTGTGAGAGTATCATAAAAGGAATGGATTAGATTTTTTAGACTGGAAACCATGTTGGTTACTAACAATTACATTATTTATCTGTAAAAATGAATTAAGTTTTTGTAAATAGCTGTATTCACAGATTTTTGAAAATACCGAAGAAATTGTTATTGGACGGTAATTATTCACTTGTTTAGGGACACCTTTTTTATGAACTGCTAGCACCTTTCCAGTTTTTATATAATATATCTGATATATAATATACTTCAGGCGTTAACCCATTCTATTGAGTTTTTATCTTCTTAATCAGACACGAGAAATTGTTTGCTACATATTTTCTTATGTTTAGGCTCTCATTTATGTTTACTACAATTTATTTTACCTATTAAGAATGTTCTGGTATTTGGAAGACGTAAAAAACATTATTTTGTTTTCATCTAGATCAGAAATTTTGGAGTTGCTTTTACATATGTTTCTCCCCCAACAGAAACGTATTCAAAGAATGTGATTTTGTCGCAGAAATTAATCTTGTGAGAGTATCATAAAAGGAATGAATTAGATTTTTTAGACTGGAAACCATGTTGGTTACTAACAATTACATTATTAATCTGTGAAAATGAATTAAGTTTTTGTAAATAGCTGTATTCAAAGATTTTTGAAAATACCGAAGAAATTGTTATTAGACGGTAATTATTCACTTATAGGGACATCTTTTTTATGAACTGCTAGCACCTTTCCAGTTTTTATATAATATATCTGATATATAATATACTTCAGGCATTAACTCATTACAAATCTATTGAGTTTTTATCTTCATAATCAGACACGAAAAAGTGTTTGCTACATATTTTCTAATGTTTAGGCTCTCATTTATGTTTACGACAATTTATTTTACCTATTAAGAATGTTCTGGTATTTGGAAGACGTAAAAAACATTATTTTTTTTTTCATCTGGATCAGAAATTTTGGAGTTGCTTTTACATATGTTTCTCCCCCAACAGAAACGGATTCAAACAATGTGATTTTGTCGCAGAAATGCAAAAAACAGTCGAAGAAAGAGTAGACGAACAAACAGTTAATGAAGAAGCAGTGGAAGAGGAAACAATGAATAAAGAAATAGTAGATGAAGAAGCAGTAGAGGAAAAGCAATTTTATAAGAATGAACAGCTTCCAAAAATATCCTAAAAAAAAAGAGTACAGTTTCATTGTAACAAACACTCCATATAAAGATGAATTACAGAGCTGTATTGAAAAAAAGAGAATATCTTCAACTTCTGGCGTTAAAGGAAAGGTAAATAATTCAAAAACAAATAAACAAAAAAAACTAAATCTGCCCAACAAAAAAAAAGAAATTGTCAGTGGCCAAAGAAAAAAAATAAACGTAAAATAGGATCCAGCAGTTCTTCATCTTTAGATTCGGCCCCTGAAGTAGATGATCAAGATGTAGAAGTAGATGATCTGGTAGAAAATTATGAAGAAGATGCAGTTTGTACTTTTTGCGAAACTCCATATCCTGAATATGTCAGAGGCAAACAATGGGTGATGTGTTTTAAATGGGCTCACGTTAAATATTCTGGTTGTGAAAGTGACCGGAATATGATTGATAAAGTCGACAAGGTTGGACAAGCGTTCCCATGCTTATCATAATTGGAAAAATGTACATAAAAAATTGTCAGAGTATGAAAACTCCAGTGACCACATTAACTCGATCATAAATTGTCGGGAACACCGTTATGATAATGCGTTAAATATGTTAGGTAAATATTAAGGACTCCAATCCAGAATAAAACATATTTACTTGCCCATTTCATACCATGCGCCAATAATTCTTGAATTTAATTGGAAATGCTACTGTCGAAATTTTCATGGAAAATGAAAATTTGTACTTTTTTCAATATCGCTCAGGAATTGTACGTATTTTTTTTTTCAAGTCCTACACATAGGTGGAATGCATTACAAAAATTTTGTACAGGGAAGCACTTGAGTATTAAACCTATTTGTGACACCAGGTGGTCTGCTCTTTCCGATGCTGTGAAATGTTTAAAGGAAAATTATGAAGAAATTAAACATTGTGTACGGCATTTTTCCTCAAACAAATATGAAAACCCATTAAAAAGGTCATAAGCTGCCAAATCACATAAAAAGCTTAATACATTTGAGTATGTACTGGTACTTAGTATGTGGGGAAAGATTTTAGAGAAAATAAATGCCTCAAACAACATTTTAAAGCTAATTTTGTTGTTGTGTGCGATTCTTTACTGATCGCATAAAGATCGGAGGGATATAAAACTATTAACAATACATTCAAAACAATTTTTCGTGAAAGTAGTGTTAGAGACTCTTCAATAGAGGAATTAAAACGACAATAACAATATTTAAATCAAGCAGAACTGAAAAATTAAGTATATATTACAATTTAAGACTTTTAAAAGTAAAGAAAATATTATTTAACCTGTATCAATATCCATGTAGTCATTTATTTGCGGAAATAATATTATTGCATAGAATTTCTACCAAGAAGTTAAGAAATCCAGAGAAACTACAACGAATACTCCATAGTATTCCAGAAACAAAGAAGACTTACTTCTAGGTGAAACAACAGAAAAATTAAACAGATGGGCGGAATATTTCGAAGATCTATTAAATACAGACCAACAAGAGGAACTTGAGGGAAATAAGAATTGGCTGTAAAGCAAGATTTGTCAGAAATAGGCATGAGAAATTGAAGAGAGAAAGCAAGGGACCGAAAAAAATGGAGGGAAATAACCAAGTTTTTAGAAGCCAGGGACCTGCAAGGCCTGTAGGGCCGTTATACCTATATAATATATAATCATCATTCAATCTTCGCTTATCCACTGCTGGACATAGATCTCCCTCATAATTTTCCATCTATTTCGATCTTGTGCCTCTTGCATCCAATTCCTATGACAACGTTTTAGATCGTCAGTCCAACGTGTTGGTGGACGACCTCTGCTTCGGTAGGCATCATCTCTTGGTCTCCATTCCAGTATCCGCTTTGTCCATCTATTATCTGTCATTCGAGCCACGTGACCTGCCCAGTTCCATTTCAGTGTTGCTACTCTCTCTACTGCATCAGCCACTCCTGTTCTTTGTCGTAGCTGGCGATTTGGGATCTTGTCTCGTAGTGAAACGCCCAACATAGCACGCTCCATCGCCCTTTGACACACACGGATCTTTTGAACTGTTCTCCTTGTCATGGTCAACGTTTCGGCACCGTAAGTTAACACTGGCAAAACACACTGATTAAACGTTTTTCTTTTAAGGCATATTGGTATATCAGACGATTTGAAAATATGGTTCAGCTTGCCGAAGGCTGCCCAAGTCAGTCTTATACGACGGAGAAGCTCAACGGTTTGGTTATCTTTTCCTATGCGAATCTCATGACCTAGGTATTTATAGGCCATTACCTGGTCTATGGATCTTGTTCCTACGCATATATCTTCGCTGACTACAAGATTTGTCATCATCTGGGTTTTAGATATATTTATTTTCAATCCCCCTTCTAGCGAGGAAAGGTAGAGCTGATTTAAAAGTTCTTTGGCCTCATCTATCCTATCAGCTATTAGTACAATATCATCTGCAAACCTTAGATGGCTAAGCTTTTCTCCGTTTATGTTTATGCCCTTGTCGGTCAGTTTTGCCCTTTTACATATATATTCCAAAAGCGTAGTGAACAGTTTCGGCGATATGGTGTCCCCCTGGCGTACTCCACGTTGTATCGGGAATTTCTGGGTTTGACGATCACCCACTCTAATATATATAATATAATAATATATAATAGTATTGCCACATTTCCAAACTTAACACAATTATGAATAAATTAAAAAATTAAACAGTTTATTATTACTTTTAGACTAGGCGGGATCTGTAGAAATTCAGACCATAATGGACATTTTCCATAGGAAGCTATTTTTTTGCTGGAATCCCTTCAGGATGTGCCCAGTATCGATAATCACGATATGCGCCAGTCGCAAACCCTGTGCTAAATTTTTTATTTAACAAAATCTGAAAAAATTGAAAATTTCTCATTTTTTGCTCCTATTTTCGTTTATAATTCGGAAAATATTGATCCTAGAGAAAAAATTATATGAAGTTAAAAGTTTCGTTATTCAATTTTACACAATATTTCGTTAGCTAGAAATTGAAAATTTAATGTTTATTGTTGAACAAATAGCAATAATTGGAAAAAAAAGTACAAAAAAATAAAGTTAATCCTTTAAATGTTTTCGACTTTCTAAACTTGACTTACAAGCTCCATATTCCGCCTAGAAAAACTTTTTAATATGTTTAAAACCTGTGCTAATGTTTCAAATGTAAAAAACTTTGTACAAAAACACGCAGTTGCATCAAACATGGTGTCAAATGTTCTGACTATTGTCTTCACTGCAATGGTCAGACTTGTAAAAATATTGAACACAGTAAAATATTGGAAGAAGTTGAACGAGATATGGAGTCGATGGATTCCTTAGATTTTCTAGAGGCACAAGATAAAGCTACAGATGAAGGAGAAGAAACATTAAATTTACAGATCGAGGATGAAGATATTGAAATGGAAAATGAAGGTTTTGAGGAAGAAATAAGACCTGAAGATTCTTGTCCTTCCAATAAAACAAAAAGACTTATTGAAGATTGAGTCAAAATAAAGTTTATTTATGAAAAAAAAAATTTTTTTTCGTTCGCCTTTGTTTTAACAATTTAAATTATTTATTAACAATTTATAAATACATATTTGTTTACTAAAAGTATCAATTTATTTCAATGTATAAATTGCAAGCTCAAAAAAAATGCATGAAGAAAAAATGCAATTACTTGTTTAGCATACCATTGTTTATTGCAAATTTCCCAATTTGCAATTAAAAATGGTATTTGAAAATATGATATTTGAAATCCCTGTTGTTCAAGACATCGATTCAAAAAAAAAAGAGCAAAATTGGTTAACAAGAAGCCGAGATAATGCAATTTTTAGCGCGCGCTATGATTTTGAACTCGCCGATTCACATTTCGAGTGAATGTCCCCCACCACCACCTCTGATGCATTCCGAGCGACATTTTACGCGAAAACGGTTTTTTATTTGTCTTTTTTATGGATGTTGCCATGAAGCGCATTACGTAAAACTTTTTATATAAAAAGTACTTGACAAGACGAGGGTATTTGTTTAAAAACGAGCCCTCTATCACTTATGGTTACACAGCAAATGTATGCCAACTTTGACCTTCAATATCTCGGCAACCAGTACGCCGAATGTAACTTTTTTTTTAAAGAAGCAACTTTTAATGTTCTTTAAGTGTATAAATTTTTAAATTGATATGTTTAAAGCTCGTAAAGTTATTCAATTTGTTTATAAGCCTAATATATAATGTTTAAAACTTTAAAAAATTCCTAGAGAACCGATTTGAATTTTACAAAAAGCGTTTGAAAGTTTGAGCCTTGCTTTATGTTTAAAAAAATTTGCAACTATCTGAGGGCCTTAGTTAGGGCCTACTATAAATTTGAAAATTTGCGATTTTTTTCCAGTAGGCTGAGTAGCAAAATTATTATGCAAAACCTATCAGACCTATCTTAACAAAAGTTAGCATACGTTTTAAACATATTAAAAGGTTTTTCTAGGCCGAATATGGAGCTTTTAAGTCAAGTTTAGAAAGTCGAAAACATGTAAACTTCATTTTTTTGTAATTTTTTTTCCAATTATTGCTATTTTTTCAACAATAAACATTAAATTTTCAATTTCTAGCTAACGAAGTATTGTGTAAATTTGAATAACGAAACTTTTACCTTGTTATAATTTTTTCTCTAGGATCAATATTTTCCGAATTATAAACGAAAATAGGAGCAAAAAAATGAGAAATTTTCAATTGTTTTCAGATTTTGTTAAATGAAAAATTTAGCACAGGGTTTGCGACTGGCGCATATCGTGATTATCGATATTGGGCACATCCTGAAGGGATTCCAGCAAAAAAATAGCTTCCTATGGAAAATGTAAAATCCAAAACAGATCCCGCCTAGACTATTTATATAGAAAGAGTTATTAAGTAACTTTATTAATTATTACAAACTAATTGACGGTTTTGCAGAATTAAATGTGAGAAAATAGGCAATATAACAAATCAATCTGGGTATATTTGTTTAAGTTACTATTATTTCTTTTAATAAACTAGGTATGTCTATTTAATTTTTGTACATGTATATTATTTTTTTCCTTTTTTTCTTGTTTTCCGATAATTAAATGGATCTACATACCTTTGCTCTGATAAATAGATGTATTGTATGATATTCTTAGAAAACTATATTTTTAATTCATTTAAGCCAAAGTACCTTATTATGTCATTTTCATAAATAAACAGTTTTAATCCAAAAAACCCAAAATAACTTAATTTATTTTGAAATTTTACATTGTAAACGGTACCCCTATGCCTCCAATATGAAGTGGAAAACCTTTTTTTTAACCCATTAAGGGCCGAGACAATAAACAAAGAGAAATTTGACAATTGATTTATTAGATTGGATTAAAAACACATAAATTAAGACTAATTTACAACCAAAAAGAATTTTTTTTTCTCATGAAAGG
The DNA here is from genome assembly GCF_040954645.1 of Diabrotica undecimpunctata. Taxonomy (NCBI): domain Eukaryota; kingdom Metazoa; phylum Arthropoda; class Insecta; order Coleoptera; family Chrysomelidae; genus Diabrotica; species Diabrotica undecimpunctata. The sequence continues at coordinate 158,010,473 of NC_092807.1, read as the reverse complement.
AAAAACAGGTGGGTGCGTATACGCACCTTTGGCCGAATACGCATACAATTTTTAAAAAAGGAACATATTGTATCTTAACTGTAAATTAAATTTTAAGATAAAAATTTTCGAAACATTCGGGGTGTAGATGCACTGTACACTTTTTACATAAATAAATATTATTACTTTTGCACATCCGACATTTTCTTCTTGCACTATTATCGTCTCTTTTTACAATGTGGCCATTTTGCACGAATGTCGCCCGAAATATGGAACCATTTCCTCGTCAATGGAAAGATTTTTTGCAAAGACTCCAAATTGTGCAAGCTTTCGGTTAATTATTTCAAAAATTGGTGACAATTTTGCAAATTTATCATTTTTATTCAGTAAGGTGTTATCTGACAAATGTATGTTCTGTTTGATTGAACGAAATCTATGTCGGCTCATGCTTTCTCTTACAATGTGCACTTCTTTACCCTCATCCTTCGACCAATACATATCAAGTTAAGGCAGACTGTGATAACCAGATAATATACATATGCCAATAAATTTTTTTAAATCTGTGGCGGTTATTCTGCGATGCATAAATATTTGTAAAATATCGAATGCTCTCACTTACTTCTTTATCAAAAAAGAGTAAAAAAACTTCAATGTGACTTGCCTCCATGGTTGGCTTTTATATTTTCTAAATATCGATCAGACTGATGATGAATTACTGCTGAGTACGAAGGAGTATCTGTTTTTAACCAACTTGGGACAAATTTGTATTTATTATTTTTGCCTGGTTCTTTCTTTGGACGTTTTGATCTGTGGTTCAGAGGAATATCATCATCAGAATTCCCATTCACTTGTATTTCATATATACCTGCAATATCTGTTTTTATTCCTTCTGTACCAATAATATTATCATCAATGTCTTCTACATCGGAAATTTCATCTGTTTCCGGCGGCACATAAACCACATCAAGTGAGTCAGCATTTTCACAGTCTGAGTCTTCTTCTAACAAAGCCATTAACTCTTTAGTAATTAGTGCCCTCTTCATTACCTATTTCGAGAATTTACTAAAATAAACAAAAACATGCACTACTAAAAATATGTATACTACTACTATATACACGCATTCATATGATAATAATTTAGCTTACCTTATTTCAACTTATATGGAATATAAAACAAATAAACACAAGAAAACTTTCAAACTGATTTAAGTCAAGAAAAAAGCAAATATAATAGTATTGACTATTGACGAGATCGTAATTTCAGATTGTTTAGTCTACGAAAAAAATATAATATGGTTTCGGCCAAAGGTGCGTATACGAATCCATCGTATAAACATGCAATTATAGACCTTATTTTTAAAGTATGAATGAATAAGTTTTTAGAATAATAAAAATTTCAACATATTTTTATAATTATAGAATACAAAATATGAATTAAGTTTATAATTAGGATCGGAAAAATTTTTTGTATGAAGATGTGCATAAATCATTAAATTATGCAAAATTATAATAATCTTAAAATATTTAAAAAGTAATATTTTTATCAAAAGAAAAATGATACTATATACCTCAATCTATTGAGATGTTACTTCAATAAAAAGAGAACATTAAAAAAATTATTTTCGGGCCAAAAAAATTAACAATAAAAGTTGCGTTTACGCACCTTTGGCCGTAAATGGGTTTGCTACCTATTTCCTTTTGTATTTTTTTATTGCTGAGTCTTTTTACTATACGCAAAGTGTCCAAGAAAACCTAAAATTTAAAAATAGTGCCTAGAATTAATTACGTAATTTTTTAATAGTATTTAAAAAAAAGGCAATTTTCCTCTAATAGAATTATTATCCGTTTCTTCCTAATAATAGTAAACATATTAACCTAAATCATTATAGTCGTCTTTTATAAATTGCTCTCAAGTGAATATTTAATCTTAGTTTCCAATCAATAACGCATTCAATCAAAGATATGCCTCCGATTAATCCCCGCCAGTGTGTTTGTTAAATCGAATAAAACAAAATGATCCTTCTAAATCAACAATCAACAAAAAAGCATCAACAGCATATCATCAAGGCATTATCAACATCTCGCAAATCGCAATCGGCTGTCCATCCCATGTAGTAGGCAGCGTCCGCCATCTGCGATAGCCGACACCGTGAACTGTACGAATACGGACGAGTACGCTACGGCGAATGTAGGTAGGTAGGAATCGTAGTAGGCGCGCGCCTACGGATTCTGATCGGTGGGGGGAGCGGCACACACTCACACACACCGAAGCAGAGTAGGGATGGATGGAGATGCTCCTGATCAAAACATAGTTACGTAGCTCTCATCCGTAGAGCGTGTCGCTCTCGTTTCTAGTTTGCCATGGTGGCGCGTAGTGAGAGCATGTTTGGGTGTTACGACAGTTACTCCTATAGACTGTGGAGTTTAGCCAATGTCTGGAACACCTGTCAACGTGAGTAAACGTTCCATTGTTCTGCCTAGATCGCCTTTTATTATTTTTGTTCTGTGCTTAATCAGTGGTGAGATTTAGTTTTTACGTGTTTTGTTGTTGCCTATTGCTTTTGTTCCGTTTAAAGAAGATTGTTTGTAAACAATTGATGAGAGACCATGACGTCAGTTGCTTTAGGGGTTAGCCCACACACAGGTATTTCCACTGTTTGGAGTTGCGTGTCCAATATTTAAATTAGTTTTAAAGTTTTGCAATAGTTCTTTGACTTTTTGTTTTCCTCTATTTGTAAATATATGACCACTCATTTCAATAATACATAATTAACATATTTAAATTCCGCGCATTTAAATATCGTTGAAGAAATTTTTAATTACCACATTTATTTCACCGCATTTTTCTATATATATTCCGCAAATTAGTATCTAATATTTACAAAACTAACAATTTTCATTCATACTTACAATTTGCAATACTAACAATTTACATCCATAATAATATCATTATTAAAACTAGTTAAAAAACTTATTATTTCACTTATCTGTATTTCAATACATTAAATCATCTTGTTTTCTAATACATCTATGTAGTAAGAACTAGTTTCTATATATTCGTCAATTCCGACCAACCACAGCAAATTCATGGCAGGCCTACTCCTTTTATGGATACTTCCCATACTCCCCACACTAATAATTTTCAAACGCCAATAATTCACACCTGCACAGGTAACTAATATATAAACCGCTACACCGACTAATGCGATTGGTTCTTTCGAGCCGGTACGGTACAGGTGGTTTTCTACCTGTGCACACGTGACCTCGCTCACCTGTTCTCCTTTTTGTCTGATTGGGCTGGTGGGTGGCGCTTGTACCAACCTGCTCATTGGCAGGTGATAATTTGCTATCTTCCTAATCTATGGCTGTGAATAGAAAAACTGGTATGTAGTAATGTTCGGTGTAGTTGTCTCCATCATTCATATTAATTTAATGAATATGTTTGTAAATATTTATGAAATCGGATCAATTAACCTATTTTCTTGTTTTTGTGTGTATGATTCATATTAATTGTGCTTAATTAGTTTATTTGCGCAGATAGGTCATTTTTTCTTTTATATTTTAATTATGGCGAAAGACATTTTCGAGAAAATTGATTGCTTTGTGATATTACTAGTAGAAATGCATATTTTGAGTTTCTAGAAAGAATTCTTTCGTATTTTTTACTTAAAATTTATTCTAAAACAATAAATTCTTACAAAAATGTGCCAAATATCTGTATAATACACTTATTTTTCTGGTAATGCAAAATAACTGGAATGTATGCATTAAATCACAAATTGTTTTAAGGAAAAGTAGTAGATATTGCCATACATTTATGAATTTCTAATAATAGGCATAAATTTCTGGAAAATAAGTCAAGCGAATTTTTTTTAATCCAACCAATCTTGCAATATTTTAGTCACCTTTGAACTACTGAACATTTTCTTTATTATTTGTCGTTTCGTGTTTGCCAAAATCAGTTATTGATACAATGTTATTTGTACTACAATATATCTAATATTTACCACTTTTTTGTTATTTTTTGGTGAAAAAATTTCTCGCTTTCCATTGTTGTAAATAATTTTTGTGTATCGCTTACAATTCAGTTTGTTGTTCTGTTTCAATTAGGACACTATACTGTAAATGTTTTTTATGGAATTCCAGTGTATTTTTTTGGCCATTTGTATTGTTATTACTATTTTTTTAGTCAAAAACTTGTCCGATCTATATCTTGAAAATGAATTCTGGGGAACAAGATAGCTGTACTTATTGACAAACTGTTTTATTTGAACTTTTTATTTTTTAATGTCTTAGACAGGTATATTTTCGACCATCCGAAATATCCAAAAAATACCTAAATACTTCATTTTTTTCATATTATAAATATTATTGCATAATATATTATAAATATTCAACACAATATAAAGAAGATTAATTTGCATTATTGCTCCAACTAAACATTTTTTTAAAATAAATTTCCCGCGTCTTATTAGTTTTTTTACCCCGATATAAGATTACTTTTTTATTTAGTTTTTCTAATTTTTCACTTTATGTAAATATTTCGCGTTTTAACTTCCGATAGTTCGTATTTAATTCCGAATTTCTAACCTAATATAAATTTTATATGTGGGTATTTATGTCTGGTACATTTTAATTATAATTTTGTTAAATTTGAATAAAGGTTTTCAGGACAAATAAAACTCATAAGCTTGCAATAATAATTTGCACAATAATTCTGTACATTTAAGGACTCTAATTATTATTAAACATAATTGTCCGATAGCCACACAATTATATCACCTACATAAATTTTTTATCTAAAAATGTAGATTTCGATCTGCCAAGTGTTTCGTATCTAAATAATCAGAGTATAAATAAAATTTGTATATACTTTCAAAAATGTATAATTACAAAGCGGCAAGCTCGAATATTTCCATTTAGAACATGCAGCGACATCTCGGAGATCATTTGGGTACCAATGCGCAAACTTTCGATAATTTGGACCATTTCTTGTGAAATATTATAAAAAATATTGAGAAAATAAGTAAAATAACGTAGAAAATACGTCTTTGTTATATAAATTACAATTTTTAAATATAAAATACCGTTTTTACTAATATTTGGTGAATAATATTTCGTCCGCAGATTAAAATTCAATTCTTAAGATGAGTTTTTTGGCCTGTGGTTTCTTTTTCACAATGCATGACTAAAATTATTATTTCGATCATTTATAATAATGTGGTTTATGCTTGTGTCAGTAACCGTATACATTACATTAGATCAATATTTTTGTTTCCGTATGAGACGATCTTTAAACCTTAATTGCTCGCTGTTTTGTTGATTCATGCACCTTTTATTAAAGTTTTTTTTATAGATAAAAATAAATTTAGAAAGCAACTCTATTCTTCTTCTTCTTTATAAGCAATTCTGCTTGTTCATTGACGGATTAATATGGTGACTTATCTCTTGTTATTTTGAAGACACGGGTCTCCTCCATTCTGCTTATGTGGTCATTGCATTCTTTTTTTCTATTGTGTGTCCATTCATTTATACACTTTATGTTACATTTTCTTCTAATGTCTTCACTTCTCTTTCGATCTCTCAGCGTATTTCCTGTAATTCTTCTCAGTACTCTCATATCTGCACCTTTGCGTTGTGTCTGGTCTTTTTTCTGAGGCATGTATCATTGTTGGTCTTTAACTGGCTTTATAAATTCTTGACTTCATGTTAGTGTTAGTATGTCTATTTCGCCATAGTGTTATTAAGACATCCTGCCAGTCTATTTACTTTTTGTACTTGATCTCTCGCATCTTTGTCCAGGTCTCCATAGCTAGACAGTATAATTCCCATGTATTATGTTTCCATTACTTGTTCAATACTTATGCCATCAATGTCTATTTTACATCTAGTTGGTTCTTTGCTAACTACTGTTTTAGTTTTCTGAGATAAGATTGTCATATTAAATTCCTTTGCTCTTATGTTAAATCTGTGAACCAGTCTTTGCAGACTATCTTCGTCTTGGGCTATCAATATTGCGTCGTCTCTGTAACAGAGTATTTTCATTTCTTTGTTTCCCATTCTGTATCCTCTTCCTTTCTTAACGCTCTTGATGATTTCATCCGTGATCAAATTGAAGAGCATGGGACTCAATGAATCCCCTTATCTTATTCCACTGCCTATTTCTATAGGTTCTGTAAGTTGTCCATCTATTCTGACTTCCATTTTGTTGTTTTGGTAGATGTTTTCGATAGTTTTTATAATATTTATGGGAACTTCCTTATTATATAGAAGATGGATTACATCTTTGAGTCTTACTCTGTCAAACGCTTTCGTTACATCCATCAGACACAGAGCTTTACATCAAACGCTTTCTCAATGATTTGCTTTATAACGAATATTGCATCTGTATACGATCTTCCACTACGAAAACCCTGTTGTTAATCTGCTAAACTTATCCTATGATTTATTAGCACTTGTAAAATTTTAGTTGTGAGTTTTAGCGTAGTATGTAACAAGTTTATACCTCTATGTAGTTTTCTGGCTGTGACAAGTGATCTATTTTTGGTATGTGTTTACACTTTATAGTCTTTAATGAAATAGGTTGAGGAGGCGAGAACTGCTGTTTCTAATATATTTGAGCCAAAATAAAAAGCACTTACACTGTGGTGTATATACTAACTTAAATGTGGCGACTGTCCAAAAACTTACATCGGTCAAACTGGTAGAAGTTTTAACAAACGTATAGCGGGACATAAAAGGGCTTTAAATAAGAGAAAAACAGATTCTACATACGCACTTCACCTTCTAGATCATTATCATTCTTTTAATGACGAATTTCAAATTCTTCACATCCAAAATAAAGGCCTTACGCTATCTTTATTAGAATCTATGGAAATTAACAAATAAAAACATAGACATAATTCTGAATGACCAATTTGAGACAAACAGTTCTCCCCTCCTCAACCTATTCCATTAAAGACTATAAAGTGTAAACACCAAAAATAGATCACTTGAGAAAGGCACAGCAAAACAGCTGTAGTAATGAAGATATAATAAATTTTGTGGAAGTTTTCAGTGTTTTATGTATTTGAGTTTGAGACTTATCATGTTAAAAACTTTAACGGAGCCGATATTTGATAGCGCTAAGTAGCGGTTAAAGGTGAATTTGGCAAATTGTAGATTTAAGAGTAGTTGTTTGGTTTCATGAACTTTTCCAGGTATTTATAGCGGAGTACAATTAACCTGCGGTATGTCGTGTTTCCTCTATTTTTTCGCAGAATCTCTTCGCTCTGTTTACTGTACCAATTTTATTTATATGATATCTGAGTGAGGAGTGTACAGTGAGAATTGCTCTGAATTTGGTTTCCTGAACCGATTGTAATAGTAACGTAAAATATTCAGTTTCTTAAAGGAGCACTACTGAAATCAATTATGAGAGTTGTATAAAAAAATGAAAATCTCATTGACAGATTTAATAACGTTGTCAATATTCTCTTTAAGATTTCACCCATTCTCCATATAACACTTTTAAACAATTTTTTGGTGTCCACAAACTAATTTAAAGATTTTACTGGATCTACAAAAAAAAACGATTGTATATGGTATATTCTTTCTTGTAGATATTGGTTATTTGATAAATATTGAAGGTGCTATTTTTAAAATCTATTTAATTGATTACCACGTTCTTTTCAATAGCAATTTTTGTAGTAAATATATAAATATAAAGTTCATTTACTGAAAGCATGAAATATTCAAGAAATTAAATAATATGTAGCATAATTTTAGGGTTTATTATAATTATAATATTCAAGTTATAAAATGTAACTCAAAATAGAGTCACAATAAAAAAATGCCCGAAATATTTCGATAACAAATAATTATATATATTTACAAGAAAATAGCATATTTTCCAATAAGGGAGAAATGTTACAGAAAAGAAATAACGTACATAGGTATATAGATCTAAACTCTAAACAACAAAAATATTTTAATTTATTGTAAAACATTTTACATTATTTAAGGATATAAGATTATTGACAACGCTTTTCAAGATTGATATTGTTGCTTTAGTCAAAGTAGAAGTTTATTTATAACAATTTCCTTTTAAAAGTTATGATCAAATTTTATCCGTAAAATGCAAATATGCGATCTTCTTAAAAATATTATGTTATATTTATAGTGTTTTTAACTAATAAACATAGTCCTGTTTTGTACTTCATTTGTGGATACCTATCAGTTAACAATATAGGGTTTACAAGTGAATATTTCTTTTTTTTTTTGAGATTATAAAATAATTTTAATTGAAAACATCGTTAAAAAATAATAAGTTATTTCACAACATTTAAAGACTTCTTGTGAGAACAACATCATGCCCCAAAGCCATGTCATTGTGAATTACAATTTTAACAAAATTTAAGAAAGGATTACGATTTAGCTTCGAAAACTTTTCGAAAATCCATTGTATTCTTAAGATTAAATTTTAATTACTGACTATAATTACATTCAATTCTCAAATATTTATTTATTGTAATTAGTAATTTCATGTAAATATTTTATTAGGTAAGCACATGGATGTTTAATTTTTGTTCCACAAAGATAAATACATTACAACTATCGAGATCTCACTTTCAGTTACCAAATTGCATCCACACTGTCAATAATAAAGCAGTTAAATGTTCCAGAGAGCATAAAACTTAATATTTAGCTTTTATATCCCGGTGTTTTTTCTTCGTATGTGCCAACCGGTTTTTATAATTATAAAAACGTGTCCAGAACACCCACTTTACTTTAGAACTAGGATTTATTTGCGGCTAATTATGTCAGATATTTTCGACAGTGTTCTAATAAGTCTAACATGCTTTTTAGTAAAAAGATGTCATAAATCAATATCGTAACATAGTTTGTGCATACGTGAGTTTCCTTTTAGTTTTCACACATAGAACTATTTGGACCTGTGTTAATATTAATACAGTATAATCGTTGTATAATCTAGTGATCAAAAAAAAATAAAAACAAAAACAGTTTTAATAAAATTTGATATTTCACACTTGATGATATTTAAAAATTAATCTTCTTTCTTCTGATATACCATACCTCATATGCACCATCTTCTGTCTGAACCGCATCTTCTTCGGGTGTCTGATTTTTCCTCTAATTGAATCCTTGGCATACTTTTCTGAAGATACTTATTTTTGGCATCGTACCTACCATCCTGATTGGTCATCTTCGGCAACCAACTGGCTAGACCCTGATCAGATAGTTGATCAGTCTGTTTATTTCTGTATATCCTCTGTATGCGATTTCTAGCGATGATGTCTCTCGTTTTAAATAGCCTTCTTGTGGCTTGGTGTAAGAAGTAGCTTGTCCTGTATTTAGTAAATTCCCTCAGTGGTACGTATTGGAGCTTTCCTCTGATGGTTGCATTCGAAATTCTGACTTTCCAAGTCGACCCGTCGATTAGTCTGTAACATGAAGTCTCTGTTCTCTCTAATTTCTTCCAGTTGGTCTCTTCTGTGAAACTCAAAACTGGGACTGCATAATATAATATCACCGATGTTTAATATCAAAATATTAACCAGATATTTCTAAAGAGCCTCGTGTCTTTATCAATATTTGTCCACGTTTAGCCTAGTGTTTAGATATTAGCGTTGCAATACATATCAACGCGTGGAGGATGACTTCAAAAAGAAAGACATAAATTTAGCAGCGAGAGAAGAGAAGCTATGGAAGAAGCAAAAGATCCAGGGGTGAAGCTATTCCTGATCCTAAGCATAAGCATCCTGCTCGATCTTATATAATCGACCTAAAGTAGGCGTGGTATAATTGGATCTGCTTGGCCTTCTAAGACTTGTCCTGAACATATAAGGTTCAATTAGTCTTTTTGCCAGAAATGCTTTTAGCTTGGTCTCTTGAATATGTTTCGTGAAGTTATAATTTTATGTCGAGATAGACTCTAAGTACTTAACGGATGCTTCTGATTGTATAAAATTTCCTCTCATCATGACTTCGCATACTGGTAGAATCTTTTGCTGCGTAAAGATGATAAATTGTGTCTTCTCCGTGTTGATCTTGGCATTTCTATTTGTCCGTGAATTCTCAAATTCTTCCTAAGTGATTTTCTAGGATCTAGACCATTCTTCTGTCATCTTTTCCTGCTGTGTAAATTGCCGTATCATCTGCGTCCCTACTTGTTCTTACATCTGTTGGTAAATCTGAAACAAAAATGTTGTATAAAATGAACGAAAGAATACTGCCCTGAGGCATCCCTTCTCTAGTCATCACGTACGTAAAAATAATATATAAATAAATACATTTACGGTATGCGATTGGAATGCATGATTGGTAGGAGCTAGGAAACAGTCAATTTCCTCAGCGATCTGAGTGAAACATCACGTCTTGGGCATCCCGAAATGACGTTGACTCGTCTTGATATCTGCATAAATGTTCATTGGTCAATATTTTCATTAATTTTATATCAGTTGCCCTTATTTCGTGTTATCAGTTTTTGTAAGTAGATTTTTTCACAGTTCCTGTTTCTCGTTTAAACAAATTTCTATGAGGCATTCAATAAATATCTAGGCTTTTGTGACTAGAGTTAGTATCATTTGCTCTAACTAAATGTTTCCTATTCCTCAAGTAAGATTGGAACCAATTCAAAGAAATGCCTCTAATTCCGTAGAAATTCAGTTTTGTTATCAAAATGTAGTTATTTACACAATCAAAAGCTTTGGCATAGTCACAAAAAACAGTGGCAGTATAAAGATTATTGTTTAGTGCTTGATAGACCTCATGTAGTACAGAAAACATGGCATCGCTGGTACATTTATTAGATAAAAAGCCGAACTGACTTTGTGATAAAACGTTGTTTTCAACGAGAAAGGACATAAGTTCGGCTAAGTCTCTCAATAATTTTGTATAGGATCGGTAGTAAGGCAGCCCTTATGAAGAGGAATAATAATGGCTGTTTTTAGGCTCTCTGGAAATATACCTTTTTCAGAGGAATCGTTAATTAGTGAAATAGGACTCCGAACACATTTTTTGGGAGATTTAAGAAAATTTTTATGGATAGTCCGTCAGTACTACAGAAAGAGTAGATTCCGTTGACTGTGGTGTAATAGTCGCTAGTTTTTATTGGTTCAGCTTTCATTTCCAGTTCTTCTAAATTCAGTCAATATTTATATCAAATAACACAGTCGGTATTCAAAGGTTTAAGAAAAACTAGGTCAACAGTTTTCATCATCATATAACGGGGTCCTACGGCGATTGCCGCTTACCGCATTTCAGCCTCCATCTTTTCCTATCTCTCCAATCTCCCTCTTCTAAGCCTCTAGATTGCATTGTTTTTGTAATTTCTCTTTTCCAGGAATTTGGTGGTCTTCCCCTTTTACTTCTTTCTGGCGGAACATACATTAAGGCTTTCTTTGGCCACCGCTCCTCCTCCATTCTCATTACGTGACCATACCATTGTAATTGCCTTCCTTGTATTCTATCTGAAAGAGTATCTCTAATTCCTGTACGGTTTCGTATTTCCTTATTCCTGATTCTTTCCATTCTCGATACTCGACATGACCTTCTAAGATAATCCATTTCCACAACGTCTACTTTATCTCGTTCATTCTTTGTCATCGTCCAACATTCGGCACCATATGTGGTAATTGGTTCTACAATTGCTCTGTATACGCGAAGTTTGGTGTGCATCTTTATTTTATTAGACCACAGTAATGAATTCAATATTCGGATGCATTTTTTCCCTTAGGTTTTCCTTACATCGGTTTTGTACATCTATCTTAACTCTGCCATCTGCTGATATGATGCTTCCTAGATATTTATACTGGTTGCAGCCTTTTATGACTGCGTTTTCAAGCCTCAGATCTGTGGTATTTCCTCCAATTTCTAAATATTCTGTTTTGCTTATGTTTACAGTAAGCCCCCATTTGGCATATTCCTCAAATAATTTTCGATTCATATAATCTATATCTTCCTCATCGGTTGCAACCACCACCTGATCATCTGCAAACAACAATGTATACAGAGTTTTTTGTCCCACTTCGATGCCCATAAATCTACATTTATTTCTCCAATTCCTCAATGTATATTCCTCAATTCCTCACGTATATTTTAAAGAGTGTCGGTGACAAACAGCATCCTTGCTTTAGGCCTTTAGTGACTTTAAATTCATTTGAGGTTCTGGTTCCAATTTTTACACAACTAACTGCATTTTCGTACAATTTATATATCGCCCGGATATACGTCGAATCCAATCCGGACCTTTTGAGGACCTCAAACATTTTCTTTAACGGGACACTATCATATGCTTTCTCAAGGTCTATAAATACCAAATGGGTCTCTCTACTTCTTTCGACACGCTTTTCAATTATTTGTCGTAGGATAAATATATTATCAAGGCAGGATCTCCCGGTACGAAAGCCGCTTTGTTCTTCAATATCTTGTATCTGTCTTTCAACCCTCTTCTTTAATATTCTGCCGTACAACCGGCCCACAGAGCTCGTCACACTAATACCTCTATAATTGGAACAGCCTCTTTTATTCCCTCTCTTATATATGGAGCTTATATAAGATTTATTCCAATCTTTAGGAATTTCCTGGTCTCCACACATACATTTATTGAAAAGGTCTACTATTAATTCTAAAAGTGCAGTCGGCCCATATTTAACCAGCTCTATGGGAATGTCTCCAGGCCCTACGGCTTTTCCGTTTTTAACCTCTTTTAAGGTTTCCGTCAATTCAGATAATGTTATTATAGGGATTTCCTGTCTTTCGTCCCTGTTGTCTATTAATTCCCTTATCTTTTCCCATGTGTACTCTACTCTATCCTCTTTCAGCAGTTTCGTATAATATTCTTCCCATTCATTTAACTTTATGAGAGAAATGTCTTCATTTTTCTCATTTTTCCTAAACTGCCTTAATGTTTTCCAAGCTTGTTCCACCCATAAATCTGTCCAGTTCATCACACTTAGCCTCCCAGTTTATATTTTTCGCCTTATCCACGTGTTTTTAACTTCTCTATTCCATTTAGCGTATATTTCTCTGTCTTGAGGATCTTTGGATTGAAGCCATATGTGATATGCTTGTTTTTTCTTAAGTTGTCTTTTGTCAACAGTTTTGATTACTGCAAATTAATAGCCATATTGTATTTCAAAAGTCTTATAATATCCATTAGTTTTTTAATTACTCCATTTGTCCTATATTATATTTAATTGCTTCAAGTTATGCCCCATTTTTCTTGTGACAATTGAATATTTCTTACCATACATGCACTGGCAATGAAACATATTTTCCTTTTTTCTTCCTTTACCAAATACCAAAAAGCTATTCATACCATAAAGCTATCGAACTGTGGTTAACTTTTTTGAATAATGCGCTGATAAAGCTTTTATCACTATTAACTATAAGCTATAAATCGTTGTAAATGTGAATTTTTTTCTTATCATTATCCAATCTATTTATAAAACCATTTTTACCTATATATATTTTCTAAATCATTTATGCTGTGGTTTTAGTATCACTAGTTTAAGCCCACAACGATGTTTTTAAATAAGTGTTAACGTTTAGGATTAAAAAATTGATTAGATTACTTTCCGTACCTACCTAGTTTTTCAAATAACTTCCTGTGCGGTTTTACGTTCGGCCCAAATCTTTTTGCAACCCGAGCTTTGTATAAACAACGCAAAGGTTTTTTTATATACGTAACTAAATAGGTAACACTTCCTGTTTTTCAAAAAAAAAATCAAACATCGAAGTAACTGATAATGATAATTTACATAATAGTTTATGTTTTTGTAACATCGTATTAATATCAAGGAAGAAAAAAATATTAAAAACTGAGTATAAATCTAATATCGCATCAACACGAACGGGACTAAAGGTATAAAACCAAAATCGCTTAAATCTCAATTATTGTCCAACATTTTTAGTACCAGAAAATATAATTATTCTTTTGGGAGAGAGTAATAATACCACTCATTCTACGATATCCAATCGTGACAATAAAATTATATTCTTTGTAATAGTCTTCTTCTTCCTGCTTGTATGAAAGCTTCAAAGCGTTTCTTCTTCAATATTAGCCTCCTAAATTGTTTAAATTATCGCACCATCTTTTTCTTAGTCTGCCAATACTTCGTCCATTTGGTGACTTATGTCGTGCTATTCGTACTATCCTATCATCTGCCATTCTACTAATATGTTCGTTCCACTCCTGTTTCCGCTTTGTCACCAATCCATTTATGTCTTCTATATTGCATGCTCTTCTTATGTTTTCGCTTCTCTCCCTATCCAACAGATTTTCCCTGATATTCGTCGGAGTATTTTCATCTCTGTTAGAAGAACAATTAAGGAAGCGGCAAACAACGTCCTAGGACCAGAAGAATCCACTCCACGCAACAGTTGGTTCGACGATGAATGTGAAGATATCACTAAAAGAAAAAATTATGCATATAAACTTATGCAACAAAGAAGAACACAGGATAAGGAGCAAATGTACAAAGATCTTAGGAAGGAGGAAAAACGCATACATCGAAGGAAAAAGCGGACCTTCGAAAACCAGATTATGCAAGAGCTTCAATCATTAAAGGGGCAAAATGAAACTAGAAAGTTCTATAATATCCTAAATAAGACAAGAAAAGAATTTAAACCACGGCTGACGATGTGTAGAGACAAAAATGGACATATAGTCAGTACCGCTGACGCAGTACAAAGCAGATGGGTTGAGCACTTCAAAGAACTACTTGGTACCGAAGTGGAAAATGATGCGTCACCCCAAAAACCAAGAAATAACACTCACGTAGAACCTCCCTCAATATTTGAAGTGAAAGACGCAATCACACGACTCAAAAATAGCAAGTCCCCAGGAGTGGATTGTATCCCCGCAGAGCTCATCAAACATGGAGGTAACAGCATTATGCACCAAATTCACAACATAATAGTCAAAGTCTGGGAAGAAGAACAAATGCCAGAGGAATGGTGCACTGGAATCATGTGTCCACTGCACAAAAAGGGAGATTTGTTGGAATGTAAAAATTATAGGGGTATAACTCTTCTGAATACAATGTACAAAATATTCTCCAACACCCTGTACAGCCGTTTAAGTACGTACGTGGAAGAAATCCTTGGTGAGTATCAAAGCGGTTTTAGGCCAGGTAGGTCAACAATTGACCAGATTTTTGTGCTACGTCACATCTTAGAAAAAACTAATGAATTTAATATTGACACGTTCCATCTCTTTGTGGACTTTAAGTCAGCGTATGATAGCGTCCTAAGAGGTAAATTATACGAAGCCATGAATGAACTTAACATTCCCCATAAATTAATAAGGCTCGTAAAAACAACTATGAGTAAAGTGATCTGCAGAGTGCAAATACAAGGCGATATGTCACAAGCGTTTGAAACATATGCAGGGTTACGGCAGGGAGACGCGCTGGCGTGCCTTCTCTTTAATATAGCGTTAGAAAAGACTATAAGAGATGCCGAGTTACACAATAGGGGAACAATCTTTAATAAATCAACGCAGATTATGGCTTACGCTGACGATCTGGATTTGATCGCACGTACTACACGAGGACTTAAAGAGATGACTTCCACCTTCTTGACAGCCGCACAAAATATGGGCCTTAAAATAAACGAGAAAAAAACCAAAATGTTAGCATCTATTCCAAATAACAGAGATAGAGCTAGAAACGCCGAAGAAAAATTCAGTATAGACCAATATAATTTTGAGGTAGTAAATAAGTTTACATATTTGGGTTCTCTCATAACAAACGATAATGACACATCTGAAGAAGTAAAACGGAGGGTACTGCTAGCAAACAAATGTTATTTTGGACTAAGCAAGCAGCTAAAAAACAGAAATTTAAGCCAGAAAACCAAACTAATAATATATAGAACACTCATCCTACCAGTGCTGACATATGGGTCAGAAACATGGACCATCTCCAAAACAGACGCAAATCTTCTGCTCGTCTTCGAAAGGAAGATACTAAGAAGAATAATGGGCGCATTCTGTGAGAATGGTATTTGGAGAAGGCGATATAATTTCGAATTGTACGAGAAGTATAAAAAAATAGTAAATGGTAGAGATGTAATATCCTTCATAAAAATAGGTAGGCTTAGATGGGCTGGACATGTGTCAAGAGCAAATGAAAATTACCCACCCAGACGAACTCTATTATCGGTCCCAGTGGGAAATAGGAGTAGAGGCAGACCACGACTGAGATGGAGGGACGGTGTGGACGAGGACGCAAGGAAAATCGGCGCGGCAAATTGGCAACGGTTGGCGATGAACAGAAACGACTGGCGAAATAGACTGGGGAAGGTCAAGGCTCAACTAGAGCTGTAGCACCACTGATGATGATGATGATTTTCATCTCTGTTGTTTCTAGTAGTCGTCTCGTTTTAGATGAGTCCGGTCTTGTCTCCGCCGTGTATATTAATATAGGTCTTCAACATCTCCGTAACTAGTTATATCTATTCCCAGATATCTAAACATTGCTTCCTGCTTTATTATTTTCCAATCCATTTCGATTTTACGTCGTTTGGTGATTGGTACGTTTCTTTTATACAGTAGTTGTAAGAAGTCTTCAACTTGGATGCGATCGAAAGCTTTTGTCAGGTCTATAAAACATAGATATGCTGGTTTATTGTACTCGATGGCCTTTTCTGTGATTTGTCTTAGTACAAATACGTCGTCTACGCAGGATCTTCCGGATCTGAATCCTTATTGTTCATCTGATAAAGTTGAAATAGAAATCAGTTTTCAAGAAGTAGAGATAGCCATAAATTCACTCAAAAATAGAAAGTCACCAGGACCAGACGGAATAACCAACGAGCTTCTAAAACACGGAGGAGAAAGCATAACCCTTGAGATGACAAAACCTATATAAAAACTAATATTGCACAGCAAGATACCAGACGCATGGAGAAACAGCATAATGATACAATTGTTCAAGAAAGGAAATAAAGAAGACCCCAACAATTATAATAAATCTACTGAACACCGCACTTAAGATTACAACAAAAGTCCTAACCAACAATATCAATAAACTAAGTTGTTAGTTATTTATGTTGTCTTTCAATTTTTTATGGACAAGTATACCTACGCCTGCCCGTGCTCGTTCTTCTTTCTTCACTCCACTGTATGCTAGAAAATATTGGTTATAATCTCTTTGGCGTTTACCTTTGTTTTTGGTGTCTTGGATTGCACAAATGTCTAGTTTTTTACTAATCAGTTCTTCTATTATCTCTTGATCTTTGTTGTTGAAACAAGTAATGTTCCATGTTGCTAATCTGATTGTGCACTTATTTTTCCTTTTCTTTGCGTGGTTGGTCATCTTAGGTTTCGTCTAGTTCCAAGGCTTTATATCGGTTCTTTGGGCCTTGTGTTCTTTTACAATGGGTAGGATGCTAACCTGGCCCATCAACCCTCCTCTTTTATCCGGGCTTGGGACCAGCTGTGGGCATGAACACGGCTTCTGAGCTACTTAGTCCACCCAGTCCTCGCGCTTATAACCTCCAGGCAGAGTTCTTTAATAGTAATGCTTATAAATCATAAGAAAAAACTGGTAAAATACTTACTTTACCGCCACTAAATGGTATTCGATCTAATATTTGATTTACTCTTAATAGCGCTGGCTGAATCTCCTTCTTCTTGTTCTCATTGCGCCGTCTCCTTTCGAAGGTTGGCGATCCAAATGGCAATTGTAGTTTTGGAAACTGCTGCGCGAAAGATCTCTGCGGATGAGCGATCGAACCATCTCCTCAGGTCTTTCAGCCACGAGTTCTGGCGTCTTCCTACTGATCTTTTGCCCTGTACTTTTCCTTTCAGTATAACTTGAAGTAATTCATATCTTTCGCCTCTCAGCACATGACCCAAATATTGCATTTTCCTCTCTTTGATTATTCTTAGTAATTCTTTTTGTTTACACATGCGACGAAGTACCTCAACATTAGTAACTCTTTGTACCCATGGAATCCTCAAAATTCGTCTGTATATATACATCTCAAAGGCATCTATTCTTTTTTCAATTTCAGAGTCCATTGTCCAACTTTCACAGCCATACAGTAAGACAGAAAAAACGTAACATCTGATCATTCGGATTCTAAGCTGTAGACTAAGGTCTGATCTTGTAAAAAATGTTTTAATGCTCATGAATGTTTTCCTTGCTTGTTCGATTCTTGATAGGATTTCTTTTTTTGCATTACACTGACTATTGATATTTGTTCCCAAATATTTTATGGAATTTACCTGTTCTATTATTTGACCCTTGGCATACACCTGTACGTTTATTGGTGTCTTTGAAAATACTAAAGTTTTAGTTTTGGAAACGTTTAGATGTAAACCGAACATTTCGCTGTGGTGAACTACCGCATTTATTATATTTTGTAGTTCTTGTGCATTGCTTGCTATTAAGACGGTATCATCAGCATATCTGATGTTGTCTATGCTGATTCCGTTAATCTTAATTCCGCCTTGGACCTCGTCTAATACTTCTCTGAATATAGACTCCGAATACAAATTAAAGAGTAACGGTGATAAGACGCAACCCTGTCTCACTCCTCGTCGGATTTGTATGTCTTCGGATGTTGTGTGCTCTATTTCAATTGTTGCCGTTTGGTGCCAGTATAGTTCTGAGATAATTCGCAAGTCTTGTTCGTCAACTCCAGTTGTTCTCAGAATTTCGATCATCTTTTGATGGTTAACGCAGTCCTGGGAATAATCTCCTGGGAAAAATTAATTTTTCGACAAATACGACTCATCAAATATAGCTTGATAGCTCTTTATAATAATAGGCCCTACTTTCGACGCGGAGTGGGCAGCAATACAATTCATCATTATTATTTCACATCATAGTAAAATTCACATCAAACTACTAGACCAAACAATGAAAACGCTGTCTAGTATAAACTTGAAGAAAGAGATGCTCAGCTCAAAGTAAAACTTAAATGAAAAACTGCTTAAAATGAAATGATGACAGATGACACATGATTCTTCTACGGACTACGAAGTCACCATCGCAAAAGGGATCAAAAAAGTTGAATGTTCAGATGTTCTCAAAAATTATTACTAAACTCTAATTTCACTATTTGGGAGAGTGAGTCATCGTTTGAAGGCGTAGAAGTGGGGAAAGACGTATGAAAATCCAGTGGCGTTCATTCACTTTTATTTCAACGTTAATTATATTATATTGTTTAAATATTATTGTTCAAAATAGGCCACAATATATTTATCTGGTTTTTACTGAAGTTTCAATCTCTATATCCAAAGACCGTTTTCAAAGATATAAATTATAGTTATATTTATTTTATTTGTTTTTTATTATATATTTATATATTCTTATATTATTTTCTTTTTTTTTTTCTTAACTTTAAAAACGGTCTCTGTAATAGAGATCGAAACGTCAGTAAAATAAACATGTAAATAGATGTATTGTGGCTTATTTCCAACATTCTCCCTAAAAATACGGAATGCCACAAACAAAAAGCCACAAAAAAAAATAAATATTGCTATCATTTGTATATTTGAAAACGATCTCTTTATATAGAGATCGAAACGTCAGTAAATTAAACCTATGAATAAATATTTTGTGGCTTATTCCCTACTGTCTCCTAAAAATACAGAATGCCACAAACAAAAAGCTATAAAAAACAAGTAATTTTGCAGAAAGCTTACTGATGCCACCCGGTTGCCGCGGGAGTTACGCTAAAACGTCTTTTGACGTGATCCGCCCTTAAAGAGTTACACAATGAAATGTTTTTAAAACAAATTTTAAGACAGTTTCCACACCACCCGAGAGGTATGTCTTGTGGCGCGTTACTTTTTTTTAAATGGGTGTTCGCCAAGAGCCATATTTTCCCATTAAATAAAATAAACAAAACACTTAAACAGTATAAAACAAAACAAAATAAAATCCTATAAAACAAAATAAAATTCTATAAAAACAAAATAAAAATAATTTTGGATGTAACAAAACATTGTTCTATTCTAACACAAACACTATACACACTTACTATGTTCTTCTCGTTTTTTTTTTGTTTTTGGTTTTTTTATGCTGATGTTCCTACTAAACTATTAGAAAACATTATTCGCTGTCTAAATCTGAAGATGCAGTGCTGCTATCGCTGTCATTATCTTCACCTGGTGTAATTATAATTGGCTCTAGTAAAACTTCGACATGAGTGTCAAGTTCCCACATACGATATTCTTCTTTAATTATGTGGCCTATACATTTAGCCCATTTCTCTGGAGTTACATGGAGGATTGCTTGAATCAAAAGTTCCTTAACTTCGTTTAATTTGAACGTTTTGTTATTGCGTGCTACTTCTCCTTTCACTTGCGCCCAGATAAGTTCAATGGGATTAAGTTCGCAATGATAAGGTGGTAGACGCAGAACTTTAACACCATAATCTTTTGCAGTTTCATCCACAACATATTTAAGATATTCACTTTTCCTTAACCGTGCAATGTCAAGTAGTTGAATTTTGAGCATTGATTCTTCGTATGCAATCCCCTTTTCTGTAAGCCATTCTTGAATTCTCCCTTTCCGCCATGCCGTCGTCGGTAATTGTTCTAGTCTGCGGCTATGATATGGCGCATTGTCCATAACAACCACAGACCCAGATTCCAATTTTGGTAAGATTCTCTTAAACCAGCTCTCAAATACTTCAGAAGTCATTTCTTCATGATAATCACCTGTTTTTTTCGACTCAAATTGAAGCAAACCATCATCAAGGAACCCTGTATCACTTCCTATATGGGTGACGATTAAACGCCGTCCCTTTCCTGATGGAGCCTTTAATCCTGTAGACCAGCCTTCTATAAATCCTTCACGTTTACTTTTTACTTTAAATGAATGAATTTTTCGACGTATAATATTCCTTGTCTCGTCATCCAAAACAATGCTTTTCCTACCTCTAGTTTTACCTTTTTCTTGCTTTTTATTTTCCGATGTATTTTTAAGTACACGATAAATACAGCTAACGGATACTTTTGTTAAACTGCTACAAATGTCGACCGCTTGGCTAACGTTTAATGCCATTTTTCTGCCGACAATTCCTTCATAAACGTTTCGTATCATTACCTTCTCTTCGGACGTTAACATTTTCCGTCTCTTTTGCGGCTTTTCATTCTTGGAATCAACATCAGAATTTTGCTGTCTTCTCTTGGAACAACTCGGTTTTTCGTCCATTGTATTTCAATAATCTGGATATATACTATAATATACAATAATTTCAAAGAATATAACTAAATATTTACTATAAAACGACAAACTATAACACTCTTATTATCAATAACACGTTTTATCAATACTACAATACAGTATTGATAAATCAGTATTGACAACAATAAGTTTACAAACTTATCACATAAAATATACTCACAAAAACACATGCACTATTTATCCATAGAAACACCAAGTTTTCTTCGTTCATTTCTTCGACAAAAAATAATAAAAACTAGTTTTACTGCATGTCTGAAAAAACGATTGAAAAATAATGTTTTAAAATATCAATTTTTATTTTATAAATTTAAATGCGTAACGAAACGGAACATATAAATAAAATTTATTTTATTACAATTTTGTGCTTAATTTTTACTATTGAAAAAATCATGTTTTTTGGTATTTTTATGACGGTAATAATCGCTGCGTGGAAGAATACAGGTTTTGTATGACCATAATTACTACTTGTGAACAAGATTTGGCTACACTGTACGACAACTTCTGGTCAAGTCTACTATAGAGAAGCACAAATAAATATACTACTTTATATATTCTGTAATTTCTTATGAGGAAACGCAAATTGCAATCGAGAAAACAGGCAGTTTTCGAGGGCCGCTGTGTACATTTAAATTTGAGGATATTCGGCGTTTAAACTATGAAATCACTCTTCTGAATTGAGGGTTTCTACTATAGTAGAATGGAACTGTATCTATTTTTTTTTTAGAACAAAAAAGTATGCAATACTACCGATAATTAACTGTAAACTTTATAATTAAGCTATACACGCGCTTCCATATTATTTATTACTTCAATCGTGTGATTTTATTTGGCACAAATAACAACAGGTCATCTATTCGCGATAAAAAATATGTTATCTTCATCGACCATAGAGATCGTTTAATATTGCTACATTAATTAACAATATGTGTCATGTATTCGAAATATTGTAAATATTTTAAATTGTTACAAACAACTTTGTTGCTAACTTAAAACCTATTAATATTGCTTAGAAGAAAAAGAAATAAAAAACACATTGTTTAAGCTGTTTAAGTTTTGTAATTTATGACGTATTTGGTCTTCTATTCCTTGCTGCATTGGCTGTTTCTTCTTCCACTGCTTCTTCATTAACTTTTTGTTTTTCTACTCTTTCTTCAATTGTTTCTTGCATTTCTGCGTCAAAATCACATTCTTTGAATACGTTTCTGTTGGGGGAAACATACCAGTTTTCTTAACCCCATTAATTGCTGTATCCATGATAGCTGCTTTTATATCTAATGGCTGAATGCGGTGGAAGGCAAATTATATGGTTTTCTCGCTGCAGTTATTGTTTCCAAATTTTGTGTATGGGAGTAATGACCATACTGGATCGTCAGCACTTTGTTATGTTAATAAAATGGCGGAGCTAATCAATAAAAAAATTCTTTTTGAATCCAGCCAGATACATGACACGCATACGTAGATCCAGGTGGAGTGCCATTCATTAGTTCCATTTTCATATTCTTCCGGGGAAAAATTAAAAGGGGCGGAATATATTGGCCTGTTGCGCTAAAACTGTGGTTAACAAAGATCCGCGTTTTGTTTTTGTTTCTTTTTCCCCCACAATTCTCAGATGTTTATATTGCACAATGGTGAAAACAGTTTCGTCTCAATTGAAAATCCTTGCTGGATTGTAATTTATTTTTTCTAAAGGTGGCTCATATAAATCAAAAAATGTCGCAACGTTTTCCTTGGTAAATCATTTAATACGCGCATATGATATTCCTTGAGGCATTCTTAGTGATAATTCCTTGTGCCTTGCAAGAAATCCGGCAAACCATTTCTT
This sequence comes from Diabrotica undecimpunctata, assembly GCF_040954645.1. NCBI lineage: Eukaryota > Metazoa > Arthropoda > Insecta > Coleoptera > Chrysomelidae > Diabrotica > Diabrotica undecimpunctata. Next base: position 157,987,460 of record NC_092807.1, on the reverse strand, counting down.
TTCAGCACTTTTTTTGGCAACGCTGAATGGATTTTTTATATTATTTGCTTTGCATACGCTGTATGCCAATTTACTCACGTATTTTTGGGTAATTCCAAAAATGTTATCCATTTCTAAACAGTGATTAGCGAGCATTGACTCCATTTCTTCCGAAAATACCATTTATCGTCGTAAATGAGAATTTACTATATCTTCAGCATTCCCCTCCATCTTATCGTACCTTTCTGTTTGTTTAAGGAAGGTATATTGTGGGTTCGCGCACTTTTCATGTAGCCCATTACTCCTTGCCGAACAGTTAAAATTGCGGAAATCATTTGTTCCTTATTTCACACTTTCCGTTTTTTAGGCATCTGAAAAAATATTTTTTTTATTGCACAGAAAAATTTTTCTCTCAATTAAATATGGACAAATTAAAAATATTACAATTGTTTTGAAAAGTCCAAACTCCTAAATTTTTTAAACCTTAAGGTATGTATTTTTTATTGTATGTACGAGAAAACTGGAAAGCCGAAAATGGCGTTGACATATTATGTCAGCTACCCGCTTGTTTGTAAATGCAGCTAAAAGTAAGTAAACTATGCAACATTTTGTATAGAATAATATTAAAATACTTTAGAAACTCACCTATAAGTCTCGTTAAACACTGAAAATGCAGCACGACCAAAAACTTTCTGTACCACACAAAATTATTCTAACCTCAAATGTCAAATAAGAGAACAAGTTTTGCGCAAAAAGAGAGAATGGTTACCTGCTGGCAAGGTGGTGGTTAGTAAACAATGCATACGATATACAGATTGAACCAATTTAAAACGGAACATACAATTTAATATAATATGTCTGTTTGAACTGCATTTGAAATAGTGGACCAATATAAAACTTGGACAAAAATAAATCCATACCCGGTGATAGACATTGTATAAAATATCGTTCAACTATCTGTCTCCTTTAAAGGAAAGAGCAGCTTGCCTTATAGTCGGAGAGATAGAGCCAAAATTTTGAACTGATCAGTAATATGACATTTCTCTATTGGAATATATTCATTGTAACTGGGTTAAGACTTTGACTTACAGGCGGACGCCCCTCGTGGTACAGGGGGTGGCTATACAGGGATGAAGTTGTCATTTTTTTCGGAAAAATTAACGATCAATAATATGGCTGAACATTTGCCCAATGTACCACTTACCTGCGCATTTTAGGTCTCGGTAACAATTTTCAAACTGATTTTATTATGATATTTTTATACCGATTGATTTGGAAATTTGTATGCTCACTTCTGTTACTATTCTGAAAAGCGTCAAGTAGAGTTTTTCTCAAAATTTTTCAAAAAAATTTCCGTAAATGAAAATTTTCGTAATTTTTTGAGGTAAAATCTAATATGTAGAATCCTTTCGATTTTCTGTCAGTTATACCATGATTTTTTCCAAAAATTTTCAAACGATTTTTGCGATAAGAAAAAAAAATTTAGAAAAACTTCGCCATTTTTCTCACTCTCATTGATGTTTTCACATTAATCATCTTCGTCACTTTCACTTTCAATAATATCACATTCATTATCTACTTCATTTTCAATCACTACTTCTCGAACTGATTCTGGCATCTGAGGTCCATAATAAAATATTAAATATCAAACATTTATTCAATTAAAAATTAATTCGTAAAATATTTGTATTTAAGAAAAAAATGTGATTTGTAAAGTAAATATGACTTTAGTTTGAAAAAAAAAAACATTATCATAATATCATTTTAAAACTACAAAATATTCTATAAAAGATTCAGACGATGACGTAGAGGTTTATCAAATGTTTTAGAAAAGTTTTTCTAAATTTTTGTTTCTTATCGGAAAAATCGTTTGAAAATTTTTGGAAAAAAATCATGGTATAACTTAAAGAAAATTGAAAGGATTCTACAAATTAGATTTTACCTCAAAAAATTACGAAAATTTTCATTTACGGAAATTTTTTTGGAAAATTTTGAGGAAAACTCTACTTGACGCTTCTCAGAATAGTAACAGAAGTGAGCATACAAATTTTCAAATCAATAGGTATAAAAATATCATAATAAAATCAGTTTGAAAATTGTTACCGAGACCTAAAATGCGAAGGCAAGTGGTACATTTGACCCCGTTTTGTGGCTCTCTGTACCAACCCAGCTGTCCGTCCTTTTGGATTTAAAGTTTTTAGGGGCTAAATAATGAGCCATGGCGGACATATTACTTATCGTTAATTTTTCCCCAAAAAATTGCAACTTCACCCCTGTCCGCCACCCCTTATGTATCCACTCTCGCGTCCGCCCTTTGGGATTTCGTCTAGTTATACCAAGATCTTACTCTGGGCAAATTTTCAGCCATATTATCGATCGTTAATTTTTCTGAAAAAAATTTCAACTTCATCCCTGTATAGCCACCTCCTGTACCACGAGGGGCGTCCGCCTGTAAGGCAAAGTCTTAACCCAGTTACAATGAATATATTCCAATAGAGAAATGTCATATTACTGATCAGTTCAAAATTTCGGCTCTATCTCTTGGACTATAAGGAAGCGATAAGTGGTTTGACAGCATAATAACTGCTTGTTTAGTCTAGTTTTTTCAGTGATTCTAGGCAACCTATTTGGGTGGAGTTTTGACTTGTTCTTGGATAAGTTCCGAATCCAGCAGCCCGCTGAAGTATTGGATTTTTATAATATAATTATTTGACAACCTTTTGTTGGCCAACCACCTAGAGCGGAGTTGAGCCGAAATACATTGATTTCCTATGTTCCGTTTTAAATTCGTTCAATCTGTATGTCGGAATCAGAACTTGCTTGAAAACGACCTACCTTTACCTACATATTTTAATGTTTTTCTTCAAGAGTAACCTTTGGTTGCTTTCTTCTTGTTGCTCTTTATAATTCTAATATATTAAGGACTGATAGTACATCATTATAACCATCGAGTAATACTAATAAAATTAGTGAACTACAAATTCCGATCATCTACCCACCTTTTAATAATAATCACAACAATACTTCTGATTTCCCTGGAATTTCCATATTTGCGTTTTTATTAAATTGATAACGCGGACGGTATCGAAATGATTACAAACAGTCGTAGATTATAAAAATAGTCATATTTTTATTTCAAAGACATATTTCCACGGGAAGTATCATTTTGCGAATGTTTTAATAATGCATGTTTCTTTTGTACGCATTTTTAAATTATAAAACCTAATTTCCGCGATTCTTAAAGACATTTTCAACGTTTTTGTTTATACATTATTAATTATCATTATCTCCTTAATAAGGATTTTTCCATAATTTTTACTCTATTCTCTACTTGTTTTAGTTATCATTTTAATATCATTTACATAAGTTTTTTTCCTAATTCTTTTATTTGTCTTACTTCTTTTTTAACTACCCTTTTCTCTTTCAATAGCATATCCAATATGTCGTCCTGAGATCTTTCTGCTTATGTTAAGGTGGTTCCTATGTTTCCATCCATTTCATTGTCTGTATTTCCTCGAACAGTTATTTTGTATCGTTTTCGAATTGCGTAAAGAGTAAAGCTTACATCTACAGTTTTTCTTCAGCAATTCTGCTTGTTCATTGGCGGATTAATACCTTTATGGAAGGTTGTCACTCCATCTTTTGCGCGGTCGTCCGATACTTCTTCTGCCGAATGGTAACTTATCTGTTTTCTTTGTTTTCTGTTTTTTCAGTCAAAAACAGAGATGGACCTCTTTAGCAGGAAAAGAAGAATCACGGGCTTAATACCCCCAAGGATTCTAAACTACAGTCTAAATTTTTCTGACGAGGTGAAGTACCTTGGTATTACCCTTGTCAGGAAGTTAACATGGAACTCATACTTAGATGGTAGAGCTAAAAGAGCATATATTGCCTATGAGCAGTGTCGACGAACGATCGGAGTAATCGCCTAGGTCTACACCGCTGTCATTAGGCCAATGCTAACTTACGGAGCTATTGCTTGGGTACCAAAAGTGCTACAGGCAACAGCGATTAACAAACTAAACCATATTCAGCGAATGGCTTGCATAAATATAACAGGTACCATGAAAACAACACCAACTGCTGCAATAGAGTTGATCATTGCCATCCCGCCTCTAAATATATATGTCAAAGAGATGGCGCTAGTGACAGTGATGCAACTGCGCTCAGCTGGTGCAAACCTTGATGTAAGAATGGGACAAGTGAGAACTCGTTTCTGGCGGAGAGAGCTGGATGCTTTGTCTTTAACAAACCCTACACAATTGAAACAAGACAGTATATGGAGACAGACGTGGCAAATGCCTATTGCATATACACCGATGGCTCCAAAATGAAAGAAGGCTCAGGATGCGGGATATAGTCCAGATCACTGAACCTAAGAATAAATTGGGGTATGGGCAAAAATGCCAGCGTAGTTCAGACAGAACTGACTGGTATCTCCATAGCCGCAAAAGAGATAACCCAAAAAGGTATAGCAGGGAAAACTATAATGATCTGCACAGATAGCAAACAAGCGCTACTAACCTTGAATTGACCACGTGTCACATCAGGTTTAGTAATGTAGTGTCATGAGTCACTAACTCAAGCTTCGGATGGTAATACCATCATCCTGAGGTGGGTTAAAAGACACAATAGGAATAAAGACAACCGCATTGCTGACCAATTATCTAGGAAGGCGGCAGGCCTAAGACGCTTAGGACCTGGGGATCTTTTTGGTTGGTCAACTACAACAATCGCGGAAATTGTCAAATGTCACTCCCATAAGCAAACCGTAAAAATATGGGAAGAAGGGCAAGGATGTAAACTTCCAGGGTAACACTAAGTAACCTTGAAGAGTCAACATCAAAGAAGTACTTTTAGTCTGAAAAAAGTTGGTAGAAGCCCAATATTGGAAAATTCCACGGAACGATTTATAAACACGTTCTACCACCTACAACTCTAGAGGTGGGGTCTTATACAAAATCTTTTAAATTGGATCAAAATAGGTAATCTACTTTCACAAAATTTCGTTGGACTCCATTCAGTGGTTTTGAAGATTAGCGTAAACGAATATCGTGACACGAGATTTTTATAGATAACGATATCTTATGTAACCAATGACACCGCCTACTTCGTAATCACCTGTTGCAACTTGTATTAATTTACCAATTGTTTTACATTTCTCAGAATCGGTTTTCTATGTATATAAACCAAAATGATTTCCATTCTTTGTAAAAGGTTCTGTAGATAAGACCTGTGCGTACGTAATAATGTTCACAGTTGAATTACTGATTAAAAGTTTGTCAAAAAAAATTTTGTTTGTCTTTGGCAACATTTTATCATACTAATTCGCATGTTTTTCCGTGACACAATGACACACATTGGCTTCAGGGATGTCTCCGAAAATAAATTAATTATAAATAATTAAACGTATGTTTTAATTTAAAAGTTCAATGAAATAATCGTATTTTTTTAATTTGCGAAGATCAAAACGCGTAGTGAAAGTAGGTTATCTCGACGAAATTATCACCAGTTTTGCAAATAAAATGTGTTGGACATCCTAAATGGATAAGCGGTACTGCTTTCGACATATTTATTTATAAAATATTATTAGAATTAAACAGTGCGAATGTACATCTTTTTCGGTAATAACTTTTTGGCGGCAAAATTGTTTTTAACAAAGATTAAAGGATAACTAGAAAACACGAGTATTATCAAATGGTTTGTGTGTGGACATTATTGTAGATAGACACGCCGACAGACGCTGTAGGTAGAGGAACGAGCTGCTATTTTTACACATCCAGTTTTTCTGTTCATCATCATCATGACGTCGTTTTCTATAATAAATGGTCGTAGAGTTTGTGGTTGCGTGCTTACTTTCATATATTTCGTTTTGTTGGTGTTCATTATTAAACCCATTTTTGTATCTGCGCCTCTCGTACAGCGTTTTCCGTTCTCCCAACAATATTGAAATCATCAGCATAGGCAAGGATTTGCACTGATTTATTATATATTGAACCAATGTTTGTGATTTGTGACATACGCATTACTTTTTCCAGAGCCAAATTGAACAGTAGACAGGAGAGAGGGTCTCCCTGGCGCAGCTTGTTATTTGTTTTGAAAGGTTCAGACAGTTCCCCCTGAATTCTTACTCTACATTCAACTTTTTCAAGAGTTAGTTTTGTTAAATTTTCACACTGTTTTGGTATTCCTAGCTCTTTCATTGTTTTGTACATTTCTGTTCTATTCACAGAGTCGTAGGCTGCATTGTAGTGTATAAATATGTGGTGAGTATCTATACCATATTCCAGTGTTTTTCTAAAATTTGTTTTAGGGTTGCAATCTGCTGAATTATCGATTTACCACCTCTGAAACCAGCCTGGTATTTTCCTATTTTCCATTCTGCATATGGTTCCATACGGTGACATAATACTGTGGAAAATATTTTATACGCTGCATTTAGAAGCGTAATTGCTCTGTGGTTAGAGCATTCAAAGTGTATGGTGCAAAGTATTCCAATACTCCAATCATTGGGGAGGGATATCTGCGTCCAAGTGTTTCTGTTATATCTTCTAAATTTCCGTTTACTCTTCACATATATTTATTGTTCCAACTGGTAGCTTACAGATTTCAAAAAGGATCGTTTACCCCTCTCAGATCTTTCCACACTTCGACCTAAAAGATCTTTTGTCTATTGAAAGAAAATATTTTATCCTCTTGGATAAAATACGGTTGGTACTTTCATAAGTTCTAAAAGGATTATGTTGGTCTTGAAGACAAGATATTCGGGTGTTTCATCTGAATTTTCAGAGAATCTGAATATTTCTCTGTCCGCTTGGCTCATTTTTCAGAGTTGATATCTGAGTGAGCTGAAACCAGTGAGAACACCTGTAATTGCAATCACTTTAGATGTATACAGCTCGTAAAAGTATTTTTAAATTGTGAGCTAGCTCATTCTTTTGCAAGACTCATTAGCAATCTAGTTATCAGTACCTTTTTACCTTAGCACGTAATTAATTTGCTGCGTTGTGTTTCTGTTACTGTTTCCAGTTCCAATCTTTTACGGTTTCACAAGTTGCAGATTTCAGAGTCTTAGGTGTAGATTGGTTATTATAGACAGTAATTATTTCGGCCAAATTGAGGATTTTTTAATCTTAAACACAAAAATATATTGCATGACCATTAAACCTTACTAACCATTCTCAATGTATTTGATTTATCGGCCCTGCTGATTTAAACAATTTCGTTTTATGTTAATTTATACTCGTTTCTGATATCCTTTAATGAGGCATCTTCTTTTGTAGCCATAACTACAGATGACAATGAAAAAAAATACCAATGTCACCTGGGATAAAATATGATAAAAGATTACATAATTTAAGGAGCGAAAGTACTATAACCTGTACACTTAAAAAAATATTGACGTATGACAGTAGTGTATTACTGTGTGAATGATGTTGTTCGTCTCAAGACCTATGTTTAAATATTAACTTGTTTAACTTAACGTACAATAATTTATAATTCTATACAGATATATGCGTATTTATTTTGTTTTATCACAGGACCGTTATTCATTTTATTATTCATAAAGTTATATTTGATATAAATCGAGTACGCTTTTATATTTCCTTGTTTATGTTCAAAAATAATACTCGATAAGAACTGAAGTCAAGAAAAAATAACAATATTAATTTAATATTATTAATTAAATTAATATAATTAATAATAACTAAATAATTTGATATTTAGGTACAAACATCTTGAAATATTAGTCTCAAAATATAATGGTCTTTGTTTGTGGTGCTTTAAACCCCTAAAAGTATGCAACTGCTGCCTTTTGTAAGCTTTAAACACTGCATGCCTACCGATAGTCGATTTTTACCTGACGATTCTATAAATACCGCACAATTTCCTGTCACGCGGAAGAATTGTTAAACTTTGGATTTTAAAAAGTTGACTTTTTTATGGTCTTCTAATTTGTTAGGACAGGTTTCTTTATTTTATTGGTATTTTTAAAAATAGACAATTCGTGTTGTATGTTTTTGTGTTAACTTGTGTTAAGAGTTCCGATAAAAGGTGGTAAAAGCTGTTTATTGCTTAATTATATTGCTATTTAGAATAATTGTCATAACAATGCTATTAATCTCTGCAATTTATAGGCTTTTCCGTTAGTTTCTTTTGCTTGACATGTTAAGTATAATGTGAAAAAATCTAATGGTGTTGACAATCTTCTTTTTGTGATAGTCCATATTTGGTTCAATTATAAATTTTGATAAATATTTTGCAACAATAATTTTCACACTTAACTGAATTCTCATTCTCTATTAATTTGCTAACAGATAAAAGGTTATTTGTAGGTTCTGGAACATAATGACCATTTTAAACTACAATGTTAAAATGATTCTCACCGACAACACTTGTTAAATCCAAATCATCTGAACACTTTACTTTGGCTGTGTTCTTGTTAGCAACTATAATGTCACCTGTATCACTTCATTCGACTTTTCATTCGACGTTAAATGAACACTAGTTCCAGAGTCCACATACCACTCGGTTTTTTTAAAGTCTCCATTGAGAAACGCGGCACTAAACGCATGGTTTTCGGATGTTTTCAACTTCGAACATTTATTTTTGTCAACCCGTTTGTTTACAATGATAACATCTGATTTTCGACAGATTTCTTGTCATTTACGCCATTCTTCTATGATTGGTGCTATTTTCAAACCTTCTGTTGTCATTGGTTCTCATTTGGTTACTACTACCATTTGCAAACGCACTAGCAGTGTTACCAACATCACTTTCCATGTCCAAATGTTTTGTTTTAATTGAATCGGTAGAAATCACAATTCCCGAATGTTCAATCGCCATTATCATTGGTGAAAAATGATCAGTTAATCCCACTATGGGAATTCTAGAATGGAGACCAAGGACGACAACAAGAAGCATGGGAAGACCTCAAAAAAGATGGGTAGATGACATAAGAAGAGTGGCAGGCAAACAGTTGATTAGATTGGCGCAAGATAGAGAAATATTGAAGCAATTGGGAGAGACCTACATTCAGGAGTGGATGGAAAATGGTTGACAAAGAAGAATCCCGCCAAATGTTGCGAAATTATCCACTCATGGTCAATTTTAAAACCAGTTCCACTCTTTTTTTGTCCTTTTTCAACTATTTGGTTCACATAACTTGCCATTGAAGTGCAATCTTCCAATGGCGTTGAAATTAGGCTTCTCAATAAACTGATTTCTTTCACTTACCACGAGTTACCAAAAAACTTTTTTAAAGCAACCCAAATTTCTTTTGCGGTTTTTGCTTGTTTTATATGTATATGGATCAAGCAAAAGAACTAACTTGGCTTTAGCTTTTTCTTGTTTGTCTACTTCGGTTTCAGTTCCGTCTAAACACGTGGACAAACCTTCTAGAACAAGATAATTTTGCACTGCAAAAGCCCAATAATCGTAATTTTTACAGCCTAACAACTTTGGTATCGTAGACATGTAATTCACTGCCAGTTTGAACCTCAACACGTACTAGTATACAAGGTTTATCGATTTAGCGACGCAAAAAATGGTCGGGGCTCTGTTAAAACTTATAAATAAAACGAACCAGTTGAGTATACAGTAACTTTATTTTGTTCCAAAAGTGAATACAATTGACAGTTTACATTGTGCCAATCTTAACTTCCTGTAAATGACATATGGCGCCCTAATAGTTAAATTTTGTTTATTTGGTATCAATATTTTCGCACTTTTTTAATTTTTTTTTCTTTTTATCCTTTCAGTAAGACTAATTTAATACGTATCTACTAAGTAAAATTATAAATAAATCTTGAATTAACTTTCAGGAATTCAATTTTATTTATTTTCCAGATCGACATCTTTTTTAATTCATGGCACTTTTAAAATACAGGATGTAGGTCATAAATTTAAACTAAGACACGTATTATAAAAATATGTGGCAAGCTTTCAAATAATAGGAATATCTGTGAAAACCAGAACACAATGCTGATTAAAAAAAAATTATATATTTTAAGGTTCTTTTAAAGCGAAAAATGGGGCGTAGCTATGGCTGCAGCCTTGTCTGTCGGAGGTGTGGATATATATTTTGAAATAGACACCGTCTTTATTAATCGGGTCTTGTTTTACTGCGTTAAAATTCTATTTGGAACCGTTCCAATTTTATCAACTTGCTGCGATTACACAAAAAGTCGACCAGTCTTTTGAAAGACAATGGCTGTTTCCAACAATTCGAGACTATTGATAATGCAATAATGAACAAGATGCAAGGAATAATTAAAACATACGGTCATGTACACATATGTAATAGAGATTAATAAATAATTATTAAATGTCATATTGCAGTAAAATACCTTTTTGCAGAATTAGGGTTTTATTCACATAAAACTTGACAAAACAATTATTGAATACTGACAACTGTCACAATATGAAGAACACTAAATTATACTACATTAACTTGGTACTATTTTTGAACAAATCTTGAAAATATCTAGGTTTAATTTTAATTCTAGTTGATTTAAGGCTAGATTGAAAATCTAAATTTTCCAATCTTGGTTTATAATTATCATCAGGTTCTTGAACCTGATGTTGATTCACTAGTGGAATTCTGTAGTGTATTATTTGGACTTTAATTTCCATCTTCCAGAAGCTAAATGCTTCGTTGCAACTGTACTTTTCTTTCCATTTGGATACTGTAATCTGAATTGGCGTCTAAAAGATCCACCTCTTCCACTATATGATCAAACTTCCTTCTTCGTACAAATTTGTCTGAATCTTTAAGCCGTGAAGGAATAGAAGTTCCGATAGTAACTTCGTTGATAAGTAAACAAACGTTCATGGGTTGTTCAATTGGTTATTGTACACAGTAAACTTCGTATAGAGTGCAGAGCATCTGGTAGAACAATTTCACATTTAGTGATGTCTAAATTTTTGGTTTTCAATGCTACATTCACCCTTTTCCATTTAACTCCATTGTATCTTTCGACTTGACCATTTCCTTCAGGGTTATATGTTTTGTTCTGCTTGAAGATATTTCTTTAGAGTGTAAGTAATTAATAAATTCTTGTGAAGTAACGCTAATTGCCCTGTCAGAATGTATATATGCCGGCATTCCATGTAAACAAAGCAGTTGATTCAATTTATTCAATTACTGTCTGACTAGATGTGTCTGAGCATGGAAAAGACCAAGGAAATCTTGAAAATTCGTCAATAATTATAAGTATATTGGAATTTGTATTGGACTTTTAAAGTCAATTTTCAATCTGTCGAACGGAGCTGTTGATTTGATTAAATGTTTATCATCTTCTTTTTTATAAAATCTGGGATTAATTTCTGCACATATTGGAAAAGAGGTAATTACTTGTTTAATTTCATCTATAGAATAAGGTAAATTTCGAATTTTTATAAAATAGTACTTTCAGTAACCCCAGGATGTGATAAATGTGAATGTAATTGATATAACTGTATAACAGATATTCTCTTATTCTTAGGATTTGAGCTTAGCATATTTGGAAATATCTGAGCTATCTTTACGCCATTTTATTGCTCAAAGTAAAAAATTAGTGGCTTCTATTTGGAGCGGTTGGCCATCCAATTGGTATTATTGTACAGCAAATTACGGTATACGAATTATATTATATGTAACTAAGGACTACAGGAAACCAGTCTGCATCAATATATATTTAACACAACATAAATATAAAAAAGGAAACCATCAAATCATTATATTATCCAACCCAGAAGTATGTAAAAGGCATATCAGAAAATTTAAAAAAGGTAGTTAATAAATACATCACAACAACATTTAAAACAACTAACACACTGAGATGTATTCGTTCCAAAACCAAATCCAACGACACACCAAAGGAATCAAAGAACTGCTTTTAAAATACCTTGTGAATGTAACAGTTTTTATATCGGAGATACCTCAAGAACACCAAGTATTCAAAATATGGCTATTGGCTACAAGATTGAAGCAAACTGCCAAACCTGTGATTGGGATGCCGTTGAGGTACTGACTCAAGAAGCTTCTTGACTAGGTTTCACGTAGCGGGGCCATTGAAAAGTCTTAAACTGAAGATCTCTCAGTTGGTCAGTATGTTTTCCGACCACTGTAGATCCAGGCGTCATCTTCATCTGCTTGGATTGGTGGAGGTGCAGTTGTAGCCATAGCAATGCCCCATTTTGGTGAAGGTGCCGTCTATGTGATGTGATCCTTATGCAAGAGGGCCAAATGAAGGAGTTAGCCCTAAAGATACTTATGGCCACTGGGGTGAAAGATAAAAGATGTCTTTACACACGAATTCAAGTTTCAAGGTATCTTAAATTCTGATGGCATAGTCAACAGAAGAAAACATGACATGTCAGATTCATCAAACTGACTTAGATTCTTAAGTTCTTTAAATATCCGATCGCATTTAATAAAATGGTCTTTAATGGTGGTCTTGAAAAAATAGTCTTTTATATACTCTAATACTTTATTATTGTTCTTTGACCAATTTCTACTTCTCTCGGGTTCTGCTTGTGTTTGTAATAATCTTCACTTAATTCACTTAATTTCATAGGATCATAGCCTTCAATACTGAATATACCCTAAATTTCCAATTATCCAATACGTTTCCACAGTTAATATCATGTTTGTTTTCCTTAACGTGATTCATTTACACAATTTAGGAGCCTTTACTAGCCAAAAACCTGATTATAACCTCCAAAAACATAAACGTGCTTCTTTACTTGGAAATTTTCTTAAACTATCATACCTTCACTCCATTTGGGTCCATAAATAATGTTCAATAAATTGAGGAAAACAGTTGTGTAATTTAGGATGAATAGAACTTTCATCCAACGGTTTCGTAAAAACACTTAATCATTAATTTTACCACCCTGCCACATTTCCACTCTCCAGTGTTGGGAACACTGATAGAAACGTCAAAACAAATGTAAAATTTAATTCACTTGTAGTAATCCCATATAATCCCGTAATATATTTTTTAAATTATTCCCCAAAGGTGTATTAAAATATTTTTGGTATAAGCTGACCTGTTCATTCATTCCCATAAAATAAAAAATTTGCATACTCCCATTATTTCCCACGAACTTCGAGGAATCTAAAGCATTAAATTTAAAGATAACATCGCAAACCAGTGGTTCTGACAGGTAGATAAATATTTGCCTCCTCAGCTTCGACTAGTAATTAAAAAACAAATTAATTTGTTGTTATAATAATCTTATTTTTCCGCCTACGTTATAGTGTCAATGTTTTGCTTAGGTACGTTCGAATTTTATCACATGAAAGATTCGTTTCACGGGGAGATTGTATAAGTCACTCTCGTTTTCAAGGTAGGACACGTCATTTGAAATTCTTGTGATGGGAACATAAATAAAGATACGGTGAATTGGTCGCTTCCCGAAAAGTTCAACATGACTTCATTGTTTTAAGTTTCAGATGTTAAATCAATACCCTGATATTTTCCATTTTGTAATACTTTGTATAAAATACTATATAGAAATAATACATTTTCCTACTTTATGTCGTTTTGTTTTATTTAATATAAATAGGTACTACATATTCAATTATTCAAGCATATTATGCTTATAAGGCCCTCTACATAACATATCTGTCATCTATCATGTCATGTTTCTTCACGTTTACTGCCACAAAACATTGTAAAAGGGATTAATGGAAGGATGGAAGTATTAAACTTTCTCCATTTATTCGTTAACAGTACAAACAATGCTAAGAAAGTATCGGCAACTAAAAATTAACTCTGTATTCTGTATATATATATATATATATATATATATATATATATATATATATATATATATATATATATATATAAATTGTTATGATGTGTTTTTTGTTTGAATGATGAGCAATGGGTATTTTTAATAATATAGGGTTTTTATCGCGGTTCTCAAAGAATTAGCTTGTAAGTACTTTTTTAAATTATCTTTATTATAACTATTATGAAACACACATATATATATCTAACCTAGCCAATGTAAATTTAAAATAAACTATCTTTAAATTGATATTCTTATAAAACTAATTAAATTCTATAGACAATCTAAAATTTAAACAAAACTATCTTCAAAATTGAAATTGTTATGACACTAACTAAATTATATTAACAAAATTTTGTACCTTTCTTTCACTGAATGCCTAAATGAACTGTTTTCTACTATATAGATTCTAATCACCACTGAATGTCTTCGTACTTCAGTTATCCTTGTTTTTTGTGAAATTACTTTTTCCAATTATCAGCTTCTACCAATTTAAGATATAGTTTTCTTCACCAGCATTTATACACCACCAACCAAACCAGCAAACAGCATTTATATTTATTCTTCTTTTCAATATACCAATATCCAATTATTATAAGTTGATTTATACTAATCTCCAACCATAATATAATTTAATTTCTTCCAATATACCTTTTTTTATCTTCAATAATTATTTGTGTATAATTATAAATGTGCATTAAATATATGCATAATTTTTAATCTTCTTTTAACTCACTATATTAAACTGCTTGACTTACTTACTAAAACTGTGAACAATTGACTTAATTGTGTCTATCTTCTACTAACTTTCATAATAAACTGCTTGACTTCTGACTAAAAACTGCCAAAACTGCGATCTTGAATCCAAATCACGGGTATTTATATCTTTTCAATCTTCCAGAACCATCTGGTAAGAAATCATGTTCCAATTTGTTCTATCACTTCTATATAGATGTTCTCGAAAAAAATATCTGTTCGATCCACCGCCATAATCATTATTTCGAGAATGTTCGACTGTAAACAATGGTCACACTCTGCACTCTGAAGAATTCGTTAATGTTCCATTGATAATTTTGTTGACATTTAGGCTTTTCAGATCAGAATAAACATTTAAATCATCAAATATATATAAATTAAACACCTCAAACCAACATTATTATTATAACCCCACTTATATTCGTATTATGATTAATTTCTATCTGTCAATCCACTGTATAGTTGGTTGCCTAAGCACATGGCTCACTTAAATCTATTTACAACATTAAAATTACTAAAATACAACTTTTTACAATTATTATATGCTAATTTATTAAAAATGCCCTCACATAAATATATTTTTATTAAATTCTCTAGTATATAACTTATTTAAAATAACCAAATATCTAATATTATGTAGTATATAACTTATAAATTATTTTCTATAAACCCTAATCGTATCAATATATATATATATATATATATATATATATATATATATATATATATATATATATATATATATATATATATATATATATATATATATATATATATATATATATATATATATTAGGGATTCTACAGTATTCACTGCCTTCCCTCGCTCAACCGTTTCCATCTCTCTCTGTTGTTCCATTCTCCATCGTTTAGTCCTCTCTTACTCATGGCGTCGTCTACTTCGTTCCTCCAGGATTTTCGGGGTCGTCCTCTTTTCCTCCTTCCTATGGGGCTCCATTCGGTTATTCTTTTTATCCATCTGCTGTCGCTAGCTCTTCTTACATGTCCATACCACTTTAGTCTTTTTTGTTCTATATATGTTAGTATGTCTGTTTCTATTGATGTTGTTTGCTTTATTTCGTCATTACTTCTCCTATCCATTCTTGTTACTCTGCAGCATCTTCGCAGGCATTCAATCTCTGTTGCTATTATCTTACTGCTGTTTTTCTTGTTTATGATCCAATTTTCGGCCCCATATGTCATAATACTTCGCACTAATGTTTTATATTCTGTATATACTAGATAAAAATAAATATCAACACATGAAAATCAGCTGCTTCTTCTTTTAGCGAGATTACACTAGCACAGATTGGCCTTTTCTTAACTTCTAACCTCTTCATGTTTGCCTGCTTTATATACACTAGGTCCAAGTTTACTTTATGTTTTCTTATCTAAATAATAAAAAATGTAGTTTGCGTTTCTTTAGAACCACTGTTTACATATATAACATGTTTACGTATATTTTAAGGCTGGTTAGGCTATTTTGCAGAACAGTAAATAAACAAAACTGCAACTCCCAATCTTTGGATCGAGACGAACTTTTCAAATTCGTTAACATTAACACCATTAAGTCATGTGGGACCAAAGGATGTCGGATTAAAGTGTACGAATAGGATTATAAGAACTATACTTACTTAGACTTTTTGTAGATTTTGGTGGGCATTGTCTGTTTAGTATAAGGGCATACTGATATGAAGGGAAAGAAATATATGAAACTATGAGCTTTGAATAATATAGTTGCGATAACTCAATATATTGTAGAACGCTTTGAAGGCACGTTTGAACGTTTACAATCGACGGGATGCCGTTTTAGAAAGATAAACGTTTTAGTTGGGAAGCAGGTCTTTAGTCAAGTGTAGACTGTTCCTTTGCATTCAGATTAGAACATTTAGTTCTACATTATGTTATAAAAATATTAGGACCACTGTAAGGTGAAATGTAAATAAAAAATTTTGAGATGGGAGAATGAGAAGAAATATGGAGCGGAGAGTGGTGGAGAAGGCGGAGTGTGTGTTCCACATCCACCTGTCTACAATCCTACTCGTTGATTTTGTTGTTGGTTGGCGTAATCGGTATGCTTGTTGGACCAAACGCCAGATATACGAAATTTTCTTACAACAAACATGAAGAAAACTGGACTGCCCAGTCGAAAACGGATGGCTGACAACCCTACTTCTAAATAGAGTAATAGCACCCTGTTCAATTGTATTCAGAAAGACATAACGCAATTTACTGGTAGTAGTTGCTACCTAAGGTCCTTATAGAGACTGCGTCTTAGGGCCAGCAACTCCAGTTTGGGAGTTTTACGTTGCCGTGAAGTGAATCTGCCTAAAACTTAAACATCCTATAAAATCATCAGCAACAATGTAATATAAAACCAATTTAGTAACATTTTACCCATATATTTAGTGGCTTCACACGTGTTTACCTAGTAGCAGCACTGATGATGGAGTAGTCATTTCAAAAACATTCTGTGATATTTTTTTGTGTCTGTCTACGTTGAATAATTTTTAAATTAAATTTTTTGTGATTTCTGCTTGTGCAGTTTAAAAAGTTTTTGTACTAAATTTGATTTTATTGTTTATTTTCCACTTCTAGTGAAATTTTTATTTTAAATATTACAAAAAAATGCTTTTAGTGATACGGTCTTGTAATGTAACTGAGTATTAATTCAGTAATTAGAACATAATTTTCTTTTATCCCAACTCTTGGTACCTATAATTTGAAGATCCATTTCAACAACTATGAGTAAAGTGATCTGCAGAGTGCAAATACAAGGCGATATGTCACAAGCGTTTGAAACATATGCAGGGTTACGGCAGAGAGACGCGCTGGCGTGCCTTCTCTTTAATATAGCGTTAGAAAAGACTATAAGAGATGCCGAGTTACACAATAGGGAAACAATCTTTAATAAATCAACGCAGATTATGGCTTACGCTGACGATCTGGATTTGATCGCACGTACTACACGAGGACTTAAAGAGATGACTTCCACCTTCTTGACAGCCGCACAAAATATGGGCCTTAAAATAAACGAGGAAAAAACCAAAATGTTAGCATTTATTCCAAATAACAGAGATAGAGCTAGAAACACCGAAGAAAACTTCAGTATAGACCAATATAATTTTGAGGTAGTAAATAAGTTTACATATTTGGGTTCTCTCATAACAAACGATAATGACACATCTGAAGAAGTAAAACGGAGGGTACTGCTAGCAAACAAATGTTATTTTGGACTAAGCAAGCAGCTAAAAAACAGAAATTTAAGCCAGAAAACCAAACTAATAATATATAGAACACTCATCCTACCAGTGCTGACATATGGGTCAGAAACATGGACCATCTCCAAAACAGACGCAAATCTTGTGCTCGTCTTCGAAAGGAAGATACTAAGAAGAATAATGGGCGCATTCTGTGAGAATTGTATTTGGAGAAGGCGATATAATTTCGAATTGTACGAGAAGTATAAAAAAAGAGTAAATGGTAGAGATGTAATATCCTTCATAGAAATAGGTAGCCTTAGATGGGCTAGACATGTGTCAAGAGCAAATGAAAATTACCCACCCAGACGAACTCTATTATCGGTCCCAGTGGGAAATAGGAGTAGAGGCAGACCACGACTGAGATGGAGGGACGGTGTGGACGAGGACGCAAGGAAAATCGGCGCGGCAAATTGGCAACGGTTGGCGATGAACAGAAACGACTGGCGAAATAGACAATTTCTCTAATTTTTGTATATATGCGGCGTCTTAACTGTTCCTGATTTTGTGCTTCCCATCCGTTATTATAGACTTTCCGACAGAACTCTTGAATTGGACGAGCCTGAGGTAGATTGTGGGGATTGTCTGCTTTCGGTACAAAGGTAATGTTGTTAGTTTCGTACCAGTCCCTTGTGATCCTCGCGGAATGACATGAAGCAAGATCTGGCCAAAAGACTATTTGATCATTTGCATGATGTGTGTTCACAAACTGAAGCGATTTAGAGAGACATCTTTGAATATAAATATTTGCGTTTAAGGCTTTGCCTCGAACAACACCAATGTAGGGCTGTGAGATAAAGCCATCCTCAGAAATTGCACACCATACCAAAATTTTGTGCTCAAATTTTTTCTTACTTCTAAATTTTATTTCATCAGGTACATTTTCGTAGTCGTTCGTGTAAAACCCATCGTTACCCTTCATCTCAGAGTTGGACAAAGTAAAATATTTTTCATCGTCATCACGATCAACTTCTTGACGAAATGCACTCGCCTTAACGCGCGGCAACATCTCGGAATTCTCTCTAATTGATCCTCTGTGTATTTTGGAGTTTTCCTTCTTTTCCGGTAGATAATATTGTTACTCGATAGGGTCCTGTATACTGTAGTCTTTCCAACATGAAATCTTCTGGCCAGTTTTCGCTGTGAGGCCCCAATTTTGTTCTTAGCTGCTTTAATCAGTCTTGCCTCTCTTATATAATTCAAAATCCGCGGTCGGCCACTTTTACGCAAGTTAACACATGGTATCCCTTCTTCACATTCTCTGATTGTGCGATAAATTGTCGATTTGCTTATGTTTTGATCTCGATAAATATTAACAATATCTCGTTTCGACATTCGCCCAACCATATTATAAACACCTCGACGAATATCAATTTTATAAGACATTTTGCAGAGCACAAACCAAAATATTCTGCTTTGTTTATTAAATGTCAATAACTGATGACATTTCAATTCCATGGCCTTCTTTGTTAAATGCATTTTGCTTCTCAATCAGACCAGGTGAAATTTTTCCCAAAACTTTAGGACCATACGTTCTAGAAATGTCAACACAATGGAATTACCTATTCCAAGGTCGATGACACTAATTTGCGTGAACAGTATTTTGTCATATAAACACGAATAATTTCCAAAAATTGCTGTTGCAATGGGAACGACAAGAGAAAAAGAAGTTTATCATGTGTTAAACTGTTAATTGCCACACAGGATGTTACCAATAAACGTAACGTCGGTTAATTATTTCCCGTCGAGCATACCTTTGTGTGATTAAATTAAAGGAAATAATGTATGAGTGTATGGAATATAAGTACACAACTAACCTGAGAAACTACTGATAAAAATCAGGGTTGCGGTTTTGGAAGGTCAGTTTGTTGTGATTAACTGATATTGGTTTAGTTAGTTTTTTAAAAATTAAAGTTTCGTTTGTTAAAAAATATTAATAGTGTTATCGCAGGATCAGATAATATGTTAATAAAGAATACCAATGTTTTAAAATCTTATCAGAAAACAAAACGTGCTAAAAATAAAAATAATTGTTTCCATACATTAAAATGTTTCCTTAAAAAACTAAAAGGAATAAATATATTACATATATAGAATTGGGAGCTGTATGATGTTAGTGTCAAACATTTTCATCAAGTGATTGAGCCGGCAAATATATCTAAAGTCCTTTTTATATCCAAGTTCGGACATAGGTCCCTCCATCTGACTTCCATTTTTCCCTGCCCATTGCGATTTTCATCTATCTTGGACTGGCATGTCTCTTTATTAAATAATCTGCAAACCTCATCTGTGGTCTTTCTTTGGGTCATTTTGATTCCCAGGTTCTTCAGTGCAGCACTTGATTGTTGCATATAACGTCCATTTGCCTGATGTTATGGCCTGAGAAATTGTTTTAAAGTATTTTGAATATTTATGATTCCTTAATATAAAAGCTTGCTTTTCAAATTCTGTCCATACTACTCTTATTCGACGTTTGAGACTTGCTTTGTCTTACTATTTTGTATTTCTATTTCTATTGTAACATCCTCTGAGCTGTTACTCATTGTTTTTGTTTTCTCATGCATAGTTTTTAACTCCTTCATCACTTCCTACTAGGAAAACCTCGTGGTATCGTGGACGTTTAGCATATTCTCCATTTATTCTCATTCCTTCCTCTTGCCAATTTTTCTTGACACATCCTCTAGGACTTGCTTAAACAGCTTTGGTGATAGCGTATCTTCTTTTTCTCGTACAGTCTCCACTAATGAAGTTTGGCTATAATCATTGCAAATTCGTCTTATCTTCTGATTTTCTTAAATCCGTATGTGTGTTTAACCCGGTCCAAACGCGAATTTTTTTTCTACCAGGACCTCTTTTTCCTTCGAATTTACCGTTCATAATCAGCTGCAACAACTCGTACTTCTCATTTCTAAGTATGTGCCCAAAATATGCCGTCTTTCTCCTTTTAATGGTGGTCAGAAGTTCTCTGTCTCTTCCCATGCCGTGCAACACCATTTCGTTCCTAATATTATGATCGGTTCATGGTATTTTCATCCAAGCTTCGGCGCCAAAAAGAAGAATGTAGTGGATATAACATTTTACCTTCCTTTATATGATTTGCAGATATTGTATCACCTTATTCCTCTCTTCAATGCTATTGGGTCCTTGAGTTCATGCATCTTAATTCATATTTTTACTTTTTGTTATACTGCTACTGCTACTACTGCTGTTTATTGTCCAGTGTTCCACACTATCAAAAGCTTTCTTAAAGTCTACAAAACTTGCACATATCAGGGGGCTATATGCATTTGCTTTTTCGATTAGGATTTTCACAGTTAACAAGTGGTTCCTGGTACTAAATCTCTTTATGAATCCTGCCTGTTTGCGTGTCTGGTACCCGTCTAATTTTGTTGTCAACCTGCTATTAAGAATTTTTGTTTAAGTCTAATTAAGTAATGTTATTGTATATTTTGCATAATGCCAACGTTACTGCTACGTTTTAGTCTTCGGAGATCTTCTTTCCTCAGATTATTTTATTTAGCAGTGGGAGGAGTTTATTCATAACGGCTTTTCCTCCATTCTTTATTATTTCTGTACTGACTCTTTTCCTCGTGATTTGTTATTTTTCATTCGCTTAAGTGCTTTTCATATTTCTGCTTTACTAATTTCTGATTGGAGCTCGGAGTTTACATTTTTAATTTTAGAGTTCAATAACCTATATAGTTCCTTAAGTGATTTTTCTGTACACTTAAGTCCTTCATAATATTCTTGTCTAACTGAAAGGATTTCATTCCTGCTGTTCGTCATTTCTCCAGTATTGTTCTTTATATTATTTATTTATTTTGCCTAGTGTAGGTCTTTGGCATTTTAATGCCTTCTATTATGGTTTTGATTTGTTTCACCTGCTTCTTTTTTTTGTTATCTTTATAATTTTTTGATAGTTTTATTCAGTTTTGTAATTTCTACACTTACTCTTTTGCCATCAGTTTTCTTATTTCTCTTGTTAACATTTTCGTTGTATTAGAAATGTAGTTTTTCTGAGGTTTATCCTTTCATGCTAGTTTTTCATAAGTTATTATTTATATTTATCCTTATAACAACCTTCGTACCATAGAACAAAATGCTAGTTTATTCCGGATATCAACCAGCATAGCGAATCTGTATCGACGCTGAAGTCACAAATTTCCAAATGTATTCTTATATTGGATAATATGAGCAAGAGCAGTACCATCAACAACAGTGTAAATCTGTAAATGCAAACCAGCCAACCACAGAACAAATATTTCAATTTCAAATGACTTAAAAGTTGGCAAAGTCCATCTCCAACTATACAACAGTCTAATCTCCAAGATTACGAGGAAGATCTCCAACAAGATGGATAGATCAAATTACAGGCATATGCAAAAAATACGATGACCACTACACTTCCTCCTGGGGGTCAGGATTGAAGAGAAAACTTCGGTGATAGCTGTATTTAAATGGATAGAGGAGCAGTCCTTTCTGCGTCGCCAATGAAACTCCTAGTCACTACTGAAGATCATCGAGCTTTTTGGTTTCTGGACACTTGCTTCGAAGTTGTATCTGTTTATGTAATGCTAAGTCTCAATGTCATATTTTTATTTTATTAATGAAGATACTGATAAGATGTTCTTTTATGTCGACCTTAAATTATTTCTCTTGTGTAAACTGGTGGTGTTACAAAGCAGAAGTAAAAATATATGTTTCTGCTCGTTTTTGCAAGAAATGTAAGTTTTTTATAGATGCATACTGTGCTAAAGGCTGTATATATTATGTCTAAGAGGAACTTTGACACTTTGCTGCGAGGAGAACCTATACTGCTACAAATTGTTCTGAGGGGTAAATTTTCTTTGTGTACTTTTGGGACTCTTTATAGGTGTGCCCTGCTGTAGTGGGTTGTTAGTGTTCTTCTTTGTTAGTATCAGGTATTGCTTAAATTTGTGTAATGTTTTATATATTTTGTTTTCCAGTGATTTAGTTGCTTCCTTTTTTTTGTATAAGGTCCATTTTTGTCAAATTTTTGGATTTTTTGACTTTTGTCCATAATTACAGTTGCGTTGCCCTCGTCAGCTGGTGGGTGCAAATGAACTGGCTCCCGCTCGCAGGTAATAAGCCTTCTACTGATAAAGGGGTTTGCGCGAATTGGCTCCCGATGAAATTCTCGGAAATATGAGTAGATAAGTTTTATTGGAGTGGCCAATTGGAAACTGGCTTTTTCCCATCATTCTTTAAATACGTATACCCCTTCGCTGTAAACTTATTTCAAATTAGTTTGCTGATAGTTTTGCGTCTTGCTTCTGTATTATCATGATTATTGTGGTCAACAATTTTAGTGTGTATACCGCGGATATAAGTCGTATGTGAAAATGGAAACCTCTGCATAGTACACAGTGCTCGACTTTGGTGGTGAAACAGAAAGGCCGTTGAAGATATGTATGGGTATTTAGAGCTAATTCGTGGAGGATTAAAGTGGTTTTATAGTGCTCTGGAGCAAGTTAATCATCATGTCATCTTATTTAGATCTTTTATAGCTTTTAGTCCCTCTTTACTAACATTTGCTTTTGATTTTGTGCTTTTGATTTTCGTGTATTGGTAGTTCTCGACAGAGTTTGTTAACTGCACTAATTATGTCTAGTTGAGGAATTGATGGGTGTATTACTGCATACTTTATACCTTTTGAGAGCATCATATTCTCTTTCTTGGAAAAACTAACAACTGTTGTGCTGTTTAGGTTGTCTCTTTAGTTGGTTGTTATACTTGGTGTTGTTGTTTTCTTGAATTTGTTTATGTATTATTTTTTGTCTATTATATTGGACATTGGGACAATCGGAACAACAATAAAAATATGTAAATAACAAGCTGTCTGGGAGTAAATGTGACCTTTCAATTTATACTTTTCTTTTCTATGCCGATTTATCAGTGACTAATATTATAGTAGGCGCTCTTTTAAACTTTAAATATTTTGTTCCAGAACAACGTCAACTCTTATCAATATATTCTTTTGAAGTTTTTTTTATATCCTATTGACAAATTATTTTCTCAACATTCGCAATCCCACTTTGTATAATTCTTTTTAATGTTGACTTTCCGATAAATCCTTCGTAAAACTATTTAGAACTGTTTATTTGAAAAATACATTAATATTCTTAAAAATATAATATTATGACAAGTGAATAGCTATAAATGTAAGTGGTATCGTATGTTTTTAATACTTCCAGGTAAATAGGAACATTCCAATGATATTTTCGCTATTTCCGCCGAGATCACATCTTTTTTTACATATTAATATATTTTATGTAAAGGTATTTTTCCGCCGAACGTTATATTTTGAAATGGTTAACACTTGTTAGCATATTTTAGAGTAGGCAGGTATTTGAGTTTTCACGATTGACGTCAGTAGCGTGCCAAAGAAAAAACTGTAAGGTAGACCTAAATATAAGACGCAAAAGTAAACGCACACAAGAAGCTATTTGTACACAATACACTCGGTATAGTACATCCACTAATAATTTTCCAACATAAACATGCCTCATTCTGGTATCAAAGAGACCGCCTTTCAAATCAAGGTTGTCATACATATTTCCTAAAATTCCTAAGGTTATATTTAAAAAATATTGTCTATTCTTTATTCGTTATTATTCAATTGCTAGTCAACGAACGACACTCTTAAAAAATGATATGAACATATTCTCAAAAAATATATCTAAATTAAAAATTAATTAACTAGGTACTAATATTTCCATGGACTCTTCACTAATGAATTAAAGCAACCGTGAACTTTGTATATATTACTTATACTCTAAGTAATTTTCGAATATCGGCAACATTGTAGTCTGGAGAGAATTTGGACCTTCGGTTTATATTGACGTTGCCATGTTGGTGAATTTAGCGGTAATACTCTTATATAATGATCGACTTTTAAGAAATCAGACAACTTTTAAGAATCCAAGTTCTCAAAAACGGTTTTAAGAATTGTATTATTTTTTTCCAAATTTCATTGATTTTATACCTTACCTGGAAACATGAAAAATTGCAGATATATTATTATGGTATTAAAGTTACATTCAGTAATTTTAAACTCATGCATTATGGCAACAGCGAAGCGCAAAGCCATAAATCGTAATGAACACCTGTTTGTCTCGCTATGTGACACCCTAAAATATTTCATTTTGCAACCAGATATCACAGGCGGAGGCTTATTATAAGGTAAGTAATATTATATTTTTCTAGAATGGCATTTTGGAGACCATTTGAAACGAATGATCAAGATGCATCAACTTCTGTGTTATCAATAAATAATGACAATTATTTTAATGACAGCCTCGAATTAAAAAATAAAGATTTGCACGTACAATCCCAAATAATAGTTTTAAATATGTATGAGTGTTTGAAAAAAGAAAATATTGGGATGGCTGATCATGCAATTGTTTCGAGAATTCATGTATTAACAAAAATCGGGTATAAGACGATATATACAATTATTAAATTAGGCACTGTTACAGATCATTCCTTAAAACGAAAGCGACCAAATAAAAAATTGGGTAGGATTGACACTGCTGCAAAAGACGTTATTCAGCGAACAGTTTGCAATTTTTACAAAGAAAATAGAGTGCCTACTTTAGAACTGATTCGTGAAAAATTGAGAGATTTCCCTGAATATAATTATACATCTTTGGAAACACTGCGCGAGATTTTGATAAGTTGTGGATTTAAATATAAGAAATTAGATAATCGAATGGTAATAATGGAATCTCGGCGTATTGTTGAACTTCGAAGAGAGTATTTGAGTAAAATAAAACAGTATCGTAATTCAAACAAAAACATAATCTATTTAGACGAAACCTGGTTCGATACGCATGATGTTGTCAAGTACGGCTGGGTTGACAACACAAACAAGTGTGCGTTAAATACACCGTGTTCTCTCCAAAACTATTAACTTTTGAGAAAAATGACATAGATCTTATTTAGAGTCAGCCAAAAGCCTAAAAAATATTTCTTGGAGCACAAAAGGTGATATTTTGAATTTGTTTAAAAAATTGTTTAAACAATTTCTGCCAAAAAATTGAGAAATTTTCCTGAATATAATTATGTAAAAATTAATAAAAATTATATGATTTTTCTTGAAATATGCGTTTGATGAACTGATCCCTTTTCTTAATTTCCACGCCAATGGTCGGCATTGGCATCAAAGAATCTCAAAAGCCGACGCTTGGCAAACTGACTTTGGAAAAAGTATATACATATTATGTAGAAGATATTTCATGTATACACTCGGATTATAACGTTCTTTAACGTCTTTTAATTTTCAGTTTCCATTCCTTTTTTGCTGACAAATGCTTTTTATATAATAATAACTGATTTATTACGGCTGTCGCCGCTTCTTTGCCCCCAATTTCCATCTTTTTCTGTCATATGCAGTTGCCTCTTCTAAGTCTCTTGTCGCCATTGCTTCATCAATATCGTTGCGCCAACTTCTCCGTGGTCGTCCTCTCTTTCTTCTTTGGGGAGGGATCCATTCCAGTACTCTCCTAGGCCATCTGTACTCTGGCATTCTTTTAACATGTCCGAACCAGATTAATTGTTTTCTTTTCAAATGCTTTTTCTTTTTTCTTTATCTCTTGCTATTTTGACGACACGGGTCTCCTACATTCTGCTTATTTGGTTATTCCATTCTTTTTTTCTATTTTGTATTCATTGATTTATACACTGTACGTTACATTTTCTTCTAATATCTTCACTTCTCTTTCGATCTTTCAGCGCATTTTCTGTAATTCTTCTCAGTACTCTCATCTCTGCCGTTTTCAGTAGCCTTTGCTTTGTGGCTGTATCGGGTCTTGTTTCTGGGGCATATGTCATTATTGGTCTTACACTGGCTTTATACATTCTTGACTTCATTTCAGTGTTAATGTGTCTGTTTCGCCATAAAGTGTTATTAAGGCATCTTACCAGTCTATCTGCTTTTTCTTTCTTTGTCCAGGTCTCACTAGCTAGACAGTGTAATTCCCAGGTATTTTATTTCCATTACTTGTTCAATTCTGATACCATCAATTTCTTTGTTACATCTGGTTGGTTCTTTACTGACTACTGTTGTTTTAGTTTTCTGAGATGAGATTGTCATATTAAATTCTTTTCCTCTTATGTATGGACCAGTCTTTGCAGACTATCTTCATCTGGGACTATCATTATTGCGTCGACCTCGTAAAAGAGTATTTTTATTTCATTGTTTCCCATTCTGTATCCGCTTTCTTTGATCAAATTGAAGATCATGGGATTCAACGAGTTCCCTTGTCTTATTCCGCTGCCTATTTCTATAGATTATGTAAGTTGCCCATCTATTCTGACTTTGCTTAATGACAAATTTGCTTTATAACGAATATTGCATCTGTACACGATCTTCCACTACGAAAACCCTGTTGATATCTAAAACTTATCCTCTGCTTTATTAGCACTTGTAAAATTTCAGTTATAAGCTTTAGCGTAGTATGTAACAAGTTTATTCTTCTGTAGTTTAAAATTATATCCCTTGATAGTTTCAGATGAAAAAAATATTTCCATCATTGGTTTTAGCGTATTCAAAAATGTATAGACCTTGACAGACTAATATTTTGAAAAGCAATAACACACTTTGTTAAGAACTCGTTTTCTTTTCACTTTTTAAAAAAATTAAAAGACATTCAACCCTCGTATTGCATACTTTCCTAAAACTTAAAAATATTCTGCCTGATTTATAAAAAAAAACAATGAAATTCCAAGGTGGAAGGAGTGTGCCGCCCATGTCGATATTTTTACCTAAATCTATAAATACCTAACCCAATTACGAGAACGATTCGAAATCGGAAAACATTTTATTTTATCGTTTACTAGATCCGCTCCGAAGGATGTACTTGTACATGCGACAGGATGTTTGATTGGTTATCCGATCGAAGGTAGAAAATCGGATATTGGTTAGGTATTTATAGGACGGGAAGAAAAACGCAAAAAAATCGCGAGTTTACTAATAGTGTTGGTGTCAAACGTGTATATTTTCTACCGTTAACAACATTTTATTTTTATTTTATACTTTTTCCAAACATGGTCTATCCATCATAGCCTGTTTTGATCGATTGGTTAATAGTTTACAGTAATTTATCATCAAAATTGACTCCACAGTCCATAATTGACCCTTGATGTGCCAATTAGCCTTTCCCATTCATTCCTCTTTCGCGTTTTCACCTTGCAGTTCCTAGTTTCGAGTGTTTTCAGATGTCCCTTTTATTCAACATTTTGTTGGGCAATGATTTTTGTTGCTTCGGAAGATTTCATGCGCTCCACATGAACTATCATCGCATTTCAAACTTAACCAGTTTTATCAATTTAGACTCTCCTTAATTTAGTACTTAGTATACAGTGGAACTTGGTTATAGCGTCATTGAAGGGTCCAGTAAAAAAATGACGCTATATCAGAGTGACGTTATAAAAGAGGTAGAAAAAAAATTAAATTTTAACAAGGCAACATTTTATTACAGCATTATTTATTATTACGGCTGTATTTAGGAGAAAAAAATTATGAAATAAAATATCATGTATATGAAACTTACATTTTTTATGAAAAAATCAGTTATTTTCTTCTGCACAACCTTTTCCGAACAATAAAGGTTTTTTTTGGGTCTGAGCTGCTTCTTTGGTAGTTGTGGATGCCTCCCTGAACTGGTAAAACCTGGATATGGTCTTAGCAGCTCTCATTGCTTCTTAGATTGTAGGACAATCAACGCCGTCTTCTTTTTCTTCTTCTTCATTATCTTCATCAAGATCCATTTCCACATTTTGAACTTGTTCCACAATTTCTTTATCACTTAAAACTTGAAATGTTTCTACCTGATCGTCTACTGAAATCTAGGAGTCAAGATCAGATCCAAACTCTCTCTGTATACATTAAATTTTTGTATCCACTCTGACAAAGGCATTTGTCAGAGGGATAGAGAACATTGGGAGAAACTACAGTCAATTTAGCTTGACGAAAATACTTACAAATTGTCACTCTGCGCATTGTCTAAAAACTGTACTGCATCAAGGATGGTTATGTTCACGGGTTCCCCATTGTCCATACAATAAATCATCCTTTTCAAAAGCTATTTCCGATAATAGCACTTTAAACTTCTTATGACTCCTTGGTCTATAGGCTAAAAGATACTCGTACAGTTGACTAGTAAGAAAACTAAGTTGATATTGGTCAAATTAAGTTTGGCATGGGCTGTTGTCAACAGCTTTCAACTAAGAGAAGAATTTTTCTTTTTTTTTTTTTTTTTTGAAGAATTTTTCTTTTTTTTTTCTTAATGTAATGTAATTCGAAATTGTTACGTTGTAATTTTCCTTCTTGTTACGTCAATACAGTACCTTATTAACTGTTTCTTGTATGGCGTTTTCGAATGTCTTCCAATACATCTTGCGTCTGCTGCACCTTCTGTGATACGTCTAAAAAAATTGTGCTATTGATAACTATTTCCAAATTTCTGAATAGAAATATCTGAAATACATATATATTATGCTCTAAATACTATTTTATTGAAGCACAGTAGATTTTGATCTGTCTATTTGTATGGTTCACGCATTGTAAACTTTGACATTTACTACGTCTTAAATGTCTATTCGATGTCATAGGCGGGTACATTTTGTTCTATCTAAAGCACAATGTGTCTAAAAGATCGTTATTCATGGCCTATAACCTACATGATTCATAAAATTGATCTAAATGCATTTGAATTGCTAAAACTGCGGTTGACATCTCTCGTTATCGCGCATGTTATTAATTTTAAGGAAACCAGTGAAATCATTACTTCACCACAATATTATTTGTAGTTTACTGATCTTTTTCCTATTTAATTTACATAAACTGCGACCTCTGGAACCTAAACATCCTGCAATTACCTATCCCTGCGGCTAAAGGTATATAGATTACGCATATTGCCTGTGGCAATGAATCAGTCAAGCTTTCCTCTGATAAGACAACAGTTTATCTTTTTTTAGATGCTGTAAACAAAGAGATTCTGCGGCCAGGTGACACTCATAATTGCGTGATAAATAGCAGAAGTAGATTGTGGCAATTTTACATGAAATATAAATATCATTTCATATAGCAGAAAATGAAAATATTTACACTTTTAATTGCGATGTATTTAAAACTTCTATAGAAAAGTGTTACTACTTATTAGGCATCAGATTTTGTTATATTAAAGTTAGGCATTTTGAGTAACCTTCGCAAATAAATTAGATTGTAACAACTATTGTATTTATTGTTGGTTTAATTGATTGTGTAATAACTCTTGTATTTATTGTTGATTTAATTGATTGTTTTATTGTTGTAATTTTGTAAGATTTTGACGTTTTGTTTTCTTTTTAGCCTCTCCTCTTACAAATGGCACAATCAAAGAAGAAGATCTCACCCCTACCACGCCAGAATACTTTATTAAATGTCCACAATGCCAGAAAGGATGCCAGACCTTCCAAGCGCTCAAAGAGCACATGGAATGTGCCCATATGGACCTTTCCAGTGTATCTGAAGCTAGCGGTATGACCGTTCCCAACGCCGTATCCCCAACTCCGTCGTTGGCAGGTACCGGAGGTCCTTTTGGGTGTTCTCAATGTACGACTACCTTTAGCTCAAAGGACCAATTAGAAAAGCACGAATTGCTGCATTCACCAAATGCACAAGTAGTAAGTTAGTTTTTATTTTGTTTTAACTAGTACTGTATCATATTTTATCTACACTCTTACGTTATTGATAGCTATAAGTATGTACATATTCCTACTAAAAATATTTAGAAAAAGCAATATCAAGTCAACTCGTGCAATAAAAATAGCTTCTTCTTCTTTAAGTTCCATCTTCTATCGAAGGTTGGAAATCATCATGACTATGCGGACTCTGTTGACTGCCGCTCTAAAAAGTTCTGCACTACTGCATTCAAACTATTCCCTTAAGTTCTTAAGCCAGGATATTCTTCGTCTTCCCACATTTCGCTTCCCTCTGATTTTGCCTTGCATAATAAGTTGTAATAATGCGTATTTTTGCCCTCTCATCAGATGTCCTAAGTACTCAAGTTTTCGTCTATTGATAGTTAATATTATTTCCGCCTCATTTCCTATCCTTCTAGTTACTTCCACGTTTGACATTCTTTGAATCCATGATATTCGTAGGATTCTTCTGTAACACCAAAATTCAAACGCGGCCAACTTATTCAGATGGACTTGTTTTAGTGTCCACGCTTCCAAGCCTTAAAGAAGAGTAGAGAACACGTAACATCGAAGCATTCTCAGGCGTAGTTCTAACCTTATATCCCGACAACAAAGAAACTTTTTAAGTTTAATGAATGATGCACGTGCTATTTCAATGCGTGTCGTAATTTCTTTGGTTTGGTCTACATCTGATGTTATCCATGTTTCTAAGTATTTATAGTTATTAACACTCTCAATTGCAGTATCTTCAATAGTCAGTTGGATATTTGCATTGCAGATGTAGTCATGATCATGCATTTAGTTTTCTTTAAATTAATCTTCAGTCCGTACTCATGACAGCGTTCATTAAGGCGTTGCATTACGTTTTGTAAATCATTGTTGTTATTTGTCAATATTACTGTATCGTCTGCAAAACGTAAGTTATTCAAAACTTCTCCATTGATAGATATACCTTCTATTGAGTCTGAGGGCGCTTTTAGAAATACCGCTTCACTGTAGACATTGAAAAGTAGTGGGGACAGCACGCAACCCTGGCGGACTCCTCTCTGTATTTTGATATTTTGGGTGTACTGGTTATCAACTCTTACCTTGGCAGTTTGATTCCAATATAAATTAGATATAATTTTCATATCACGACTGTCAATATTTTTGCTTTTTAATATATCTACAAGCTTTTTATGTTGAACCTTATCAAATGCCTTTTCAAAGTCTACAAAACATACATCCGCCACTACATCCTTACAAAGGAGAAAATATTGAGGAGGAGGAATAAGGGTATTTATAGTAATGTCTGTACGATGAATTAGAATTTTATGAAAGATCAGATACTTGGTTTTCTTGGTACTAGTATCTCTATTCGTATTCTCTAGTAAAAGTTCTCTTCCGAAGTTCTTGCCAACAGCCCAGCATCGTCTGCATATCCTATGTTATTTATTACTTCCCTCTTAACGTTTATTCCTTCATTTGCTTTTGGATAAACTGTCTAGCAAAGGGCGTTCACTACAGACGTTGAAGAGTATTGGCGATAATATGCATCCCTGTCTCACTCCATGTGCTATTCTTATTACGTCTGAAATTTTTTTACGTTTAAGGAACAGTGGTTACAATCGCCAATTTTCTATTTGATCTTCTTTACCAACAACACAATAACACTATCCGATCGATTAAAATAACCATTAAAATTATATCAAAATCACGTCTTTCCAACCTTGTAAAATAATTGGATGTTGCATACAATATCATTTACATTTTATGATGCTGGTGATGAATCAAAATTATTATAGACAAGCGCGTACGCGTCCTTCTATCGGTTTTGATGCAATTGCAACGCCTCCAAGGTTACAATTATTAATTAATGAGGAAGAATGCCTCCTTTTTTATTAACAAAAGGACAAACCGGAGATTTTGTTATGAAATTACCCAATTATTTTGCTTATTTCAACGACAACATTCTTACTTCTAGGTATTGTTTAATTTTGATCAGTAGTAAATTCTATATTTCTAGATAGTACGACACTATTATTAGATTTACTTAATTACTATAATTACTATATAACTTGTTAAAATATGTGTTGTATACGAGACAGTGGAATTAGATTATTTAGATTATATTCACGTCATTTTTGTCCCTATTTTGAAAAATTAAACAAATATAAATTAAAACGAAGCATTTTATTTGCTATAAATCTAAATGCTACATTTGACAAAATCAAATCTACTTATTTTATTTGAAGAAGTTGAAGTACTCTTGAAGTACTTTTCGGTACACTTTTTTTTGGTTTCACAGAATTTTGTATTTTTATATACTCTTTTTCTTCTTCCTTCTTATATCTAGGCTTTAAAGACTGTTTCTTCTTCAATATTAGCCTCTCAAATTGTTTAAATTATCTCATCATCTTTTTATTAGTCTGCCAATACTTCTTCCTCCATTTGGTGGCTTATCTCGTGCTATTCATACTATCCTATCCTCTGCTAGTCTACTAATGTGTTCGTTCCACTCCTGTTTCCGTTTTGTCACCCATCCATTTATGTCTTCTATATTGCAGGCTCTTCTTATGTTTTCGCTTTTCTCCCTATCCAACAGACTTTTCCCTGATATTCGTCGAAGTATTTTCATTTCTGTTGTTTCTAGTAGTCGTCGCGTTTTAGATGTGTCAGGTCTTGTCTCCGTCGTGTATGTTAATATAGGTCTAATTGCTGCCTTATAGATTCTTGTTGTTGTTTGTGTCTTGTCTGAACAAACACCTAGTTCTTCCTGATTGTCTCATTAAGAGATCCCGCCGCTTTACTTGCTTTTAAGCTTTTTTGTCGTACTTCTTCTTCAACATCTCCCTAACTAGTTATGTCTATTCCCAGATATCTAAACCTTGCTTCCTGCTTTATTATTTTTTGGTTTTTTCTGCTGATATTATCATATTGTATTTCTTGTCTGTTGTATGCTAATTTTTGGAGCACGTCTTTGGTCCCGGCGATTAATGTGGCGTCGTCTGCATAACATAATATTTGGATTTCTTTGTTCCCCATTCTGTAACCGTGGCCTTTTTTATATACTCATGAGTGTCAATTCGAATATATATTAAAAACTTCTAAAAATTGTAGTGATGAACTGTTTTCCGTCCACATCTCAGCTGGTAACTCTGACTTTTCAGGAATATATTTTTCCACCAAGTAGCCATCAAACTGTTATATGGCTTGATGTTGTGCTGGTAATATCTCACTAAAGTCTAAAGCAAAACATTCACCTACGCCTAATGGATCTAGGAAAGGTAGAAAAAACATATACCTAAAGTATTGCCCGACGTCAATGTCTTTTGAATACTCAGTAGCCAGCCCAAGTTTTTGAATTTTTCCCAAACATGATTCTCCGTGATAAAATCTACATCCTTTTACGAAATCGTCATACACAATATTGGGACTAAAATTTCGGTTCAATTTTTGACACTCCATCTTTAAACAATTTAATGCAGTCACATATGAATTTGCTAACTTAATGGAAAGCAAAAAAATGCCAACGGCACATAGTATCCATTTTCGCGTCCATGAACTATAAATAGTTAAGTAAAAATTTTTTCAAAATCAACAAATTTTTGTACCGGATCATTGTTTAATAAAAATTGTTCTTTTTGATTGTTCGTCACTTCCACGGAGTTCAATGAGTCATGTACTTCCTGCACGCACTTTGGAATTTTGGGATATCGTTTATAAGTCCTGAAACGATGTTATGTCCTACACCAGAAACTAAACCCTTTTAAAGAAGAAAACAGACTAGAAATCCTCTCAAGTCTGAGGGATCATCAATATTTTTTTATAATAGGCCAAAATGCCACTGAACCCTCTAAAAATCATAAGAACGATTCAAGAAAGTTTACCACTCCTACCCCGGCTTCTTCCTAAAACACCGAGAGGTTTCCTCCTCCTCGTAAGGTTGGGGGGAGGGGGAAATCAATTTACTAAGAATCTGTACGCTGTAGAAAGAAATGTTTTAAATAAAAAATGTAGCTGAGATAACTCTGAACAAAAATGTTTATTATCACTTTTTGTGTAGAATGAACCGTTCACTCATAAACAACGCTTGAAGCGACCGGCGATTTTGAATGATGGTTACGCGCGCAAAATCAATTTTAAATAAAATTTTTATAACTCAACGGTAAAAAATCGATATCTTTTGATCAGAGTGCCCTATCGACAAAAATCAAAATACGTTTTATAGGTGAAGAATGTAGATTTCTTATGCACTTTTTTTATTTTGCCGCAAATGAAGTCAGTTTATATAAAGATGTTAAATAAATAAACCTAATCTTTAAAACCTGTAACGTGAAATTTCGATTTTCAGTTTTGGCCACAAATATGAGGCATTTGAAATACAAACTGCCAAATCTCTGACGACTGGAATGATATTGATATTCGTAAATTTATACTTACAAACAATAACTTCAATTAAGAAAAAAATATAATATTTAATTTGATACTACTTTTAAATTGGAAACACAGTAATTAAGTATGATTAATGATCTTTAAAATGTAATACTTAAACAAGTATTAATTCTTAATTATGTACAACAACGAAACACACGTGTAGCATATTTTAATACGTACTAAAGTGCAACTATCGATATTAAAAGTGCATTGATGGTAGAATCTTAAAGAACATCATTATACTAAAACGTATAAAAATCAGAGCAACTTACATATAAATATCTTTCTTATGTAGTATAATCTCTTTCACTTGATCCCTTGATGAGCTATTATTGTAACCAATAGTTTTTTTGAGAGGGTAAGGTGGTGTTTGTACCCTTAGGATGATGATCAAATCTCCCATTCTCCCAATTCTGTTTGTTTTTTGCGATTCAAACATTTAAAAATGGTAGCGCCCATTTTTTGTGAACAATTGTTGGTTTC
The DNA here is from genome assembly GCF_040954645.1 of Diabrotica undecimpunctata. Taxonomy (NCBI): domain Eukaryota; kingdom Metazoa; phylum Arthropoda; class Insecta; order Coleoptera; family Chrysomelidae; genus Diabrotica; species Diabrotica undecimpunctata. Next base: position 157,952,079 of record NC_092807.1, on the reverse strand, counting down.
CTTTTCATTTTTGTTAATATATTTCGCAAGTTCCCACCCCTCGTCTACAACGACTGAGCAACGATGCCTTCGAGTTACAAAGCAAATCAGTGTCCCGAGCCTACTTCCTAGTAGTTCGGTTCACTGTGTGTGGTACAAGCTAGACATATTGCTGTGATAAAATATTAAACCTTATATAGTAACTCGAAAATAATTTTTAACGAAAGGGAATGACTGGCATTGCTTCATAAACTTAACTGCTACTTATGATACTGTTAACAATCAAATATGGTTAATAAAAGTGTTTCATGTGATGATGGATTTTGATTTGATGTGTTATTTAAAATGCATTCTTCAAAATCGTCGGTTTACCGACGTTTTAATGTATAATATGTAGAGTGGTTACTTCCGAGCCATTCTGGAACAAGACGCTTTATCTATTTTGATGATATGGTATTGCCTGTCCAGGGAAAATGTTTTAAAGAAATAGTAAATAAATTGTCGGATAAACTAGAAGAGTTAACACAGTACTGTAACAATCACTTTCTAAAACGAAACCTTTAAAAAACTCTTACCACCTAAACAACCAATATGCTAGGAAAAAGTTGGACATAACAAGGGAAGGTGGGTATGTAAATATATGGAACATTGCAAAGAATCAAAATACCTTCGATCGAGCTCTTGTATTGCTACTGCCAAGATACAAAACCAAATCGATATAATTCGGTTCACAGTAATAATAAAAGGTTCACAGAATGACAAATGTGACTGTGGCGAAATACAGAACCTTGAGCATCTATTTTTTATCAGTAGGCCTACAGATAACATTCTAGTACATTCTAGTGTGTATTGAGTAATTGACTTATTATTATGTAAAGTCGGCTTCATCAAATAATTGCTTATTACATCCAAACGAAGAGGAATCACCAACGATTCTTGAAGTTAAAGATGCAGTTAAAAAACTAGCACGAAACAAATCACCCGGAATAGATAATCTCCCAGCTGAAGTATCTAAAGAAGGTGGCCATGATAACATAATGGCATTACAGCAGCTTATAAAAGAAATATGGACACAGAAATTCCTCCCCAATGATTGGAATATTGGAATATTTTGCACCATACACAAAAAAGGAGATGATATCTTTAAATGCTCTAACCACAGAGGAATTACTGTTCTACCTGGGAGTGCTCCTTAACACTGAAAATAATACCACCGCAAAGATAAGCCGCAGAATTTGCACGGCCAAGAGATGCTATTTTGGGCTCAATCTCCTGAAATCCACAACTACATCGAAAAAGAAAACTCTACAAAACAATAATACGCCCAGTCCTAACATATGGTTCAGAGACCTGGACTCTAACAAAAAATAATGAAAACATGTTGGATATTTCGAAAGAAAAGTACTAAGCCAAATCTATGAAGTAGTGAATGACAATGGAGTGTGGAGAAGATGATACAACTTTGAACTTTATAGAATATACCAGGAACCAGATATCATAAAACATATTAAGATAAGACGTCTGAGGTGGATAGAGCATGTAATGCGGATGGAACAAAGTGACCCAACTAGAAAAACGCTCCTTGATAGACCCATTAATCAGAGAAGAAGAGAAAGAAAAGACAAGAAACAGGGTTCCTTGATAACATCGATGTAGACGTGAAAAATATGGGAATACGTGCTTGGAGGAGGAAGCCGATGAATAGGGACTACTGAAGAGAAGTTCTTGATGAGACTAGGCTAGGACCCACGAAGAGTTGTAAAGCCAGAATGATGATGATATCCGAACGACTGAGGTGTCTCAGTGAGAAGCGATTTTGAGCACATATTAGTTTATAGGTACTTTACTTACAGACAGCCAATGAAAAGGCCACTCAAATGCCGAAATATTAGCAGTTTAAGATTTAAATACCTTCGGACACGGAAAGTTGGTAAGTTCAAAAATAGCGACAATAGAACAAAAAGAAATAGTTTGTTTTTATACAGTTAACAATTGTGAAATATCGGGCTACAAAATTAGATAAAAAGCACAAAGAAAAAAAAGAAAAATGGAGAAAATCCTATAAATTAGGAAAAGAGAAAAATATGCTAATATATAAATAAAGAAAAAAATATAAGCCTGATAAGAACCCCATTGAGATATCAAGAAATAGGAACGCAGAAAATTTGCATGAGTTTAAATGAGCCAGTTATTCTTTTGGTGTTTCATAAATGTTTGATGATGTAAAGCCGAGTCCAGAGAATGTTGCATGTTGAAACTGTAACTTACTCAAATGTGGAAGTACCAATAAGACTATAAATTATGTATGTGAGTCCATCGAAATTTTGAAATGGACTGAGCGAATACATGAATATTAGTAAAGTTAAAAATATTTCAAAAATATGTAAAGAAAATTGTTCTTATCTTCCATTTACTTTGGCTAGCCTGTTAATTTTTTGAATGTGATGTTTGAACCATTATTTTTGTTAAAAAATCTCATTTTAATTTTAATGTTTTAGACTAAAAAAACATAACAAATCGTTTAGACCAAAACTTTGAAAATAATTAGGTGATGCGTATTGAAATAAAATGATTTGGCGGATTTCACACACATATTTTAGTCATGAGTCAGTACAAAGTCTGAGGTCGCACGAGAAAAATTGGTCGGGAATGCATCTTGAAGCAGATAGGTTCGCGTTAATTACTTTAACAAGTGAGGTTAAATGAAAAAAGTCGTCAATTATTAATAAGGGGCAATTTTTGACACAGCTGTGACTATGGGAGGACAAAACAATTGTACTTCGCGTTGTGTGTGTACATTAACGGTAAAGTTAACGTTAAAATGTTACGTAAACACAACAATTGACCTGGGCCCCTATAACCTCTACATTAATACGAGTCAAACATTAATCAAGCCAAGAAATTTAAAATTCTATACAATTAAGAGCAACGAGTGACTTCTGACACTAATAAAATTGAATCGTGAAAGTGTTTGGCCGAGAGAATATTAGTAATGAAACGTTTGCAGTCATAGATTGATTCGATAACGAGTCTTTGTGCTTCTCTTAATAAACCTTTGTTTAATAACATTCCGAGAAATGTATTCCATTTATGCGATCAAAGGCGGTAGACTCCGACGAACCGTGTTTTATCCACATTTACTGAAACTATAAGTGATACACATTTCGATGTTCCTAGCTATAAATATTTTTATTATCCTGAGAAGTATTAGCATAGCCATTGTGAAACTAAATAACAGATAATAAGTTAGTAAAAACGGAAATTATCTTCGAATTTGTCTTTTAAATCACTGGTAAAGATTTCTACCGCTTCGTTTACACAATAAAATAAAAGTTAAACTTCATTTCTTTTCTTATATTGTTTGCATAACGCTACATCATATTTTTGACAAATGAGATTGGTCCTCTCCTATTTCTTGTTTTAACTATAGTTATCACATCAGTAAGTGTCTTTGGTTGGTAGATGATAACCCACATCAACAAGATTTGGCCTTTTTGACTTGCCAACTTAACCATAATTTGGTGAATAAACCGAAAAGTTGATCAGTTAACTGACTTCTGTATTAGATATGTGTGAGAGTTGCTTCGCAAGGGTCATTTTCAAGATAAAAATACTTTTCCAGGATGTATTATAGATGTAATTCCGACTTTTTGAAAGATGGAACATCCACATGGTGCTTGTTACTATTTACTTTAAAATCTGTCTCTATTAGATCAGTATATAAAGGTTGTGTCTTCTTAGTACAAATCTTTTCGGCAGAATAATCTTGATCCAAAACTGAATCTTCATCACTGCTAGCTGGGAAATTCAAAGTTAAATGAGTTTGTTGATGATATTTCTTCTTCTTCTTTTGGCATCATAACCCTGGATGGGTCTTTGCCTGTCTGGCTATGTCCTTCCATTCAGATCTCTCTTGTGCCCTTCTTCTCCATTGTCTTATGTTCATTGTTTTCAGGTCGTCTTCCACGTCATCCAACCATCTCGTTTTGGGCCTTCCTTTTTTTTTCGCCTTCCTATGGGCTTCCATTGTAACATTTTCTTTGTTGTTTTTGCATCGTTTTGTCTCTGCACATGTCCCAGCCATGACAGTCTTTGACTTTTCACAAATCTTACAATGTCATAACCTTCATTTAACTCATTAACCTCGTCGTTTCTCCTGATTCTCCATGTGCCATCTTCCTCTTGTACCGGGCCGTATACTTTCCTCAGTATTTTTCTCTCGAATGTCCTGAGTTGGGCTTCATCTTTTTTCGTCATTACCCAAGTTTCACATTCATAGGTTACTACGGGTCTAATCAGTGTTCTTTAGATAGTCATTTTGGTTCTTTTGTCTAATAATTTCGATGTCATCAATCTTTTATTAGCGTAGTATGTACGATTTCCGCTGGAAATACGTGCATTAATTTCGCTACTTACGGAGTTCTTCTGATTGATTTCTGTGCCGAGATATGTAAAGGCATCCATTCGTTCGATAGTATAGTTGTCTATTGTGATATTATTTTTATTGTCAGTTATTCTTTTGACTGTCATATACTTCGTTTATTTTGAGACCTCTTTTTCTTGCTTCAGGATCAATTTGTTTGAACACTTCCATTAGTCGTGGCTTATTCCTACTAATGATGGCTACATCGTCTGCATATGCAGTAATTTGTACTGATTTGGTGTTTATATGGCCGGTTATATTGGTTTTTCTGATGACTGCCTCAAGAACTAGGTCGAATAGCATGGTTGATAGGGCATCTCCCTGTCTTACTCCCATGTTGATGTTAAACAGGGGAGTCAGTTCTCCATCTACTCTGACTGCGGCTTTTGAACCCTGCAACGTCATTTTTATGAGGCTGATGTATTTCTTAGGTATACCTAGACTACAAAGGTCTTCCAGCATTCTGTCTCTTTTCACACTATCAAACGCCTGTTTAAAGACTTTATACATATTATATAGGTCTATGTCGTATTCATAAGCTTTTTCTTGTATCGTTCTTAGTATGAATATGTTGATGATATTTAGATTTGTTTAATTTTGAAGCAATATTTGACCTTTAACTAGTAGCAATATTTGTTCTTGAATTAGATCGAATGCTGCACTTAGCTGAAGAGGGTACAAGTAAAATATTGTCTTCTGAATCAGAATCACCTCCATCGTAGGACAAGCATTAATTAATTATCCGAATCGGTAACATCCAGACCATTCTTTGGTGCGGTAGTTTTTACAGTCAGTTGGTGAAGCTAATGAACCTTGGTGAAAATAGATACCGCATTGTTCCGGTTGGTACATATGTCGATCTTGGTCAGACATGGACTAAAGCATACTTTTAGCGTTTACCGACCGTGGGAAAAAGCGGCATCCATTGATGTTTGCACTTGCTCAGGTGTTCGAGTGACGTCACGCTCACTGACAAGTCAAGTTTTTTTTTTGTCTCATGTCACCTTCTTCTATTCACTATCCACAGGCCTCCATTCTTTAGGGCTTTACTAATGACGGCGAATCGTCAAAGTTTGTTTGCTTCTATTAAAATTACATCTTTTCCCGATGCTTTCCGGTGCTGCAAAATTGAAGAATTTAAACACTAGAGCATTTTTGCTTTGTTTTTACGGGTACACCCAAACTATCAAATGAAAATGGCGAAATCACTGAAACGTTTGAATAATATTAAATTATTTTATTGATCCCAGACCGATAAAACCAGGAATTTTGCCTAAAATTGTATTTAAAATTCAGGGTCAGGAAATAACAAACGTGAGATATATCACTTGTTGTGAATATTTCTTCTCCTGTCACAGAAAAGCTAACTTTTTGATGTTAATTTTAGAATAAACTAAAAATTTGAATTATCATTTAATTAACGTATCTTTACAAAAAGATTCTTGTTTTGTATTCGTTTCTATATTGTTCCGCCTTTCGTTTAGATATTTACATCATATAATAATTATTGTCTTATCAAAAACCGTTTATAAATGAACAAATCAGCGTACGCAAGAAATATCACGACGTATCAGGAAATATTGAACTCTTGAACTTTTTTCCTCAAAACAGAAACAGACATTAATAATGTTTTTACCGAGACCGATAACCTCTCTTTTTCTCAATAGAAGGACTAGAAAAGTGATTTGTTATCGGTAGAAGTTAATTTAAAACGTAGGTATATTATTTAATGGAGATTATGACATGGGAAAAACTAAATATGATTATTAAAAACGTGAAGATTGTGAAAAAACCAATCTTTTGTTAGTTTAAAAAAGTCAACGGTTATCGCTTTGTTTATGTTTCTGGTAAAAAATATGTGTCATGAAAGCACCTAAGATAGCAGACCGGTTGAAATCTGAAACTTTACTTCTGCAGTATAAGCATTTTAAACAGGTATACCTATAGGTAGAAAACCGCTTATGTTACAACTTTTTTTCTTAAAGGTGACCGATTACGTGAGATAAAACGATTTTTAAAAGTCGACGTTGTTTATTGAGATTTGTACGGGTCGTTCTCGTGTGGTATTTTGATAATCCGGCTTGTCAGTCGTTATAACAATAAATAAAAAAATATATAAATAGAAGCCAAAAATAATTTGTAGGAACACCTACGGTTCATTGACATTATAATCGTGTTTTTGATGTATGTATTTGATTTTGCAAGTCCAATATAAAAGGAAAAAACTGTAACTTAAACAGCGAAAGGAGAAGTATTCGTAATATCTGCACCTATAGAAATTATGGAAAGAGAAAGTTTATTATAAATTGTGCTCCATAGAAAGATATGTAATAAATTATCAAATTTGAAACACAAATTAAAATGCGACTATGTCGACACAAATTTTCGCATTCGCTGATGATATCGTTATAGTTGCCAGAAGTAGGAGACATGTAGTGCTTCTCCTTTTGGTGCTCGTTTCGAATATGAATATTGGCGATCATTCTGGCTATAATTATTATTTTATTAACTGATCTTCTTTATGTGCCGTCTTCTACCGAAGGTTGGCGACCATCAAACGATAGGTTTCTCTGTTTTGTGCCGCATGTATTAAGTTTGCAGCTTCTGGTATTTGACACTATTCTCTCAAGTTTCTCAGCCAGGATTTCTTCTTTCTGCCCAAACCTCTTCTACCTTCAATCTTGCCTTCCACGATAAGCTGTAGCAGACTGCACTTATCATTACGGAACACATGGCCCAGTTATGACGCTTTCCTCCTTTTAACAGTTGTTAACAATTCCACCTCTTTACCCATTCGTCTTAATACCTCTGTGTTGGTCACTCCGTCTGTACAAGGTATTCTCAGTATGCGTCGATACAGCCACATTTCTAGAGCCGCTAACTTCTTTATAGTTGCTGCTGTTAACATCCACCCTTCAACTCCGTAAAGTAGCGTAGAGAGTACGCAGCATTTCGTGGCGCGCCATCGGAGGTTAACGCTTAGGTGGCGGTTGCTTAACTGATGCTTTAAATAGATTTGTTGTTGTTGTGGAGAACCATTTTCTCGGGTTTTTTAACCATAATGTTACGAAAGACTTATCCCATATAGGAAAAGTCCGTTGACGAAAAAGATAGTGAAGTTTGAAACGTCAAAAAATTATAATGATATAGTTGTCAGTTAGTTATATTGTATTGTCATATTGTTGGTGTTGAATAAAGTTAATTTTCAAGAAGTGTAACATTGGTGACAGCGGTGGGATAAAGAAATATTTAGCAGTTGTTAATGGTAAATACAAGATCCACTGAGTTTGACAAAGAAATGGATACGTCCGGACCCCCTGCATGGTTTTTAAAAATGAAAGAAGATGAAGAGAAGCGTAGACAAGAAGAGAAAGCGGAAAATGAGAAGCGTAGGCAAGAAGAGGAAGAGGAGAAGGAGAGGCGTAAAAAAATAGAGGTAGAAATCATAGATGGTTTATCCAAAATTCACGAAAATTTTCAGTTAGAGATAAGTCAAATCACTAGTAGAATAGATAAGTTAGAAGAAAACCAAAAGAATTTTGAAAATAAAATAGAACAACAACAAAATGATTTGAAATCTAATTTACAAATACAAATAGTTGAGTTAGAAAAAAAGATTAATACACAAGCTTCTTTACCTAATGTTTCAGTAACTAACGTCGAATCTAAACAAACAGCTTCATCACCTTCCATAATTGAACCAGGTACAATTATAACTAGTAAATTTTTAAAACCACCCACATTCGATGGTCAGACAGCATGGGAAACTTATCGTTTTCAATTTGAAGCTGCAGCTAGAGCAAATGGCTGGAATGAAAAAGAAATGGCAGCTTCTTTGGTGGTGTCGCTTAGAGGACAGGCAGGAACCGTTTTGCAATTCCTTCCCCAAGATGCACCCAGTTATACCTCTCTCGTTGAAGCTTTAGAGACAAGATATGGCCAACAGCATCTAAAGCAGGTTTTCCAGAGTCAGCTAAAAATTCGATATCAAAAACATAACGAAAGCCTGCAAGAATTTGAAGCCGACATTAAAAGATTATTGCACTTGGCATACCCTTAGGCACCTAAAGATTTTCTGGAACAAATTGGAATACCTACAGACATTCATAGATGGACTACAGGATGTTGAAATGCAACAAGCTCTCCGATTACAACATCACAAATCGCTAAATGGAGCACTAGTCTCAGCCCAGGAGTATGAAGCGGCAAAAAGCATTTCCAGATCTCGCCCAAAATTAAGAGAAATAAGATTTCAAGAAAATGAAGAAATCACAACCGCAGATAACCAACAACCTATTTTATCCCAAATTTTAAACATACTGCAAAATCTTCAACAAAAACCTCGAAATGAAAACAGAAGATGTTTTAATTGCGGGAGAATAGGACATTTTCAAAACAATTGCAGAAGCCGATCCCAAACAAGGAGAGAACATCCAAAGAATGAGGCTAGTAGGTCGCCTAGATCGACATCCAGAAGCCCATCACATAGTCCTATTAGAAATACTAGTAGAGATAGGTCTCTAAGAAATCGATCTCCCACAACTGGCCACAGATACGCAAACAATAGCCAGGGAAACGAATAAAAGTCGACACTAAGGGGCGGGCGTCGGCTGTATCTAATAAAAGCCCCCAAATTCACACTTATACTTTACATAAAAATGAACAGAATTTATTACTTAAGGGCTACGTTGAGAATCAAAAATGCACCTTTATTATTGATACCGGTGCAACCAGATCCTTTATTCGAACCGGATTTCTGAATGAGAAACTACAAACCACTAAAACAAACTTAGTTCTTGAAACAGCTTCAGGCCACACTATTCCAATTCCAAAACACTGAGTAAGAATCCCACACGTAAGAAAGGACTTTGTCCGAAACTTCTACGAAACTGGGAAGGCCCGTACACCGTCCTGCAGAAAATAAATGATCTAATCTATCGCATCCAGTTTTCAGCTAGAAGTAAACCCAAGGTAGTTCATATCGAGAGACTAGCTCCATACCATGGAACTGATCCACCTCGTTGGCTTCAATCGATTCCCGATAGTCCAGTTATTCGAGGCGAATAACTATAAAAGAGGAAGCAGTGTTACGAAAGATTTATCCCACATAGGAAAAGTCCGTTGACGAAAAAGATAGTGAAGTTTGAAGCGTCAAAAAAATTATAATGATATAGTTGTCAGTTAGTTATATTGTATTGTCATATTGTTGGTGTTGAATAAAGTTAATTTTCAAGAAGTGTAACAATAATATTCTTCTTCTCACAATTCCTCGCTTTCCGAATACTTTGCCTTGAAGGATTATTTTCAGTAATCTGTATTTAGTTCCGTTTCTCAAACTAGCCAATCTTTTGGATCCTTTTATCATAGATATTATTGAAAATTTTACATAGTATTCTTAAAGATTCATCATCAAGAAGTTTAAGAAATTCAGACTGTACTCCGTCTGGTCCTGGAACTCTCCCTTCTTTTAGTGAAATTATGGCTGCTCTTATTTCTGCCACTAGTATAGGTGGTCCTGTTTCCTTAGGTATTGGGGACTGGTTCTCCCTCTCTTCAACAAATAAATTTCGTATATAATTTATCCAGGTATTTATCAATACTGTATTTGTCCACGATTACCTCTCCATTGTCATTAACAAGTTTACTTACTCTTACCTTTTTATGCAAGTTGATGTCGTATTTACTTTTTAGAATTTCGATTTCTTGGTCTTTTTTCTCCAGTTCTTTCTGTTTGGCTTCTCTGATGTTTTTCTGTATATCTCGTTGTAATGTTTTATACATAGAGTTAAGCGGGCTTTCCATTTCTGCAACTGCGCATGCATAATAGCCGCATGCAGCGGCCGCACAATAGAGGCATGAATACGCAAGAAGAGAGACATGCAGAAAATCAGTGCGCACGAGGTGGTTGCAATTGTGTGCGTGTCTTCCGATCTGATAGCGGAAGACATATGCATCTATCTGCCTTTTAGATGGCCTTTTAGTTAGTTTTTATGATCGTACATTTGGTACCTAATTTACTATTCCTATAATATATTAATTAATAATTTAGGTGACGAATGAATTATCAATGTATACATCTTTTGAGTTTGACCGGAAACAAGTTCTAAAATCACCCATCATCCTGTTTCTCTTTGATACAATCTAACATCTCAATCATATTAACAACAAACCTGCCTTTGCTTACTCGAGTTTTCTCATTAATCGATTTGTATTCGTCTCGACATTCCGAGAAATGTTTTTATCAACTCGTAGCAGAGACCACTTGATGTATCTTAAAATACCACCTTTTTTGCCATGAAAGGTAAAGTTACCAGTGAGCGCACATTGAGGCAATTAAATATCACATAAACAAACGAGCAGAGTGGTTTATAAAAAAACTACCGATCTATGTACTTTATTATGACTAATGCAAACAGTTGCTATAACTTTCATTTAAATCAGTCATTCAGTCCTCCCATTGTACCAACGCTAACACAGCGGCGTCACATATTCTTCCTACCATATGTCGGAATATATCGATGGCTTTCCGTATTACTATTTTTTCTTCTCTTTTACTACTTTTTTTTTGTTATTTTATTTCAGTGAACGAGCGATTTGCTTAGTATCGATGTTGCTTTTTAAATTCTTTTCCCTATTACTATTTTTCCTTCTTTTAATTTTTTCTTTTTTCTTTTATTTGATTGACATTAATTTTAATCATATCATGATAGTTAGCTTTTAGCAATCTCCGATTGGACTTATGGAACTAATTTTATTTCATGTGAATGACACTGATAGGCTTTATTTTTAAAATATCCCTATTTATGGTCTTCCATCAGTATAAAATACAGATATATTTAACAGATAAATCCAAACGAGACGTGAATCCAGAATTAGATTGACAGAATTTATGTGGACGTCTTCATGAAGTGCATTGTTCCAATAACTTAAATTTCTGAACGTTTTAGGGTTTTAGATGCTGAGTCTGTGTTGTTTAGAGTGATCTTCTTTAGATGTATATATAGAGGGGCAAAATGTAACATTACTTGTAAGGCTGCAGTGGACCACGAGCTCACTGGACCCACTATTCCCATACAATTAACTGGGTTATTGTCTTTTTCTGCATTTTTTTGCTTCAACAAAATAGCACAACGTATATTATTATATGGTTTGCAATTGTTATGTTTAACTAGGTTATTGTAGGTTTCAAAATGAATCTTCTTCTGCAGCCTTAAGTAATCCAACTTTGGACATAGGCCTCCCCGAAATCAATCCAGTGTTTGCTATTTTGCGCCACTTGCTTTCAGTTCAGAGTGTCCTTCGATCTTCTTAATGTCATCAGCCCATCTCATTTGTGATCTTCCTCTGCTTCTTTTATCCTTCAGTCGGGCATTGTGTCCTGTCCGTCTTCCAGTCCAAGTGTCAATAGCTTTGGTGAGATAACATCTCCCTGACGAACTCCTCTGTTAATTGGTATAATTTTGGTTTTCGCATCTATTTGTATATTCATTGAAGCTATTGTATTCATTGTAAATATTATGTATGAGCATTCTGTATCGGGAGTATATCCTGCAGTGGTTCCTAGCTCTCTCTATTGCCCAAAGTTCTATGGAGTCGAATGCCTTTTCATAATCAACGAAGCCAATGTATAAGTGATATTCATTGGCTTTCAAAATAAATGTCGCCACAAAATGAATCTACGGCTTGTTACTGTAGTAATGGCATTTACTTTAGTATTCCAACTATGTGGCAGTCAACTTATTTTTTCCCTTCCAGCTCAGATTTTTGTAGTGATAATTACCTAAGTTAATGTAAAATATTCTACTGCTATCAAAATCAAATTGCAACATCAAACTGAACAATATTTTTTTTATTTACAAAAATTCGCTTTAACCCTTTCGTGCATGATTTTTTTTTAACTCTTTTAGGTGTTTTCGGTTTAGGCCTCATCAAAAGTGGTCGTCCTCTTTTTTTATTGATTTTTTTCTATAGCTAAAAGAACTTCAGCAATTTCTGCGTGTAAGTGCACCAAATCTAAGATTCTTTGCTTTGGTACTTGCAAATTTGTTGCTTGCCTGCTATATTCTAGCCAGGCATTCATACAGGCTAAATATATACCATGTGTGGAACATTTGCAACGTCCATTTGCGTCCTAAACAATGTTAGTAAGAAATTGAATTTGTTAACACCTCCCATTGACAAATTGTAATCCTTTATTACCTGTGGCCTATTTATTTCTATATAGCTCTTGTTTGTTTTGTCCCATCGTTTACACTTGTCGATCGTCCCAATTCCTATATAATTTGATGCCATTATTACAGGTTTGTTATCAAACCACTTTGTCATAATTACCTTCCCATCATTGCTGATTATTTCTTTTGTAGTCCATGGTTTTTGATTATTTTATCAGCAGCGAAGCTAGGGCTACTGAATCTATTTTGTCGTACAGTACAAATGGCAGAGATATTTTTTGGCACAGAGTTTGTAACAACCAATAACTGGTGAAATAATTATCAAAATATACTTTGCAATTATCTTCTGTGATGCGATCACACAGCTTCAAAACGACAGCTGCGCCTTGCCCGAAAACTGTCATTTGTGTTTGGTCCAATTCCGTTTTAGCTTCCTGATAAATTATAAAATCAAAGATCTGACCACTTACCGTCCACCGCAAATTGCAAATATTTTTATTCCCCATGGATTTGGTTTGTTTTTTTATATATTGCTTCACATTGAGTGATCCTTTAAACTGCTCCATTTGTTCATCAATTGCAGGTTTGTCTCCAATGGAAGTGACAGCAAACGGGCGCGTATTGTTTCGTACAATGGACGAACTTTCCAAAACCTGTCCAGATGCTCAACGGCTCCATTTGTTTATCAATTGACAGATTTGTCTCAAATGGAACTGACAGCAAACGGGCGCGTATTGTTTCGTACAATGGACGAACTTTCCAAAACCTGTCCAGATGCTCAACGTCATCCATTGTATCCACAAATTGTAAAGTTTGCCTCAAGGAGTAAAATCTATTTATAGACATACTCTCAACAATTTTGGGCACTCGTAATTTTGCATCCCAATAAAATTGGATTCGAGGATAATGTAAATTTCCCATAAGTATATGTATACCAACGATAATTTGCATTTCCTCTACAGTCGTTGGAAAAAATCGTATTTGGTTCTGTACAGCATACAGGTTTGTAAACTTTGCCATACGTGCAAGCAAATCTCTTGTAAAGTACTTGCAGAAGATAGCTTAGGGGCCCTCCAATTCTACAACTGGCGTTACATCTTATACAAACAACTGGCTCGGTGGAGTGAGATCATTCTTAGGGGTGAGATGATTATTTATAATGTAATCATGAACTCTGATCTTTCCTTCAGAAAATGCCCGAAAAGTGCTTGGTCCTTCAGCGACCACAGGGCCCACAGTCTTCTTCTTCAGTTTCTACTGAAAATAAATAATGATTAGTTCTTTCTATTACTTCAAAATAAATATTTTTACTTTCCAAATCTTCAAATTGCTGCTCGGAAGCATCAATGTCATCACTGTCGTCTGACATATATTCAATATCTGAAAGATTTTCTATTATCTTGAGCAGCTGCTCATAGGTCAAAGGTCGTTTTAAGTCAATCTTAGCTACTGAAATATTACAAATATGTTTATTTAAACAAGTACTATGAATGGACTAGGTTATATTTACCTACTCTAGAAGAATCCCTTTACTCACACAGTCCACAAGTGAGGACGACTGCGTATTCCACAAAAATGCACCATTTCAAACATAAAAATAATTAAAATTAAAAAAAAAATAAAAATAATTTTTACAAAGTATGGGTGAGTCATCTAGTCTATAGAGCGTTTCACGTTAAGAAAATAACATTAGGCTTATGGAGATCAGTGTTGCCAAAACTCTCAGGCATGCGGTTTACTAGATTGTCGATATATTTTTCGAATTTCCATTTTCAATTAACATTTAACTGTAAAGTCAGAATAACAACTGAAGAACCACAAAGCCTTATTATCCTTATGTAGTCTCAGAGAACGACATAAAATCGCTGACATACGCACACCGTATTATTTTAAGTTGCAATTAGTAATTAGATATACGCATTTCAAGCGGTCCGTTTATTTGCTTTTAAATATTTAATAGCCGGCAAAGTGCATGATTTAACTAAGCAATATGTTCTACTGATTTCTATGATTCATGGTATATGACATTCTTACCGAAAAACAAATAAACTGTCGTTACTATAATTAAAATAAGATAAAATAAAATTATCTTTTGTAAATACTATTTATTTAATTAAAATCATTTTCCCTACTTTTCATTTCTTGTTTTGAATGGACACTTTTGGTCAATTACGTTAAAAAACAATTATTTAATTCATGTCTGTGAAAACGAAAATACAAATTATACAACCCTGAATCGTGCTTGTGTTCATCGTGGCATCGCTGCGCTTCTATCGTCCATAAGAAATACATGGCCCTATCTCCGCAATGTTATTTTCTTAACGTGGAACGCTGTATAGAAATAAATTACTGTTCTTTGCGCGGTATAGATGTGTGCACAGTGGCCAGAATCTTACTAAAACTTTTCCGATCGTTTCTTCTACTTGCCAACAGATGGGGTCTAGTGCACGAATAAGGAATATTTAGAGGTCCCCTAACGTGGACAACATGAGCAAACAGTGTTATTATTATAATTTCGTATAACTGAGCGCTTAGAAATGTGTCCACATTTGTGGATGACGTGAGCGAAAGGGTTAACCTTATAAGGTTATTAGCGGAGTGGTAACAGCTAACTACACTTTGCTTAACTTAAACTAAAAACAAAAGTAGGTTATCGCTAGTGTTATTTAAATTTAAAATGTCTTTAAGACTAAGTGTGTTTGGTACATGGTATTTAATTCTGTGACGATTGAACTTTGTAAATAAATATGAGTTTAAAAGAAAAAAAATAAACGTAAAAAGGTTTAATAAGGCTGAACACTGAACACTTTATTATTGTGCTTTATACTCCTAATTAACTTTTGTGGCGCCTCTGCCTTCAAAACAATTGAACAAAGAACAGAAAACTGTGCGCATCATTACGAACATCACCACACCGCATCTCATGTAAGTGAACTCTTTCACACGCTCCGTATTTCACACATGTGGCGTTTCTTCTTTTTTTTTGTTATTATTTTTTCGAGCCCGCCTGTCAGCTATAGAGTCGGATATCTTTCGGCCACTCCGCTGGGTGCGATAATTAAAGCTCTTATTTCAAGATATGAAATGTGTAAGGCGTAAAAATAGATCTCTACCGGCTCCATTACTTTTTGCCTCCTCCTTTCTTTTAATGTTATATAAAAGTGTGAAGGAATATTGTAAGATGATGCTAGGCTAGGAAATCATCGTGTCTGAATATATTGGCCAACTTGATTAGTTTACTTTCATTTTTAACAATCAGTTTTTTGCGGTAGAAACAAATTACTTATGTTTACTAACCTTTTGGATTTAATGAGTATTTTTTATATATTGAACTCTTTCTGTAGTTTGCTAATTTGTCTTTAAATCCGCAAATAAATCAAGAGTTTAATGTTAAAAAACAGACTTATGCTCCGTTAAGGGCATAGGCACAAAATGTCACTTGTCAAAATGTTCAGTCGAAATGTTCTCTTCGAATTCTGAGAAAACTAATAAGTATATTTGAAAAATTTAAACCCAAAATGAAAGACTACGTTATTACCGAGGGCCGAAAGTCCCTGAAAACTTCCATAATGTTTAATTTAATAAGTTACAAGGTGAAAATAAAAGAGAAAATTTAGTGTGACATTTAATTTCAAATATTTCATTCAAAAGAAACTTTTTGGTTATTTTAAGGGTCTTTCGGCCCTTGGTAATAATATAATCTTTCATTCTGCGTTTAAATTTTTCAAAAATGGTTATTAGTTTTGCTTTGAATGGTCGTAGAAACCACTATCCAAAAAGGATTCCTTTAAAAATGAGTCGTCCATGATGCCAAAGATAAAGTGTTAAAAATAAAGATTTCAAAAACTGAATTCATAAATTCACTTCTGGTTCTAATCATCGAAAATTGATGATTTCTAAAAATTTTTACTAGTTTTGAGATATTTAAGGTTAAAGTTTTTTGAATAATTAAAATTCCTTGTACATTAGCTACGATCGTACATAGTATTATTATATTATTAAAGGATCAGAAAATTATTATACCTACACAAATTTTCAAAAAAATAACCAATTCAGCTTTATTTTGAAAAAAGCACTTGGACCCTTCTTATTCTTAACGGTCAACCAATTATTATCTGGACTAAAATGTATCCGTAGAATCTTTGCAGGAAAAAAGGTGAATTTAAAAAAATGTTTGTTTATAACTTTATTGGATAAATTGTTTATTTATAATATGAAACGCTAAAATAAAAAAAATCGACATAAATATCTTTCCATTAAGCAAGTTTCATTCATAATCAGAGTCCAGCTCTGCTCTATCTTCCATGTCTTCGCCAAACTTATTTTACTGCGATGCCGACTCCAACGTTTCAGTTTTTTCTTGAAATCCTTCTTCAGACACTTCATTGACTCAACTTCGTTGACTCAACTTCGTTGAGTGGGCAGGGGTTTGCTGAAGATCAAAACTGATTACGTTCGTATCTACAGATGCTTTGTATTTTTCACTATCTTGTTTTTCGATTGTTTTAGTCATCTTTGCTTTCCGTTGATGAAGCTCTTGATCAAATTTGGCTATTTCTAGACAGTTCTATAGACATTTCGTCTGATTCAGACGCCTTATTATCTTTAGAGTTTTTGATATCATATAAAATTACCTTCCAGCATAAACTTTCACTACCAAATCAATTCAAAGTGTTATAAAATTCCAAAATTCTAAAAGTCTACGGAGTACTAACATTCGATAAAAGGTTGACTTTTGCTTACCCTATTAATAAGACTCTCTCTGCTCTTAATAGATCAATAGGATTTATCCTGAGAAATAAAAATATTAACATACTAGTATAGGCAATCCTTATTATAAAATTTTCATATAAGCAGTGTTGAGTCAACGAAAATTTTTGCAATATTACATTTTAAGAAAACTGGCTGTTTTTCTAATGCATTTTGATGATTCTTTTCAATTAAATGAATTTCTGTCAATAAGAAGTCTTTTCAGCATTTTATTTTCATACAATTGACCTGTAAGAAAATTATTAATATCATCGAACTCCCGTTTGCCAAATGTGCAGAAATTACAATTTAATCAGTTCTATATCTTTGACTGTAATGTCAGTTATATAGTCAGTAATGTCAGTTAATAGTTAGGTAATAATTAGGTAATAATAGTTAGTAATGTCAGTTATTTCTATAATAATAGAAAAGAGTGTTGAATATAACAAGCCATTAGTCATGATATTTGTAGACTACGAAAAAGCTTTCGATACAAAAGTCATCAAAATATGTTAAAAGCCTTAACAGAGTGCCGTATAGATCATCGCTATATAAACATGATAAAATACATTATCAAAATGGGACAGCAAGTGTGAAACTGGCAGATAAACAGACCAACGTATTTAAAATAAAACGTGGAGTGCAACAGGGAGACACAATTTCGCCAAAATTGTTTACAACATTATTAGAGCATATGTTTAAGAACGCAAATCTGAGTGAAAAAGGAATAAATGTCAATGGAGAAATGCTTAGTCATTTGAGGTTTGCTGACGATATTGTCCTTTTTGCTGACAGAATCGATGATGCAGTATCGCAACTGGAGAAACTATACCTAGCCTCCCTACAAGTAGGATTAAAAATCAACCACACAAAAACACAAATCATGACAAATCTTGTGTTAAGCGAAAAGATTTCAATAAATGGCATACATATTGAAGAAACCACCTCATATAAGTACTGTCCTAAGTAAGGACATGAGATACGCATAAGAAGAGATAATCAAACGTGCGAACTAAGCCGCCGCATAGGACTCACTTGGGTGCCATTCGGCAAGCTAAGCTATGTTCTTAAATCAGAACTGCCTATGTGTCTTAAAAGAAAAGTCTTTGATCAGTGCGTGTTGCCAGTACTTACATATGGTGCAGAGACATTAACACTAACCAAGAAAGTAAGAAATAAAATTTGTGTTACCCAAAGAGCCATGGAACGATCGATGTTAGGCATTTCTCGTAGGGATCGGATCACGAACAAGGAAATAAGACGGAGAACAGGAGTGACAGATGCCATAGAAAGAATTATGACCCTTAAGTAGAACTGGGCGGGCACATAGCTAGAATGTCGGATGACAGATGGACACAGCGAATAATACAGTGGAGACCGAGACAAGAAGCACATCGAAGTAGAGGTCGTCCACCAACAAGATGGTCTGATGACATAAAACGGATCGACAAAAATTGGATGCAAACAGCGCAAAACAGAAATACATGGAAAAGACTGAGGGAGACCTATATCCAGCAGTGGATAGATCCGGGTTAAATGATGATGATGATGAATGTCAGTTAAATATTAAGAGCAGATTTTAGATAGACAGAGAAATAACTGTCTATCTATCTAATACTTTCAATTTCATAACTTAACAAATTCTGCTTTGGAATACCTAATACATTTCATGTTACTATTTTATGTTTCGATGTTGTTAAAACTAATTAATTTAATAATTGTATATGTCTCTACTCGTTTATGCTTCTAAGTAACAGTTTTGTTTGACCTGTGAATAACATAGCATATTATATATGTTTCGTTTGAAGCTAAATGTCCACCTGTGTCAAACTCCCGGATTATTCGGAGAGATTTAAGGATAAAGACCTCTAGTTTTGTGGCTGCAAAGCAAAGAAACGATCCATCATGTCATAACTGTCGCAAGTCTCTTACTACATACAACTTTTTGTTCTGACAGCTTACTTACTCGATTAGGAAGAATATTACGACTGCTTTTTGTTACCACTGGCAACTCCAGATTCAAATTAGCTATCAATATTTTGAATAATTCTTGTTTCTTTCAGCATTTTTCATATTACATACATATTTCAATTCATTAATACTTAGTTCATTAATTTCGGCTTGTTTTGCTGTCCTTTTATACTTAACTGGTCCGGTATTGTAGCAGTAACCTAACTGGTCCGGTATTGTAGCAGTAACCTAACTGGTCCGCGTGGTCTGCGAGACTACTGTTTCCAAGAAAGCAAAAAAACACACAAAATTTTTTTTTATTAAAAATACATGTTACAAATATACTCTGATATTTTATATAAAAACGAAAGTCTTGGATATTTGTTAAGAAAAAAAATTTTTAAATAAAACTGAAATCTGTACAAATATTTGTGAAAAAAGTACATAGTTTTGGAAAGTAAATAAAATAAAATATAAAAAACAACAGGAAAAAAATGTATTGCTAGGAAAAATGTTCAAACTACACACGAAATAAAAAACTAGGTAAAATAAAAATAGATCAAAAATGTTTGTTTCCAGCATCAGTCACACTTTACCATTTTATATTCAATTTTTACATAATGGTTTTGTACATCCCAAATAAACAGGCCTTTTGCAACGCAAGCACAGGTATTTTGTCATCCTGCGCTTTCTACTAGGACATAAACTGCAATCTTACGAAGGATTAGATATAACGCGTAGATCGACTTGCCTGTGGGGCGGTTCCAATTGCAAATACGAAAGAATTAAAAATATTGAATCGTATGTCAGACGACGCCGGACCAGTTAAGGGTTAAAATGAAATATGTAATGCTATTTTCAGTGGAGCTGTTCCCCCTTTTTTTAACTGCCCAACATTAAATTCCTTACGTCATTACTGGTCTTATAGTATGGCAGGTCTTATAGAATTTTCCCTCAGTTTCTAGATCCTAGTCGTAGGTACTCAAAACTATTCATCATCATCATTGGTGCTACAGCCCTATAAAAGAGCCTCGACCTTCCCAAGTCTATTACGCCAGTCAGTTCTATCCATTGCCAACTGTTGCCAGTTTGCTGCGCCTATTTGTCTACCACCCTCATCTACACCATCCCTCCATCTGAGTTTTGGTCTACCCCTACTTCTACTTCCCACAGGTTGTGACATAAGGATTCTTCTAGGAGGGTTGTTCTGCTGTGATCTTGCCAGATGTCCTGCCCATCTTAGTCTTCCTATTTTTATAAAGGATACTACGTCTTTACCACCAAATATATGTTTATATTTGTGATATATCTCTTAGTTGTACCTCCTTCTCCAAACACCATTTTCACAGATGCCACCAAATATTCTTCTCAAGATCCTTCGTTCAAAGATAAGCAGGAGATTTTCATCTGCCTTGGAAATGGTCCATGTCTCCGACCCATATGTCAACACTGGTTGTATAAGGGTTTTGTATATGGTTATTTTTGTTTTTTGGTTTAAGTTTCTGCTTCTCATATGTCTACTCATTTATATTTCCTTAATATATATTTATTTATAAATTTTTTATTTATATTTATAGAACTGTTTTTTTTTCAGTCCTGCAAAGTATGCAACAAAACATTTGCCAATGTTTACCGTCTCCAAAGACACATGATTAGTCATGATGAAAGCGCAGTTCTTAGAAAATTTAAATGCACGGAATGTGACAAGGCGTTCAAATTTAAGCATCACCTTAAAGTAAGTTTTATTTGCACCTGATACCCTTTCTACGAATGTCAATACCTATTTATATATATATATATATATATATATATATATATATATATATATATATTGTGACGATTGGGGTTTATAGAAAATAATTTATAAGTTATATACTACATAATATTAGATATTTGGTTGTTTTAAATAAGTTATATACTAGAGAATTTAATAAAAATATATTTATGTGAGGGCATTTTTAATAAATTAGCATATAATAATTGTAAAAAGTTGTATTTTAATATTGTAAATATATATAAGTGAGCCATGTGCTTAGGCAACCAAAAATACTCTCGGAGATTGACAGATATTTATACTCTGAAGTGACGTTTAAGAATATTTACGAATATAAAGTGGGTTATAATAATATATTGTTTGAAATGTGTATTTTATTAAATTAGAATGTTAAGTTACCAATTTAATTATATATTCTGATCTGAAAAGCCTAAATGTAAACAAAATTATTAATAGAAAAGAATGGAATTCTCTGGATCTCTGGAGATGGCCATGTTTGCGAAATGGTTTGTTCCAGAAAATTCAGACAAGTATTTGATAGAACAAATTGGAACATGATCTATTACGAGATGGTTCTAGAAATCCAAAAACATATAAATACCCGTGATTTGGATTCAAGATGGCAGTTTTTGAAAGTTTTTAGTCAGAAAAGTTTTAGATAGTGCAGTCAGAAGAGTTTTAAGAAGTTTTTGGCAGTTTTTAGTTAGAAGTCAAGCAGTTTATTCTGAAAGTTAGTAGAAGATAGACACAATTAATTAGTGAAGTCAATTGTTCACAGTTTTAGTAAATCATTCAAGCAGTTTATAAGAAATATGAAAGTTAGTTGGAGATAGTCCAATTGTTTAATATAGTGAGTTAAATGAAGATTAAAAATTATGCATATAATTTAATGCACATTTATAATTATACACAAATAATTATCGAAGATAAAAAAAGGTATATTGGAAGAAATTAAATTATATTATGGTTGGAGATTAGTATAAATCAACTTATAATAATTGGATATTGGTATATTGAAAAGAAGAATAAATATAAATGCTGTTTGCTGGTTTGGTTGGTGGTGTATAAATGCTGGTGAAGAAAACTATATCTTAAATTGGTAGAAGCTGATAATTGCAAAAAGGAAATTTCACAAAAACAAGGATAACCGAAGTACGAAGACTTTCAGTGGTGATTAGAATATATATAGTGGAAAACAGTTCATTTAGGCATTCAGTGAAAGAAAGGTACAAAATTTTGTTAATATAATTTAGTTAGTGTCATAACAATTTCAATTTTGAAGATAGTTTGTTTAAATTTTAGATTGTCTATAGAATTTAATTAGTTTTATAAGAATATCAGTTTAAAGATAGTTTATTTTAAATTTACATTGACTAGGTTAGATATATATGTGTGTTTCATAATAGTTATAATAAAGACAATTTAAAAAAGTACTTACAAACTAATTCTTTGAGAACCGCGATAAAAACCCTATATATTATAATATTAAAAATACTCATTGCTCATAATTCAAACAAAAAACACATCATAACAATATATATATATATATATATATATATATATATATATATATATATATATATATATATATTTATATTTTTAAGTATTAAAACTCTTTCTAATAATTATCACTAAATCTTTTTTGTCTATTGATTAAACAACTGTTAAATGGAGTGATTTTTTTTTAGAATGATTTTTATTCGCAATAATTAATATTTACGTAAGATTTGGTTTTAAGTGTTACTTTGTTTTTAGGAACACATTAGAATCCACAGTGGAGAGAAGCCCTTCGAATGCGGCAACTGCGGCAAACGTTTTTCCCACTCCGGATCCTATTCTAGTCACATGACATCGAAGAAATGTCTAGTAATGAATGTTAAGTTAGGACGAACTAGA
Source organism: Diabrotica undecimpunctata (assembly GCF_040954645.1). Lineage (NCBI taxonomy): Eukaryota > Metazoa > Arthropoda > Insecta > Coleoptera > Chrysomelidae > Diabrotica > Diabrotica undecimpunctata. The sequence goes on along the minus strand of NC_092807.1, from coordinate 157,929,137 downwards.
GCTCCGCCAAATAGTTCCTTATTAGATAAGAATACTCAACAAAATTTGAGAGGACCAAAGAGGCCCAATATTAGTCCCATTAACAATAACATCACAACCAGTCCCAATCACAACTCCTATTTACCTATCCTTCCCAAATATCCGGAAGCAGCTGCTGCTTTTCTACAGTCCTCTCTTGCTGGAAACCCCAGTATTCCCCCCTTCTACTTGGCGCCTCCTAGTCTTTTAAATACACATCCTATTAGCCATTACTCAATGCCTTCATTGAGCCATCTTTTGGAACAGCTTCAGCAGCAACACCAGCAACAGCAACAGAGCCAGAGTCCAATGAGGCCATCTTTTATTGAAAACTGTGATAGTCCTAGACAAACAGAAACGAATCCTAACTTCGAGAATTCCAGTAACCATTCTGAAAACAACGATCATCGTCCGCCTTCAAATGCTTCCGAGAGTGGCGATTTAGTGATGGACGAAGACGCAGAAATAGACAACGAAACAAAAACCCAAAATGAAAATCAAACTAATACTGGTGACTTAGAAGCTGTGAAAAGAATATTAGAAACTGTAAATGCAACAGTTACCAAAGAACTATTACAAGCTAATATGCAGAAAATAACCTCAGATAGTTCTAGTGAATGTCATAGTGTCGCTTCAGTTCACTCCCCGAAACCAACTGCAAAATGTAGTACTTGCAAAAAATTATTCGATACTCAGCAACATCTAGAACAACATGAATGTGAAGATATTAAAAGTGAGGGCCTTGCCGCAAAATTAGAAGGTGCGTTTACAACAAAATCAGAAGATGCTCAAAATGGTAGCATTAGTGGAGAAGACCAAGAGTATGAAAGAAATTACAACACAAACGACGAATTAGATTCCGAATCTTTTGCAACAACAGATCACGTCTCAGAAGATGGAAGAAAAGTTAGAGTTCGATCTCTCATTTCCGATGAACAGCTCAAAGTTTTAAAAGACAACTACAAATTGAATCCTAGGCCAAAACGAGAAGACTTGGAAAAAATTGCATCAAGTATAGGTTTTCCTGTTAGGGTAGTGCAAGTGTGGTTCCAAAATACACGAGCTAGAGATAGGAGAGAGGGAAAATTAATTCAAGTTCCGTACAGTCCATTACCAACCTCACCTCGGTTTAATTTACCACCAAAACCCCCTGTAAGCGTGTCTCCAAATCAGTACATCTGTGAACAACCTCTAGATTTGTCGATCAAGAGAGATGTTACATCACCGGAATCTTCACCGTCTAGTTCACCCTGTAGGCCGTCTTCAGACACCAACGACGAAGTAGTTAATCTTAGCAGGAAAAACTCAAGAAGCCCTACACCGTACTTGCCCTTTCAAAACCACTACCACAACTCCAATTCTTCAGAACCTCGACAATCTCCATCACCTTTAGAATTAAACAGCAGTCGGTTAGCACAGATTTTAGCTCAACCTTCCCATAAACTCTCATTGCCAGGTATGGGATTAGTTCCTATGGACCAGCTAATGCAATTCGGAGGTACTGATCTTCCTAGTCTTTCGCAGTTAATAAGCAGTAGGATATCCAATATGAGCCCAAGTGAAAAAAGAGCCTGGGTAGAAGGCCGGGACCTTACTAATGATATGACTGAGGATGAGTTATCCCAAGCTACGAAAAGAAGCAAAATATCTCAATTTGTATTTAAGAGTCTTGGAAGTCCAGTTTTGGGAAATCAGGAGTTAGAAGCAGAGGGACAGTTCACTTGTGATCAGTGTGACAAGGCGTTTTCCAAACAGAGCTCACTGGCCAGGCATAAATATGAGCACTCAGGTATGTTAAATATGTATACATAATTATATATTAGAAGTATGGTAAATTTGGTCTTATTTTTAAAATGGTCGCTTGCATATTATTTACAGTACGCTTGACGTACTTTGTGGAATGTATAGATCTAGTTTTGCGTGGTTGTAACTCCAGTGGCATTTTTTTTTATTTATTTTTTCTTTCAAAGTGCCAACCAAAGTCATTTTTCGGTGAAGAAACTCTTGAGACAAAAAAATAACTGGTGTACCACTTATTTGTGGTCAAATTTCGCTTAGAACTTTTAAAGGGCTTTCTTTGACACTTTCCTCATCGACTAGAGATCGCGCAAGAGTTTTCACAATATTTTTCTTTGGGATCTCTTGGCAAATTTACTTAAACTAGGATGTATATTCCACACCATATTTACATCGAGACTTGTAAACGTAGGCTCTTTTTCTATTTCTACGTTCATTTGATGATCTCATACTCTTTAAAATATTTTGTTATCACGTTCCTGCTCTGAAGTGGAATCATGGCGACTGTATTTAATACATTCATTTTCAGATTCTTCCATCATTGTTCTGGCTATTTCCTCTATCTCATCACTAGTAAGTTTTTTCCTATAATTGTATGGTAGGTCAGACCTAAAATTAATAATTAGAGCATAATAAACTATACTTTCACCTTATTATTCGCCCCGGTAACGAAAAAATTATTGTTACTTATATAGTGCATGTAGTAGCACAATATAAACATGCATCTTAAGGGTTAAGATAAAGATTTTGTTTCTTAGTTGAACGGCAGTTTGTTTATTTGTATGATTCTATTACTTGTACCAAATTAATTGTTTATAAAATTTATGTTTCTGTTCCAGGTCAACGTCCCCATAAGTGCGACGAATGCCCTAAAGCTTTCAAACACAAACATCACCTTACCGAACACAAACGTCTCCACAGCGGAGAGAAGCCTTTCCAATGCAGCAAATGTCTCAAGCGATTCTCTCATTCAGGATCTTACAGCCAGCACATGAATCATCGGTATTCCTACTGTAAACCTTATAGAGAGTAATTTATTGTATATAACAAATTTAAAATTAGCTTTGGACGCTAATTTTTTGATATTCTTTACCGTTGAGAAATCATAAACTGGATATTTTTAAAGAGACGTTTGGGTCTCTAGAGGAATGTGACCAAATTTGAATTCTATACATTGTGATAATGGCTGCAAGTTGTTGACTAATCAGAATACAGAACACGGTTATATCTGATGTTACTCGAGGATGTGAACTTATTGACATCTCTAAATTTCTAATGACTCCTAAGTAATGCAAGGCATATTTAATTTGTTCATAAAATGGCGTCTATTTTTGTATAGTGGTAAAAATATTGAAGCATTTTTGTCAAAATATTGTTTTTTAGAACAAATCGGAAATTAAGAATATACTACCAAAAACTTAAAAAACCGAAAATATCGAACTGTCTTTTCTATAAGAATATATTGTTTTGAGGTTATGGTGACATTTTAATTAAGTTTTAAATACATAATATTCCTCTTCTGCAAGTTTCATCTCTATTACGTAGACTGGCAAACTTTCGAAGAAATTGTTTTAAAATTGTTATATTTAGCTAAAAAAATTGTTTTTTAGGACAATTCTTTTTTATGGAAATTAAGAATACACTATTTTGAGGTTATGGTAACATGGAAACACTTTCATCAAATTTTACAATACATATTCCTCTTCTGTAAATGCCATTTCAATTACGTAAATTGGCCAACTTTCGAATCAACTGCTCTAAAAGGTTACATGTAACTGCAAACTGGAATCATGGCATTCTATTAGTATCGTTAGGCAAGTTATTCGTCTTCCTGGATTTCTGGATTCACCAAAAGAGTAATAATTTTTAAAGCTAAATAATTTACAATTTAATTCGACGCAAAAACATATTTTTGCACTGATTGTTCAGGCAAATATATATGCCAATGTAAAATATTTAACAACTGAAAAAGATAATTTATGCTTTCAGAGAAGTTTTATTCTTCAATATTTCATATTTCATCTCATATATTCAATCTCAACACATTTACGTCTTCTGGAAGTGGTAAACAGTACTCATCTACAACCAAAACGACTTCTTGATTGGATTAAAAGCGGTAATCATCGAGAAAAATCTTCAGTTTATGGTTTAGAGAATACGTGGAGTCCCGGAGAAACCAAATTTAGGGAATAGATTGGATTTCAACCACTCAATAAATTTTATTATCGCCACTGTTATGGGCTGGTTAATTTTTTTAAACTATGGTGTAGTCAACCACTAGGAATCTTCTCTTTTATACGCCAAGTAGATTCTTCCCATTTAAAATTATTTTTTTAATCTGGGTCTATTTTTACGAATGTTTGCATTCAGGTTTGTTAAAAGTTGGGAGTAGTTCTCATTTAAAAAGATTTTTCTTAAACCGAGTTTATTTTCACGAATTTTTTCTGCATTCGGTTCCTCTAGTCGTTTTTCTAGTAAGGTTTTGCCTTTTTCAAGATATGTAATCATCAAAATTCCTTCCCATTTCAAAATATTGTCGATTGATAGCCTCGAGTATACGCCTATCTTCCATGCACTTTGTCGGTGATGGTTGCAAAGTTTGGATACCTTTAATGTGGAACATCATCTGCACTTCCCCAACAACCTTTAAACTTCGCTGCCCTGTTCACTTCATGGCGTACCTATACATATTTTGCTTGCTATTAAATCTTTATTTATGAGGCCATAAATTTGCAGCATACTCGATTTTTTCCTTTTTGAGCGGCACACGCACCCCAAATGCTTCCAAATCGACTGTCTACAGTCAACTGCTGCCTGGAACTGAAAGGACTACAATTTTATAAGGCTTCTACTAATATGTGTGCCAAAGTGAATCGAAAATCACGTGACCTTCGTGTAATGCTGCGGTCTTTGGGCGAGAACGATAACTTATGTCCTACAGTAGCTCTGACAACATAACCTCAACGAATTCTTAAACTCTATTATTAAAAATTTCTATCCAAAAGACTGAAACTAAAAAGGTCTGTGTAAGAAATATTTTTTATATAAACATTGCAATATGATTACTCTTGTACAGAAATAGACTTAGCTGAGCTTAGCTTGACTACAGCACACAGATTTTGAGCAAATGTCTTATTGTTTTGTATTGATTTATATGTTATGATTTATGAACCCGACTCTTTTAGCGTAACATAATGACTTAACATAATAACACTACTCAACATAAACTATAGACTATATTTTGTTCTAACCATTAAGTAGCGAAGATTGACATGCTTCTACAAACATATACAATCCTGAGTATAATAATTATATTTCCGCAACATATTACAACTTTGCGAAATGTCTACAGTTACAAATTTATTATATTTTCGTATAACAAAGTTACCTATACAACGTTTGTAGCCATATTCACTGGTTATAGGATTGTGGTGCCAAATACTATTAAGCTTTTACTTTCCTAATGATTACTTAAGTGATTAACTTATTTTAGAACATGGATAATACTCAGTCAGTTGATATTTCTCTATTACAAATTTATCTTTAAAATAATGTTACAATTGAAGAGCTTAATGTGAAACAATGACAAGTCTCCAAAAGGTAAAAGTGAGACTTTGAATGTTAAAAATATTATAAAATCCAGTAACAACTTTTGTTGTGATAGTTTAGATATGTCGATGCATCATGCCATATGGAACTATAGTTACAACAATATTAATAAAATTACTCCAAATTTGAGAAAAAAAGTCTTTATTTAAAAAAAAAATGTGGCTTGTTATATTATTACATTAATAATAAATACCCAAAATCTTATTTAATCAACTAGCTCGACGACCTCATCAGCAACATCAGGGCTGACATTCACTCGTAAACTATTGTATAAGGGATGATACACTGAAGGTAGGTAGAGTAACAATGATCTCACAATTTCGAGTTTCTTATTTGCAATCCGAATTGGCCCAATATACTTCCGTTGTAAATCACATACAAAAGGCACATTTGGACGTCCCTTCTTGACAACAGTAACGGGGTTGTAGGTACCATTCACAGAATGCTTAACGTAAAATGCTTTTCTCGTATCACTCTTGAATAAAAAGGAAAAAACATTCGAAAAATCCAAAAATTGCTGGTCATCAGTGCAAGTACTCTTTTTAATGTTCTCTAAGAGTGGTTTTACATTGAGGAAATCTTCCTGCTTCATTACAGTTAAGTTGAAGAGCTTCTTTTTATTAGATTCTTTTATAATTTTATGCCACTCGGGAGAGTTCTAGCCGAGCATACTTTCTATAAGAGCCAAATCCCTGCCAGATGGAAGGTGAGTGTGTCCGTTGACTAAAAAATGGTGTATAATAGACTTAAATCTTTGTTCCTTTACTAGCTGGAACCATAAAGACGTTCAAAGCCAGTTTTTGTTTTGCCCGGAACAATTATCCGTGAATAAAACGAGATGTTCTACTTCACTTATCTTTGAGCTCAGAAATTGTATGAGTATTGATGCAATTTCATCACTCTTTATGCAACATTTTTCGTCTAGACAAACATATGACCAGCGTCTTCCGTACAATCATGGATTCCTAGATTACACACCCATATTTTCATTCAAGAAAAAGCAGGACCAGTGGTTAATTTGGAAATCGGTAACGCCTGCTGCAAGTCAAACGATATAACACATGTCTTCTTATTGCCTGAGCCTTACACTTGTGCAATTTAAGTCTTGTTGTTAATTCTCTATAATCTTTTTTTTCTGATTTTGCTGACTATTTGGATATTCATTGTCGCATGTCTTGCAAGTGTCTGATTTTGGCAACTTGAATCCTATATTATACTCGGTACAGAATACCTTACGGCAAGTATGCTCCTTAACTGGTTCAATTCCCGCTTCTTTACACTAAGGGGCCTATCGATCCGAATAGAGACTGACTATACTCATGTTATGGTCTAGGTAAACTTTATTCATGTTCTCTTGTCGACTGTAGTAACTTTGATACTTTGGAATCGAATGTATGTGGTTTTTAACACTTAGTATTCCCTAATCAGATATTTTCACACGGTTTGTATGCTTTCCTCTGTTATCTCTTTCTGGCACTAGATTTCCTTCTATCTTCTTGCAAACAATGTTATTTCCTCTGCCCTTAGAAGCTTGAAGTCCATGGATATTTAAAAATTATGTTTTACAAACACGTGTAGTTTCACCGTTAACATTAATGGAGTAGACTGCATTGCTCTTTCTATGCGATTCTTGATGTTTTTGCTTCTTTCGCCAGAACCTTTTCTTCTTAACAATATCTATACATCCGAATAAGTAGCTATTTTGTAACTCATGAACTAAGGTTTCAAAACTTGTTAAAAATATTGCTCTCTTAGCCCTGAAGCTTTTTCCTACACTTCTTAGTGCAACTGCAAGGCGGTCCCAATTCTCGACCAGACACATTTTTTTTTCGTTTTGTCGCTTACATATGGTTGCCCTAAATTTCTTCGAATGCTTCTTTTTGATCTTGGACGTTCATTTCTTTGTCTCCATCGACTTGTTGGAATTTTGTCAGGTGTGTTTGGTTTTGTCCTTTTTCTTGACGGACCTTGTTCATTATCCTACAACAAAATGCAATAATATAACAAGCCATGTCACAAACCACTACAATCATACTTTAATTTTGACTAGTAATAATGCGGCAATCCACATTTAACAAAAAAATTACATACCGCTGTATTTTCATCACTTGAGTCACTTCTATATTGTACATCGTCAGGATCACGGTCACTGTCACAACGTCGACTCAACTTCAGTATTTTTCCTGCTAGAATGGTCAAAACTCACAGAAATATCCGAATCGCTTCCGCCCATGTTCGCCATTTTGATGTGACTTGTCATTATGTCGAGTAGATAGACAATAGTGTTACCATAGGTTTATCACGCCATCTATTAACGAAGGGCTGAAATCAATTTTTAGTGGCTTGTTATACTATTACTATAGCATTAACTCTTTTTGAACTCATGTGTGGCTTGCCATTATTTTACATTAAGCCCTTCAATTCAAGGAGTGCCGAATTTCCTTATGACTTTATTCAAGGTTTAACTACAAATTTCATCAACTTACGTTTTGATTTACGAAACTCAAAATGACTGATTTCTATCCATTGGTTCTCCTGTAATCTTTAACTTTTTCTGTGACTTGTAAATAACTTGTCTGGTACCTGTACAACAATACTCATAGTATACAGTGGAACAGTGCCAGTAAAAATCCAGGTCTTCCACCACTTTAAATAGTCAGTGGTGTAGCAGGCAATGGGGCACCAAGGCAATTGTTATATGAAAAAATTTAGTCATTACGTGCAATTGAATATGAGTTACCATATTTAGTAGAGTATAATATTGAAAAAGTTTGTGATTGGAAAATTTCAGATATTATTTTTTTAATATTTGCCATAAAATGTAGATATTGTAAGATATTATATTATTGCTTTATTGAAAGTGCCATATACTTCGAAAGTAAAATTGTATAGCCTACATGTAGATATATTTTGGTTTCAACACATCGACTCGTAGACGTAAGTTGGTAACTTGCCTTTAGTTAACGGATATGGAATAATACTAATTACAAAAGTTATACCTCTACCTACCAGCAGCAATTATTACTATAACATCTAGCGCCATATTTGACGATATGTTTTGCTAAGTAACTGAGAGCAACATCTGTGGAATCGGAACAGTCCAGTAGTTTTAAAAAAAATGTAATTAATCATATTAATTTCGTGTTTTACTTATCTTTGATTCTGTTTACTAAGATGAATGATAATACCTGCCGTAATTTAACCAACGCCCCAACGTGACTCACCAAAATAAACGAGGAAAAGCCAAGGTACAGGAAGCTTGGTAACCACAAAACAAATTGTGACTGTAACTATAACTCCTTTGTAGAATCTGGCGAACTTCTCGACGGTTACTCCTTACCAATTCTATTAATACTTTCTCTATGTATAAGTTAAACTAAGTTAGAAAAAAGTACACGTTCTTAAATTGCTTTTTTTTATTGAGAAGTCTCCATTTCGTTGTAGGTTTGTAGACTGCCTCATTCCACTACGGATTGAGGATAGCTCATACCCTTAGTATTCAATCCTAACTTTTAAAGATATTTCATCATTAGTTCGTGTATTTCGTTATCTAATATCTTGTCTTAATCGAATAGTATCTTTCTGTTGATTCTAATAAAAAAATCTGAATAAGAAGTATAAGAAATGATCTATCTTAAGATTTTTATCTATCTCATTATTTACAAATAAAAATAAGATTTTCATGAATTACGTTGAAATAATTTTCTATAGCTGCACATTTAATTTAACGTGGTCTTGACGAAAGACCACGTGACCTCTACCAGGAGAGCATGTCGCTAGCCGGCTGACGATATATGCTCTGTCTCACACATCTGCATATTCAAGCAGTAGTCTCTCGATATGGTATAAGGTTTCACTTAAGAGAGTGGTTTGGCTGTACCACTAATGAATTATTCAGAACAGCAGTAAATAAAATTAGAATCGCCCTAATGATATCCAATCTCCGATAGGAGAGGCACTCAAAGAAGAAGAAGTCACTGAAATGACCTGTATTTTTGAATATTCTATATTCTATTTTTCTTAACGAATGACGTACCGTGGTTCAGATGTCAAATCTCCGGCGCAACTATTTAAAAACAACATTCAATTCAATATTAAATCGTGTATGTTCAGTTATTTGACTTCAGGCACTGTTCTCTTCATTCCTTAAGCTCTTGCGATCCAGAGTCTTCATTTGGTCTGCTTATCTTGTTGGAGATCTACCTCTTAAGTACACAAATCTGTCTACTACTTTGAAATTCGACTGTCATTTCGACTTCCTCCGCTGCTAGTATAAGTGTGCCATCTGGGTGCCATTCGTCTAGTACTTTTCTCATTATATATTCAAAATATATGTTGTACAATAATGGTGATAGTATGCAGTCCTGTCTAGTTCCCTTTTCAGTTTTGAACGCTTAACCAGTTAGGTTAATTAGCTCGTTAGGTACTTCCATATTTCCCATTATATTCCAGAGAGGATCCCATTTTACTGCATTGAAATCCCTTGTGTAATCTACGAAACAGAGCAGCATTGGTATATTGTGTTCTCATGGCTTTTTCTATTATTTGTCTGTTGTTTAATATCTACTCACGCATTGGTACTTTCTCTGGTACAAGTCCGCATTATTCTTTGGCTGCTCTGGAAGCAGAAAGTTTAGCAGTATTTTACTTGCATGAAGAATAAGGACAATGGTTATGTAATTGCTGCATATGGTTAGTGATCTTTTTTATGGATAGAGATTTATCCGCACCACTCATCAGGCCATTCACCTGTGATCCATATCATTGGCACACTCTGCAGATATCCAGTATTACATCTATGCCAATCTCCGCTAATATGCCGTCTATCTATGGGAATTTTTTGTTTATTAGTTGGTTGAGTTCTTTACTTGTGTTCATAAAATGATTTCCTCTACCTCTTTGACTGCATCTGTTGAAGTGTCTTTGTATAATTCTGAGTAGTAATTATTGCAGGTTTTTATGTCTGTACTACAGACACTGTAATAGTCTACAATGAAGTTATTTTGAACACCTTCTTTATCATTACTTGTTTATTAGTTTTGTAAAATTGTAATTTAAAGTTTAGATATCATTTTATTGCTTCAGATTTTTAAATAAACAACAGAATTTGAATTACGAGTAACAGCTCAGGCGATCTTAATGCTGGATGGAAAATTTATAAGACTCTTTTGTAATTAATATTATTTTATCAATTCTTAGATTATAAATTATATATATGTAAACAGTACAATAAGAGGCAAAGAAGCCTTTGCATCGAGGTGTTACATGACAATACGTAGAGAGTTCATAGTTTTCAACAATACAATGAATACAATGGTGCAAGTCGTTACTTTTATAAGCATTTATTTAAAGAAAGATATTTACGGCATCGATAACATTTGTAGCCTCTTAAACTCCAAACTTGAACATAAAGAATTAACTGAGGTTTTTGTAATTTTCCTTAAAAAATATATATTAATCTACGAATAAGTTAATACTTTTAAAATTTCTAAGTTTAAAAATTACAAATTTGATAAATTTTATATTAACAACTTACATAAATTTGACAAATTTTTAATTTACGAAATTTGTCAAATTTATGTTCTATTGGACACAGTATTAATTGGAGAAACTTAACTCAAGTTGCGCGATTTTAAGAGACTGCAAATGTACATCGAAGTCAGAAAAATATTTCTAGTTAACGGTGTATTTGTTACCAATCAGATGTTTTAGAAGTATGTTTAAATATAAGTAGAAGGCTCTTTTGAAAATTTTATTATATATGAACAATTTTATTTACATTAATTTTATATTATTGTCCATATTTATTTTTTTGTACATAGTTTACCATTTTTATACGTGCAATGTGATACGAGGAAGTTCAAAGAAGGTATAAGTTATAAGTATAGATAAAACGTACTCATATATTGTTGTTATTCCCTTTTTTTGTTATCTTTTAGTAAGAACATGATTTCTGAATCTTTACAAAGCTCATTGAATAATTTAAGACCGGTATCTTACTGTTTACTACTACTGATAATGTTGGTGGACACATTTATTTGGTCTTATTTTCTGTATATGTATAATATGAGATTCATGTGTAAATTTTCTTTACGTGTACAATTCATTAAGGGGTTACATAATGTCTTGTACATTCAAAAAATGGATTTTTATTTTTTTTTATTCCATATGAAAGAATATTACTTCAGAATACGCATATCAAATTTGAAGTAAATTTGAGCATTATTACCAGAGTTAGAGTGATTTGAACTGCGCGATCGCTATGTGCACTTGAACGCGTTTTTCTCGAAACCTTTGTTTTTCCGTGTGGTAGAACGAATCGACCGATTTTGCTGAAACTTTGCACAGTTCATCTTTTCTCGATTCTCGATAGATCGACACGTTCTTGTTTTATACGAAAAAAATGCTTTAAATACGATGACAATCGCAAAAATAATAAATAATACGAGACGAAAATTCATTCAAACTTATTTCAAAAGTTTATATTTCATTTTTTTTTTAATTCTTTCGTCCAATGAGGAAACGATGTTTTCCTGCTAAATTGTGCAAAGAAATCATGCCTACCACTCGGAAAAATAAAGTTTCGGAAAAACGCGTTATAAAGTTTTTTAAACTGACAGCTCACGTACCGACCGCCCAGTATTCAAATTTCTATAACTCGGGTAATATTGCCCAAATTTACTTCAAATTTGGTGTGAATACTCTTGAAGTACTATACTTTCATATGGAATAAATAAGAATAAGATTTTTTTTAAAATAAAAGACCTATATAACCCGTTAAATGTGTGCGGTTTTTGAAATATCTGCACAATCCGCACAAATGCACATTTTTTTATGTTCCGTTTGTGATTGTAACGCTTTGAACTAGAACCAGAACATAGAGCTTTATATTTTCTCGCATATACAGATAGCAATATCACATCTAAGATATAATCCATCGTTATACAAAAAAAAATGCAAATAATGGTCGATATGTTACAGTAAATAAGTAAAAAACGTGCAAAAAATGATATTGATAAAGCAACTCCTGTAAATTGTCCAAAAAATATTGGACAAACATGGAGAACCTTTTAGAAACTCGTACTAAAGCATATCTAATTATTAAAATTCACAATAAACCGATACTTCAAGCATTTGTTAAATAATAATAAATAAGACTTATAAATTATCAAACAATAGCTTCACCAACAATCACAACTTCTTAAATATAGCTTGAGACTTTCCGATTTTGTCTTCTCTCGTTTTGTCATTTCTTCTGAAAATGGAACGTTCCGCTGTCTTAATTACTCCTTCACTTCGTCTTTTTTACACCCCATAGTGGGACATTTTTGAATTTGGACATTGTGATATGGTGCATTGATTATAAACAATACACTAAGGGCTGGTATATTAGGAATAATTTTTTCATGAATCTACTATTTATAATTATTATGGTTCATTTAGAATGAAAAGTCGGGAACATGAATAGTCGGGAGATTATCGCTGTGATAATCTCCCGACTTAGTACCACTGGCTCATCCATCTAAAGCCATCCTCGTGACGTGTTTACCATAAATGTTGAATAAGTCAAGTGACAACACGTGTCAAGTGTCACCAGGTGCATTGGTGTGACCTTCTATTAAAATAGACCACAGATTGATACACAATCAAATGCCTTTTGGTAGTCAACGAAGCATATAATCATGAAATTCTCTAGACTTTTTAATGAGTTGTCTCAGGTTCAGGATTTGTTCCCGTGTACTTTTACCATTTACAAACCCCGCTTGTTCCTGAGGTATTTGGTAATGTAGATAGGTTCTTAATCTGTTTTTGATGATATGCAACAAAATTTTACTAGCCTGTGTTATTAGTGACAGTCTGCGGTAGTTTTCACATCTGGTAGTAGTCCCTTTTTTGTGTAGCGGGATATAAATTGAGGTACACCAATCAGATGGCCATTTTCCTGAATTCCAAACAGCGACACAGATAGAATGGATGATATGTAATCCTTTGTTACTTAGTAACTGTAGTATTTCACCTGGTATTGAATCAATGGTTTTCTGGGGTAGTCACAGGGCCACTGAATTTCTGCTGGTACCTCGCTATTTTTATATAGCTCGCTACAGTAGTTTCGCCATGTTTCCAATATTTCGCCAGTATCGGTCTTTAGATTACCTTTCTTATCTATTACAGACCACGTTTGAGATTTAAATTCTCTAGTAAAGAGTTTGATTCTCTGAAATAAATCACTCGGTTCGTTTCGACAGCCATGTTCCTCTATCTCTCTGCATATTTGAGAGATGTAATAAGCTTTGTCTTTGCGGCACTGTTTTCCGTTTTCTTTGGATAACGCCCTGTATTTATCGTCCTTTCTGCGTTGAATCGCAGTCCACGTATTATCGGATATCCACGGCTTAGGGCCCGTGTAAACCACTACCTCACATTCTTTTGCAGCCTCGATTATCTTATCTTTCAGCTTCAGCCCTTTGGACATTGGCTTGTGCAAACCTTCGGTGCTAATGTCTTTCCGGTTTTTGTCATGGGTATGAGGGGAATGAATATAAGTTTTAGCTATGTAAATTACGGACCAATTTATTTTCCTGTAATGTTCCTATTATAGCCCTAAGAAAAATTCTCTGAAACACATCAGGTTTTTCCATTAGGATTTTCCTGTTATTATTCGCTTTGCTCCATCGAAATCCCAAAAATTATTATTAAACTCTGTCAAAATTCTTGTCATCTTCTTTTATATCTTTTATTTAACGAGAGACCCGTTTTATAGTACTTAAACTAACTCCCGTTGCTAAGACAACACACCCTTGTACTTTTTTTTAACAGTAGTAGATGTTTTCGATAGTTTCTATAATATTGATTGGTATGTTTCTTTTATACAGTAGGTGTAAGACGTCTTCGACTTGGATGGATCGAAAGCCTTTGTCAGGTCTACAAAACATAGATATGGTGGTTTGTTGTACTCGATGGCCTTTTCTGCGATTTGTCTTAGTACAAATCAAGGTTAATAATTTAAAATCTCAAATCAATTGCAATAACAGCTCTTAGAAGAAAAAACAATATTTTTTTTACCAAACTATAGAATCTCTTCGCTTTCATCGATCACGAAATAATAATAAGTTTTTTTGCTGTTCACTGCGCATCGGAGGTGGAGCCCAATACCAAAACATGTGTCTCAACTCAAGCTATATTTGATGAGTAGTAAGTAATACTTTATAAGATCAGATAGTAAGATTTGAAACAGTTACTAAGGAGCTGTCGTTGGATTGTTCATAAATTTTTTCAAAATTTATCAAAACAGTTTTCAGTGTTTCGTATTTGTTTATTATATATATTGAAATTCTACATATTTGCTTATCTTTTCATTCTTTCCGTCCGAATTTTCAGCTTCGTTTTTCGACTATTCCTTTCCTGCAGTTTAAATTAATTTACCATTTTATCATTTTTTTTATTTGTTTAATAATTAGTGTTACAGTAAACCAATTTTACAAAAAAGAATGATAATTTTTTGAAAGTTGTATTTGAACTTCTTTAAAAATACAAATAATATATGAATATTGAATTTTTGCCAAATTTTAGAAAAGTAGTAAATGATTTTCAAAAGAGACCAAAAGTATTTGAGTCATTCCAAATTATGTACCTTAATGTATGATTTCCAGTGTGCAAGTTTCTATAATGTAAGATTTTTGACAATAATGTAGCTATTTGATATAAACTTATTTAGTACAGCTGTTAAATGAAAAAGTAGCATTTATCTAGAAATCTCAAAGGTATGTGAGAATTGGAGATATAAGAAAAATATATTATATATACAATTTATATTATGCATAAAAGTTTTAATAATTCTTAAGATACTCTATAAATTTCTGTGTATAGGTATATTCTGTAAATATTGAATGTTTTTCTCTTCCTCGTCTGAATGCTCTTTCCTTTTTCAGACAAGGGAGCTTGTCCTCGTATATAGAGTTTATCCATATTTAAATTTATTGATATCTTTTTATTTTTATATTAATATTTCTGCTTGACATTATTATATTAGATTTTTAGTCATTTTCTGTGCAAATTATATTTGCAGATTATTGTTGTGTGTAGTTTTTTGTTAATATATTGTATTTTTTATACATTGGCTAGTTTTACCAAAGAACTTGTAATATAATAAGCCATATATATAGTTTAAAGCTCGAATTTTGTTTATTTTTGTCATTTTTTATGTTTATATAAATGGTATTGTAAAAATGGTGATTATAACGAATGTCTGTGTAAATTCTATTAAAAAAGTTGAAGAATGTATTTTACTCAACCTAAATAAACTCATACCAAAAGTATTCAACCTTTTCTTATTCCTCCTAGCAACTTCTAATTTTAGACAATTATTTTTCTACTATTCGCTTTAAAATCTGACTGTAGAGATAAAACGTTGAACAAGACAGCCTTTGGAAAGCTACCTTTCATATTAACCAATCATAAATATCCGCAATAACTGAAAGGAAAAGCAAATCTCTTCGACCACTGGATCCAGTGATCAAATAGGAATGCCAAACATAGAAAGTGATAATGTCGAATATGGATAAATTAGTTTGAGCAGGTAAAGACTTAAGAATTGCCTTTTGGGTATCAAGGGTAGTTGTTGTAGATTACGTCCAATAATGCATTGTGATAACAAAAAAACTATTTGCGTATGTAAATCCGAAGACGTGACTTACGGGTAAAAAGCTATTGACAACAACGGTCGCAATGTATCCGTTTGATACGTGATTATATTTTTATAATTTATTTTTTCATTATGATTTAAAACAAATTGGAAAGGCAAATCACTAATGGTGAAGAACAACAAGGTTTTACAACAGATGCAGTATTCATAATAAAACAAATAAAAGAAAAAGCTATAGAGTTCGGCATGCCAGCGTATATTTGCTTCATTGATCTGACGAAGTCGTTTGACAGGGTTCGCCTGGGAGACATTCTAAATACATTAATAGAAAATAAGACACCGACCAACATAACAAAGATAGTCCATAACCTAAATAACAACAATAACCAAAGTTAGAGCAGGAGACCAATTCACTTAAAATATTCCGGGAAAAACACCGGGAGGAATTAGATAAGGCGACAGTTTAAGCACCTTCTTGTTTAACCTACTCATGGGCAAAATTATAAACCAAGTAACATCTCCCAATCTCGGATACAGAATGGGCAACAAAAGAATTGGTATGGTGTGTTACTCAGATGATGCAGCAATTATTGCCAAATCAGAAGATGATCTTTCTTTACGAGACAGCTCTTTCAGTTATTTCAAATAAGCCGCCAACTAAATATAACCATTTATACCAACAGAACTAAATGCATGACAATAGCAAAAGATCCGCTCAGATGTATGTTACTGGTTGAGAACAACCCCATAGAACAGGTGATGCAATTCAGACATCTGGGCCTAGATATATCAAGCACACACGACCCAGTAAAGGACCTAAGGAGTCAGATCAACAAAGCATCCGCATTGTCGGGATGTCTGCGGGAGATAGTCTGGTCAAATCCATATATGCGCACAAATAGTAAAATTAGAATCTACAAGACTTTCATTTCAACGGAGGGTTAAACACAGTAAGTAATAAAGTTCAAATTTAAATGAATGAACGTTTATCTATTAGAAGAAATTTTACCTTGTCATCAAATTATTATAACAGTATTTGTTATTGATTAGAGAGATTAGTAAAATTTTCTTTATATTACATTAGGTTTTCCTATTCTCAAAGTTCTCTTTTACCTATTTCCCATTTTCAACATGATTATTTATACTAAATTTTAATTTGAGAAATCAGTAAACCGTCGAAAGTAATTAAAAATATGTATAGTAGGATTAATACACTTTTTAGTTTTTAGATTTATTTTCAATTCACTCAATCAATATTAGGAAACAAGACTGGTATACAGTATTCAAAATGTTTGTAAAACTAATTAAACAACACTCAAAATTAAAGCAGCAACTTAACCTCAAAAGTAAATAAATACCATACAACAAAAATTAGAATTAGTGAAACTTCAACTAATTGCTGATTAAGAGCGAACTGTAACCGATCGTAAGTTCCTGTACTTGGCATCGCTGGCAACAATGTGAATATTTCGGGAAAATTAAAATATTAGCATATGATGTACGTGCTGCCATCTACTCAAAGATTTGATAAACGTTAGTTTATTTCAATGCCACTCATCTTAACTGTAGCGTAAACATATCCCCAGGTAATCAAATTCTTTTCAAACCGAGAAATATGACCTTTCAATATGATTACATATCGCTATACTACATTCTAACCTAAGGCGTAGGTAGAGAGAAAATGTAATAATAGAAATCTGCCTTAGCAGAGAACTGTTAATATTAAAGGGCACTTGTACACATATACTACACTGTACACCTATCCTAATTATCACAGAATATAGACGCATAATGCATATGCATAAAATTATGCGTCTATTCTGTGCTAATCTGGTATGTCTGGTACTGGTACCTAAATTATTTAAAGGAATCTTAACTTTTTCGAACTATACGACCCTCTAGTGGTGAAGTTTCAAACTGCCAAGTGAGTAGCGTCACCATTTTCAGAAAAATAAAGTTGTTTAAATAGCTACTTTTACTTGACCACTTATTTTAAAATTTAGTTTAAATTCTTATTTATTATTCATGTGTATTTAAAGCTTTATATAAAATACATTTCTTTCTATGTGTCTGTTAGTTGCTCCATCTATGGAGTATAGGCTAAACTTTAGAGATTGTAGTTAAAAAACTACAAATGCTAAAATTCAGAAAAATTCACATTTTTTAAATTAAATTATTTTTAAATTATTATTTATAATTATTTTAAAACGTCTTTTTTAAATGTTTTAGAAGAAATAGAAGAAGTGTTCTTCTTCAATGTCGGCTAATATATAAAAAAATTTGTGAGATGGCGCCACAAATTAGTGAGATACTTTCAATATAATATAAATGATAAGAATATAAATCATATATATTCTTTATCTTTGATATAAATGTCTCTAAACTAATTATAAAACGACAAAAATGTAATAAGTAGAGAGTTATTGAAGAGGTATTTTATGTCATTCTGTAATAAAAGCACCTTTATTTTGACATATACGCATGCCTCCTTATTTTGACGAAACCTGTCAAATTACGAATAGAAGGAAGAAATATCTGTAACTTCACTTATATTTATATGGATTTATTGATATTTGATCAAATTTGTTGTATGATGTTCTGTTTTATTTAATGAATATTGTTTTTAGCATTATTATTATTCTCAATTGGCAAATCTTCATGATTTTTGTTTGACGTTATACCGATAACATTCATGAGTAACAACTCTATTTCTTCATCATTTGCGCCAGCTAAACTCAAATTGTAAAAAAAAACTTCTTTGGTGTACGTGCTAAAAAGCAATTCTAGCGTACTAACAAGATCAAGAATGGTTTTTGGATCGAAACACCTTACAATTTTTTGAGTTTTCTCTCCCGTTGATTGACTTTTAATTAATTTTATTTATAGTTTATAAGAAGACAGTTTTAATTATATTATTTGTAGATTTGTGCATATTTAAATTAAAATGGTTATCATATTTTTTCTAAAAAGGTTCATTTATTAAAAGTTGAAATAATATTTTATTTTTTTCAAAAAACGACCACGCGGCATCTACATATAAAAATATCTAAAGTTGCATTTGTTCCCCACACTTTCTTATTTTAGAAGCAGTTAAATAGCGCTGATATGACTGCTCCCTAGTGATACAAATAAGGAACTAAATCATGTCAATTTCTATTGTTTTGTGTATAAAGTAGACTTAACACTACATGATTTATCATATGACAATATCATATGAGGTTTGTTATCATAGATAAATAATATCATTTTGTTATGATTCCTCGTTTCTATGATGTTTTAAAAAATCATGTTTACACTGAATGATAGGGGAGAGTCCTACAGTACCGTCACCTTAAGGTTTATCAACAAAAAAATCAAAATGCTAAAAGGTACATGTTTAATACTTCCTGTCATGTATGAAAGGACTATTATGCTGTCAATGAAAGTAATAAACAATCATAATGTTTCAAAATAATCACTTTATTAATGAAAATTAAAGATAAGGAAAAATCAAACTATAAAATTGGCCTCCAGTACCGGCCAGTAAATATATTACCAATTAAACAAGCACAGAAATCACAAATCTATTGTTTGGATAGCTCTGATATGTTCGCACAAGCCTCATGAACCCAAATATTACAGTTTCCACACTGTATCCAATCCTCTTCATGAGATTCAGTGCACAAAGGACAAACTGTCTCTTCTTCAACCGGTCTGCTAGGAGGAGGTAGGTTTTCATCTTTATTTTTCCTACTTTTCTTACTAACATATCTTCCTAACAACAAGCTTTTACCTTTTTGAACATATTTTCCTGAGACCTTATTTTGACGTGACAACGTCTTAAATTAGGTTGTGGCTCGGAGTCACTCATGAAAAAGTGTAACGCCCGCTCACGTCTGTTACGATGAGTCACCGAACGAGAGAGAGGCCCGCCGGACCGGCGAATGCCTTGCGTCTCTCTCCCACTCAAACATGATCGGTCCGCTGCGCGCTATCCTCAACAAAATCACTCAAATAGAAATTAGTTAAGTTTAAGTTTACATGTACAATGTTTTGGTAAACAAAATATATTTCTATAGTTAAAATTTGTGCAATTCTTATTTTCATTCAATTCCTTGTTCCTATTGTGCAATTTAATAATATTCATATCAATAAATATTCTACCGAGAAAAAGACGTTGTCACGTAAAATCTTCGCCCGTAAAACCGACTTTACAGGCAACCGATTTTTTTTTTGTTAACGTCATTTTCCACAAGTAAATTCTTCCCTCATTTAAGTGATTCGACACTTGTTTTGCCTGCTTTTTTCTCTTCCAGCATTTTTTTGTATGGAGAACCAGTTATAATTTCGCTTTTTTCAGCTTTACGACTCCGGGCAGTTGCTCTTCTTTTAGAAGCATCAGGAACCGGTGAGAGTTCTGTAAGTGCAGCTTTAAAATTGTCTGTGGGTAGGTCAATTGTAGCTTCTTCTTGAGATTCTAATTGCCGCAAAAAAGCAATTTGTGATTCTCCATTAGCAAGAGTAGTTTGGTTGTCGGAATGCACAGAATTTGTAATATGGGCTACGAGATCAGGAGCAGGAGTAGTAGATGTTGGTTCTAGCAGTTGGGAAGATGAAGGCAACGGTTCTGATGTTGAAGGTGTTGCTTCTAGCAGTTGGGAAGATGAAGGCAATGATTCTGGGGTTGATTGTTGTTCTGTAATGTTGGTTATGTTAGAACAAATAAAGTCCAAATCATTAAAGACATTTTTATCAAAGGGGTGTATGCCTGTGCAACGAAAGCCACTAACTGCAATTTCCATTCGAGAAACTCGATTAAAAGCTGAAGCAACTAAGCCAGCAATCTCGTATTCACTGATTCTAATACCGGGATTTAATCTCATCCACAAGTCACATGCATTATTATAAGCAGATTTAAATGGCTTCATGAACGTACGATCTAGTGACTGTAACTTATGGGTCGTATGTGGTGGGGTGCTAAGCATATGGATGTTATTTTTCCGGGCAAATTCAATAACATCTAAGTCCTTATGACTCGCATGTCCATCTAAAATCAGGAGAACTGGATTCTCGGCTGTAGGATTAGAATACTGCACAAAATGATCCATCCATTTTAAAAATAATTCGGCATTCATCCAGCCGTTTGGCTGAGCTTCGCCTACGCTCTCATTTGGGGCATTAACCATTAGTCTTTCATTCATTCGGACTCGTGGAAATATAAAATATGGTGGAACAAATTGACCTCCAGCGCTCATTGCAAAAAGCACCGTCACGTTCTTTCCACGTTCTGCTGAAGTCAGTTTTCCTACTTGTTTTTGGTTTTTAGTAGCTAAAACTTTGGCATGTTTTTGGACAATGCTGACACCAGTCTCGTCGCAATTCCATATTTTATAAGGAGTGAATTTAAACCTCTGTATCAAAGTCTCTAAACCATCAAAGAAACGCTCAACCTGAGGTCTGTTAAATCCTACTGCTCTCATTAAGCTCGTTGATTCAGCACTCCGCAATGATAAATCACTATGTCTTTTCATAAAAGAATCATAATAGTTTTTCCCTGCCATTTCTTTTTCTTTATTAAACCGGTGAGGTAACTTCAACTTCTCTGCCAGTTGAAAAGCAAGACGTAAAAATTCTTGCCTGTTTAAAGGCATTAGTCTATTGGCCAAGTCTTTAACATGTGTCGCCAATGTTTCTTCATGTTCAGGTGAAAAAGTATTGTGAAAACGACCCATAACTGGCTCAATGGATATCTCTTTATTATTTTTAATAGCACTTACTCTGTCATTCAATGTAGTTCGTGGTATCTGATAGTGTTCGGCAGCTTGGCGTGCACTCATCTCATTATTCAGTACCTTTTCCACGGCTTTTCGCATGTTCACAGGATCCCAGCTGCTCTTTTTTTGCCTCACATGAACATTATTTTTATCACTTGGCATTTTTGCGTACCTGTAAGTAAAAGAAATCTTTTAAAAACGAACTTTATTATTGGCCGGTACTGCAGGACAATACAGTGGCCGGTACTGGAGGAAACGAAAAAAAAAGTTTGTTTACAGGTAAAAACAAACGCACAAATATTGATTTAAAGTATACTTTTTTATAGTTATATAAGTACACTATACATACCAGGAGTTATTTGTTTTAAACTGGATCTTTAAATGTTGAAAATCACCAACAGAATTTTAAATATGCAGTGTACGTCTATGATGCCCAACACAAATCTTTGCACTGACAAGAATCCTGTCGCGACAAGTTGACACCGCGCAGGGCTTGTACTTATAGGAGTGTCTAGCACTAATACCGATAATCATCACCGTACCATCTATTATAGGTTTGTAGAACTTTCAACTGGCCGGTACTGTATGCCGGCCGGTACTGTGGGACTCTCCCTTACGTTATGATATGAGTGACAATGAGGTTTCATATTCCTGTAATTCTCAGTACTCTTATCTC
The DNA here is from genome assembly GCF_040954645.1 of Diabrotica undecimpunctata. Lineage (NCBI taxonomy): Eukaryota > Metazoa > Arthropoda > Insecta > Coleoptera > Chrysomelidae > Diabrotica > Diabrotica undecimpunctata. The sequence goes on along the minus strand of NC_092807.1, from coordinate 157,906,642 downwards.
TGCCGTTTCCAGTAGCCTTTGTGTTGTGGCTGTGTCGGGTCTTGTTTCTGAGGCATATGTCATTATTGGTCTTACACTGGCTTTATAAATTCTTAACTTCATCTCAGTTCTAATGTGTCTGTTTCACCGCGAAGAGGAAGCTTCTTCTTAGCTTTTGATGATTTCATCCATGATCAAATTGAAGAGCTCAATGAATCTCCTGTCCCCCTTCCGCTGCGTATTTCTATAGGGTCTATAACTTGTCCATCTATTCTGACTTCCATTTTGTTGTTTTGGTAGATGTTTTCGACAGTTTTAATAATATTTAGGGGAACCTCTCTATTATAAAGATTATGGATTACATCTTTGAGTTTTACTCTGTCAAATACTTTCTTTAGGTCAATCAGACACAGAAATACTGGTCTATTATACTCTAGTCATACCTCAGTATTTTGCTTTATAACGTAGTTTTCTGACAGTTTTTTATCTCCTTTTTTGAATAGTAGAATTAGTTCGCTCGTTCTCCATCCTTCCGGTATTTTATCGTGTTTTATAATTTTATTAGTTAATGTTGTTAATTGTTCTGTCATTTCTACTCCATAATATTTTAGTTATTCGTTTGGTATCCCGTCTTTACCTGCTGCTTTTCTGTACTTTAGGTTTTCAAGTATTTTCCGAACTTTCTGTACATTTATATTAAGTTCTTCATTTGTGGTAATTACTGGGGTTTCCGCCATAGCGTCGTTTGTTCTTCCTCTGCATAGAGCTTTTTTAGATAGCCAATGCACGTATCCTTTTCTATGTGTTTTGAGTCTATTAGTTCCTTTATCTCCGTTCTTTGGGCTTTTATGAAGCGCCATATTTCCTTTTGCAGACCGTAAAAATCATGTTCCATTTCTGTCGAAAAGGTTTCCCAGTGATCATTATTTATTTTTCTTACAGGTGCATGTGTTTCATTTTTAATTGTCTTGTAGTTATGGTATGACTCTTGTGTTTTGGTTGACATGTATTTCAGGTAAGCTTTTTTCTTTTCTTTGCATTTTTCCTTCACGTCTGTACAAAACCATGTTCTTCGCCTTGAGAACGATTTATTTTTATTTATATTTCTTTCACCAAGAGCTTTCTTGGCTGAGGCTAAGACATTAAACTTAATTTTTGCCCAGCTTTCTTCGACTTCATCACTTTCTGTGATATATGTGTTTCTGCTTTTTTCGGTTATTGGGAAAATTAAGATATTGGGACAGTAATAAATTTAGCATGATAAATAATTTATTTTTATTATCAACAATATGTTACATTTTGATTTTAAAAATATAGGTACTGTATTCACAATAAAGTGCACATTATTAATTATATGGTTATATAATTAACATTAATAAAGTTAATTTTAAAATAATTTAACATTAGAACCGCTAAATATTTTATGTGATTAATAATAAATTTTCAGAAAGATGTCCAAACATTTATCTAAACATCTGGTTCTTAAGACATGTGAATTAACTAACACACCTACTTTTAATACAATCAACAAGTGGCTGGTAAAGCTATTAAAATTAATCATAACGATTTTACTATAAAAAAATATAAATATTAAAACAATGAAATATGATAGCTTTCGTCGTAAAAACTTTATTAAAACATTATTATACATAAGCCAGGTGCAGAATAGATTTATTAATAATAGTTAAAAAAGAATCAAGTAATATTCTACTAATTAAAATAATTTGGAAAAAATATGAATTTTTGACAAAGTGAAGCTGTCACGTTATGTCAATTATTTAATTTAAATTACCAATACAATTTGGTTTCAGAAGTAAACATTATACAATTGATCAAGTACGTAGAATAACAGATATAACAGAAAAATCATTAGAACAAAAGAAAGTCTGCTCTGGTGTAGCTCATAGTACAAGATCCCACTGCAGAATCACTACGTTCATTCTTCTTCTTGTAGTGCCTATCCGTTTCGGATGTTGGCAACCATCATGACAATCTGTATTTTTGCAAACTGAAACTCTGAAAAGATTTGTGGTTGTTTTCTTTTCAGATTTTCAGGCAGATTTTCTTTTCTCTATCCTTCATTTTATTTCTAGGGAATGGTCCCAATTTTCATTAACGTTTGTACGTAGGTAAGTGTATGTTTTTACTCTTTTTATTGAAATCATCATACATTTTGTGTTCTTAATGTTCAGTGAAAGTCCATATCTCCGACTCACATCTGTGATTCTATTCAATAATTCCTGGAGTGCTTCATAACTATCATCGAATACCACTGTATCATCCGCGTATCTGACGATACATTCTCCGTTAATTGGAATGCCTACTTCAAAATCCTCTACTGCTACTTAAAAGATTTCCTTAGAGTATATGTTAAACAGCAAGGGTGATAGTATACATCCCTATCGAACCCCACGTTTGTTTTTGATATCATCGGATTCTCCTGTCTCTGTAAGGATAGACGATGTTTGATTCCAGTAAAGACTGCTATAGTCGGTTCGCTATATTTACGCGGGTTTCGGATTAACAAAATTATGCTAATGACTCATTGATAACCAGTTGCAGTAAACGACTTCCCAAAAAATTAGGTAAAAACTGCATTAATGGTCATATTTTAAAATACATTAAAATAACATTAGGGTAGGTATAAATTTGTTACAATATTGCAGTTGAATTGATTCTTTGCCAGTGTTGACATTGTATGTTTGGTGAAAATATTTAAAAATGCCTAGACGTGTGTTAGATGTAGATAGTATAATTTGTAGTGTACATAAGTATTTTACGGATGAAAAAGAAAATGGCGGTCCTTTAAAATCGGTAATGTCTGTTCAACAACGCGTATGTGATGCTCTAGGAATTAGTGAAACCAAACTAAGAGGAGTATTACAAAATCGCAATAATGAACGGCCGAAAGAAGATCACCGAAAAACTCGCCTATCATTGTAAACGAAAGATATTCCAGATGGAAAAAAATTTGAAATTCGTGATATCATTTATCGAATGCGAGCCAACAAGGAACATGTGACCTTAAATACAATTCTCTCGGAATTAAAAGATAGAAAATTTGACGAAATTGGCAGAACAAGTCTATGGCAAGTGATACATAATTTGGGTTTCAAATTTCAAAAGGAGGATAACAGAAAAGCCCTTTGTGAAAGAAGTTCTGTTGTGCATAAAAGAATTAACTTTCTAAGAAAATATTCTAAATTAAAAGAAGAAAGAGCAAATTTTATATTTTTAGACGAAACATGGATATTTTCTAGGGGTGCAACCAAGAGAATATGGCAAGATGATAACGTAAAGTCTATCAAACATACTGATGGAGAAGGGAAGCGACACATAATTTTACATGCAGGAGGGAAATCGGGTTTTATAGAAGGTGCTGATTTAATATTTTCATCTAAATCAAAATCAAGTGACTGTCACGATAATATGAACACAGAAATGTTTGTAAAATGGTTACATGAAAAACTTCTCTCAGGTTTAAGTGAGCCCAGCGTAATTATTTTAGACAATGCACCTTACCATTCTGAAGTATTAAACAAAAGTCCAACGAATTCTTGGACTGTTAATAAAATTAAAGAATGGTTGACAAAGAAACATATACCATTTACACAACATATTTTAAAATCAGAATTATTAGGCTTGGCAAATATCCACGCAAAACCAAAAACCTTTGTTGTGGATCAGATTATTGAAAGTTACGGTCATCAAGTTTTACGTCTGCCACCGTATCATTGCCAGTTTAATCCCATCGAATATATATGGGGAATAGCAAAACAATATTATGACAACCATATTCGGCCTAACGGTTATAGCGACGACGCAGTTCGGGAAACTTGGCGAAAAGCACTTTCAATTGTAACTCCAGAAGTGTGGTGCAACTGTATATTTAAGTGCGAGAAACTAATAGAAGATTGGTGGACTCATGAAAATAAAATAAACGAAATAAGTCCAATCATAATAACAATTAATGGTAATGACAGTGATGATGATGACGATTATGATATTTTTGATGATAATGAATGATTTTCATTTTTGTTGGCAAGTTAAATTTTTTATTTTTCATTAGAAATTCTCTCCATGGAACAAATATACATAGACCATATTTTCTGTGTGAAGTGCAATATAAAATTATTATTAGGTTTATATTAGCCACATTAGACTCCATTAATGAAGTAATTCTCCTTATTATACTGTCAATTATATAAAAGGTTTTCCATTATTATTTAATTAAAAAAAGTTATGGATTATTTTTCATTTCATTTGACCAGTTGATATTTCCCCAAAGAGCAGGTAATTAAAACTGGGTACTTACAATAAAATTTTTAATCCGAAACCCGCGTAAATATAGCGAACTGACTTTAATAATTCTTAGATCACAGGTGTTTATTCCAATATTGGTTAATATCTCCATCAGCTTGCATAAATATGGTAATTCACATCTCTACATCATTGAAATAGCACTTATATGCTAAAGAGAGCCTCTCTCGTATTCCTTGCGTTCCGAAGACCAAACTGTGTACGGCTGATTTTTTCTTCGCATAATCTCTATATCCTTTGATGTATGATTTTTAGAAATAACTTTAAAATGTGGCCCATTAAGCTGATGGTCCGGAAATCATTACAAGATGCGGAATTTGTTTTCTTTGTTAGAGCAATAAGCGTTGACTTCAGCCACGATCTTGGTATTACTCCGTTTAAATATATGTCATTAAATATTTTTGTTAGTCGGTGAGTACCGTCGGTGTGGAATAGCTTTATGAGTTCAGTATACGCATTGTCAGGTTTAGGAGCTTTGCCATCTTTTAGTTGTGATATTGCTTTTTCCACTTCATCTAATGTGATTGGTAAGTGGTCATTAGTGACCGAAGTAAATTAGATATGCTCGGTTTACTTTTTCTAACAGTCTTTTATATGAAGCTCTTCCAGAATTGACAGGTTTTTTGAGAGTCCATGTTTCAGCTGCGTATGTCATCATCATCCAGCCTCAAGAGTCCACTGCTGAACATAGGCCTCTTCCTCATGTTTCCAACCCCGTCTATCTTGCGCCGCTCTCATCCAGTTTTTATTGAGTCTTCTTAAATCGTCAGTCCATCTTGTAGGTGGTCGACCGACACTTCTCTTGTTTTCCCTTGGCCTCCATTCCAATAACCTCTTTGTCCATCGCCCATCTGTCATTCTGGCTATGTGTCCTGCCCATCTCCATTTTAGTCTGGCTATCTTCTCGATGATGTCAGTCACTCCGGTTCTTCTCCTGATGTCTTCGTTGGTTATTCTGTCTCGCAGAGTTATTCCTAACATGGACCGCTCCATTCTTCTCTGCGTGACTCTCAGTTTGGTAGCTGCTGCTTTTGTTAAGGTGCTGCTCCGTACGTCAAGACTGGGAGGACGCACTGATCAAATACCTTTCTCTTTAGGCATGTAGGCAGCTCACTTTTAAAAGTTTCTCTCAGTTTTCCAAATGCTGCCCACCCAAGGCCGATTCTTCTCTTCAGTTCATGAGTCTGGTTATCCCTGCCAATCATAATTTCATGTCCCAGGTATTTATACCTATCTACGAGTTCTATTTCTTTCCCACCAATACTGATGTTCTGGTTGGGTACCAAATTGATCATGATTTTTGTTTTCGAGATATTTATATTTAAACCTACACTTTCTGTAGCCACAACGAGTTCCTGTACCATCTCTCTTGCCATACCTAGGATCTTCAGCTATTATAAGTATATCATCGGCGAAACGTAAGTTGTTTAGATATTCTCCATCTATTTTTATTCCCTTTGTCATCCAATCCAAATTCTTAAAAGCATGTTCTAGCACCCTATTAAAAAGTTTAGGTGACATTGGGTCTCCTTGTCTAACCCCCCGTTCTATTTTTATGCGATTACTGTTAGTATGTAATCTGACAGTGGTTGTTGCCTGCAGGTATATTTTGTATAATAATTTAGTATATCTATAATCTAGCCTGCATTCTTTAAGCGCCTGTAATATTTTGCTTAGCTCAACTGTGACGAAGGGTTTGTGAAAATCAATAAATATTAGAACTAGAGGTTTATTGTATTACACTGCTTTCTCTATTAGTGTTTTTATACTTTGTAGATGGTCATTTGTTCCGTAACTCTTTCGGAATCCTGCCTGTTCCCTTGGTTGATAAGTCTCTAATTTTCTTTCCATTCTCTTAACTAGTACTCGCGTAAACAACTTATATATATGGCTGAGGAGGCTAATCGGTCTGTAATTCTCTAAATTTGCTTTGTCTCCTGCTTTGTGTAATAGAATCATAGTAGCGTTGTTCCAGTCTGTTGGAATATTGGCGCTGTGAAGGCAGATATTGAAAAGTTGTTTAATTTTTTCATGTAATACATCCCCTCCAATTTTTAGTGCTTCTGATGCGTATGTAGCAATGGAAAAATAAGGGGATACACCGACCAACTTGACTTTAATATATGTTGTTGTTGTCTTTCCATATTTTAATTAATTTAGCTGTTCCGGTTCGGGCCAGTGCTAGTCTACAATTGTTGGCAAACTATTGCTGGTTATCAGGGAGGCCAAGTATACAAATATATCTAATATTCTCCTTCTGGAACAGAAATGTTTAAATTTCGAGTGTCGAGTAGATGTCAAGTGTTTCTTCTGCCCCATCCCTCCCTATAGGTCGATTTTATGAACATACTGATGGGAAATTTCTTGAGACGGGTTATTGCAAAATTTTCGTGAAAAAATTCGAGCAAAACCTACAATTAACAGATAAAGAGCTATTCTATTGGTTCTATAAACATTAAGATTCACAGAAGGAGAGAACAACAAACATAATGCATTGTTCTGGAAGTGGCTTTTTACCATACCACACGTTTTTTATGTCAAAACTTCAAAATTTTACCCCATTTATTCATTAAATTAACGTGGGATTACTTACTTTCAGGTTTCACTGATGATGGTTTTTTATAATTCGAATTACTTCTTCTTCTTAGAAGCAGCAGCTTTTGTAGCTTTTGGTTAACTTTCGGCAGCCTTGGCTTTCTTTGGCTTAGGTGCTATTGGTTTTTCGTAAGACTGCCTTTATTTAATTTCCTCGCTTTGGTTGGTGTTTTTACTTTGGCCTCTGCTGTTGTAGAGTTGCTTTTAGCTTTAGTCACTTTCTTTACAGATTTTGCTTTTTTTTTCGGTTTTAGACAGCTTTTTTGTCGGTTTACTTGTTCCTCCAGCTTTCTTTTTTTCTCCTGAACTAGGCTTTGCAGATTGGAAAGATGACGATGAAGTAGATGCTATTTTGAAAGATCCTGACTTTGTTTGCACCAAAGATGGTGAAGTTTTTTGATTCGTGATTCGCTGTACGCCTCCGTCCACACACACACACACACACACACATTCATACACAAGAAGAGAGCAGAGAGAAAGAGAAGGCAAGCGAAAAAGTCGAGTACAGAGAAGATATTGAAACGACGAGTATCCTGTTGTGCATGATGAGTTAAAAAATTTTGTACTACTGTAAAATGTAGTATTTAGTAATTATATTTACACCTGATGCATTTTTAAATTAGGAATGATTTGAAATGGTCTTGAGTTATGAAGAAAAATTAATTAAGAATATTGTCTACACGTTGTTGTATATAATTAGTATCCACTTTTGTAAATTGTTATTTCCCACCAAAAAGTTGTAGGAGCTGAACCTGTATTGCCACAAGTATATATGAAACATCCAAAATTGTATGAAAAGTACTGGATGTAAGACAGGTATTTCATAAGCCAACTTACACATGTCACCATGACATACAAAACTGTTTGGCGAATATTTTTACGTCTTAACTTATTGTTTGTTAATACACAATACTTCAAAAGATTTACATACATTATGTAAAGATCTATTACCAGTTACAATAAATAATCTAAAATACAGATTAATATACAGAACTTCCTAATTTTAGGGGGAACAGAAAAAATATAATTAAAAAATGTAAATGAATACATTTGCTTTGAAATTTTAAAACATTTATCTTTTTGACCCGTTGAGAGTCTAAATATAATAATAAATATCTTTTTAATAACTTAAGTACTATAAGAGACATAGTAGGGTAAAAGGGGATGTGATGATCCACATACAATCACGAACTTTAACAAATTAAAAAAATCGCTTATTCCAGCATTAGCTACTAGTGCTTGTAATGAGGAGGGATGAGATTATAATGTCAAGAAGAGCTGAAGAAGGAGGTATTCACCTAAAGAAGAAGGTATAATAGAAATGCAATGAGTTCATTAATATTCCACAATCTTCTACTACTATCCTTGAAACAAGTTACTCATTTTATATCGTTTAGGCAAGCTGATGGTATAAGTTTCTAAATATATTACAAACTTTTGCCAGTAAACTACACAGTTTTTACAGTGGTTGATCACTAACTGACATCTCCAATTTGAAAACGAGTTGTGACAGACGACGCTACTTTATTCACGACCTGTGAATTACCTACCCACAGTTTAAATGTCATTTAGGACCAGTTAAATAATGAAATTACAACTGTAGTTTACAAAAATATATGGTTTTGAAGATTCTGGTTTGTATGTAAAAATAGTTCAAACACTCCTGACCATAGAGCTGCGCGAAGGCGGAGCCAAATTCACATAAAGGCAGAAAGGTTCTATTGTAAGTGGAATTATACAGTGCATAGTACAATGTGTTTCGCATGGAAGGGGGACTAAACCAAATTTCGTCTACTGCGCCGTGGTCAAGAGTGCTTGCACTATCTCTACATCTTTCAACAGAGATTTTACGATATTTTTATCGAGTAAATTTTCTTTTAAAACAGATTAAATAATAAAGTAATACAGCTTGCTGGAACTTTGTTTCTGTTTCTCTTTCTCGTTCAAAAACAGTGTGATATATTTTTTTTATATTATTTCTGTTCCCTTATAAGAGATTCAAATTACAAAGCATATATGTAAATAAAAACTAAACAACTAATGGTATAGACACAGCACTTGAACATTTTAGTAATTTTCGTGATTTTTTTAAACAAACCATAATAATTTTTTGTTATATATATATATATATATATATATATATATATATATATACAGTAGACTCCCTCTATAACGAGAACTAAAATGACAGACTAATTACCTCGTTATAAGCCGATCTCGTTATATCAGACAATCATAATACTGTGCATACATATGAATCTGTAGTTTTCTAAACCATTAACTTCCTATAGTGAAGCCATTCGGAGCAATATAAGATGCTAATAAATATTGTTTGAATGGCGTTTTTGAAAATTTACTTTTATTGTCAATGAAATATATTAAAACATAAAAGAGTTGTTTACTTTTATTATCAATGATATACGTTAGAACAAAAAAGCTGTACTTAAATTTTTTTCCAACTACATAATGTATAAATCGTATTTTCAAGGATAACATAAACTATTGCTTCTGCAATTTTAAGAACTCTGTTATTTTTAACTGCTTTAAATGGTCCAGTATCATTCTATCATATATTTTCTAAAGATGTGAAACAGTTGTATTTATTCATTGTAAAGAAGTTTATTGTGGGCTGCAGTTAAGTTTATTGAGGGGCTGTTTGAAAAGGTATTTATTTATAGCCACGACCGGACTAAAAACGTAAAAAACACGTTTTTGGATCTTATTTATAATATATCTCTCGTTATAACCAAATTTGCCTCGCTATAGACGGTTATAGTTCAATAGAAATTTCACGGGACATCTAATGTATCTCGTTATAAGCGAAACCTCGTAATAACCGTGTTCGTTATAGAGCGAGTATACTGTATATATATATATATATATACATATATGGAAAAAACTTATGTCTACTATTACAAAATTAGCGAGAGATACTAGCATTATGTTTCCACTTAACAGACAGGGATCAAAATCATATTTCCTTCCATCTAGTCTCCTGGTTGAAACCCGAATGTTCCCGATCGAAGTTGATAACACTGTTTAAAGTAACATGCTGCGTTGCCAAGTGTACGATAATTATCGTTTTATACGATAATTTTAACTTTACCTCCCCAAAGGTGGATAAACTTTGGTCAACGGCCTAAGGATGTATAAGGCAAGGGGAAACCTTGCCATTCTACTCTCTACTCTCCATTCAAGATACCTATGGACAATCCTAGTTCAATCATCATGGTGATCGAAGCCAACATCGGCATTACTGATCATGATCCTCAGAAGATAAGAAAAAACAAGGTCTGTAAGGTCGTTAAGAGAAGATAAGACTAGAACTGAAACTTGAAATGTTCACAGCATGGTTCAGCCTATTCATAGGGAAGCAATACTTTCCCTAATTAGTGGAACAACCGATATTAAGTGGCCTGTGCGATCTCCAGATCGTACACCCATGGACTTATTTTTTTGGAGACATTTAAAAAGCATCATCTACGATCATTCTGAGGCTAGAGCCCAAAATGTGGATGAATTAAAAAACCGAATAACACAAGTCTCCAATTACGTTACAGCAGAAACTCTTAGATCTGTCCGTAGAAGTTTTTACGACAGATTGGGATACTGTTCAGCCTTAGAATTATTTTTTATTTTCAATGAGAGTATATTTTACAACCACAAAAAATCGTTCACGTTATTAAAAACCGATACAAATGCGCCACCTTATAATGGTCAGTGTATTTTTATCGAGATTATGTTATAAGAAATGAACCGGGTATACGTAAGCAAAACAAAAATCAACGGACGGAGATGCATATCGCTTGCGTTGTTATGTGCTACTATATGGTACGAGGCAATGTTGCCGATTTGATCGCTTTATGTAGTTTACAATATCTAATCCAAAACTTAACGCACTGTATGAACAATGTATATATATTTCTCAACTAGCAAAGATATTTTAAGAATATGATCTGTATGGGAAGTTAAGCTGCAAAACATTTTACTGAACTATTTTAATACTTTGATACTAGTCCTTTGAGATCAATTTTAGATGAAATGATCAAAAACCTAAAAAGCTTTAAAATGTTCTAGTGAAGTAACGACACCATGACAAATAAATAAAAGCTTACATTAGACTCTAAAATATGTAACAAAATTATCTAAATATAAGGTTCAGACCAGTATTTCATAGTGCTTGTACTATGTCTCTCAAATAAATTATTCGACTTTACTTTCGATCGTAGCTTGACATCCTTCGGTTTCAACATGCCCTTGTGATTAGTGAGCATTCTCGAAGGCGTTAAAATGGATTTTGTACTCAGCCCAGTACATTCCAAGAAGTGTTCGTAGGTCGGCTCGTTCGGTCTCATGAACGGCTTGTTTTTTTCTTCTTGCGTTTTTTGCAATTCTAATTGTTTTTTGAACAACTCCACGGAGTTTCTATTCAAAATCGGCGGTGATAAGTTGGTAGCTCTAATTAGGTCTACTCTTGTCGAATTAGATTTTTCGCTGGAGTCATCGGAGAAATCACCTGTTTTGATCTCTTCGACTGTATACTCCTCAATTTCGCAATCGTCCAACTTAAACTCTTCGAAATTTTGACTCAAATCGAATTTTTCAAAATTTGGAGTTTTTAGTTCTTCTGTGGAAGTCGCGGAATGTTTATCTAAATTTTGGAGACTTTCAAAACTAGAAAACATTGATTTGTTAGTTTTAACTTTGTCTGGACTGTGTTTAATTTCGTTGAGAACTTGATTATTAAAGCTGTTAATCAGACTAGAAACAGATGAGCCTATGGCGATAGGTTTTCTGATAGGATCAGTACGAGTGGTTTTTAATTTAAGAACTTGAGTGTTATTTCTCATGTAGTTATCTTGGTTTATTCTATCTTCTTTATCTTTTTCCTCGTCTTCTGATTCTGGGATAAGAATTTCTGAAACTTGTGGTAACTTTGGTATTTCTATTTCGACTTTCTTTTTAGGTGAAGTGGATTCAGACTTAATGGGAGTTTGTTTTGCTAATTGTATATTCATTTTTTCCACGCATTTTTTAACAACCATGTCATCTTTATCTACTTGTTTTTCAATCTTTTTCACTTCAGGAGCGTTTATTTTGCTCAGAACATCAAGAGAAGTAGGAGCGTTTATTTCAGCTACTACATTAATCTTCTTGAAAGAAACAACGTTCTTATTCTGAGGCAAATTTAATTCCGATATCGAGCAATAATCGGGTTCTGTTTCACAGCTTTTGTCTGAAGGAGGTGTTTTTGGGACTCCCTGTATTTTGTATTTTGACACTAAGTTGACTGGCTTTGGAGGCAAAGCAGGTGGCGTTCTTAAAATTTTGCTTCTTTTCACCACCCTATTATCGTTCTCTAAAGTTTTGGCTTTATCATCCATATCTATATAGTAATTACTTGAATGTTCTGGTAAAGATTTTGGCTGGTTGTCATCGTCTATAGGACTAAACGTTTCATTACACTTGCTTAAAATTTGCTCATAATCATTGCTGTATATACTTTGAGGGGTTTCATAAAAATTTGGAGATTTTTGAATCGGAGTTTCATAATAATCGTGGTTTTTATTTTCGTTTTCTTTCACATTTTCTTCGGTTAATCCAACTTCTTTAATATCTTCTTTAGCCTCCTCATCACTAAATTTTACCCTTTTGTTTTTAGCCGATTTTCTTTCAATATTAGGGGTTTTTGGTGGTGAGTTAAGGGAGTCATTAATATTTTGTAACAATATTTGATTCATGCATTCAAGAACTGGATTATTTCTGTATATATCCCTTTGCTCGTCGTCTTCTTGATCGCTAGCACTTGCGTACCAGTTTTCGTTTATTTCCTCACCTCCCTCGAAAACAGGAATGGTTTCTGTTATCGCTGATGTTTTCTTTTCTTCTTCAATTTTGGGCTTTTCGAGTTTAGATATATTATCTTTTTCACTCTTACTAATAATTGATTGGTTGCATTCATCACTGGATACGTTATGACTACTCTCGTCGTTATTTTCTAGTATTTCCTTATTTTTATCGAATATATGTTCAATATTTTCAGATACTCTGTTTATTTTTTCAGTTACTGTTTCGGCAGGTAAAGAATCTAAGTTATCATAGTCATTACTTGTATTATCATCGTTTGATAATGGGCTGCAGTTATCATTTCTTAATTTTAAAACCTCAAAATATGTTCCAATGCTTTTTCTGTGGGGTATTTTCTTAGATCTTCGTCCTAATGAGTCCCTGTTACGATTCTTTAGGTAAATATTCTTGGATTCAGTCTCTGATTTTGATATTTCTTCGTAAGAACTTTCCGACTTATTATCTTTTTCAGAGAGAGTTGCGTATGTTTCACAGCTACTATCCAAGGATTCAAAATTGGAAGACTGATATTCCTGGCAATCTGTAAGAACATACTCAGTACTACTATCCAAACTTTCCTGGATGGGACTGGAAGTATAATACTGATTACAACTCTTACAATACTGGTTTAGCAATAGTTTTTTTATATCGTTACTCTGCTTCTTAATAATATTGTCCTTTTCATTTAACTGGCGGCTTATAAATTTCTGTTCTTGTCTCAAACGTGCTTCAAATATCAGGAGGGCTCGAAGTACTTTGGCTAGCTGGTCGTCCCTCAAGGCCTTTTCTGATCGGTATTGGTGTTCTTTCTCCTGAAGTCTTCGGGTATATTCAGTTACTAGCTGTCTACATCGCCTAGTTTGGAGCTTCAGGGCTTTCTGAACGATTTCTAATTCTCCTCTAATTGACGTTACTTCTGCTTCGGTATATGTGGCCTAAAAGAGAAAATTAAATATTAAAATTTATAGTAAACACATGTGTAAAAAATAAACATTAATAAAATAAATCAAGTATACTGGTTAAGAATATTTAATTAGCAATTGTTTGATTTGGGCTGACGCCCATTATCATCTTCATTGTTTGCGAAATGTTTCTTCTGAGACTCTGATAACGTTTTATAGTGTATTTTTATGTATGAGAGAGTAATAAAACAATAAATTATGTATGCAAATCCCTAAACTGTTGATACGGGTGACTCAATGAAAAACAGATATTTGTCAACAAGTTTACAGAAGTATATAGGAAAACAATTTTAAATTGAGTACGACTCAAATGGAGGTTAACAGGTACTAATGAATTTGCAAGAAATGTAAGATGTTTATTTTATTGGTTATATATAACCAATAAAAGTTTAATAAGTACCTACCTATTTGCAAAATAAAGTTTAATTCTTTAGATAACATAAAACGTTTTATTTTATCTGAAATGAGTGCATTCCACGAAGTAAGGGTTTCAACAATCAAACATTTAATTCTTTAATTCCAGGAATCTACGACAGTAATTGGCTAGATAATTACCTTCTAAACTTATTCCACAGAAAATGTGATAGTGGGTTTTTCCATTTTGTATATAGGAAGGTCCAAGTGGCGTATTCAAAATTCTTAACAGTTCACTAAAAGTAGGAACTTCAGTTGCAAGGTGCAGTTTATTGTGTATACTAGTGTTATGGAAAATTTGGAAGTGCCGTGTAAACGCCGAAAAATTGGTCCTCTAACAGTTAATGAAAAAACATTAATATTTAATTGTTTTAAATCATTTACAGACAAACGTTTATGTGAAAGTGTTGATGAGACCGTTGAGTTAGTTAGCAGTACACTTGGTGTTGGGAAATCTACGATTTACAGAGTTATTAAAGAAGAGAAATGTGGTAGTTTTCAAATGCCACGTAATGCTCCAGGGAAACCAAAATTTCAAATAGAATATCATTTTAAAGAAGGACTTCGACGGAAAGTGCATGAATTCTTCTTTAGACAAGAATTTCCAACATTGGATAAAGTTCTTGTCTCAGTTCGAGATGATAAGGATTACCCAGAAATGAGTCGAAGTAAGTTATGGAAACTTTTAAAAGAAATAGGCTTCCGCTGGAAAAAGAATCCCAGAAAGTCTATTTTATTAGAAAGAAGCGATATTGTCATATGGAGAAGACATTTTCTAAGAACCATAAAGGAAATGAGAAACCAAAAAAGAAAAATATTTTATCTCGATGAAACATGGATCAACGAGGGTCATACACCAAATAAATTTTGGCAGGATGAAACTGTTACAAGTCAAAGGCACGCTTCTGTAAATAACTTATCTACGGGTTTAAACCCACCATCAGTAAAGGGACGCAGGCTGATAATAGTACACATTGGCAGTTCAGACGGTTTTGTTGAAGGTGGTTTTTTAACTTTTGAATCAACTCGTACCGGTGACTACCATGAAGACATGAACGCTGATGTCTTTCAAGAATGGTTCGAACAAATGATAGATCTTCTTCCTAAGAACTGTGTAATAGTAATGGATAATGCAAGTTATCACTCCAGACTTATAGAAGGACTGCCCACAACCAAGTGGTTAAAAAAAGACTTGCAGAATTGGCTAAGTTCAAAAAATATTACGTACCATCCCGGATCTATAAGAAAGGAACTTTATTCGTTGTGTGCCCTTCATAAAGAAAAATTTAAAAAATACAAAATTGATGAAATTGCCAAAAATCGTGGAATGACAGTACTTAGATCCCCACCATATCATTGTGAATTAAACCCGATTGAACTGGTATGGGCACAGATAAAGAGTGAAGTTTCAAGAAAAAATACCACTTTTAAAATTCATGATGTTAAACAGTTGTTTTTGGAGGCCGTAAATAATGTAAAACCTGAAAACTGGGAAAAGGCAGTAAATCACACTATTAAAGAAGAGGAAAAAATGTGGAAGCTGGACAATATTACTGATAAAATGATCTAGCCAGTTATTATAAATCTTGGTTCTGAAAGTTCATCTTCTGAATCTGATTTGGATTTATAACAAGTAGCTGTAAGTTTTATATTAATATTTTTATTCATCTATTTAACATACCTTAGACCGTTTTAAAAACTCTTTTTCTCTTTTGTAATTTTTAAAAATTAAAAAAAATGTGAATTTTTTAAAACCCTTTTTAATGTAGGCCAGTCAGTTCTAATATAGTGTGTGATAAAAGAGGTCACTTTTGTTTACATACACATAACACTTTATAACACTGAAATAATTCATTTATTTTTTACAATTATTCAAAGTAATTTTTCAATTTATCTTGAGCACGCCCATGGAGTAGCCCAGCTACTTGATTATAACGGAATGATTGAGACCAAAAATCGCAATAGGAAGACATGCTGACTATCCCCATCAACAGCTCAATGACAACAAAAGATTTTATTTCCTTAATATCAGTAGCTGCGGATTTACCTTTCCTCTGTGTTGAATACAGATTTTTATTTTCTGCAATTATCGAAAACAGATCGTCCTTGAAAAACATTTGGAAATAAGTCAGTGAAAACACGAGCAGGAACTAATGCAGTCACGCATTCTACAAGAGACGTGAGAGAGGTGTTTTCACAGCTCGAGGAGGAAACAAGTAGTCTGGGTCTCCGAATAAATGAAGAAAAGACGAAATACATTTTGGTAACCAAAAATCCAAGAGTTAGGCAGAACATCAGTATTAATGATCACACTTTCGAAGTAGTAAAGGAGTTTAAATACCTGGGGGCGATAATCACAGCGGACAACCACATAGAAAAAGAGGTTTCAGCAAGGATAGCTGCGGGAAATAGAAAATTATACTCCATTTCAACATTATTAAGATCGAAGCTGCAAAAAAGAAAATCTAAATTAACACTGTACAAGTCGATTACTAGCCCAATTATTACATATGGCAGTGAAACATGGACTCTCAACCAGCGGGAAATCAATAAGCAATAAGGGAGAGCAATAACAAAAGAAAAGAAAAAGGATTTAATGGACTTAATTTTATTCCGCCTGAGTTCCACAGCTTTTATTCCTGGTTGAAAGATAGTTCCGATGCATTAGATGAGGGTTTAGAAGAAGCAATTATGCACGAAAATTAAAAATACACATAGAAGTTTTTAGCTAATAAGTCGGAGATTTGTTTTATGTTTATCTTAATTTTTGTTTTGGACAACTTATTTGTTTTAGTTTTCTTTATGGCAAACATAGCGTAACACACAAAGTTTCTCTAGGAATATATTTTTTTGTAACGGCAAACTTTTTGAATATAGAATTAGAATAATAAAACTTAAGTGAGATTTTTTATTAAATGTTGTTTAAAAACATTAGCTTTTCCTTAAAAAAAATGAAGTGTTTTTCCATTTTTTTTATCATAAAAATTGTACGTTTATTTAAAGTTAACTTTGACATATTTCATCACAAAAACTCCACTTTGTGGCTTAGTCACCTTTGCCTGTGAGCCACTCAATTATTATAAAGATAAATATTATCAACCAATAACTTTTCTTTTATAGCGATGCACTTCCTTTTCAATTTTTATATTGCACAAATTTCTCTCCGCCGTTTCCCCAAACAAGCCCCAATTAAATTAGTAGAGTAGGTCAGACTATTAAAAAAATCAGCTAATAAGTGTACAACTAAATGCCGGACACTTCGTTTGCTTTTCATTACCAAGTTCATCCAACATATTATGAACACGTTCTCAACAGCCATAAGTAATAAGTAGAAAGTCCGCATTGGAATTTGTCTTGTGCCTTCTGGCCACCATCGGCCTTTTAACTAGCTTCGTTTTCGACGGAGTTGAATGATTGTCATGGGAACAACTTTTTTATTTCGTATGTTAAGCGAGTCACTCTATGATAAAAGATCTTACAGTAGTTTATAGTTTGGAATATAGGGAGTAGATATTATAGATATTTTACAAATAGCAGCTAGCCTTGGATATACAGGGTGTCTACAAACGTTCTTTACAAAAAAACTACAAATTCTGGACTTCATTTTATGTCGGTTTGACATAAATCACTTAATCGAAAAATACTTCCTAAGGGAGCTAAAACTCTTTAAAGATGGCGCTCTAAAACTGATATTTTTTAAGTGATAACATTCTCTATATTTATTTAGACGAATATACCCGTTTTTATCCGTCGAAAATATAATTGTTTGACGTTAATACATTTTTTTATCGCAGTCATAAGTGTCGTCGTATCTCGTGGTTGAAAAACCTCCGACAATGGTTTGGGATGACCTCTGCGGAGCTGTTTCGCAGAGCAGTCAACAAAACCATGATAGCCTAAAAAGTCATAAGCGGTTAGTTTAGGAGAGTGTTGGACATTTGCACGTAGTTCAGAAGTTAAGTCTTACTGGAGCCAATGGAATTGCCTAATACTAGAAGATGGTCTTCTGTATAGAACCTTTGAGAACAATGATGGTACAAATTCTAAGCTTCAGTTGATTGTACCTGAAAGTAAAGATGATGTAAGAAGATGGTACCGGAAATGTGAACTGTGTGCATGAAACAGTACAATGTTGGTAGTCATATGGAAAGAGTAGCAATCGACATTGCAGGTCCATTTCCAGAAACGAATGATGGAAATCAATACCGAACGATGGGTAAACACCTGTCCAAAGTTGTATCAGAACATCAAAGAGATTGGGACTAGCACATTCATTTATTACTTAGAGAAAGCATTGACTACATGGAAAAGAAAATGCGAAGGCATGGGAGTACCGGTACGGAACGAATACCTATATACGTTAAGTTTTGCGGACGATCAAGTAGTGATTGCACAAGACCAAGACGACCTCAGCTACATGATGAAGAAACTACAAGAAGAATATACCAAGGCTGGCCTAGATATTAACCTCGCGAAAACAGAGTACCTATCTACAAGTGAAGAAGACATAGAAGATCAACAGATTGATGACAACGTAACAATCAAAGGAAAGAATAAATTCAAATACTTGGGGTTTATAATCACGAAAAAGGCAACAACAGAGGAAGAAATTACACAAAGATTAGGACAAACAAGAACAGCAATCCGACAACTTAACTCAGTATGGTGGGATAGACACCTAAATTGAAGACAAAAACGCAGATTTATAAAACATTAGTGCGAAGTATTATGACATATGGGGCTGAAAATTGGATCATAAACAAGAAAAACAACAGTAAAATAGTACCAACAGAGATGAATGCCTGCGAAGATGCTGCAGAGTAACAAGAATGGATAGGAGAAGTAATAACGAAATAAAGCAAAGAACATCAATAGAAACAGACATACTAACATATATAGAACAAAAAAGACTAAAGTGGTATGGACATGTAAGAAGAACTAGCGACAGCAGATGGATAAAGAGAATAACCGAATGGAGCCCCATAGAAAGGAGGAAAAGAGGACGACCCCGAAAATCCTGGAGGAACGAAGTAGACGACCCCATGAGTAAGAGAGGACTAAACGATGGAGAATGGAACAACAGAGAGAGATGGAAACGGTTGAGCGAGGGAAGGCAGTGAATACTGTAGAATCCCTAAATATATATATATATATATATATATATATATATATATATATATATATATATACATTCATTTGAAATGTATATGAAACTACAGGCCAGACTCAAACCTGTCTGATGTTAGGTCGTGAAGTTCGTTTGCCCTGCGACCTAGAGTTTGGCTACAAACCTTCCGAAGAACATGTTGCAAAGCGAGAATATGTCGACCGCTTGAAGTTAAGAATGAATAATATTCATTAACCCCGACAACACAACCATTTAGCCAGTGACAGAATGAAAGATCAATATGATTCTCGATGCAAGAATGAGAGCTTTGAAGTAGGTGCTCTTGTTTGGCTTTATAATCCACAACGTCGTCGAGGCTTGTCTCCTGAACTGCAAAGACAATGGGAAGGTCCGTATGAATTTCACATAAATCGTCTTGCAGCTTATGCTGGCTCAAATGAAACAGAAAAAGCACGAACCCTTCAACATGAGATCAAAGATGACCGGCGACCAAGCTTTAATGAATTTATGTCAAATTACGCAGAGAGAAAGAGTGCTAGATTCGGCGTGTCCACAGAAGTTTAGCAGGATCTTTTTAGTGTTTCGGATAACGTCTCTCTAGCCTACTGTGTTGCCAAAGACCTCGAGATGACTAAAGGAATCTCGTCTGTATTCTATGAAAAGTTCCAAAAGTTTCCAAAAGAAATCCAAAACATATTCCTAAGACATTGATATTTACCTCGGACCTTTTTGACGGACCCACTGATATCGCAATTCAACCAATTCAAAATAAAAAACTGTCATTAATAAAACATTTAACTCCTTGACTAGATTATTTAAACAATTTACTAATATCAAAATTGTTAAATATACTGTAAACTTGGTACCATTTCGACTATTCAAATGGTAGGGTTTGGTATTGTTATATGATTAAACTAAGCATTCTGATTGAGAATGGAAGATGAATTTTGTGATATAGAGGCCGGAGAACAGGCCGGCTTTAGAGCAGGTAGATCAACTATTGACCATCTGTTTACTGTTACCTAGCTAATCGAAAACAAAGTAGCACGAAATCAACCAATACATCTTCTTTACGTGGACCTTAAAAAAGCTTATGATAGTGCGCCACAACAAAAACTCTGGGAAGCTCTCGAGAAAAAAAATATTAGTGTAATCTTAATCAAGGCTGTTCAAGACTCTACAAGAGCAACACAAATAAAATAAAGAAAGGTCAGGAGGTATTCAAGGGTTTCACTATCAGCAAATGACTTAAACAAGGATGCTGCGTGTCTCCTACTTTGTTTAAGATCTACTCGGAGCAAGCGATGAAGACGTAGAAAAGAAAATGCAGAAACATGGGAATTCCGCTATCTATCTATCTAATTAGCCTTCTTCGGTCCATCTTTGGACATAGGCCTCCCCAATCCCTTTCCATTCTTCTCTGTCTGTCGCTACAGTCATCCACCTAGAGCCCACGTGCTTCTTGATATCATCTGCCCATCTCATTTGGGGCCTTCCTCTTCTTCGTTTATATTCCCACAGTCTCCAACTTATAAGAATTTTGTGCCATCGGTCTTCTTTTTGTCTTATATTGTGCCCGGCAAATCTCCATTTCAATTTTGCAACTTCTTGTCTAACATCCCTCACTTTTGTTCTTTATCTTATCCACTCGTTTCTCTTTTTATCCATTAGTCTTATGTGCAACATTTGTCTTTCCATTGCTCTTTGGGTTTTTATAATTTTGTCCATGTTTGCTTTTGTAAATGTCCACGTTTGGGAACCATAAGTGAAAACAGGGAGTACGCATTGATTGTATACTTTGGTCTTAAGATGCTGTGGATATCTTTTGTTTTTAAGAATGTAGCTTAGTTTGTCAAACGACTCAATATTGTACAAATTGAGTTTTGCAGACGACCAGATACTGATGGCCCAAGACTATGAAGACCTCGAATATATGACCTGCAAACTTACGAAGAATACGAACTCTGGGGGATAGAAGTAAATATCAAGAAAACTGAATACATGTGTATTGGGGGAATTCAACAAAATCTAATCTTGGAAGAAATACAGTGAGAAATAACTCACTGTCAAAAAGACAAATATTTAGGGCTGCAAATAACCAACGATAGCAAATTAGACGACGAAATAAAGCATAGAGATAACTAGGCAAGACAAGCCTTATGCAATTAAACAGTGTACTGTGGGACAAAACAATGTCCAAAGAAAACAAACACAAAATCTATAACAGCATTATAAAAAGCGTTATTAGATATGGAAGTGAGGTATGGCCACTGAAAGGAAAAAACTTAAAAGCGTTATAAGCAACGGAAATAGACTTCTGGAGAAGAGCGGCTGGAAAATCAAGATAAGACCGAATTAGAAACGAAAGAATACGAGAAATTATGGGTGTTACGCACAATATAACAGAGGACATTAGAATAAATCAACTAAGAAGGTATGGACACGTCCAAAGAATGGATGAACACAGAATACCAAAGAAAGTATTGAACTGGACACCGCATGAAAGAAGAAAGCAAGGTAGACCGATATTAAGTTGGAGAGAAGGAATCGATAAAGACTTAAGGGGGAGGGGGGTTGAAGAAAACCTTTGGAACGATCGAGATAAATTTAGACTGGAAATCAGAAGACTGCGTAGAACGTTATAAACTGATTGATTGACCATTCTGATGAGTTAATACACTCGCGATCATAAAATCCGGATCATCTTGAAAATTTCAAGTTTCTTCAATATTTTTACCTCTGGTGCAGTAATAACCTTTTTTTTTGGCTAATGTAATTTTTATTTGTCATCAATGTTTGTTTTGAAAGAAAAAAAAATGGTATTTTATTGTTTTTATTGAAAAAAAAAAACAGAAAACAAATCAAATTGTTGATAAAACAGACATACGAAAAAATATGGAAAATACAGAACGTGGTAAAAAATCAGTGAAATTTCAATGACCAATATCGTGTATTGCCTCCCCTTGCTCTAATAACCTCTTGCAGACGACGGGGCATACTCTCAATTTTTCTCCGGATTACATGTTGTGGTATGTTATTCCACTCACTCAGTAACAAATCCTTAAGCTCCTGTGCGTTGTTAGGAGGAGGTGTATGGGTTTGAATACGTTTTTTCAAATCGTCCCAGAGATGTTCGATGGGATTCAGGTCCGGAGACCTAGCTGGCCAGGCTACCCTCGTAATTCCAATTTCGTCCAAGCATTACATACTGATCCTGGCAACGTGCGATCGCACGTTGTCCTGCATAAAAACGGCGTTTTCTCCAAGCCCTGCCATGTTGGGCATAACATGTTCTTCCGGAATCTCCGTAATGTACCTTCGTGCAGTTAGGGACCCATTTTCGATGAAGGGTAATCATGTGTGGAAGTCGGAAGATATACCTCCCCAAGCCATGACCGAGCCTCCACCAAATGGCATTCTTGGAGCAATGCAAGCTTGTGAAAATCGTTCACCGGTTCTCCTCCAAACTCTTACACGTCCATCGGATCCAGTTAGGCAGATTCATCTGAGAATAACACTTTGCTACAATCGTTAATTCCCCAACGCACGTATTGTCGAGCAAAAGCTAGTCGTGCAACTCGAGGCACACGGCGAAGTGGCGGTCCTCTAGCCATTACCCGAGAAGATAGTCAAGAAGAACGAAGTCTTTTTCTGACTGTTGCAACACTCAAATTGCGATTTCGTACTTCCTCTAGACGATTTTGATGCATAACCGCTGTTAAGGTCCGGTTTAGTAAAGACTGAAAGACAAGGAAACGGTCATCTAGTGCCGTGGTCGTTGTTCTTCGTCCAGAGCCAGGTCGCCTGGTTAGCAAACTTGCCTCCTGAAAGCGTTGAAGCACTCGTTGAACCGTAGAAAGGCTTACGCCAACAGTTCTTGCGACTTGCCGTTGAGTGTGACCGTCTTCCACAAGTGCAACAATTTGATTCCCGATGCAAGAGTGAAAGCTATGAAGTAGGTGATCTTGTTTGGCTTTATAATCCACAACGTCGTCGAGGCTTGTCTCCCAAACTGCAAAGACAATAGGAAGGTCCATATGATGCGGAAGGTCCGTGCGATCATAAAATCCGGATCATCTTGAAAATTTCAAGTTTCTTCAATATTTTTACCTCTGGTGCAGTAATAACCTTTTTTTTTGGCTAATGTATTTTTTATTTGTCATCAATGTTTGTTTTAAAAGAAAAAAAAATGGTATTTTATTGTTTGTATTGAAAAAAAAACAGAAAACAAATCAAATTGTTGATAAAACAGACATACGAAAAAATATGGAAAATACAGAACGTGGTAAAAAATCAGTGAAATTTCAATGACCAATATCGTGTATTGCCTCCCCTTGCTCTAATAACCTCTTGCAGACGACGGGGCATACTCTCAATTTTTCTCCGGATTACATGTTGTGGTATGTTATTCCACTCACTCAGTAACAAATCCTTAAGCTCCTGTGCGTTGTTAGGAGGAGGTGTATGGGTTTGAAAACGTTTTTTCAAATCGTCCCAGAGGTGTTCGATGGGATTCAGGTCCGGAGACCTAGCTGGCCAGGCTACCCTCGTAATTCCAATTTCGTCCAAGCATTACATACTGATCCTGGCAACGTGCGATCGCACGTTGTCCTGCATAAAAACGGCGTTTTCTCCAAGCCCTGCCATGTTGGGCATAACATGTTCTTCCGGAATCTCCGTAATGTACCTTCGTGCAGTTAGGGACCCATTTTCGATGAAGGGTAATCATGTGTGGAAGTCGGAAGATATACCTCCCCAAGCCATGACCGAGCCTCCACCAAATGGCATTCTTGGAGCAATGCAAGCTTGTGAAAATCGTTCACCGGTTCTCCTCCAAACTCTTACACGTCCATCGGATCCAGTTAGGCAGATTCATCTGAGAATAACACTTTGCTACAATCGTTAATTCCCCAACGCACGTATTGTCGAGCAAAAGCTAGTCGTGCAACTCGAGGCACACGGCGAAGTGGCGGTCCTCTAGCCATTACCCGAGAAGATAGTCAAGAAGAATGAAGTCTTCTTCTGACTGTTGCAACACTCAAATTGCGATTTCGTACTTCCTCTAGACGATTTTGATGCATAACCGCTGTTAAGGTCCGGTTTAGTAAAGACTGAAACACAAGGAAACGGTCATCTAGTGCCGTGGTCGTTGTTCTTCGTCCAGAGCCAGGTCGCCTGGTTAGCAAACTTGCCTCCTGAAAGCGTTGAAGCACTCGTTGAACCGTAGAAAGGCTTACGCCAACAGTTCTTGCGACTTGCCGTTGAGTGTGACCGTCTTCCACAAGTGCAACAATTTGTTCCGTTTCAACAGTCAAAGGCATTTTTGTCAAAAAATAAACACTAATAATGGCACTAATAAACACTAATGGTGGCAACAATAAACGTTTGTCCGTTGCATTTGAACAGAAAGTCGAAGCACAAACGAGACATTTAAAACAAGCGGAGTTACAGGTAGCGTTCATTTTGAGAAGTGTACACTTTACCCCGAAATTGGCACTATTCGAATTCTTTGTTACAAAGGAAACCGCAACAATTCTCAGAAATATGCATTAGTTTGTATTTGTGTTATTATTATTTACGATAAAGCTCGTTAAAAATGAAATATCGGTGATTTTCAAGGTGACCCGGATTTTATGATCGCGAGTGTATAAATGACATAATATCTTTCGAGAAACTTCATTTTGATGGACATTTGACATTTCTAAATAAAAGTCTCGAAATGAAAATTGATCGGATAGCAAATTATTTCAACGAATTATGAAGATTAAAAATCGAAAGTTACGCTTTTAAATAATCTAACAGGCTTTGAATCTCTACTATAATTCTGGCTGTTTTGTAATAAGTAAACATTTCAATTGTATAAGAGACTTAAAAATGTGATATAATCAGCAATTAAGAGTGCAGAACAAATAAATTATGTATTTTTAACCAGATCCGGTCCTGAATATTTGTCTTAGTCATGTAACCTGCCCGATATCTTAGGAATGTTGTTTGGTTTAATAAGTTACGTATTAGTTTTTTTGTGTGGAAAGACAAGATGAAAGTTTCGCCTATGTTATTCTAATTGAAAGGAAAATCGTAATCATTCAAAATATCTTAAACGCATTCTTGAACTTAATCTTAGATGTCTTGACCTACTCTGTATGTATTAATATTATTAAATGTTGGCTTGACTATATGTAATTATTTTTAATTAAAGTTTATTTAAATTTAAGAAATAAGTAAAAGTTAAAGTACTGCAAAAGATGAAAGGAGTATTAAATAGTTAATACAAAAAAAGACAGAAGCTGCTTTTCTAATAGAAAGTGGAATTCATTAATTGATTGCTCCCTTTCAGAACGGATATAAGACAAAAACATTATTTTGAGATATAAAAAATACACTAAAAGACAGAAACAGAAAGATTTTTCAGTAAAAAAGATACGGACCAAGATTGATTATTAATTCTACATTTGTGGCGTCATAAATTTAAAATACTCTAGTCGCGTCAGTCCCTGAGACTGGTTTTAGTACATTTACATTTAATTACATAGTGTAACCATAAGACTACCAAAGAGAATTGAAATACTATTATAAAAATAATACCTCAATCAACCATGGGAGCTTATCGTCTATACTGAGCTAGGCAACTAGCTCAGTATCTCAGTATCTCGTCTTGTCTTAAACTAGGAATTAAACCTGAACCCTTAGATGATAGCAAATAAAACAAAATTTAACCAATCATGCTTGGTAAAAACAAAAAACAATAATCAACCCTGTCAGTGCTTAACAATTAATTAGTGAGGATGATACTTATGGCGTCGATGAGCTGCTTGTGTCTCCTGTGAGCTGCAGTTATAAGAACCATGTGAGTGACTCCCAATTAAATGGTTAGGTCGTCCAATGGTCAATAGATTTTCAGAATATGGTATATATTCAGCGAATAAACTTGAATGTGGTCAATAAACCCAAGAGAATGTAGACCATAAAATGAAGCTTATAATAATTATTGCCTTCTTTTATAAATTTTAGAAACAGGCAAAAAACATATCCCACTATATCAGAAAAGCTGATTGGCAGAAACTAAGTGGGAGATTGAAATTAAGTTAGCACAGATGACATAGGACGTAAGCCTATGATAGAAATAGCTTTTCTGTCAACATAGAACAGAATATCTAGTCTACCGGACAGAAAGAGAGAGGGCGAATATTTTTTCTACGGGACAGAAAGAGAAAGAAAAGAAAGACAGAGGGCGCCAACTACTTTTTGAAGAACAAATAGTAAAAACGAATCTAAAGGCAGGAATTAATAAATTAATAAAGAAATTAAAATAAAATAATTATTTAAATATAAGTTAATAAAGATGTGACGTTTATAACGTTACAATAGTACATGTTATCGTTACACATTGCTAACACTTTTATACCGTATTTGCTTGGTTTCGACAGGATATTCTTCTTCTTCAAGTGCCCTGTCCGTTGCGAACGTTGGCTCAATTCTGATCTTGTTTGCGGCGCTTCTGAATAGTTCGACCGATGTGAGCCCGAACCACTTCCGCAGATTTTGGAGCCACGAGTGTCTTTTTCTGCCTGGCCCTCGCTTACTGTCTATTTTCCCCTGGACAATCAATTGCAGTAGACGGTACTTATCGTGTCTGAATATGTGGCCTAGATATTCAAGCTTTCTTTGTTTGATTGTGCTCAAGATTTCTTTCTCCTTTCCGATTCTTTGGACTACCTCTATGTTGGTGACATGTTGGGTCCAGGATATACGAAGAATGCGTCGGTACACCCACATTTCGAATGCTTCTAGTTTTCTAGTGAGATTATATCCTCCCGACAGGATATAATGACGGAAATTACATTTCCCATGAAATCCCAAAAGCATTTCATCAATTGTGACAAATGTCGAATTATGATATCCTTTACGACATCGTTCTACAAAAAAATCAAAAATACGTGTGATTGTAGCAAGGTTATCCTGTTTTAATCGATCCTGACGAGAAGCTTTATGATCAAAATATAAAACTCGTATTAAAAACCTAAATCTTCACTAAACGAAAAGAGATATCACTAAACAAAAAAATTCTATTCCAGGTCTGGCAGCTTTCCATAAATAGTCTAAATTGAAATGACTCGCCCTGTACTTTCCAGCTAAATACAGTAAACCCAGAAGTGCATAAATTTCACCTGAATTTGTAAAATTTACATCCCTAACGTATGGTCCTAAAGTTTTGGGAAAAATTTCACCTGGTCTGATTGAGAAGCAAAATGTATTTAACAAAGAAGGCCATGGAATTGAAATGTCATCAGTTATTGACATTTAATAAACAAAGCAGAATATTTTGGTTTGTGCTCTGCAAAATGTCTTATAAAATTGATATTCGTCGAGATGTTTATAATATGGTTGGGCGAATGTCGAAACGAGATATTGCTAATATTTATCGAGATCAAAACATAAGCAAATTGACAATTTATCGCACAATCAGAGAATGTGAAGAAGGGATACCATGTGTTAACTTGCGTAAAAGTGGCCGACCGCGGATTTTGAACCATAAAAGAGAGGCAAGACTGATTGAAGCAGCTAAGAACAAAATTGGGGTCTCACAGCGAAAACTGGCCAGAAGATTTCATGTTGGAAAGACTACAGTATACAGGACCCTATCGAGTAACAATATTATCTACCGGAAAAGAAGGAAAGCTCCAAAATACACAGAGGATCAATTAGAGAGAATTCCGAGATGTTGCCGCCCGTTAAGGCGAGTGCATTTCGTCAACAAGTCGAAACTTTACTTTACCTTTGTACCGAAAGCAGACAATCCCCCCAACCTACCTCAGGCTCGTCCAATTGAAGAGTTCTGGGCAATATTAAGTCGGAAAGTCTATAATAACGGATGGGAAGCACAAAATCAGGAACAGTTAAGACGCCGCATATATACAAAAATTAAAGAAATTGACGCCTAGGTCGTCCAAAGGATGATGCAACGTGTCAGGGGAATTATTAGGCAAATCGAAAAGGGTACACGTAAACTCATCACCAATTACCATAAATACCCTCGTACATAGTACAAACTCATCACCGCCATAAAAGTAGGGTTTTCAAAATAGACCCTAAGAGATTGGTAAACTGATCACTGGCCTACCTGCACCCCGGATCAGGTATAGACCATAAAATCCCAACAAACGGCTAGTTTTTGGTAATTTCACAGAATAATCCAAATCCGGATGTCTTAAATGCAACTGCAATTTATTGGTTTTTATTTGAGAATTCCACAAAATTCTATTGATAGCTACCTAAAATCATGCGAAAAGAAAAATTTCTCTTCATTTGCCCTTGTTTCTTCAACATTGATAGTGAACTGCTAATTGATTACGTCCTGAGCCAACGCGGACAAAAAATAATGGTTATCAATAATTTCAAATTTCAATTGCGAAAAAAATCGAATTGCCATTTGTGGACTTGTGAGACGAAAGAGTGTAAGGCTAAATGTCATACAACTGGTGAGTAGAAATTTTATACCGTTTTTGTTTAGTTGTTTCGCACTAGTTTTCGTGAATTATCCTGATTAAACAGAAAAAAATCAGCGTAATTAAGTTTTTTAAGTTTAACTGTATAAGATGTTTCTTGTAGGTAAGGCATAATATTACCTTGTTGCTGTAGATTACCTGATATTAAATTTTGAGATTTCTAATTAAATTGTTAAAGTCACATTGTTATATATATATTTATATATATATATATATATATATATATATATATATATATATACAGGGTATCCAATTAAGTCGGCACCATATGTGAAACCTTTTTATTTTTAGTTTTATGAATTTTGTTATATAAAATAATTATGTTACATAAAAAGTTTTGAATGATCTAAAACCTAGAATACAATGATTAGATATTAAATTTTTTAGTTGTATACGCGGTTTGTCAAAAAAATGAATTATGGATATTCTCAAGCCTTAATAAAATTCATGTTGTTTAACGAACCGCGTAAATGACTGAAGAATATTAATATGTGATTCTGATGATTAAAGTTCTAGATCATTCAGAACTAGAGAATAAATTTGTTTTCATAAAACTAAAAATAAAAAATTTTTCCATATGGTACCGACTTAATTGGACTCCTTATATATATATATATATATATATATATATATATATATATATATATATATATATATATATATATATATATATATATACTGAAAAAGCGATAAACGCTTTTTTGAGTGTGCAGCTGAAGATAGGACAAAGAAGTACTCTTTTTAGTCTATCAAGCTTTCGCAAACCTTTATTTGCATCATCAGGGTGCTACAATAAACAAAATTAGTACAAATTACAGAATAAAAATTATTTTGTATCTTACACTAATTGAGGTTAGTTGTCATGATGTTTATAAAATGAAATGAACAAGTCATCTGACTCCTACAAATAATGGCGAAAACTAACCAAAAAATGTAAAAAATTGCTTTTGAAAGCACTCTAATTGTGGGATCTTTGTACAAGTCATTGAAAGATAAAGTACAGAAAACTGTACTTAAGCATTTTGATGCATTCTGTCACAAAAAATGCATTGCTGATTACTTCAAATTTAAAAATTTCCGCCAATGATGCCATAAAATGTAAAGCTTTGCACGTGTAAAAAATTAAGTCCTTCGACTTCAATGAACTAATAGCACATTCACGTTTTTAGCTTTTCCTATTTTTTAGACATTTTATATTTACTGCCTGTCCAAAATCGTCTATTATTTTCAAGATAGTCAAATAACACCAAAACAGTAAGACTTAGACCGAATGTATGCTTAAAAAATTATCTCGAGAATTCAATGAGAAATATAAAAATGCAATGAAAATCAAATAACGAAGTTGGGACTACTTCCGATATAAACAAAAATAGCACATGTTGACAAATATTTTCATTTTAAAGTTCACTATCGAAATCCTATGTAACTAAATTTTTAGTTCTCAAAACCATTTAGATTGGCAGATACGTCTAATAGGCCACACCGTGAGACGTATTAATATCTTAGTTAAATTTTAAAGCAACTTGCTTAAAATAATTTCTGAATTTATTAAATTATCACATAAACGAGAAGTATAACAGGTAAGAGGCAATCTTTCGCATTAGAAACCAGGCAAAAATCTCGGTGATGAGTTTACCTATCTGCGGTGATGAGTTTACCAATCTCCAAAGGATGCCGGTGATCAGTTTACTATATCTCCGAGGATCTAATAATTTTATGGGGGGCTATATAGTGATGAGTTCGTACACGTCCATCGAAAATAATGGTCCCTTGTCTGTCATTTAAATTTTGATTTATAATAAGAATAGTTAAGTTAAATTGTTGAATAATTTAATAAAAATATAAGATTATTGTGGTCAGAGTTATATGCTTTTACCATACGTTATCTCTTGCAAAATTTGCTTGAATACTCTCAATAATTTCGTTAGTATTGTAACATTTTTAAATAAAACGAGCGGTTCGAATTTATATAAATATATTTATTTATAAGTTTACAACACGAAAATATCTTATCAACTCAACTCTAACTACTTTTTTAACAAAATCAATCAGATTTTGTCATCACAGAA